>NC_139939.1:18071119-18696119 GCF_963454915.1 Gymnoscopelus microlampas
TGATGTTGCCCGTTGAAGATCATAAACTCTTGCCTTCTGTCATGACCCAAGCCAACACTAAGATCACTCGTTTCCAAACCATTTACCAATAGAGAAATTGTATGTCTCCTCGCAACCGAAAACAGTGAAAGCAGCCGATCTACAAGCTCAGAAACACGTTGCTATCTGAAAGGTTTTGAGATTGTAGATCGGCTATTTTCAGAATGAAGTATGTCATACGTTGAAAAACGTACTCTCAAATATGCATTTCAGGTTATCTTTACCGTTTGCACATGTATTCATTGATACAGTCATGTTGTTTGCAATTCAACTTAAATGAAGTCTGCAAGTGAGGCTTGAACTGACGACCTTGAGATTGTGAGGCACTCATTTAAGGGAGACGCCATTGGACCAACAGACAAGGAACTGTGAAAAAGGAGATCACACAGATGATACAGTTTCACTCAAATAGCTGAAAAATCCTGGGTTTAAGTGTTTTTCAAACTGCTCAAAATTGCGGACAATCTAAGGGCGGAGCTTACTGGTCAAAGCGATAGATGTGTTCCTCATGAGTCAAGGCACAAGTGTAAGCAAGTTTCACGACTTTCGGCCAAACGAAGCATGACTTTTGCCTGTTTAAAGTTTGCATTTTCAAAAAATTGCTATAGCGCCCCCCTTTGGCCAATTGGAGTGAGATTGGTTTCAGTGATATTTGGAATGACTCTCTACATTACTGCAACGTTTCAAAGAAATGTGAGTCTTGCATGTATGTGTTAGGGGCAGATGAATAATTTTCATAAAACCGCAATAGTTAAAATCTATGGAATCCTGGGATTTTGGCGCAATCTGCACGAAACGTTTAACACTTGAACTTTGGACCTCTGCCGACATAATGATGGGAGCGGATTTTCCATAAGTGAAAAAATGCAGAAGTTAGGAGCCAATGACTGTTTTTCATATAATTCAAAATGGTGGGAGATCTAAAGGTCAGAGGTCAAAAGTCAGAAGGTGAAAGTTGTTCAACATGAGGAGACGCATATGTGTATCCAAGTTTCATGGCTGTAGGTCAAACAGGGCATGAGTTGTACCTGTTCAAAGTTGGCATTTTCAATTGAGTGCTATAGCGCCACCTTTGGACGAAAGATTGTGAGAATTATTTTTTGATAGTTTTTCATGACCATCTACCATATGGCCGAGTTTCGTAAAAAGCGACAGCACGGTTCAGCCAGAACTGCGAAAAGTCGCAGAAGAAGAAGAAGAAGAAGAAGTGACAGAATACTGCCAATATCAAAACAGGTACAGAGCTGAGAGCTCTGTCCCTGTAATAATAATAATACATACAATTTATATAGCGCTTTTCTAAATACTCAAAGTCGCTTTACAGAGCAGAAAAATAACAACTTTATTAGAATCGACTAGTTAAAAAGGATTAAAACTATAAAAGAAAAGTACAATAAAAGGAGGGGCAGGGGTTGGGGTTTTATGTAGGGAATGCGATTCTGAAAAGGTGGGTTTTGGGTGTGGTTTTAAACATGGTGAGCTCTGATGTGAGCTGGGAGTGAGTTCCACAGTTTGGGGGCAGCCGCAGAGAAGGCCCTGTCACCCCAGGTGAACCAACAACCTTATGTAGAATTATTTATTTACTATTGTGTAGTAATAAAATACAGTATGCCTCAAAACATTATCCTGCCATACAGTTGAATTATTGGAAATTAAATAAATATGAATTCAAGAAAAAAAGAAAAAAATTAATAGCCTAGCAAAAGGCATTATAATGTTTGCAGTTGCATTATTGCACATAGCCAAAATGCATTAATAGTATTAGGCCTGCCATTCCTTCCTTTTGGAGAATTCACTTTCAGTTTAATTTCAGAAAGACACACACACACACACACACACACACACACACACACACACACACACACACACACACACACACACACACACACTCACACTCACACTCACTCTGCTCCTAAACATCTCTCAGTGGATAAACACCTATCCATTGAAAAAATGATCAAATCGTTTGGCGTTGGCTTGCACATGATACATCTTAATGTGAATTCTCTTGCAGGAGACAAGCTAACACAAATCAAGCAGATGTTTTATGATGGTAAGGTTGACATTTTAACTTTCTCTGAAACAAAACTTGATCAAGCGATAACTGATTCTGTGATTGAGATTGAAAACTACAAACTCTTCAGAAAAGATAGGAACAGAAACGGGGGTGGTGTTTGCATGTATGTTCATACTGACAATGTCTGCATCCTTCGGGAAGACCTGATGGATGAAAACATTGAAGCTGTGTGGGTCGAGATCATTTTTAAACATTCCAAACCTGTGCTAGTCGGTACCATATACAGACCTCCTAACCAGACTGATTTCTATGATAGACTTGATGAATGCTTAGCTAAAGTGGACCATGCGGAGACGATTCTTCTTGGTGATTTTAACACTGACACGCTCCGCAAGGAAGCGTCAATGTATAAGTCATTCAAGGCGTTTTGTGATCGGCATTCACTCCACCAGCTGATCACTCAGCCCACAAGGCTGTGTGTTTCCTCTCAAACTACCATAGATCTCATTCTAACAACGGACAAGGAAAAAAATCCTAAATAGTGGTGTTTCTACCTGTGGCATATGTGATCATAACATGATCTTCTGCACCAGAAAGAAACGTAAACCTAAGACCGGTTACCACAAAACAGTCACAATCAGAGACCTCAAAAATTATAAGAGTGAGGACTTAGATCACAGACTGGAGGAACAGGATTGGTCCGACGTTCTAAACAGCACACAGGCAGACGAATCCTGGCTTAGTTTCAAAACCTGAAAACCATCAGGGTCAAAACCCGCTCGGTACCATGGATGAATTCGGACATCCTTACTGCCATGAAAGTCAGAGACAAAAAGTGTTCTGAGCTTCATAAAAGTAGGATCAAACTAGCCAAATGTTTTAACAAAGGTCTCGAATCCCACGTAGCCAAACTTGAAAAGGAAAAAAACAAGCTAAGAAACAAGGTCAATAAAATGCTCCAGTTAGCAGAAAAAAGCTACCTCGATGACAAGATTGAGGAAAATCAAAAAAAAACACGAGAGCTTTGGAAGCTACTCAAGAACCTCCTAGGCTGCAGCAAAAAATTGAAAACCAGGCTTTCAAACTTAAGCCTCAAGGTGAATGACACTCTCATTTCATCCAAACACGAAGTGAGTAAAATCCTCAACATATTCTTCACGACCGTAGCCTCAGATTTGGTTGAAAAACTTCCTCCACACTCTGGGAGATATGGTGAGGAGTATGTTGTCTCATTTTACGAAAAACAGGGTGTTTGCAAAGATGACTTTAAACTCTCCCCTGTGAAAACGGAAGAGGTGTTTAAAAAATTGAGTGCTCTTCATCAACACAGAGCCACAGGCCTCGACAATATCCCCCCCAAATTTCTAAAAGACTCAGCCGCCTCCATTGCTCCAATCATTACCCACATAGTAAACCTCTCCACCTCACAGGGACAGGTCCCTAACGACTTCAAAAAAGCAAGGGTGACCCCTCTGTTCAAAAAAGGAAACCAATTAGACCCTGGCAACTACCGCCCTATTTCTATTCTAAGCTCCATCTCGAAAGTCATGGAAAAAATAGTCTATGAACAGGTCGACAAGTATCTTGCCGAGAAAAATCTAATCTACAAATTCCAATCTGGCTTCAGAACAAACCACTCCACTGACACATGCCTTCTCTATTTGAACGACTCTATCAAACAAGAGATCGAAAAGGGCAAATATTGCGGCATGGTCATGCTGGACCTCCAGAAGGCTTTTGACACCGTTAATCACCCAATTATGATCAATAAGCTCAAAGCAATAGGTTTTGATGACACGTCAGTGAACTGGATGAGATCCTACCTGGAAGGGAGGGAGCAAGTGGTGGAAGTAAACGGCACCCAGTCCCCCCCCCCTCCCAGTGACTTGTGGTGTTCCCCAAGGAAGTATACTAGGGCCCTTACTGTTCCTGATATATGTGAATGACATGTCGTCAGCCTGCGACTGCAACCTGTTCCTGTTCGCAGATGACTCGGCCCTGCTAGTCTCGGACAGGGATAGGCTGCAGGTTGAGAAAACTCTCAGCTCTGAACTCAACAAGATCTGCATCTGGCTCTCCGACAACAAGCTCTCATTACACCTGGGCAAAACGGAATGCATCCTCTTTGGGTCCACTCCTAACCTCAGAAAGGCAGAGAGCTTCACGATCAAAGCGGGTGATGATATCATCAAAAGAAAAAACGAAATTACCTACCTGGGCTCTATCTTGGAGGCTGACCTCTCTGGTGACAAAAATGCTGAAAAAACGATCAAAACGGTCCACAAAAAAACACGCTATTTGCGGAGTATTGATCGTAAAGTCAGTAAGAAGACTCTGAAGACTCTTGCAGTGGCCCTCATACAAGGTCATTACGATTATGCATGTACTTCGTGGTATCACAACACCTCCAAGGCCTTAAAAACAAGGCTCCAAACATCCCAAAACAAACTTGTAAGGCTACTTCTTGGCCTCAATTACAAAACCCATCTAACCCCTGATCATTTTGATAGGATTGGATGGCTTAGGGTTGCGGACAGAGTACAGCAACTTGCTATGGGCCTGGTCTTTAAGATATACCATAACATTGGGATCCCCCTGTATTTGTCAAAATACTTCCAAAATGTTAATGATGTCCATGATCACAATACCAGAGGAAGCTCCACAAACCTTGTCCAACCCTTTTTTGGCTCAACAAAGGGAAGTAACTCGTTCTCATGCTATTCATCAAAAATGTGGAACGCCCTACCAAAAGGAGTAAAGGAGTGTAAAACCCTACTCTCTTTCAAAACAGCCCTAAAGATACACCTTCAGGAGGCTGCAATTGGAAAATGGCCCCTGTCTAAGTCCTAACCTAACCTACCCCCCTACCCCCCCCCCTCTCTCCTTCTCCTTTTGTACATATTTCTCACTCTTCATACCAGTAACCTGTAAACTGATTGTATGACATTCTATAGTAGTTGTGTATATCTGTCTGTCTCTTATATGTCATCATGATTTGTGTGCATGGGGAACTCATTTGAAACAAGCTCAGTGCTTTTATGAGTCTTCCAGTTTAGTAGACCTTGTATTGTGAATTTGTACTTCCATGTACTGTTGTTCTCATGTCTTACTAAATAAAGTACATCAATCAATCAATCAAACTCACACTCACTCAAACATTCAATCAAACAAACAGAAGCGTTCACAGCTGGTGTTAATTATTTTTCCCTGCAAGCTCTTAACTAGCGCTGGTTATTTTACTAATGTTACACCCTCTGACATGAGGATAAAGCCGGCCCAGCCAATAGGCAGAGTAGGCAATTGCCTAGGGCGCCATTAGGCTGCAGGCGCCCACCAAACCAAGATTTAAGTTTTTTTTATTATAGAAAAATATACATATTTGGGCCTGATTCACTAAGTTGTTCGCAAATAGTGCCTAAATAAAGTGACTAAAGGGTTGCGTATAAATCTCTTATATGTGTGTATGTATCGCCGGTCTTCCTCATTTTTGTCTGACAGTCAGAGGCGCGTTCACGTGGAGAATCATTTGCATTGCTCCATGTCCCATTTAAGACCATAAAAGGCAACCGGACGGAATACATCACCACTCTTGGAGTGGGACAGATCTACAAGCTCCCTCACACGATTAAACGTTTATAAAGTAAATAGCCGACTCTCACGTGTAATGAAGAGAATAAGAAGTTTGTTTACAGTTTAACCTCAGGACCAAAGTCTAATAAAACTTGGAATGGATATTATATTGTTACGTCCCCGTCTAGGGGAAAAAGAGATGCAACACAAAGTGGGAGTGAAACCCGTTTTTATTTAGAACTTATAGAGCACCGAAGTCTGACGTAATTTACACATCCCAGGTTTGTCTACCTGGTTCGCGGTTTTCCACCCCCATTCTGAATCCCCATAGACGTATTTAATATCGCGTCAAATAAGAACTGTGTTCCAAAAATAAACAAATGACCCCAGCGGTTTTACTCTTATGGATATGAAGCATCAACTGACGGTGAGAAAACGCTAATGTTACTTCCGCCAAATTAGTTACATTTTCGCCAGAAACAGACTGTATCAAATATAAGTGACTGACTATCATAAACGATACAGAACCTCCTCCCTGACAATATCACCGAGACAGTTTGTTTATTTTTGGACCACAATTCTTATATGAGACGATTCTATGATGACCCAATGTTATTCTCCATAGCAAAATTACTTTACGAACCTGGGGATGAACGAGTGACGTCAGGACTTCTGTACTCTATTATATATTTACATGAACTTAAATAGACTTTAATGCGTGTGTGCGGGCAGGGGTGATGGCCTCCATAAGATGAATCTGAGGGCGGAACACACACGTGTTGCATGATGAACTATGTAAAAACGTCAGAGGTTTGACATTTCAAATCCGTTTCAATATGCAAATAACTCTACCTGTATTGTTAGAAGGATGCATTCCAGATAATTTAAGGAGTGCTGCATACATCCCTCGGTACAGTATGTGCAGAAACCGGTTTATAATTTTACGGTACAGCGAAGTACATGACACGAACATGCGTGCAAAATGCAAATGTGTAGTGGAACGCAGTGAGCTGGGATTGAACCCGAAGCTCCCACTTGCCAGTCCGACGTGTTACCAGTCATGCCAATAGGGCTGAGCCTTAATAAGGCTATAGAATAAAAATCTTTTTTTCCTTAGATTCCTTGGGTCATGACACAACTCCCCATATAGGCCACGCCCATTTGCGTCAGGGTAGATTTTCCGCCATTTTGAATTTTCTTCAAAGCACACTTTTTGCTCCTTTTCCTTCAAATTTTGTCCAAATCTCACACAAATCGGTACACGTGATCTATGGACCCATGCGATAAATATATCCAAACAGCATTTTGATAGTCCTTATCGTTCGTCCCTAATTGGCTTCCAAAGTTAGTGGAAGGGGCCCGTTATACAAAGAATGCCAAAAATCACGAACGAAACGTCCGGTCAATCCCAAATTTAACTCACATGTCCCCAAAAGCATTTCCACTTTGATCCATAGGGGGCGCCAAAAATGCTCAAAATGTAACCGTTTGATGCAAAAACCTTATTTTGGGGGGATCAATCCACTCAAAATGAAACGCAAGTGATCTCAGGAGTGACGTGACAATGTAATTGGCTTAGCCTCTGACGGCATTCCTCCCGGTGTATTCCTCGAGTCCCGGCGGCCGCGACCCGCGACTCGCGTCGGCGCAACCACACTTTGCAATTTCCCTGAATTGCGACGCGTCTAGTTGTAACTGTTTTGGTACTGTTGTCACTGTGGATGCTTCATTGAGTTTTATTGTTTTCTTATGGTGGTTTATGTATGCACAGTCTAATGGTGCTTTAATGTATAATGTGCAATGTATTCTTAATGATTAGAGTTTATATGAAGTTAAGAAATGTTTTGTCATGTTTTATTGATTAAATTTGACTTTTGATATATGTATTGTTTGTTTTGTTCCTACTATAGTTTTCACGTTGAGTTCCGAATAAAAATGATAAACTCATCAGTCGAGCTTCAACTCCTTCATGTCTAGCTGGGTCCGCTACACCCAGTACTTGAGTAAGAGTACAGATACTCCTTGGTCAAATTTACTCCACTAAAAGTAAAAGTAGCTCAGTCAAAATGTTACTCAAGTAAGAGTAAAAAAGTAATTGCTTTTAAATATACTTAAGTATTCCACAGTACATGCTTTGAAAAATACTTAAAGTAAAAGTAAAAGTAGAAGTACATTTCTTAATTTTTATATCAATGAATTGCTGTAATTTTTTCACAATTAATTTATAGGACCTTGTATCTCTTGTTTCAGAGAAGTACTGTAACTCTCTGAAACCACCTGCACTGATGTGCTTGCTTGTAGAACCACTACGTTATACAAAGCTTGCAGAAACACCTATAAAAACATGAGGAATACTGAGGAACCAGAACTAAATACTTTTACTCCTATACACCCATAGATGTAACAAAGAGGCGAGCGAAGGAGGAAGCCAGAAACACGGCCAGTGTGAGAGCAGGAGTTAGGCCAATTGCATTTTAGAGAAGGAAAAAATGAGTCGCAACTTCTTGCAACAAAACCGTTTTAAAGTCAACCGCACCAATGCAACTCCTTGCAACTGCCATTGGGGATAATGGTTGCAAGTAGTTTCAAGTAGTTCCATGTTGCAAGGAGTTGCAGGGCGAAACATTGGTGTGGAGTGGGCTTAAAAGTACTCAATACTTTACAGCCTTCCTAGAAATGTACTTGAGTAAAAGTAAAATAGTTGTCTTGGAAATGTACTCAAGTAAGTATCAAAAAAATCTAATCAAGTAAAGTGTAGATCCTCAGAATCTGTACTCAGTACATTTACTCCGTTACTGTCCACCACTGGTTACAGCTCGATTATGATTGTTTTAGTGAATAAAATGTTATTTTGTCCCATCTGTAATGTAGAGTAGCCTTCGATACAATAGGCCCATAACTGAGGTTGTTGTATTTGGTCTCCCTGCTCTTCTATTGAGACATTTAGATATTGACACAACTTTTAACAAAATCCTGTTTACTGTTATACTGTTCCGTGTCCTGTTTGGACACAGAAGGATTCTGACACGTTCTCAGTATTTCAGTTGGAGTCTTCTTTATGAACTGGTTAAACAGGTTTGCTGGGCGTCCTCATGTTTGCCCTTGGCTTGGAACCATGATACACTTGTTTGAGTGTAGTGATGCAAGAATGTTAATCATGCACTCATTGACCACTTAAACCCTAAATACTTATTTGAGCCACCTCTTAAAAGTATGGTATTCTCTGTCTTATATACCTCTCTAAAGCCTGATATATAGTCTCTTTACTGTGACTGTAAAGTTGATACTTCTCTATAGGATACTGTGCTCTTCTAGGAAAATGTTTAAGAACTACCTTCTGTTAACAAATGGAAGTTTTGCTGTAGGCTGTTTCAGTTGAGCTTTTTTATGACACTTTTGAACAAGGAGATATCCCGCTTTGTAGCGCCATGCACCATGCACCTGACCAACAGGTAGGCTGCTGAGATGTCTCTCAGGTTAGCAGTAGTCTTATAGGCCAGTGGTTCTCAAACCTTTTTATTTCAAGGACCTCCGTCAGAGTTACAAACCTGGAAGGGTCCATTTGGAACCCCCTCAAGGAACCCTGTGGGTCCCTGGACCACATTTTGAGAACCGCTGCTATAGGCCAAATACGCTGTTTACACTTCACAATGTCCAGTGTTTGGTAAAGTGCACTTTACCAAAGTTGTTTTGAGTTCAGTCAGATAACTTGTGTAGATTGTAAAACATTGTAGTTTCAATGTGAAAGCAGTTGTGCCAGTTATGGACTCTGTGACACATTACTCCATAATTAAAAGACAACCATTTCAGGGCAGGAGAAAGCAAATATAGTTACACCACGTGACATAATCTATGAATGAAAATATATTGACAGGATACATGAGTCACTCAGGATGCATGAGTTTACTCAGAAACAGAATGTGTTTCACTAAAATGTCTACAGTATATAAGTATAGAGTGAGTCACAGTTATGTTATGTTTTAGCACAGAATACGTTAGCAGCAAGTGAACTGAGCTAGCTGGAAGCTTAGAATCATAGCAAAGGGTTCACAATTCACAATGATTATATACTGTGTTGGACACACGACACGTGATACAGAATTACAGCAAAGCACAATATAGTCAAATGCCTTTGAAAATAATGCCATTCAATTGAATTTATTGCAAAAGGTTCTCACTTGTTCACAGGTCATACATAAAAATAAAATCCCACAATTCATGGAAAACTGCAACGAATATCAGCTTTGGTTTAGTATACAATGTGCATCAGTCAGACACCTGCCTTCCAGAATGTAGAGTCCAGGTGGGGTATTGCAAGCAGGATTCCTTCATTAGCCAGGTCACTTTTAAAACAGTTCGCAAAAACATCCCTTTTGTTAATAAATACCAATAATCAAATTCAGATTCAAAACATAAAGAATTAGAGCTAACAATACAGCTTCCCGGAATACCCCTGAGACAGAAACAAACGATACAAATAATAAATAAATAAATATAGCTGCAAGCAGCAATGAGCGGTTTCGAGAATAATGGCAGACTGGCAGACTGTGACAGAGTGGCAGACTGGCAGACTGTGACAGATTGGCAGACTGGCAGACTGGCAGACTGTGACAGAGTGGCAGACTGGCAGACTGGCAGACTGTGACAGACTGTGGCAGACTGGCAGACTGGCAGACAGACAGACTGTGGCAGACTGGCAGACTGGCAGACAGACAGACAGACAGACAGTGACAGAGTGGCCGACTGGCAGACTGGCAGACTGTGACAGAGTGGCAGACTGGCAGACTGTGACAGAGTGGCAGACTGGCAGACTGGCAGACTGTGACAGAGTGGCAGACTGGCAGACTGGCAGACTGTGACAGAGTGGCAGACTGGCACTGAGACAGACTGTGACAGAGTGGCAGACTGGCAGACTGGCAGACAGACAGACAGTGACAGAGTGGCAGACTGGCAGACTGTGACAGAGTGGCAGACTGGCAGACTGTGACAGAGTGGCAGACTGGCAGACAGACAGACTGTGACAGAGTGGCAGAGTGGCAGACTGGCAGACAGACAGACAATGACAGAGTGGCAGACTGGCAGACAGACAGACAGTGACAGAGTGGCAGACTGGCAGACAGACAGACAGACAGACAGACAGACAGACAGACAGACAGTGACAGAGTGGCAGACTGGCAGACAGACAGACAGTGACAGAGTGAGAGAGAGAAAGAGAGAGAGAGAGAGGAGAGAGAGAGAGAGAGAGAGAGAGAGAGAGAGAGAGAGAGAGAGAGAGAGAGAGAGAGAGAGAGAGAGAGAGAGAGAGAGAGAGAGAGAGAGAGAGAGAGAGAGAGAGAGAGAGAGAGAGAGAGAGAGAGAGAGAGAGAGAGAGAGAGAGAGAGAGAGAGAGAGAGAGAGAGAGAGAGAGAGAGAGAGAGAGAGAAGAAAGAGAGAGAGAGGGAGAGAGAGAGAGAGAGAGAGAGAGGGAGAGAGAGAGAGGCAGTGAGAAAGAGAGGCAGTAAGAGAGAGAGCGAGAGAGAAGAAGTGAACATGCATTAATTAACAAAGTCATGATTTTTGTTCAGTAAATTATATTTGGACCGGTTAAATTGAGGTTTGAACCAGGGACCTATAGACTTGTGGGTAGACAGTGTAAAGGATAAGGATAATTCCAGGTCCGTTCATGAAAGTCCTTGCGGTCTTGTTTCCAATGAGGGCCTGTGAGCAATTAGGGGTTAAGAGTCTTGCTCAGGGACAAATTTCATTTCATCGACACATTTGCTGGCCTGGCCTGGAATCGTACCTGGGGCAACCAGGGCCTCTGGCTCCCTAGGTGGGCTCACTAACCACTCAGCTATGGCCACAGTACAGACTGAGCCATTGGATAGACAGAATTGGATTTCATATGTGGTAAGTTATCATACAGCATGGGTTGCTTATTATATACATACAAGCTCATAACGCGTCACATTGTAGATCGGCTGTATGTGGTTACTGTAGGTGTTGTATTAATAATTACATCTGCAAAGTAACAAGTAACTAAAGCTGTCATCTGCTGTAATTGCAGTAGAGTAGAGTAGTAAAGTAAAAGTACCTAAAAATTGTACTGTGCATGTGGCAGGTGTGATTGGTGATGAGTGAGAGGGGTGGATCCAATCCATGGGAATAGGGGGAATTCCAAATGATGATCACCTCAACGCATTGTTGGGGACAGGGATCGAACCAGCGACCTATGGATTCACAGGCTGCCTCTCTTCTCATTGAGCTAGAGATATGGCCTCCCTGATGGTGTCTGTTGACACTCTCACACTCTACTGGTGGAGCTATTGAATCGACAGCATCAGATAGTGAGAAAGGAGAATCCAACAACACAAAACAAAAGGGCAAATGAATTACGTCATACATTGAAAATAACTACTTTCAAGTATGCATTTCTCGTTATCTTTAACAATTGCACATGCATTGATACAGTCATGTTGTGTGCAATGCAATTGAGTTGAGGTCTGCATGAGGTGAGATTTGAACCAGCGACCCTGTGGTATCAAGGCAGATGATTAAGCCATTGGGCCAACAGACCCGAACTGATGAAAAAGGAGTTCACACACATGACACACTTTCACGCAAATTGCTCAGAAATGCTGGATTTAAATGTTTTTCAAACTGCTCAAAATTGCAGACAATCTAAGGGCGGAGCTTACTGGTCAAAGTGATAGATATGTTCCTCATTGATACAGTCATGTTGTGTGCAATGCAATTATAATGAAGTCTACCTGAGGTGGGATTCGAACCAGCAACCCTGTGGTTTCAAGGCAGATGATTAAGCTATCAAGCTATTGAACCTACACACCTGAACTAGTGAAAAGGGAGTTCAAACACATGACACACTTTCACGCAAATTGCTCAGAAATCCTGGATTTAAATGTTTTTCAAACTGCTCAAAATTGCAGACAATCTAAGGGCAGAGCTTACTGGTCAAAGTGATACATGTGTTCCTCATGAGTCAAGGCACATGTGTAAGCAGGTTTAACGGCTGTCGGCCAAACGAGGCATGACTTTTGCCTGTTTAAAGTTTGCATTTTAAAAAAATTGCTATAGCGCCCCCCTTTGACCAATTGGAGTAAGATTGGTTTCAGTGATACTTGGAATGACCTTCTACAATATTGCAAAGTGTCAAACAAATGCGAGTCTGCATGTATGTTTTAGGGGCAGATGAATAATTGTCATAAAACTGCAATTTTCATTGGCTTATAAAAAGCTTAACGTTTTCACTTATGGAAAATCTGCTTGCTCACGTCTGTCGGCATTGGTCATTCATTGATACAGTCATGTTGTGTGCAATGCAATTGAGTTGAGGTCTGCATGAGGTGAGATTTGAACCGGCGACCCTCTGGTATCAAGGCAGATGATTAAGCCATTGGGCCAACAGACCCGAACTGATGAAAAGGGAGTTCACACACATGACACACTTTCACGCAAATTGCTCAGAAATAGTGGATTTAAATGTTTTTCAAACTGCTCAAAATTGCAGACAATCTAAGGGCGGAGTTTACTGGTTAACAATTGCACATGTATTCATTGATACAGTCATGTTGTGTGCAATGCAATTATAATGAATTCTACATGACGTGGGATTCGAACCAGGAACCCTGTGGTTTCAAGGCAGATGATTAAGCCATTGGGCCAACAGACCTGTACTAGTGAAAAGGGAGTTTACACACATGACACACTTTCACGCAAATTGCTCAGAAATCCTTGGTTTAAATGTTTTTCAAACTGCTCAATATATTTCGGAATGGAAACTAGTGGAAAATAGTCGATCTACAAGCTCACAACGCGTTGCTATCTAAAAAGGTGTGAGATTGTAGATCGTCTATTTTCACAAGAAAGTATGTCATACATAAAAAACAACTACTCTCAAAAGCATTTCGTGTTATTGTCTAAACATTGCACATGTCTGAATTAACAGGGTCATGTTTTGTACAATGCAATTTAAATGTGAACTGTAATAAGTGGGATTCGAACCAGGGACCTTTGGCACATGAGACTCACACATACTGGTGGAGCTATCCAATACACAGCCTTAGACAGTGAAAAGGGAGAATCCAACAAAACAAAACAAAAGCGCGAATGAAGTACGTCATACATTGAAAATAACTACTTTCAAGTATTCATTTCTCGTCATCTTTAACAATTGCACATGTATTCATTGATATAGTCATGTTGTGTGCAATGCAATTATAATTAAGACTACCTGAGGTGGGATTCGAACCGGCTACCCTATGGTTTCAAGGCAGATGATTAAGCGATCAAGCTATTGAACCAACACACCTGAACCTGTGAAAAAGGGCCTCAAACATGTATTTGACACAGTTTCATGCAAATTGCTCAGAAATCCTGGATTTAAATGTTTTTCAAACTGCTCAAAATTGCAGACAATCTAAGGGCAGAGCTTACTGGTCAAAGTGATACATGTGTTCCTCATGAGTCAAGGCACATGTGTAAGCAGGTTTAACGGCTGTCGGCCAAACGAGGCATGACTTTTGCCTGTTTAAAGTTTGCATTTTCAAAAAATTGCTATAGCGCCCCCCTTTGACCAATTGGAGTAAGATTGGTTTCAGTGATACTTGGAAGGACCCTCTACAATATTGCAAAGTGTCAAACAAATGTGAGTCTGCATGTATGTGTTAGGGGCAGATGAATAATTTAAAAAAAGCTGCAATTTTCATTGGCTTATAAAAGCTTAACGTTTTCACTTATGGAAAATCCGCTAAGTTACGTTTGTCGGCATTGGTCCAAAGTTCATGTGTATACAGTTTCGTACAGATTGCTCATAAATCCCAGGAGAAGTGATTTTTTTACTGCTTTTTACTGCTTTTCATAGAATTCGAAATGGTGGGAGATCTAAAGGTCAGAGGTCAAAAGTCAAACAGCGAAAGTTGTTAGGCATGAGGAGACGCATGTGTGTATCGAAGTTTCATGGCTGTAGGTCGAACAGGGCATGAGCTGTACCTGTTCAAAGTTGGCATATTTCAATTGAGTGCTACAGCGCCACCCTTTGGCCAATGGTTGTGAGTTTCGGGTTTTCGCCGTTTGGCATAGCCCTCTACCATATTGCCGAATTTCATAAAAAGTGACCACGCGGTTAGGCCAGAACTGGCAAATACGGCGGAAGAATAATAATAATAAATATAGCTGCAAGCAGCAATTAGCGGTTTCGAGAATAATGGCAGACTGGCAGACTGTGACAAGAGTGGCAGACTGGCAGACTGGCAGACTTTGACAGAGTGGCAGACTGGCAGACTGGCAGACTGGCAGACTGGCAGACTTTGACAGAGTGGCAGACTGGCAGACTGTGACAGAGTGGCAGACTGGCAGACTGGCAGACTGTGACAGACTGTGGCAGACTGGCAGACAGACAGACTGTGGCAGACTGGCAGACTGGCAGACAGACAGACAGACAGTGACAGAGTGGCAGACTGTGACAGAGTGAGAGAGAGAGAGAGAGAGAGAGAGAGAGAGAGAAAGAGAGAGAGAGAGAGAGAGAGAGAGAGAGAGAGAGAGAGAGAGAGAGAGAGAGAGCAAAGTGCACATGTCTGAATTAACAGGGTCATGTTTTGCATAATGCAATTTAAATGTAAACTGTGACAAGTGGGGTTTGAGCCGTGGACCTTTGGCACATGAGACTAACACTGTATTGATCAAGCTATTCAATCCACAGCCTTGGTCAGTGAGAAGGGAGAATCCAACAAAACAAAACAAAACAAAACAAAAGAGGGAATGAAGTACATCATACATTGAAAACAAGTACTCTCAATAAGCGTTTCATTTAACAATTGCATGTTTATTCATTGATACAGTCATGTTGTGTGTAATGCAATTGAGTTGAGGTCTGCATGAGGTGAGATTTGAACCGGCGACGCTCTGGTATCAAGGCAGATGATTAAGCCATTGGGCCAACAGACCCGAACTGATGAAAAGGGAGTTCACACACATGACACACTTTCACGCAAATTGCTCAGAAATACTGGATTTAAATGTTTTTCAAACTGCTCAAAATTGCAGACAATCTAAGGGCGGAGTTTACTGGTTAACAATTGCACATGCATTCATTGATACAGTCATGTTGTGTGCAATGCAATTATAATGAATTCTACATGACGTGGGATTCGAACCAGGAACCCTGTGGTTTCAAGGCAGATGATTTAGCCATTGGGCCAACAGACCTGTACTAGTGAAAAGGGAGTTCACACACATGCCACACTTTCACGCAAATTGCTCAGAAATCCTTGGTTTAAATGTTTTTCAAACTGCTCAATATATTTCGGAATGGAAACTAGTGGAAAATAGTCGATCTACAAGCTCACAACGCGTTGCTATCTAAAAAGGTGTGAGATTGTAGATCGGCTATTTTCACAAGAAAGTATGTCATACATAAAAAAAAACTACTCTCAAAAGCATTTCGTGTTATTGTCTAAACATTGCACTTGTCTGAATTAACAGGGTCATGTTTTGTACAATGCAATTTAAATGTGAATTGTAATAAGTGGGATTCGAACCAGGGACCTTCGGCACATGAGACTCACACTCTACTGGTGGAGCTATCCAATACACAGCCTTAGACAGTGAAAAGGGAGAATCCAACCAAACAAAACAAAAGCGCGAATGAAGTACGTCATACATTGAAAATAACTACTTTCAAGTATGCATTTCTCGTCATCTTTAACAATTGCACATGTATTCATTGGTATAGTCATGTTGTGTGCAATGCAATTATAATTAAGTCTACCTGAGGTGGGATTCGAACCGGCTACCCTATGGTTTCAAGGCAGATGATTAAGCGATCAAGCTATTGAACCAACACACTTGAACCTGTGAAAAAGGGCCTCAAACATGTATTTGACACAGTTTCATGCAAATTGCTCAGAAATCCTGGATTTAAATGTTTTTCAAACTGCTCAAAATTGCAGACAATCTAAGGGCAGAGCTTACTGGTCAAAGTGATACATGTGTTCCTCATGAGTCAAGGCACATGTGTAAGCAGGTTTAACGGCTGTCGGCCAAACGAGGCATGACTTTTGCCTGTTTAAAGTTTGCATTTTCAAAAAATTGCTATAGCGCCCCCCTTTGACCAATTGGAGTAAGATTGGTTTCAGTGATACTTGGAAGGACCCTCTACAATATTGCAAAGTGTCAAACAAATGTGAGTCTGCATGTATGTGTTAGGGGCAGATGAATAATTTAAAAAAAGCTGCAATTTTCATTGGCTTATAAAAGCTTAACGTTTTCACTTATGGAAAATTCGCTAAGTTACGTTTGTCGGCATTGGTCCAAAGTTCATGTGTATACAGTTTCGTACAGATTGCTCATAAATCCCAGGAGAAGTGATTTTTTTACTACTTTTTACTGCTTTTCATAGAATTCGAAATGGTGGGAGATCTAAAGGTCAGAGGTCAAAAGTCAAACAGCGAAAGTTGTTAGGCATGAGGAGACGCATGTGTGTATCGAAGTTTCATGGCTGTAGGTCGAACAGGGCATGAGCTGTACCTGTTCAAAGTTGGCATGTTCAATTGAGTGCTACAGCGCCACCCTTTGGCCAATGGTTGTGAGTTTCGGGTTTTCGCCGTTTGGCATAGCCCTCTACCATATTGCCGAATTTCATAAGAAGTGACCAGGCGGTTAGGCCAGAACTGGCAAAAACGGCGGAAGAATAATAATAAATATAGCTGCAAGCAGCAATTAGCGGTTTCGAGAATAATGGCAGACTGGCAGACTGTGACAAGAGTGGCAGACTGGCAGACTGGCAGACTTTGACAGAGTGGCAGACTGGCAGACTGGCAGACTGGCAGACTTTGACAGAGTGGCAGACTGGCAGACTGTGACAGAGTGGCAGACTGGCAGACTGGCAGACTGTGACAGACTGTGGCAGACTGGCAGACAGACAGACTGTGGCAGACTGGCAGACTGGCAGACAGACAGACAGACAGTGACAGAGTGGCAGACTGTGACAGAGTGAGAGAGAGAGAGAGAGAGAGAGAGAGAGAAAGAGAGAGAGAGAGAGAGAGAAAGAGAGAGAGAGAGAGAGAGAGAGAGAGAGAGAGAGAGAGAGAGAGAGAGAGAGAGAGAGAGAGAGAGAGAGCAAAGTGCACATGTCTGAATTAACAGGGTCATGTTTTGCATAATGCAATTTAAATGTAAACTGTGACAAGTGGGGTTTGAGCCGTGGACCTTTGGCACATGAGACTAACACTGTATTGATCAAGCTATTCAATCCACAGCCTTGGTCAGTGAGAAGGGAGAATCCAACAAAACAAAACAAAACAAAAGAGGGAATGAAGTACATCATACATTGAAAACAAGTACTCTCAATAAGCGTTTCATTTAACAATTGCATGTTTATTCATTGATACAGTCATGTTGTGTGTAATGCAATTGAGTTGAGGTCTGCATGAGGTGAGATTTGAACCGGCGACGCTCTGGTATCAAGGCAGATGATTAAGCCATTGGGCCAACAGACCCGAACTGATGAAAAGGGAGTTCACACACATGACACACTTTCACGCAAATTGCTCAGAAATAATGGATTTAAATGTTTTTCAAACTGCTCAAAATTGCAGACAATCTAAGGGCGGAGTTTACTGGTTAACAATTGCACATGCATTCATTGATACAGTCATGTTGTGTGCAATGCAATTATAATGAATTCTACATGACGTGGGATTCGAACCAGGAACCCTGTGGTTTCAAGGCAGATGATTAAGCCATTGGGCCAACAGACCTGTACTAGTGAAAAGGGAGTTCACACACATGACACACTTTCACGCAAATTGCTCAGAAATCCTTGGTTTAAATGTTTTTCAAACTGCTCAATATATTTCGGAATGGAAACTAGTGGAAAATAGTCGATCTACAAGCTCACAACGCGTTGCTATCTAAAAAGGTGTGAGATTGTAGATCGTCTATTTTCACAAGAAAGTATGTCATACATAAAAAACAACTACTCTCAAAAGCATTTCGTGTTATTGTCTAAACATTGCACATGTCTGAATTAACAGGGTCATGTTTTGTACAATGCAATTTAAATGTGAACTGTAATAAGTGGGATTCGAACCAGGGACCTTTGGCACATGAGACTCACACTCTACTGGTGGAGCTATCCAATACACAGCCTTAGACAGTGAAAAGGGAGAATCCAACAAAACAAAACAAAAGCGCGAATGAAGTACGTCATACATTGAAAATAACTACTTTCAAGTATTCATTTCTCGTCATCTTTAACAATTGCACATGTATTCATTGATATAGTCATGTTGTGTGCAATGCAATTATAATTAAGTCTACCTGAGGTGGGATTCGAACCGGCTACCCTATGGTTTCAAGGCAGATGATTAAGCGATCAAGCTATTGAACCAACACACCTGAACCTGTGAAAAAGGGCCTCAAACATGTATTTGACACAGTTTCATGCAAATTGCTCAGAAATCCTGGATTTAAATGTTTTTCAAACTGCTCAAAATTGCAGACAATCTAAGGGCAGAGCTTACTGGTCAAAGTGATACATGTGTTCCTCATGAGTCAAGGCACATGTGTAAGCAGGTTTAACGGCTGTCGGCCAAACGAGGCATGACTTTTGCCTGTTTAAAGTTTGCATTTTCAAAAAATTGCTATAGCGCCCCCCTTTGACCAATTGGAGTAAGATTGGTTTCAGTGATACTTGGAAGGACCCTCTACAATATTGCAAAGTGTCAAACAAATGTGAGTCTGCATGTATGTGTTAGGGGCAGATGAATAATTTAAAAAAAGCTGCAATTTTCATTGGCTTATAAAAGCTTAACGTTTTCACTTATGGAAAATCCGCTAAGTTACGTTTGTCGGCATTGGTCCAAAGTTCATGTGTATACAGTTTCGTACAGATTGCTCATAAATCCCAGGAGAAGTGATTTTTTTACTGCTTTTTACTGCTTTTCATAGAATTCGAAATGGTGGGAGATCTAAAGGTCAGAGGTCAAAAGTCAAACAGTGAAAGTTGTTAGGCATGAGGAGACGCATGTGTGTATCGAAGTTTCATGGCTGTAGGTCGAACAGGGCATGAGCTGTACCTGTTCAAAGTTGGCATGTTCAATTGAGTGCTACAGCGCCACCCTTTGGCCAATGGTTGTGAGTTTCGGGTTTTCGCCGTTTGGCATAGCCCTCTACCATATTGCCGAATTTCATAAGAAGTGACCAGGCGGTTAGGCCAGAACTGGCAAAAACGGCGGAAGAATAATAATGAAAGTGTAGAGATGTAATAGGGTTCGAAGCCTGATAGGCTCTCGAAACCTAATGAAGTACATCATACATTGAAAACAAGTACTCTCAATAAGCGTTTCATTTAACAATTGCATGTTTATTCATTGATACAGTCATGTTGTGTGTAATGCAATTGAGTTGAGGTCTGCATGAGGTGAGATTTGAACCGGCGACGCTCTGGTATCAAGGCAGATGATTAAGCCATTGGGCCAACAGACCCGAACTGATGAAAAGGGAGTTCACACACATGACACACTTTCACGCAAATTGCTCAGAAATACTGGATTTAAATGTTTTTCAAACTGCTCAAAATTGCAGACAATCTAAGGGCGGAGTTTACTGGTTAACAATTGCACATGCATTCATTGATACAGTCATGTTGTGTGCAATGCAATTATAATGAATTCTACATGACGTGGGATTCGAACCAGGAACCCTGTGGTTTCAAGGCAGATGATTAAGCCATTGGGCCAACAGACCTGTACTAGTGAAAAGGGAGTTCACACACATGACACACTTTCACGCAAATTGCTCAGAAATCCTTGGTTTAAATGTTTTTCAAACTGCTCAATATATTTCGGAATGGAAACTAGTGGAAAATAGTCGATCTACAAGCTCACAACGCGTTGCTATCTAAAAAGGTGTGAGATTGTAGATCGGCTATTTTCACAAGAAAGTATGTCATACATAAAAAAAAACTACTCTCAAAAGCATTTCGTGTTATTGTCTAAACATTGCACTTGTCTGAATTAACAGGATCATGTTTTGTACAATGCAATTTAAATGTGAACTGTAAGAAGTGGGATTCGAACCAGGGACCTTCGGCACATGAGACTCACACTCTACTGGTGGAGCTATCCAATACACAGCCTTAGACAGTGAAAAGGGAGAATCCAACCAAACAAAACAAAAGCGCGAATGAAGTACGTCATACATTGAAAAGAACTACTTTCAAGTATGCATTTCTCGTCATCTTTAACAATTGCACATGTATTCATTGGTATAGTCATGTTGTGTGCAATGCAATTATAATTAAGTCTACCTGAGGTGGGATTCGAACCGGCTACCCTATGGTTTCAAGGCAGATGATTAAGCGATCAAGCTATTGAACCAACACACCTGAACCTGTGAAAAAGGGCCTCAAACATGTATTTGACACAGTTTCATGCAAATTGCTCAGAAATCCTGGATTTAAATGTTTTTCAAACTGCTCAAAATTGCAGACAATCTAAGGGCAGAGCTTACTGGTCAAAGTGATACATGTGTTCCTCATGAGTCAAGGCACATGTGTAAGCAGGTTTAACGGCTGTCGGCCAAACGAGGCATGACTTTTGCCTGTTTAAAGTTTGCATTTTCAAAAAATTGCTATAGCGCCCCCCTTTGACCAATTGGAGTAAGATTGGTTTCAGTGATACTTGGAAGGACCCTCTACAATATTGCAAAGTGTCAAACAAATGTGAGTCTGCATGTATGTGTTAGGGGCAGATGAATAATTTAAAAAAAGCTGCAATTTTCATTGGCTTATAAAAGCTTAACGTTTTCACTTATGGAAAATCCGCTAAGTTACGTTTGTCGGCATTGGTCCAAAGTTCATGTGTATACAGTTTCGTACAGATTGCTCATAAATCCCAGGAGAAGTGATTTTTTTACTGCTTTTTACTGCTTTTCATAGAATTCGAAATGGTGGGAGATCTAAAGGTCAGAGGTCAAAAGTCAAACAGTGAAAGTTGTTAGGCATGAGGAGACGCATGTGTGCATCGAAGTTTCATGGCTGTGGGTCAAACAGGGCATGAGTTGTACCTGTTCAAAGTTGGCATATTTCAATTGAGTGCTACAGCGCCACCCTTTGGCCAATGTTTGTGAGTTTCGGGTTTTCGCCGTTTGGCATAGCCCTCTACCATATTGCCGAATTTCATAAAAAGTGACCAGGCGGTTAGGCCAGAACTGGCAAAACCGGCGGAAGAATAATAATAATGAAAGTGTAGAGATGTAATAGGGTTCGAAGCCTGATAGGCTCTCGAAACCTAATAATAGTGAAAGTGTAGAGATGTAATAGGGTTCGAAGCCTTACAGGCTCTCGAAACCTAATAATGAAAGCCAAGGAATGCAATAAGGCTTCGAGCCTATTGGCCTCGAAACCTTAATAATAAATAATCACACAGCGGTCAGGGGG
Organism: Gymnoscopelus microlampas; assembly: GCF_963454915.1. Lineage (NCBI taxonomy): Eukaryota > Metazoa > Chordata > Actinopteri > Myctophiformes > Myctophidae > Gymnoscopelus > Gymnoscopelus microlampas. Next base: position 18,093,184 of record NC_139939.1, read on the forward strand.
GAGGTAAAAGGGGATGGGGCTGGTTAGAGGAAGTTCATTAGAGAAGCAATGATGAAAGGAATAAAAACAAACAGTCCTTTTATGGCAACAAATTCTTTGTAGTTTCAGTTGTTAACTACAAAAAAATGGCACACGCAAAATAAATAATCACTATAGGCTACAATACAAATGTGTTCCCTTGGCTTAAGGCTCAATACAGGTATGTTCCTTCCCTGAACAAGAATGGGTGGGTACAGACAAAGCTATGGGGAGGAAAGAGAAAGAGAGAGAAAGAGAGAGAGAGACTGACAGATACACAAAGAGGGGTAAAGTTTAGTCATTGTCATGAGGTGTGTGGCTGAAGAATGCATCTGCATGCATCCCCATCCACGGACTCTGCACACACACATACAAAAGTAGTACAAATATGAATGTAGTTGAACTAGTCAAACCTATGTTCTCTGAGGGTAGTACTGTACTTCTCCCTTTGCCCTACAACTCGTAAGTAAGAAATCAATGTCAACTAAAATGTCCCTGTTCCTTCCTCTCACACATCTGCCGACTATAAGCCGAAGTAAGAATATAGAAATATAAAATATATAATATAAAATAAATAGAAGACTTCAAATCTGCGCTTGGACTGACCGTGTTAGCATAATGTAGGAACTATATCCTTATTCTATAAAAGGATGAAAATGAATTCATGAGAATGAAATCTCTGCATGCATTTGAGTGAGTGAGTGAGTGAGTGAGCGCGCGTGCGAGCGTGTGTGTCTGTGTCCCTGGCCCATATATCATTATGAAATCATAGTGTGCTGACGTCATAGACTGGCCTCTTTGATAAATCATGTACAATCTGTCACAGTAATAGGGTCATACATCTCTCACCCATGAATGGATACATGGACTGTGGGGGAATGTTGTCTTAACAAGGTGGTCCAGGTTTCTTCAAGTCTGTCCAGTAGTTCAACAGCTGCTGTGGGGAGCCAAGAATGTAGGTAATGATTTGAGAGTATTCACAACGATTGTATGCTGTGTTATAAGCCTTAAACTGGGAGGGATTTGGAGGCGAGGTCGGTGCAAATCCCAGCTTTTTCATGCACATGCCAATATAGGCATCCTCTATATTAAAGGGCTTGATTTCCTTTGAGATCTCCACGTATTTCGCAGGGAGGTCATTGGAGAACACATAGCCCATGCCCAGCGTGTAGGTTGGGTAGGTGTCCTCTGGGTACATCTCTTTAGGGACGTACCACTTGGAGTTCCTTGAGCGGACGACCGGTCTGTTCCACATCAACATCCCTGTCAGGTAGTTCTGCTTGGGGATATCAGGCAATTGCAACATGCTCACTAGATTGTCAATGTTCAGGAACATGTCTGAATCTATCTTCATAGCATATTGTGCCTTGGAGCAGCGTGTGGCTAGCCAGTCCATGATCACCATAGTCTTGATGGTTAAATTGATGTAAGTGTCCATGAAGGCACTCTGGATCAGGTCATGGTACTGCAGGTTCTCCTGTCTGAGTTTCTCCTGCTGCTGCTCGGCATTTGCTCCCCCTGGTAGACCAAGCATGAAAAGAGTCTTAACTAGCTCACCATGAACCCGGGACTCATTACCCCATGTCCTCCGTATGGCATCCCGAGCTGCCACTTCAGCAGGTGCAACCGGAACCATCAGAACCAGGAAAGGGGCCTCGGTCTTACAGGCCGTTGTATCATCCATGATGTAATGGTAGTTAGGTGCATAGGCTAAGTGGTACTGAAATGGTGGCACAGTAGTCCTGTCAATGTCTGTGCTGGTCATTGGAGCCTCTGTCACTACATGAGTTTCAGCATGATAAGTGGTCATGGGAGCCTCTGTCACTACATGAGTTTCAGCATGATATGTACCATTAGGATTTTCCCAATTGATTCTATCGATCAACCTATGATACTGCACATGGAGGGGAAAGCTCTCCCACCAGTTAATAGAGTTGTTGTATCGAGCGTAATAGAGCAACAGCAGGGAAGACACCCCAAGTAGGAGCAGGACTTTGAATCCAGTACGAATTGAAGATTTCCTCTTGAGGTATGGGGACTCCACAACATGACTGTATGATAAAACAAGGGGGGAAATGGAATTAATGGCATTATAACAAACATGAGCCAATAGGGTTGGTTGGTACCATCTGAGGGGATGGCCTATATGAAAATAATATTACTTAATGGTTTGGGATAGTGGGCATAGTGAATGCGTTTGGCACAAGGGGAAAGTGGGAAAGTGAATGGGTTAGCGATTTTGCCAGCCTTGCATGTGCTTTGCATGTAAACGATTGCTGGTGAAAAGCTGCTGCAAATAGGTAATGGTAAAATAATAATTATTACTTACACACCTACATTATATTTGATTTATTTAATTTCATGATACATTTCCTTATGCAATGCTATCACATATTTTCTAGCACTAGGGGAGCGTGTATACCTTTCCAAAAATCACCATGAGAATCATCACCATGATTCCCCCCAGATGGTATTGGTGGTGGCCCAAATTTGGGGTTCCGGCTGGCTTACTGGGGCTCGAACCTGCTGTATAATCGATTCTAACTATTTACTCTGTCAAGATGACTCAAGAATGAATGAATGAATGCGATAGCAATTTTTCCAGCCATAGGGGTGCGTTGCATGTAAAAAACTGCTTGTGAAAAAAGCACAGGTCTGCTGCAAAGGTGATATTCATGTATGTAATGTTAAACCATTCAATCTGGGACAGTATCAGTGTCGTTTTAGATTTTAGTTATACAGTATATATGTTTTTCAGAGAACTGTTTGGATTTAGAAGGCATTTGTACAATGCATTACTTACTTACTTACATTAGGCTATATTTAGTTTATTGAATGTCGTAATACATTTCCTTAGAATCTGTAATCATGGTATTACATTACAGAGTAAACCTTTGTGTAACATCTTTAAAACAGTGTAATGTATAGTCGCTATGTTGTCACTGCCAGTAATAGAGAACATATAGTCTGAGCTATGCCCACCGTTTAAAAATGTAAAAAAGAGAGGGTCAATAATAAGAGAGAATCATCATTTAAAGTATAATGCTTCGGTTCTATGTACAGGTATAGGCTAAATTTGAAATGTGTATTTTGGCATGGGGTTATGAATGGATTGATAGCACACAGAAAGCTACCACATATTTTATTTAGTTTTTATATTTTTATAGTTTTAGCACTAGGGGTGTATACCTTACCAAAAATTACTGTGAGAATTATTCTCCCTAGATGACACATTTGGGGTCCTAGCTTACAGACTAGATGAACTGGGGGTGGAACCTGCATGATAATCGATTTGTCCCACTTACAGTAGGTCAAAAAATGTATGAATTAATGAATTAGCGATTCTGTAAGCCATAGAGGTGCTTTGCATGTAAGCAACTGCTGTGAAAAAAAAGCCCCTGCTGCAAAGGTGATATTCACGTATGTAATTGTAAGATTAAAGTTATCATATGCATTACTTACTCACACCACATTTTGTTTATTGAATTTCATAATACATTTCCTTAGACTCTGTGTATAGACCAATTATTTGTTTACAAACATTGAGACTAGACGCACAGGTGACTGCTTCATGTAATCAATTCCCAACAGATCCCCAAACCTGTTTTGGGGTGAGCTTGTTTCATTCAACCACCTCTGTGTGTAGGCTAGTGGGGTGCGCCCTGGCGACACATATATACTTCATCGCGCAACGGTATTGCGCACCGAGAACAGCTGACATACAAGCTCACAACCGAGTCACGGATGCGACCGCTGTGAGCTTGGAGATCTGCTATTCTCGGCCGTTCTCTGCGCGCGACACCTTCGCGGGACGGAGCATAAATTAGTCTTGACGGGCTGCAGCTGCGCGAGCCAAGCAGGTTCTGGTGCCATGATCATAGAGCGCTCCCTATGTTCTTATGACAGCCACTGGAGGTGGAGTTTTGAGGACAACTGCTTTGAATTGTTATTATTATTTACACACAACAGAAACCAAGGATTGTATATTTCAAGAGCGAGAGATCACAGTAAAAATCCTAAGCATTCTTCCTCCACACTGGGAGAAAAACAGCATCTGAAAGTTTGATGGGATGCATTTTTACACGTGAGACTGTGACCACTTTTACATTGCATCTTATGAGCGGTGGGGTTCTTTTGCTGCCGACCTGCGCGCGCATATTGTTTCGTATCAGTGTGACGTCGTCTGTTAAGGCGTCAATAGACCCCTTAACAGACGACGTCAGCCAGTATGCGCGCAACGAAACCCATTATATCAGGTCTCGTTAGGACGCGTCTCACTAGCCAACACACACAAGAGGGGGTTGGGGTGTGCTGAAACCAGTGCACCCCGAAACAGGTTGGGAATTGATTGCGTGAAACAATCACCTGTGCGTCCAGGCTCAATGTTAGTAAACAAATAATTGGTCTATATAAACATGGTATTTAATGGTATTAAATCTTTAGGTTATTTACAGTGGAAATCTTTGTGTAACTAGTTGCAACTGCAATACTTGCAACTTGACATCAAGATTTGTGTGTGTGGCGATTTCATTGTTGAATCTGTACTTCCATAAACTGTTTTTCTCATGTTTTTCTCATCAAGTAACACTGTCTTTTGAAAAGCCAGCCAACTAATATCTAGGCTACTAACTGGTTTGTCAGGTATATGGAGAGTGAATGAACAGTGAAGAGAAGCTGTAGCTGTAGGCTACTAGGCTATTCATATAGCCTAAAGCTCTCTTTTCACTGCTCTTGTGCCTCAGCTTCAATTTATCTGGTTTGGCATTATTTTAAAGCTGCACTATGTAACTTTCCTCTTCTACCCCGGATTTGCACCCGTTTTCCTGCACAAGTGCTGACATTTTTACCAATGTCTAATAAAGCCTGCCTGCTTGCTCAGGGGATAAATTGAATCTTGACCATCAGGTCCAAATTTGTGTCCTTTGACACAATCTAAATGTCTCAATAGAAGAGCAGGGAGACAATACCCTGCATTACAGATTGGACAAAATTACATTTTATGAATTAAAAAGTTATTACATAGTGCCGCTTTAAGGTATCTAATTACAACTTCTGTATTACCCATTTTCCCCAAACGGGCAGTTTCCCAACTGATTAAATTCCCATTATCTGGGCATTCATCCAACTGATTAGCCTATCCAGTTGCCTCGTAGTAGGCTATTATTCAGCTTGTAGCCTAGTTTTTCTATTATCTGACTTCAGCTACATGATAGAAGTGCATTGGTTGGCCTGTTTTGTTTAGTTTTTTTGAGAGATACACAAATTAAATAAAGGAAACAAAATCCTACACTTTATTGGCAAATTAGGCCTGTTATTTTTTGACAGGTTTCTCGGTTTATAGGCTATTTCACTTCACTGGAAATGTTCATTAGCCTAAATTAAGTTACTTCAATTGCAAGTTAAACTTAAGAAATTAAATTCATCTGCTATAGGGCTATATGGCCTTATAGCAAATTTAGTCACAATTTATTTATATTCTTTTAGATTTGTTTTATTTATTTTTGGGCTTTTATGCCTTTATTGGCAGAACAGTAGGCTGACAGGATATGGGGAGAGAGAGGTGGGGAATGGCATGCAACAAAGGCCGTCGGGATCGGGACTCGAACCCACGACACGCTGTCAAGCTACAATGAGCCAAGATGCCCTGACCGCTACGCCAGCAGTCCCGGCCAATCGCAATTTCAATATTTTTCTGTTCCCCTTTATTCTAGAATTTAATTATGTTAGTGTCCCAGTACTTTTTGCAACAGCAAGATCACATATGACAAGATAGGCTATTCTAACTTCTGGTTAATCTAATCTACGACTAGCAGTTTGTTTTCAACATCATTACATTATACAGATATATGCCTGTGAAGCAAGTCAAAATCCTCACCTTTTCTGTTCCGTCCCACCACCAGAACCATTCCCTTCTTCCTCCATTACTATTCTTCCTGCCCCCAGCAGACGCTAGGCCTGTATGAGGGCATCAATCGTTAGTCAAAGTGTTGTATGTGTTCCCTTGGCTTAAGGCTCAATACAGGTATGTTCCTTCCCTGGACAAGAATGGATGGGTACAAACAAAGCTATGGAAAGGAAGGAGAGAGAGAGAGAGAGAGAGAGAGAGAGAGAGATAGATACACACTAAGAGGGTAAAGTTTAGTCATTGTCATGAGGGGTGTGGCTGAAGAATGCACCTGCCCCTAATAGGTACACACAGAGAGACCATACAAAGCTGAATTTGCATTTCTTTTCGCTTTTATTGACAGAGTTATTGTCAACGTCATCAACTTTAATGACATCCATGAAAACAGAAGTAGTCGCCTTGATGTACAAATAACATCTCTTGTCAACTGTTAAAATGTAACTGTCTAAAACATAATAAATTGTACATTTATAAACTTACATTTGTGTACCTTTATTCATATGCTGAGTGTGCATTCTTCACACGTGTATGTAATGATGCAAGGCACTTGGACACATTTGAAATACTGATTATGATAGAATACCTCAATGTGCAAAAAGAATATAAGACAAAACCGATACTGGCCAAATCTGGCCATTGTCATGTAGACAGACTTCGTAAGTTCTTCTTTAGTTGAGCAGTATAGTGATGAAACACTATTGGAATGAGACAGTCTGTCTGTTTGTTTGTCTCTAGGTCTGTATGTGTATGTATGACACTCTGTCTGTCCGCAGCTATACAAACCTCTAGGTTACCTTGTGTTACTTGATTTGGCAAAAATAAATCACTTAACAGTTATCTTCAGCAAATGTATACACATGAACATCTATACACATTTTTGTCTATGTTCTTCCACCTTGTATGTAGCTCTTGGCTGGATTTGTTTTTTTTTATATGAACCAAGTCAAACTCATTTCCAAGATGGCATTGTGCAGGTTCTCATTGAACCTTTGTCACTGGAAATACTGATAGGCACTCATAAAACCCTGTTTTAAACCACATCACCCCACTATACAGGATGTGACTTGACCTCTGGTTTAGGAAACAGGTATGCGTAGAAAATATGTATAAAATGTCCTTTACCGCTCTGTTCTCAACATATGGTCACCAGGGGTACAAAAGGACCCTTACGGATCTGTAACTCTGAGAGTGAACAAATGAGGATTTTTACAGTGTCGATTGGGGTCCCAGAGATGAAAAATAAAACGGTAATAAATGGGGCTCCTTGGCCTAATAGCCACATTAAACTGTGAGTGCTTGAGATGAAAAAGGATCTATGCTTTATCGTGAGAAAAACAACAATCATAACAAAGGCTGATCACCACCAACTGACAAATCAGTAACTAATCTGTGCCCGAGCATATGACCAACTGTATGTCTCAGAAGAGCAGTTCTTCCTCGAAGGCTTATCATTATTATGTTTTCTGTGGAAACCACGTGAGTGGTGTCAGGTTTACTCCTGCCTGACAACTGGTGTGTGTGTTAGCTGATACTGAACTAAATAGTCTGCCTGCAGGTCAAACGACATAAGCCATCATACTAAATCCACTATGAGCGCTTGGTAAAACAATACGGTTTTAATAAGCAGTATAAATCAAATCTTACTGTACGGATATTGCTAATTGCTCTGTATATTACAGCTTTTCTATAATATAGATGTATGACTAAGTGACTGGGCCTGTGTGCAGTCAGTAGTACTTGTCAATAGCAAAGCGTGGTACTAAAGCATAATGGAGATAGAAAGTACCATAAAGCATGATACTTTAGGCTTCTTCACTTATGGACAATCACAAGTCTTGTCTTGGATAAATGAAAAATGGCATTGAACGATCTGCCCCTTATTCCACCTTCACTGTCAAGCAGTCAGAAAGCGATTGTGGTTTAGACTTTGCGCCCAAATAGGACCCTCAGTGGTTAGTGGGGACTGCTTAGTAAACACTGAGATTACTAAACATCATAAAACCAGCTGTTTCTGTTCAGTCAAAAAAGCCTGAAGAATCCAAGTGAAAACCATAATCCCTTATTGTTTAACAGTGTCAGTGATAAAGGATAGATGTAGTCGAAGCATAAGATAAAGGGTACAAGATTTTAAAGCATTGAGGATAAAGGTTAAAGGATGTATAAACCTTGAGACAATTGGGACATGGATTGCACAAATAAGACGTTTTTAGTGTTCGTTGTATACTGTACATGGCCAACCCATTACTGGGCTGGAATGATTGAAGTGCTCTCTTTATGGCTTTAAGGACCCATACATCTGTGCCAATAACACTTAGGTCAGTTCACCCCTTCTTCATCTCCGTACCTGGACACACACACACACACACACACACACACACACACACACACACACACACACACACACACACACACACACACACACACACACACACACACACACACACACACACACACACACACACACACCTACTCCCTGGATCAAAGCATCGTGAAACCTGTCAGAACTAGCTCTAGCTAACGACAGCTGGTTTAAGGAGCAACGCCCCGGGGGGCACCACCACCCAAGACAGGGGTCCACCCCGTCTTTCCCCTACACCTGAAGAAAGGTTCAGCGCCTCCCCCTCGTTCTCCACCTCTCCTTCCTCCCCCTCCTGCTCACCCTCCACCTTGCCCCTTGCCAGTCGCCCCAAGCCCAGAGCTCCCAGGCCAAGCATGGAGGCGGCGGAGAGTCCAAACGGCAGCAGTGGGGAGTCACACAGGCCCAGCACTCCGCCCCCACCTCCTCCACCGCCCAGTGAGAACAGCGAGGGCCCGGGGTGGCCCAAGGCTCTGGCATGGCAGAGGGCAGAGATGGGCAGTGACGTCCCCAAGCCCCCCAAGAGCGTAGCGGCAGCCCCGGGGATGATGATGTGAGCGCCACTCATGTAGGATAGTTCAGCGGCTCCCTGAAGCCCCTGCAGACCCAAGCCTGCCGCCAGCCTGCCCGGGGAGCCGTGCTCCTGGGCCACAAAGTGTCCATGAGCCTTGATGTGCTTGCGTAGGGAGCTGGGGTCCGTATAGCGCTTCAGGCAGCCGGCCATCTTGCAGTAGTACGGCTTGTCTACGTAGTGAGTGCGCGTGTGCTTGAAGCGGTCACTGGAGTTGGAGTAGCGTTTGCTGCATCCCTCGTAGGGACAGATGTAGGGCTTCTCTCCTATAGAGGAAGAGAGGAGAAAACAGTTGACAGTCTGTACAAAAAACTGATGTTGGCCTACAAAGCAACCAAAGGTATGGCACCCCCATATCTTCAAAGCCTGATCCAAGCCAAGCTGTCAGAACCTTCCCTGAAACATCCGGGACAGCGCTCCACACGTCCCAGACTCTATTCTCCCTTCTGGCTCCCAAACTGAGGAACGAACTCCCCATTGTAATTAAAACATTACTATTTCTATGAATTTGATTTGAAAGTGTTTATATATATATATATATATATATATATATATATATATATATATATATATATATATATATATATATATATATATATATATATATATATATATATATATATATATATGTATATATGTACAGTATATATATATGTATATATATATACACACACACACACTGTATTGGGAAGTGAGTGTGCAGAAAGTCTGATCTCATGCTTATCTGATTAAATACTTCCTCGTGCAGTTTCCTCATTTCATGACGTTCGTGGCATGACATAGCAAATCCTGTTGCAGGCGGCTTGGCATAGATCCATCGCGTAACAACTACTCACTACCATTTGATGTCTCTTATCAACAAACATCAGAACTGTTTGTTGAACTGCTTAATTGCACACAAAAGCTTTTCAACTGCATTGTATCAATTGTATCTACAGCCATGACGCAAACATCCAGGATGTCCTGAATCCTTATGGGCACACTCCGCCCTGGCAGAAGTGTGAACATAGGGTGTGAATATGCACGTTGGAATTGCTGGGAATAGCCCTCTGCTTTGACATCCTCCCCTATGGCCATTCATATTCACTGTCAGTGTTGATATGTTTTATCCCTGCTTTTGGTCAGACTGAAATACATGCATTTTCTTTTGGGAAATGTAGACTGTCTGATATGTTTGATATTTATGTTTGATAATATCACAATTTAACAATTTCATTAAGAATGTAAGCTCAGATGGAAACAGATGATCTGCTGTGCCGGCCCCTAATGGGAATTAGCCAAAAGAAGCAGTTATAGACACATTAACCCTGGTGTTCATATTTTGAACATTTTTCAATATTTATGGCATGGATCTGCAAGAGGCTAGCTGTCTATGACACTGTCTGTGTATCCATGTGTGTGTCTGTTAGCCTGGCATTGCCAGTAGGCCACAGTAGGTACCTCCAATTAATTTCAGTTTGATACTTTCTGAAATATTTAGCTTATTTATAACTTTAACTCATTTTATAATGGAAGCCATAGAACTGAAAACCTTGCCCAAATTTGGAGTCCTACATCATAAGGATCACATCACATCTGAATATAGGAAGTCTGAGATCCTCATTGGGTTAGCTAAACCTTCAGTCTGCATCCAAAATTCAAGAGCTAGATTCAAGAGCGTTTCATTTGTCACTCACTCATACAGGTACAAGCAGCGAAATGTTGGTCCGCAAGACTGTGCCAACAACAATACAATATAGCTACAAGATAATAATAGTAATTATACAAAACATATATTTTATGTAGAGTGAGAACAGAAAAGACAAGCCCTGAACGACTCAACCAGCGTCTTCACCCATTGAGACCTGAAGCCGATTCTACATGTCTCCTAAATCCCAACAGTTTTCTGAAAAACGTATGTTTCTATATCAGTGGTGCTCAATCTTTTTCATGTCAAGGACCCCCAAAATTAGATGTATTTGGCCGCAGGCCCCCATCAAAATATTTTGTTCCAGGGACCCCCCAGAAGCAAAGATTTGAGTTAAAAATGTTCGCTTTAAAAATATACATATTCAGAAGATTTGCACACATTTTCACGATTTTTCAAAAATAGCAGATCTACAAGCTCGTAGCGCGGCACTCGGTGCCGCGCTATGAGCTTGTATATCTGCTATTTTTGAATAGCCCAAAGTGTAAAATAATGCTTTTTAGCTCAAATCTAAAAATGACACAGTTCCAGGTCTTAATGGGTTAAGCATTTAACTAATTAGGCTGACAAATGATCAACTGACTCATCAGGCTGAACATGTATGGTTGTTTACACTGGTGTGTGATGGTGGGTGGTGTGACGAGCGCACCTGTGTGTGAGCGCGTATGTATCTTGAGGTTCTCCAGCCGTGAGAAGCTCTTGTTACACGTGGGACAATGGTGTGGCTTCTCATTGGTGTGTGTGCGGATGTGGATCAGCATTTTATATCTGCAAAACATGACAGAACACATAAACAGACACACATTAATAATATACTATGACATTTCTTCAAGCTGTACCAAATATCTATAACATTATAGCATAATCCTAGAGCGTAATATCATTACACATATGATCAGGGTTCAATTTGTAAAAACCAGAGGATGGGGGGCACTTACTTAACCACTTAAGCCCTATACTACTTCGAACGACAAATAGTGACAATAGATCTACAAGTTGACAATGCGTCGCAATGGTTATTTTCGTTACTTTAAAATAAATAAAAAAGAGAAAAACTTCTGATAATTCTTTTAAATGTCCAAAATACTGTCATCAGGGTGTAACATTTTTTATGAAATTGTTTGACCAGAAGCAGGGAAAAAAACATATCCCCACAGGCAATAAAAATGAAAGACCAGAGGGGGGATATCAAAAGCACAGGCAGTGGCCCCCACCCCCACAGCAAATCAAACCCTACAAATTATTCCTACAAACTAGGACAGTAGCACAATCAGTTGAGAATTGTTCACTAAATATGAACAACAAATCGTTAGTACTGTATAGCAAAAGAAAAATGGTGGTGATGTCATATATTATACAGCGTGGACGTGCTCCACGGTCATCATCATGGTCAATTTTATAATAACTAAATGTGTTATTAGCATGATTCTACATATCCTAGACCAGGACATGACGCCAATCTGGTATCACTATGGTCAGGTCTATAATGCATTATAAGCGCATAATGTGCTAATAATGCATTATAGACCGGACATTATACACTTTAACTAAGAATTTTAACCATAAAATATTTTTCCCCTTTTAACCCTTCCATTGTGTTCAAGTTTAAATGGTAAAAAGTACCCTTTACATTTCTTTATTGGAACAAGGCTTCATGATATCCTCAGAAACATTTTAATGCAACAAAATTAATTACCACCATTTTAGTTAATTCTGATGGTCTCTATAAAAAAAGGGTCAGGGTATATAACCCGGCAGAGAGAAGTGTGGCTCAATTCCCCCCAAATTGTCAATATTCAATGTTTACATGTTTAAGAGTGAGTGAAACTTGTCCTCAATTTGCATTTGCTATTAGGAGTAAAAAACATTTGGGTTTATGAAAAATAAATGACCTTTTACCTTCTTTGGTATATGGGTCAATTTTGACCCTAAAACACCACAGATGTCACTATTTTTTTATAATATTAACACATTTTTAAGTTAAAAAACAAAAACATGTATTTTATTTTTGGAAGTGTATTCTAATATTAGTCTATTATAGCTAGATAACATCATTATCCATTGTCTTCATTATAAGAAATGTAATGAGTGAATTTTTACATTTTCATAATTGAAAACGAACTATATTGAAAGACCCAAAATAATATTTAAAAAAGTGTTTACATGGATATAAATGCATAACAAGTCAGCTATGAGGTGAGGGAAAACAATAAATGAAAACAAAAAACACCAAACACCAAAAGTGTCAGCAGGTTTCTAACACAATGCAAGGATTAAAGAAAATAGCCATGCTTCAACATGAGCTCTCAGATGGGTTAAAATGAATTCCTCTATCGTGCCTCTAGCTTGTTGAATTTATTGGCTCACTAATACATCATAATCTGTATTAGCCAATAGAAATAGCACAATTATGAGTGAAATGCTGTTGTATTCCAGTTCCAGAATTCTTATCCGACCACTGTTACTCAAACACATCTTGGCCAAAAGGTCTTCCTTGGAACAGGAAAAACACAGAACTTATAACACATCAAAGGAAATTTAGCAGGTGATCAAGAGGGCTCAAAGGAGGTGAACACATCTTAGTAGTAGTAGTATAGTTTAAGGCCCGCCTACCTGGCGTTGAAGCCCCTCCCATTGCGAGCACAACCTTCCCACTGGCAGCAGTACCCAGAATCCTTTTCAGGCTTGACATGGAAGTCATTGATGTGATCAACCAGGTCCTGCAGTGAATCAAACTGCAGATGGCACTAGAGGACAGACAGAGAGGGATAGACACAGAGGAACAGGCTGAGCATAGATAAATAGGTAGGTCTAGAGCATTGGTTTTCAAGCTGTGGGTCGGGAGCCCCAGGGGGGTCCCCACATGATTTTGGGGGGGTCCCAAGATGACAGTGAAGTGACAATTTAGGACTTTTAAGACCGTTTTAATGACCCAGAAAGAAAGAAAAGAAAAAGACCATAATTGCATCAAAAGTAATCAACAAACTGTACTATAAAAACTGGTCAAACATTGGCCAAATTGTCGAATAATATGAGAAATAAGGCAATAAATGTGAAAATAGCTTGTAGATCTGCTATTTTCACAATATTTATCTGTGTAACCGAAAATATAATGCCTCAACTCCTCAAGTGCTTATCAGGGTGGCGGGTCCCCAGTTCAACTATGATTATTTTGGGGGGGTCACAACTTGAAAAGGTTGAGAACCACTGATCTGGAGTAGACTATATGGTGATTTACACTTGGTGAAGCACACTAAAAGTAGCTCATCTGCAAGCTCACAACATGTTGCAGGACGACACGTTGTGAGCTTGTACATCGGCAATTTTTGGTGTGCGACACCACTGCACAACCAAGTATAAAATCAGGTTTAAGACTAACATCAAGTAAACTGATTCTCCTAATTCTAAGCAATAATCATTTCAGTACAGTTTGAGCAATATTGCACTATCGTTGAAAAACAATGTAATTTTTTTTAAGGAATTATATAAAGTATGTATGTATTGCCTATGTTTTAACCGTTTGTGAACTTTACATTTCAACTTGCTGTTTTCTGCTTGGATTCCATGTTGCATGTTGTCATACTAAAGATCTCAACAGTTTTACTCTGTGTTTGATCTCAACTCTACTGTCAAACTGTCGATCCTAATTAACATAGAACTAATAGGGCAGATGCAAAAATAACTGATCTTCGTGTTGGCGAGCAACAAATTAAAGTTCTGTCTTTAAAATTAAAGTTCGGTGAGACTGTGCCCTTATGTATGAAATAAATTCACAAAGACGAAAACTAACACATTTAATTTAGTTTGGGGCTATTTGACGTTGCACTTTTGGACACACAGGAAATGTGACCTCTGCATTTAACCCTTAGTAACAAAGGGCTAAAGCTTCTTTAAAATGGGTTTTAATTACTTTTGTAACACAGTTTCAACACAAGTTCAAATGTATTTGAATAGTGTTTATTCAAATGTAGTTTTATGTTATTTTAATAACCACTACAAAGTATAGAGTCTTATATGCCTTTACCTTCATCCAGTGGCAGGCCAGCTGCTCATCAGATGGGGGCTCTGGTGAAGCTCTCTTCTCACTTTTCTGACCAATGAACATGGAAGGGGGGAAGTTGTATCCACCTGCTGGGCTACCAATAGGCATGTAGAACTGATAGCCCTGCGGTGAGGATCTGCCTTCTAGGTAACGAGCATGGGATGAATCCTAATCCAGAGGAGAGAAAGATCATGAGATCAAATCAAAGTTACGTAAGTCATCTGAAGTTATACATACAAGTGTTAAATATTGAGTGTTATTGTGTGTTAAGCAGCTCAATATTCCCAAACACTGTAGTAGGAAAACTGTAGAAAAAGCACTCCACAAAAACATTAAGGAAAACTACTTAGACAGAGACTAAGAAAAAAACGTTATTTCTTTTTTTCTCATGCTCATAAAGTGCTCTAAGGGCGCGCTCCCACCGCACTTTTATTTTACCTCTGGGGCAGAATCTGCCAATGCTTTGTCAATGTAAATGCGTGGATTCATGCAAGGGCGGATCTTTCCGCCTGTCGCGCAGACCGTGCGTTTATCCGCTCTACACGACTTGCTGGAGGCAGGAGCTGATTTTCCCCCTCTGCCCAATCGGGTGAGTAGAAGGCGGAGCGTCCCAAGACTCAGGAAGCACCATGGTGCTCAAGGCAGAAGGCGGTGCGGGCTACGGGGAGGGTCCTGAAAGTGAGTGACAGCCGCGTCACTCCCGTTTTTTAGAATCCGCTGGCTGCAAAAAAACTGGCCGCGCACAACCTGCGTTTAACGCTAGCCGACCATGTTTTGGTGGGAGCGCGCCCTAAGGGCACGCTCCCACCGGCTTGCGGATTTTTTCCAAGAATCCACGCATTTGCATTGACAAAGCATTGGCAGATTCCACCCCAGAGGTAAAATAAAAGTGCGGTGGGAGCACGCCCTAAGCGCACGGCCACACCGCACTTTAATTCTACCTATGAGGCTGGATTCTGCCAATGCTTTTCAATAGGAATGGCATGGTTTGATGATCTTGTGCATCTTTCTGTGTGTCGCGCACACCTTGCGTTTATGCGTTCTATACGCCATGTCTATTTGAAGCAGATAAATGCTTGACACAGATGCTGCTTTTCCCCCTCTGTCCAATCGGGTGAGTCAAAAGTGGACCGTCCCAAGTCTCAGGAAGCGACATGGTGCTTGCAATTGAGCAACTGCGGGCTATGGGGAGGGTCCTAAAAGTGAGTGACAGATCCGTCACTGGTTATCGGGACAGAAGGCGCTGCAAGCGACTCCATTTTTTAGAATGTGCTGGCCGCAAAACAAAGTCGGCCTCGCACAGCCTGAGTTTACCAGCCGGTAGCCATAGTTTGGTGTGACCGTGCCAGCCGTTTTGCAGCAGCAAACCTTTTGGTCATAGGACCTTCGTCAGTGCTATAACTATAACTGATATAGCACTGAGGAAGGTCCTATGACTGAAACGTTTGCTACTGTACAAAAATAATTAATATTTATAGATATTTTCTCTGTCTAAGGACACAGTTTTCCTTAAAAAAAAACTGTGTGCGAGTCTTTTTCTACCAGAGATACAGGATGAACAAGTGAAATTGGAAGTGATGAAACCAAAATAAATGTTGGAACTTGAACTGTTACTGAACAAACACTCAATTACTGTTATTACTACTTAGTACTATTGGAATATAGTAGAGCTTTAACCTTTTCTTTTGGGGGGGGGGAAAAGAAATGACCAAAAGGTGACAGAGTGGCCACATTTAAAAGACACTGGTCAGAGTGCCTTTACTGGCTGAGCAGAGCGCTTTTAAAGTTGAGAATAGTTAAACTTTTTCAGAAATGCACTTATGATGTGGACTGCTTTTTATCAGCTGTCCAATCACGATTGTACATAGGTCATCCGAGCTGATGGTCTCTCTATGCACCACTATCGGCCACCGAGGCAGTCCCACACCGGACCACCCTCCTCTTCTGCCTAACAAAAACAGTTAACCTTTTATTTAAGACATATACATCGTATTAGCTATTCATCGTGGAGTTGTATTTTCTAGAAGGCAGACCTGTTAATATCACTGATTCAACATTAATAAGATGTCTGGAGTGTCCAGAATGTAGTCTAACCTGTAGTCTAACCTGCGACTGCCCCCGTCCCCTTCTTTTTTACTTTGTCTTGTTCAGTAGAAAAAGTGCTCTAGACAGCTGTTCGATTTCACTAGATGTGCCAGAGATCCAAATATCTTACTCAATGCCACACTGATGATCAGATCTGCCTAGTAGCTCATCGAGGCAACATAACACATAAAGCAGTGATTCTCAACATTTTCAATTTCAAGGACCCTCAGTTCGATATGCATTAGGCCATTTGACCACCCATTTGACCCCAAACTACACTATAAAATCATCAGTGTTAATTTAACACACACTGAAAGACAGACAGACAGACACACACACACACACACACACACACACACACACACACACACACACACACACACACACACACACACACACACACACACACACACACACACACACACACACACACACACACAAACAAACACAGACCCTCTTCTAGCCGGACAATCTACTTCAAATCTCCTTACAACAGGGGTTTCTTCATTACCATTACGCCTGATGTATACAGTACTTAGTCGCACGCTGGTGCAGTGATCCGAAAATAGTAATTGTATAAGCTCACAACGCATACCGCTGCAACGAGTTGTGAGCTTGTAGACAAAACTATAAACCATGATTTAGTAGACAAAGTGGAAATTAAATACTCAACCCTAGCAGAGTAAGCGTCATTCTCGACTCAGTGAGTGCTATAGGAAGACTCAATGTTACTGGGTTACCTTCGTGAAACAACTGATCTTCCCAAGTAGATAGGAATTGTGTTTCTGTGACTGTCTCTGTCTCTGCATCACCTGGTCACTGTCTGTCCGTCTTGTATGGTCTCTAGTGTGTCTCCCTCTCTCTCAGTATGTGTCTCAGTGTTTCTATGCTTCAACCTCAACAAAGAAGCCCTCTGTTTAATTTTTGCCTTCAAGCATGGTCACAATTTGATTTAGTCATAATCACTAGACAGTTGTGTGTGCAGACACCGCACTGGCTAATTAGATTCACTCCCAATTCCCCAATTCAGCTCTTCAGACTTGATAAAGACGAGTGCAGTCTATTCAGTGACAATGAGTCCCTAGTTTACTCTGAAAGGACTGTGGTCATGCCTATATTCACAAGATTTCCTGACAATGTGGCTACACATGCAGGTACATGCACATGCACACAAATACATGCAGAGCCATTATTCACACATACACAGATTTCTTGACCCATTCAATCCTGGAACGCATCAGTGTAATTTTTTTATTTGATCTATAACCAATATTAACCATTATTTTATACTTTTCAAAAATAGCAGATATTTCTTGTTTTCAAAAAAATCTCATTTGTGCAAATCTTTGAACACGTATATTTTTTGGAAACAACATTTTTAACTCAAATCTTTTCTACCCATCAAAACATATTTTGATGGGTAAAACCATCATACCCAAAACGATATGTATTTGGCCGTTGACCCCCATCTCAAAATATGTTGTTCCAGGGACCCCCAGAAGTCAAGATTAGAGTTAAAAATGTAAAAAAAAATATATGTATTCAAAGATTTGCAAAAATGTTCAAGATTTTTCAAAAATAGCAGATCTACAAGCTCATAGCGCAGCACTCAGTGCCGCGCTATGAGCTTGTATATCTGCTGTTGTTGAATAGCTAAAGTATAAAATAATGGTTATATAGCTAAAAATCTAAAATGACACAGATGCGTTCCCAGATTGAATGGGTTAACAGCTCACAGACATACAACTAGCCTGTATCAATGGATACCGCCGCCATTATATCATGAACAATGCCAAGGACACTGGCACAGATCACTTTACAGCTTTTAAATAGATGTTATAATAACCTAGGAAGAACCTTCAAGCACCTTAAGTGCTAGAACCCTTGGCCAATTGGACACACTGTTCCTTTTCAGCATTAATAATGCTGCTTTTTTTTTTTTATTCTTCCTTTTTTCCCTAGTTCTTGGGTTATGTATGTAGTATATAGTATATAGTACATAGTATATAGTATATAGTATATTACACATTCATGTTTATTCCTAGACCTGAAATCAGTAGCTTGTACACACGCGCACACACACACACACACACACACACACACACACACACACACACACACACACACACACACACACACTCACACTCACACTCACACTCACACTCACACACACAATATATCACGACCACAAAATGGGAAACATTCTTTGAATTTACAAGCGCTGTGAGTGACTAGAAGTACTGTTTCATGGGGGTTGTTGTCAAATGTGATATGCTCGGAACACACATACATGCCCAGTGCACATGAATGGTCATGTGACATGCGTATACACACGCAGTATAGAAAGAGAGTACTCCTGATACGGTTCTAAATCTAACATGTGGACGGAAACGGTTTTCATTTCATTTTAAAACTCTGTTTTTCAATGAAAACATCTTAGTGCAGATGCAGCCTTAGTTATACTTACTTGCCTTAGCCCATAACCGGGAACGCTTCTACAAATGTCTTCTAAATCCTAACAGGTTTTTGAAAAACGTATGTTGCTAAATGGTGCTCAAACTTTTTCATGTCAAGGACTCTCAAAATGATGTATTTGGCCGCTGACCCCCCATCTCAAAATATTTTGTTCCATGGACCCCCCAGAAGCAAAGATTTTAGTTACACATGTTTGCTTTAAAAAACATATGTTCAAAGATTTGCAAAAAAAAATCACGTTTTTCAAAGAATAGCAGATCTATGAGCTTGTATATCTGCTATTTTTGAATAGTAATAATAAAATAATGGGTTTTTTTTATAGCTAAAATCGAAAATGACACAGATGCGTTCCCGGATTGAATGGGTTAAAGGGGAATTTCAACAGTATTTCATGTGAACCCTGTCATTCTATTGTCAGGACTCGGAGGTCATGTGAAAATCTGACATGGCATTGCTTAATGCTCTCTTCTGAACTCTACTAGCCCACAGTAAAACTCATCTAAGTCTTATGTAGGAGTTTCCAGTGCGAGCTCTCGTCACACGGAACACATTGGTTACGTTTTATGTCCGATTTTCACATGTCCAAGCAAATAAATGATGACTTTATGAATAGAGTGCATTTGATGTCTAGGAAGCTCTGTTTAAAGAAAAAATATTGCTGACCCCATTTGCACTCCGTGTTCCTTGAAGTGTGTTGGCACTTTATTTTCAAATATGCTCTGAGAATGCTCTCCAGTGGCCAGACCCTGTGAGATGGTTTCTTCTAACCTCTATGCAATGTTTGAAATCACAGCGCCTCACTCGCTTAATCACATTTTAACCCATTGAAACCGGGAAAGCATCTGTGTCATTTTGAGATTTCTTTGGGCTAAAAATAGCAGATATAAAAGCTTGTAGATCTGCTATCTAATTTCTTTTTTTTTAAGTGAACAATTCTCTAAAATATTTTCTTCCAGGGACCCCCAGAAGCAAAGATTTGAGTTACTTTAAAAATATATATATTCAAAGATTTGCACAAATTGTTACGATAAAAAAAAAAAAAGCAGATCTACAAGCTCATAGTGCGAGTGCCGCGCTATGAGCTTGTAGATCTGCTATTTTTGAATAGCCAAAGAAATCTTAAAATGACACAGATGCGTTCCCGGTCTTAATGGATTAATTCATCAGTCCAACCTGGGACTTAAGTGTTTATGCGAAAAAGAAAGAAATGGACTCACCCGAGACAGCAGCTGGGGGAGCGGGCTGCCACTGCCGTGGATGGACTCCAGGGGGGAGGAGGGGGAGGGAGAGGAGGGGGAGGACGGGGTGGGGGAGGAGGTGTGGTGTGAGGAGGGGGACATGCTGAGGTCCATAGCTGGGGGAGTGAAGCAGGACCCGGGTCGTTCGACAGAGGGGGATTGGGAATCTGGATAGAAAGTACATTGAAACCACATCAACCCTGTTGTGTCTATACATTGGTTATGTCATTATTAGGCTGAACCTTTCAAAATCATTCAAAAAATACCAAAACTCAGAATCCAAACTTTTAAAAACTAGCGAAAATAGATTTGTTTTGTGAGCTTGTAAATGTTTCTGTCGCACGATAAACGAAATATGGATTACATGGATGAAGCTCATGCTCACAATGTTTCACATGCGTATTGAACTTGTACAATTAGATCAGCTATTTGGGCAACAATGTCGCGTGCCGATTCTACAATGAAGAATAAATCGGGCTTAAAACGGTTTCATCTCATCACAAATTTTTAGCCTGTAGACTAGGTATACATAGACACAGAACATCCATGACATTGAGCTCATGAAGTGGAATCATACACATTGACACAGTTTGTTCATGTCACAGATGTCAAGTCAAGGTTGTCTTTGACCCCCAGCATCCGTATTGTGGGGAAGAAATTCACAGAAAATAGAGCAAAAAGTCCCTAGTACAGAGCACTGAACCAAGTAGGATGTAAGTGGTTAAGGTAAATGAGGACGCAGTGTTGAGTAGCCAGACGATTCCATCTAAATTCAATGCAGCAGCTTTTTTTTTTTTAAATACCTGCATTGCCAAACCAAAAGCAATTTTGTCAGCTAAGTTTTTCTCTCTTGTTCTAGCCTCTACATTGAATTTAGATTTATCGGCAGGCAGAGATCTCCAGTCGTCTGGCTGTGTGAGACTAAGGAGGAAGCATCATACCAGAATCATGCTCCACTCATTATGCTTGGCACTGATAGAACTTGGAGGAGAGAGTGTTACCCTTTGAGGCAAGAAGAGAGGCAGCATTCAGTGATTTTATTACCTTGTGTTTTGGGGCAGTGTGATATGAGAGAAGCAGCTTATTAAAGTAAGGTACCATTCCTGCGATAGTCAGAGTGAGAACATGTCCTTTAAAGGAAGAAAGGGTAAAATAGGTGTGTCTGCATGCGTGCGTGCGTGCGTGCGTGTGCGTGTGCGCGTGCGTGTGCGTTTGCGTGTACGTGTACAGCACATGCATGCATGAGTGTGTGTATGTATATACAGTAACTACTGTCTCCAGGCCATTGCTTTAGCTAGACTACAGCATTCATTTACCTGGGGAAGATGGTGGTGAAGGGAAAGTTGTTCGCAGTATGCGTGGCCGCATAGCGCTGAGGGGGGCGCAGATGGAGGATGACCAACTCCTCTTCCCTAATCTCATCCTCCCATTGGTCCTCCCTGATGGTAGCTTCAAATCCAGAGGCTCGTCCAGTGACAGCATGACTGCGCGGTTAATCCGGACCTCCTGGGGAGAGTCAAGTGGTTAATATCAATATCGAAATCTCTGATTAAAGTCAATACAGAAGTGAATTCTGAAAAAGAATTGTGAAAATAGCAGATGTACATGCTCACACCATGTCACTATGCACACTAAAGCCTTGTTGCATTTATGAATACATCCAGTGGGGGCATCACAATAAAATTAGGCATAATGTGTTAATTCCACGACAGGAGATATGTAATGTTGTTACCTGACATTAGTTTTGGTGAAAAGAACCTGCATAAATCTGTATCGGTTGATATCGGAATCAGAAATTAAGAGTGGGACAATATCGGAAAATCAGATAACGGCAAAAAAGCCAATATCGGACATCCCTAAATACAGGTGTTCCTTGAGATTTATGGAGAAATTGCTGACTTTCAAAGCATAACATAGTGCCAGCACTCATTAAAGCAAAGTAAAAATCATGTATATATCAGAAAAGCAAAATAACACACAAGGCTCTAAAATGATAACCATATAAACGCCAACATGGCATACACTCGTGCAGTTGATCAGGACTTTGAATATTCTCGGCGAGGAGGTAAAAACTTCTAAAGTAAGATTTTATATGGAAATTGGGCAGGTGCAAACTTCAAAACAACATGGACAATATGTATTTATACACGGCCATCGCTTCCGAATTGGATTTTAAACGGTGGAATTCAGCGGAACGGCACTTCCTGAGAAATCTGCTGGTGGAAGAATAGCTTCGCTCCAGGACCCAAATGTGTCAAACAGTCTCAAACTCCAGGACTAGACTGACCCCATACACTGGATTGAACAAATGTATATTTACCCCCCCCCGCCCCCCCCCCCCCCCCCACCCACACACACACACTTATCTCTCTCCCCCTCTCTCTCTCTCTCTCTCTCTCTAAGGCAGTTTTTCCCAAACTTTTTAGCTCGAGACCCAAAAGAAAAATTCATGATTTTATCGTAGTGCACGATTCATCAAAATATCACGCTTAGCCACTGGACTATTATGCATGAAGTCCTTTTTGTGTGTTTTTTCTGAAATATATTATATACCTGTATGTATTTTTAAATCATCAACCATAAAAATGGGCCCGTGACCCAAGAATGGATCCCGACCCAGCGTTTGGGAACTACTGCTCCAAGGGGTCCACTGTCACAAGTCTCTTATGCACGCTAAACACTAGAGGAAGTCCCTCCCCTGTCTCACAGCGGGGCGAGAGATGTCTGATCTGTCAATCAAAACATTGGAGTCTTACGGTATAATCAGTGTACTGTAAAGCCTGTTGAATCAATGAACCAACCAACCTACCATAGGGCCACATAGTCTATATACCTCCATTCTAGACTTGCACCAGGAAACCAAAAAATGTCACACCAATCTGCCATTGACATCAGTGCATAGCAGATACTAGGTTACTGTTGAGTAATGTCAAACTGCTGTGTGCAGGGCGGGAAATTCACAGCCACCAGCCAAAAGCTGGTAAAAAAAAAAAAGAATTCCATTTGGCTAGCAAAGTTGTCTGCTCTACTTTGGCAGATAGCCAACTATTATTTGTTCTAGAGATTTGTGGCAGCAGTGGCAGGTGAATTTTGGGATCGATTAATGACTGTACCGTAGATTGTTAACCACTGCGCTGTGCAGTAATACAGGCAGTATTTCAAATATAGCTATAATAGCAGATCTACATTTTGAGCTATTGTGAGCTTGTAGATCTTATATTTTTTCCCCCATTATTTTTTTCTGTTTTTGAAAAATGTCACCTATCCTATAAAGATGAGCCCAAAATATAGACGGCAGGTTGAAAGTGGTTAATGAAAAGGTTATTTTATTGTCCTGACTGTAACAAAGGTGTCGGTGCACGCATTTGATGCACTGGGATCAATATTAAACAAATTATGAAAATCCACAAAAGCACAAATATAATATCCTGTAGGTAGTTGTATACTCTGAAGTGCAAATCCTCCTGTTCTTTTCACCAAATACTGTAAATGTTGTTAATGTGTTTTTAATCCCTTTGTAACTTTCAGAAAAGTGTTTTTTTACTGTTTTACTGTAAACTCTACATACATTACATTCTTTAAGCACAGAGTTGCCATCGTGGCTTCTAAATGAGAGCTGCAGGGAAACCAGAGAAACATTATCATGTGGGCTTTTCACCACAATCTGCATTTTTGTGGTGTGTCTTAATTGGGGCTACATCTTAACAAAATTGTGTCGTATTTTTCCACTCATAGTGATGCCGTCCGATGGTCTGGGTGAGGCATGAAGAAAGAATCTAGCGTTTAGTGTGAGTCAACTCACAGGTTCCTCTTAGACCAGTGACTCAAGACTCAGATAGCTACAATAAAGTAGAAACCCGTCACAGGTTCAAACAGGGAAGCAAGGGTTGTGAATACAGTCTGACCGACACCTTGATCTGGCCGATATATCGGCAATTATCCCGATTTTTAACCACTTTCAACCTGGCCTCCCTACTTTGGCCATTTCATTTTTGGGGAACCCCCCCTACCCCAATATATATACCGTATGTATAACATATTATAACATATTATATATATTTATTTATGTGTTTATTTATTAAGCTTACATTTAACGTTTCATCAACTTTCATCAAATCAAATCAAACATTTTCATTTTTCTTTACAAAATATAGGTCAGAACAATCGGTGATGGGTGGTCTAGTTCTCGACTCCAAAATCGGGATCGGCATCAAACCCAGAAATCGGTCGGGCTCCAGCACAAAACCCTTCACGGGTTCAAACGGGGAGGCGAGGGTTGTGAAACGCAGGTCCTTTTTGGACTCAGTGAACTGGACTTATAGCCAAACCTGTCGGGAAGTGCACGGCAATTACAAACAGGATCCCCGATATAATACGAAGCAGAGGCTAAACCACAATGAAGTCAGTGTTTAAGTTCTTCTTGCCGGCGTGCCAACTCGCCACACAGTGGTTTCACATTCCACAGAAACCCTAATCGAGTTCTCACGCACGCACGTCTTTCGCTATTCGGGGGTATTCTGAAAGGCACGCACATACGAGACCATATGTATGCAGGCACGCACATACGGGGCAGATGCACACCAGGAGGCGTGCGCAGAGAGACATTACACCACACGTGAGCCCCCCGCAACACCGCCCTCCTCCTCCGCTTTCACTCAATGACCTCTGTTTGGGCAGCATGCCCAGACCCTCTTATGGATCCCCGACCGCCTAGGAAAACACTCACACTTATGCAAACACACACACACACACACACACACACACACACACACACACACACAGTGTGTATATGTGGACACACGCACATACATCTAGTCACATACAGGCACACATTTGAAACACATTGCGGCACTGGACCTTTTGCATACATTTACAGTAAAGTACACACACACACACACACACACATACACACACACACACACACACACACACACACACACACACACACACACACACACACACACACACACACACACCCACACCCACACCCACACCCACACACACACAGTGACACCCCCTCAGGCGTATCATCACACACACCCTACAGATGAGAGATTCTTTCCTCCTTAGACAGGAAACCTTCGTTTCCACGGCGCCCTGAGCTGGCCTCCCCTCCCCACGTGCCTCTCCCTTGTCCTCTTTTACTCCCTCCCTCTCCCTCCCTAGTCCCTACCTCTCTCTCTCTCTCTCTCTCTCTCTCTCTCTCTCTCTCTCTCTCTCTCTCTCTCTCTCTCTCTCTCTCTCTCTCTCTCTCTCTCTCTCTCTCTCTCCTTCTCATTCCTTTCGGACCGTGGCTTTCCTCTCTCTCCCAGTGCTCCACCACTACATACCTCCCTTCTGCATCTGTGTTCTCCTCCTCTCCTCCTTCCCTCCCTGACAGCCCACTCTGTTGCTAGTGCCGGACAGTAACAAAGTACTTGGGTACTGTAATTCTTTTGGGGTATCTGTACTTGACTTGAACATTTGTATTTTTGGATACTTGTGACTTTCCCTCCACTCCATTTCAAAGACAAATATTTGTACCTTTGACTCCACTACATTTCTAGGAAAGGAAAAGATAAGATTACGAATTAACCACTTAAGCCCTATTTCAAATATAGGGAAATAGGCGATTTACAAGCTCACAACGCAAGCAAGTACTCCAGTACTTTAACTGAAGTACAACTTTAACAGAGCAACATTCACTTGTAGCTGAGTAATATTTGCCCAGGAGTATCTAGACTTTTGTCTCAAGTACTCAAGAGTTGAGTTCTTTGACCACCACTGTCTGTTGCTCCACTGAACTCTCCTGCACTTCTCCTGCGGTTGCAGAGCGGGAGCCGCCTTGTGTGTTGCATTACAGGCAGCTAATCCTCACGGTAGCAGCACGCACACACCAAAATCCTGTGTTCATTTAACTCTGAAAGTGTCAACATGGATGTAACACAGGTCTCCAGTTGGAACTGAACCCGGGGACAGTGCAATTACGCGGTCGACGCACTATCCGGTAATCTACCTGCTTGCCCTATAACTCACGTCACGTCTAACTGAAAACACAACTGTGGTAGAGGAAAAGCCAGACTACCCGATGTTTCAATATATATATATATATGACTAAAGTCAGACTCCAACGTATACAAATTAGCAATCAAAAGAAAAAACATGAATAATGGAAGAGAAAAGTTATGTGTTTACAAAAAAGGATTTTCAGAGATGGACCTTTTTAGCGTGGCGGTGCAGGCACCCTAGGCTGCAATGCCAGCCTTACAGCGTGTTGCGGGTTCGAGTCCCGATCCCGACGACCTTTGCTGCGTGTCACTCCCCATCTCTCTCCCCATTTCCTGTCAGTCTACTGTCCTATAAATAAAGGCATAAAAGCCCCAAAAACTTTAAAAAAAACAAGGCGAATCAATAATGCCTAATTTATTATGTCGTGCACCAAAAATAGCAGATCTACGAGCTCACGACGAATCACATCCACAATGCCTTGTGAGCTTGTACGTCCGCTATTTTCAGCATGCGACACCGTCATACCACAAAGTATGAATGAGTAAAAAAGAGTTCCTGATGGGTGAGAATATGAGGGAGATTCCCAGGGACAGCCAGGGGCTGTGATGTTACCCCAGGATCAGTGCCCGCTCCTTGTTTTGTTTTGTTTTATTTTGTTTTAGACTCCCTTGATCTTCCCATCCCATATACATCCTTATAAGGTATTACGCAATGCCTCTGCAGCAGCACAAAATGACAGGAGTCTTGTTTTTTGTGGCCTGGCAGGGACATTCTCGAACAAAGACAAAAGAGGAAAATTGTAAAGTCAAAACAAAACAAAAACAAGAAACTGAAAGACGGCTGGAAGGACTGGAAACCAGACACTAAAGAGACGCTAAAGAGGTAGGGAATGTAAAAAGTCAAAATATAACAAGTCATATGAAGGAGAGAGAGGTGGGAGGAGGAGTTGCTGTGAGGGAAAGAACGAGGAGGGAGGGAGGAAGGGAAGGAGAGAGGCATGAAGGAAACAGCAGGGGAGACCTCTTACCTAGCCACCCATGGACAATAGCCAGTAACCACAGACCCTCAGGCACTACAGGGAGTGATGGAGAGAGAGAACAAAACAAACGCTGCTATCAAACTAAACCAGATACATGCGAGAAAGAAAACCCCTTTTTCAGGCATGAATAGAGGAACACTTGGTTAATTATCGATACCAATTTATTTCAGAAACCATATAGCGGGGGCTTTAACGAGTGGTTTCCATGATGGCCCACGGGATCATGAAACTCACCCAGCACACAATGTTCTTTAATGGTGAGGGGAAAAAATATGTTTTCTGTGCTGTTTTCTTTTTTTTTAAATGTCTTTTCTTTTGAGGCTACAAATGACACAGTCTTAAAAAAAAAGACCAACAGGTGCCAAATGGTGGTGAATAGTCGAAAAAAACACAAGATAAAGGAGAAAGGTACAGTGGGTGAAAGAGAGAGAGAGACAGAGAGATAGAGAGAGACACACAGAGAGACAGAGTGAAAGAGAAGTGTGGGAGTTAGCGCGTGGGCTCTCTCCCATTCCTCTCCCGCTGCCTTCCCATTATTTGTTGCTCTGTTCTCCTCCCTCTCGCCTCCCTCTCTCTCCCCTCAGCAGTGCTATGTGATGCAACTCTCAGGCCCTGGTCTGCAATCGTTGCTGATAGTGCCTGCAGCGTGTCTCGCACTGACACTGGCGTCTTCACTACTTAACTGTTGGGGAGAGAAGGGGGGGGGGGGGGGGGGTTGCAAGTACCAAGACAGGGTGTTTTTATATCGCTCCATTTTCAAAAACTGTCTTTTCTTATTTTCTGTTCCTCCTGAACACTGGGGATTTCACTGTGTACGCCTCCCAATCGTGATTGAATTCTCAGAAACCAACACACTAGACACTGAAGAGAAGCCAGTTTGTTGTCTTTCAGTGCAGCTGGAGCTGATCATTATTTAACCAGCTTTTGCTTAAAACCTGAGCTCAGTCTGTAGAACGTTTGCCTTTGAATAGACTCTATGCACAGCAGCCACCTCTTCCTTACTTCCTTCACAGGTGTTACCAATGATACTAATGAAGGCTCTGTTCCATTTAGCGTTGCACAGTGGTTCTCAAACCTTTAAAATTTCAAGGACCCCCATAACTCTTACACCCCATATAAGGGTCCATTTGGAACCCCCTCAAGGGGCAATGACGGTACCTGGACCCCAATTTGAGTGTTTCCAGTGAGCCAACATGCACAATATCAGCAACCTGACTCTGACCAGAATGGAATCATTAGTATAATCGGTAACACCTATGAAGGAAGTAAGGAAGAGGCCCAATTTCTTTGCAATATGGCTGCTGTGCATAGAGCCCATAACAAGGTTCTAGGTACAGCCCCAGGCACTATGAGTAGTGTGGCTTGGGTAGCTAAGATGTGTGGTAAGTACTGGGAGCTGATGGTAGGTGTGGCGTGCCACCTCAGCAATCCATCTCCCTGGCCTAGCGCATTGTTGCCTGGCTGATACTGACCATAAGCCACGACTACCAACAGTACTTCTTATTTAAAATGTTACTGAATTTCATCTCCAGAGGCTGCCCAGGGATATACAGTAATGCCCAAAGCTTCTCTGTTTAGCTTCTCAGACAGATTTCATGGTGCATGCGCGTGCATGTGTGTGTGTGCGCACGCGTGCCAATTCCTGTGTCTATTGTAGTGTGCATCAGATTATGTGCTGTGTGTGTGTGTGTGTGTGTGTGTTTGTGTGTGTGTGTGTGTGTGTGTGTGTGTGTGTGTGTGTGTGTGTGTGTGTGTGTGTGTGTGTGTGTGTGTGTGTGTGTGTGTGTGTGTGTGTGTGTGTGTGTGTGTGTGTGTGTGTGTGTGTGTGACAGGAATTGGCAAAATCCCTCGGCTTGGCATATCAGGATTATGACACATGGAGCGGTTGGGTGGAAGCTGGGGGTGAGAGCACCAGATGTGAGGAGAGAGACACATTCTTCTTGGGGTAGAGTCTATGGACGAGTTAAGATTGTGTGTGTGTGTGTGTGTGTGTGTGTGTGTGTGTGTGTGTGTGTGTGTGTGTGTGTGTGTGTGTGTGTGTGTGTGTGTGTGTGTGCACACGTGTGTGTGTTATATCCATGCATTCGCCTAGAGTATTGCTGTATTGGAAGCTACTCAACTATCAATGCCTGTTATAGTTGTATGTACCTCACATCTTCCAACTCACCTGTCAACCCCCCGAAACAACACACACACACACACACACACACACACACACACACACACACACACACACACACACACACACACACACACACAAACACAAACATCACTCACCCCATCATCACCATCTGAGCAGCCATCAGCCGGGTGAAGCTGAAACTGAATTTCCTTTTACTTATACTTCGGCGTACTTCAAATATAGGGAAAATAGCCGTAAATCGGCTGTTTTCACATGCCTATTATGACATGTCCAGACGCTGGGGTCCATGTGGTTAAACTGTGCAGCCCCCTGTTGTACAGTCTCTCTGCAGGCTGAGGTCAGTATAATAACATGTTGATTGGGGAAGGGGGGGGGGAGTCAGGGCTGGGACACAAACATCAGCCCTGACCATGACATGATTTAGAGTTTTGGCTATGGGGAGAGGGCGTGGAGGTTGGTATGACTTTACAGGGAGGCAACCAGAGATCTGGTAGAGGACAGCCCCACCTAAACATGGCTTACCTACCGTTTGCCATTTGTGAGATGCAGTTTATCAATGTCTAGCTCTGGAAATATTCATAATCTTCTTGCTTAGATTAGTGGCTGGTCATTTTACATGGTGACTGGTTTGAGTTCTTGGGTTTATAAATGATGGAAACCACAAGCATGGAGGAGGGGGGGGGGATCACTTTGTTACTCAAGAACCAACCATTTCTGGGACTCTTCCGTAGCCATAATGATAAAAGATAAAGGAAGGAGGCAAAATATTTAAGAAGCCACAGCAATCAGTGCCTGGGGGGCAGCCAGCAGTGTGAAAGAATGCTACATGTGAATTTGTGAATCTGTTTTGCAAGCGCTTAAAATCTAGTTTGTTTACCCTGTAGGGCTGTTACAGTTGTAACAGAGGTACAGACTTAACCCTAAATTTTCTCTGCACCACAAGCTTGAACTCTCGTATGAAGCTCTGCACATGCATAGTATCATCCTCTTCCTACAGTACGTGGGAAATGTGCAGACCTTCGACGCTGAAGAGCTGAAAGAAAATCTGCAGCATGGAAGCATGGAATTAAATGACAAAACACATGAATATATATATACTGTGTAAGACGCTAAGTAACTTATCTTCTATTCCTGGGTTTGAAAAAGGAAACAGTTTTACAACTTGAAAGTTGAGGTGGGTGTCGGACTGATACATTTGCAATGATAATTTCTCTAAATGAAAATCCAGCAACCCTAGGAAATCTGTTTTGGAAGCTAGACCAATTAAGCCAGTTAGCCAAAATGCATGTTACAACATAGTATAATTGTAACAAATGTACTGCTAACTGCAGAATATAAGATATCGTATACTCAAAATACGTTGTAGTAGACAAAGGCAAGAAGCATTAGGTGAATAATCTGATATTTACAGTACCATCAATATATTTTGTGTGGTGTGGAAAGTAAAATGACCCCTAAGTATACTTAGATAGCCCTTACAATACAGTCCATATATTTGCAAACAATTCTGTTCTTTCCCTTCCCTCTTGCCTTAACCCAATCCGGGAACGCGTCTGTGTCATTTGAGATGTCTTTGTCTATTCAAAACTAGCAGCTATACAAGCTCATAGCGCATTGTATATCTGCTAGTTTTGAATAGCCAAAGTATAAAATAATGGTTATACAGCTCAAATCTAAAATGAACACAGACGCGTTCCCGGATTGAATGGGTTAACACACTCGGATTGTTTCGCTGCCCCCATCCTCTACAATTATCTCTTTTTATTCTCTTTTCTCTTCGTCCTACGCTTTTTCCTCCTCCCGGACCTCATGCATGGCCTCCCATCTCTTGATAGAGCTCCACTCCACCGACGCGCCGGCCTTTCTTTCATGCCCCCCGTCCCCACCACCCCCCACCACCACCACCCCCAAAGCCCAGCGCTTGGCAAGCAGACAAAGTCAACACAAATACTGCTTCACTCCTCTGCCTGCTCTACTTCCACCTTTCACTCCCTACATCCCTCTCTCCTGTCTTCACTCTGTCAGTCTTCCAAACCCCTCCCTGCCGCTTTCATCCAAACCGCCTCCCTATGTACGCACATGGGGAGAGAGAGAGAGGGTGAGAAAAGGTGGAGAAAAACAGAGATATCAGATGAGAGATCCAGGGATACCGAAAAGAATCGGAGATTGTTTTTAAACACTTAAACCCAGTTTTATACTTTGTCGTACGATGGGGTCAAGCGGGTAACAGAGGAAGGAGGGGAGAATGATAGTAAATACAAGATAAAAACAATAGGGGAGGAAAGGAGGAGGCCTCTCGTTATAAAATCTGAGCGTAGGGAAGCGTCAGTGAGTGGTGGGAGGGAGGGAGGGAGGGAGAGAGAGAGAGAGAGAGAGAGAGAGAGAGAGAGAGAGAGAGAGAGAGAGAGAGAGAGAGAGAGAGAGAGAGAGAGAGAGAGAGAGAGAGAGAGAGAGAGAGAGAGAGAGAGAGAGAGAGAGAGAGAGAGAGAGAGAGAGAGAGAGAGAGAGAGAGAGAGAGAGAGAGAGAGAGAGAGAGAGAGAGAGAGAGCTTTGAACCCTCATTGTCAGGAATTCATTTCCCTAGACAGAGCCAGACCCACAGCAGTCTGCATCCCAGAATTCTCTCTCTCGTTCTCCCTTTCTTTCTGTCTGTCTCTCTCTCATTCTTGTGCTCTGTCATCCAGACCTCAAACACACAAACATATGCGCCTCACATTCCTATGTGCAGAGTAGATTCACCCAATTTGTTTCCACTGCGAAATAGTCCGTAGTTACGTGTGTGTGTGTGTGTGTGTGTGTGTGTGTGTGTGTGTGTGTGTGTGTGCATGTGTGTGCGTGTCTATGCGCGCGCATGTGTGTGTGCATAAGTGTCTGCATAAGTGCACATGTGCTTGTGTGTATGTACGTACGTACGTACGTGTGCATGTGTGGCCCACGTGAGCCAAGCCAGTAAATAATAACCAGTCCCAGCTGTACTGTATGCAGTACTTCCAGTCTCCCTGCATAACGTTGCTGTCGGACAGAAAACCTCTCATCTCCATATTTTAACTTTTTATGTTTTTTCATAAATGAGTGCCCTACTTCATCATACAAGAGTGTCGCACAAAAGTAGTGGAAATAGCCGATCTAAAAGCTCACAACACCTCACGATTGTGAGCTTGTAGATCAGCTATTTTAACTAAATAGTTTTTAAAATAATAATAAAAAGGAACTGTTTTGGACATACAAGGTTTCCACCCGACAGCAACGATGGAGGGAGAAGGAGAGAGCGAGACAGAGAGAGAGAGACAGAGAGAGAGAGAGAGAGAGAGAGAGAGAGAGAGAGAGAGAGAGAGACACACACAGAGAGACAGATACACAGAGAAACAGAGAGACGTTGGAGAAATCGCAGCTCCAACTGAATACTTGGATAATAAGGAGGATACAGACAACAGACAGTAAAACAATAACTTTGGGACAGACATTAACAGAGACTGGCAGCACAACTACTGTATGCCACAGGCAGTACAGAACCCAGCTAAACCCAGAGCGTAAAAATGGACGCACATTACTCTCACAGTTAAATCAACACTTCAGATTTTTTGCTTCGCCGTGAGCTGCCACCCTGCGTGAAACAATTTAATAAAACACCAAATATAAAACACCAAATTGGCTTGAGTGGAGGGTTTCAGTATTACATGACCTAAATGTTAACTTAGAGGCATTTCTGCCCGAGGGGAAGTCACAGCGCAGGTGAACAAACATTGCAACACTTCCAGTTCCTTCAGACTCTTTTAACTCTTACTTTAAAGTAAGTGCTAAGTGGTCATTCTTAGCAATTTGCAGAATGTGGTGCTTCAACTTATGCAACAATTTCACCCTCAACTTCGGAATTCTGTGCGTGACAGCATAGCCGTGTAGCCTAATTGGGGTTAAAATGTGTAGGGTTTGTCCCACCTCTTACCAAAACGAAAGAATACAAGATAAGATAACATACATATATAGATAGATCGACAGACAGACAGACAGACAGACAGACAGACAGACAGACAGACAGACAGACAGACAGACAGACAGACAGACAGACAGACAGACAGACAGACAGACAGACAGACAGACAGACAGACAGACAGACAGACAGACAGACAGACAGACAGACAGACAGACAGACAGATAGATAGATAGATAGATAGATAGATAGGGGGGAAAAGCTAGAATCGGGAACAGTGGAAAACTTTGCAGGGAGTTTTGCCACCATGCAACAGGCCAACGTCAGAGATGAAATGAGAAGAGCAATGAGAACAGGGACTGCGGATGATGATGAAAAAGGAGGCAAGAGCTGACAGTCTGTCCTTTGTTCCGCCGAGCCAGGCCTGGGGAGGGAGCGAGGTGGACGCGGTCCATTTCTAAAAGCCTACACCCTCCTCCTGACGGCCGACTCCTTCTTCTTTGCACTCGTATTTCCCTCCTTTTCCCTGAGACATTTTTTTTTTTCTTCCTCTCATATCCTGTTTTTCTCCCTTTATGCTTTTTTTTCTTTTCCACTCCCTCTCTTGATTTTTTTTTTTCCAGGGGGTCAGTATTTTGTTTGAGGTTCTCGTGGCCCCTAGAAAAATGCCCCGTCTTCCGATACAGACCCCCGAGGAGGTGCGATTGAGCAAGGGAGACGTTAAGAGGAGAGTGTGGGAGCGTTAGCCCTGATTTATAATTCATCGTACGACAATGTTGCGTGTCGAATATAGCCAATGCACAAGCTCACAATGTGTGGCATCGCAACGCGAACGCGATGCAAAGCTTTGTGAGCTTGTAGATCTGCTGCTTTCGTAGAATAAATTAAGCCAGTGGTTCTCAAACGTTAATGTCAAGGACCCCGGAATATTTATATTATTTGGACGCGGACCAAAATCTCAGAATATGTTGTGCCATTGATCCCCAGAAGAGACGGTTTGCGTTAAAAGGTTTATAAATGAATACATTTTCCCAAGATTAAAAAAGAAAAAGGTTCAAAAAGCAGATCTACTATTTTAGCTCACAATGTGTGTCATCGTTTTTGAATAGCCGAAGTACTATTGTGTTAAAGTGGTTTAACTGTTATGCTACATTAACTCATTTAGCTGGGGACCCCCTGGAACCCCCTCAAGGACCCCACTTTAAGCATTAGGGAGGAAGAGAGAGTGAGAAGAAGAGGTGGTGGGTGGGGGGGGGGGGGGTTCGTGGTAAGGTTCGCGGAATTCTGTCTGTGTTTGTTTTGGAAATGAACACACGGGTGCATGGCTCTCGGGAGGATAATGGAAAAGAGAAGAAGGAAGAGGGGAACGTTTGTGTGTGTGTGTGTGTGTGTGTGTGTGTGTGTGTGTGTGTGTGTGTGTGTGTGTGTGTGTGTGTGTGTGTGTGTGTGTGTGTGTGTGTGTGTGTGTGTGCTCCCACAGGTAGCTGCCACATGCTCACTGTAAAATGTCCTCAATGTTCATTGAACTCTGAGGACAGTGGACCCGTAAATTAACACTGAGTAGGATTTTATGTGCCTGACAGAGGGCCTATATGAAAATGTGTGAATGTGAATGTGTGTGTGTGTGTGTGTGTGTGTGTGTGTGTGTGTGTGTGTGTGTGTGTGTGTGTGTGTGTGTGTGTGTGTGTGTGTGTGTGGCTCTGTTCATTGTTGTTCAATGTGTATGCGTATAGGAGATAATTCTGCCTGGCAGGTATGTATACTGTAAGTATGCGCAAGGCTGTGCGTGCCTGTCTATGTATGTGTGTTTGTAAATGTATGCAGGCAAAACAATATGTGGCTGCAGTTGTTTTGTTCTTTAAGCGTGTATGTAAAACAGCAAAGAAGAGAGAGATGGGGAGAGGGGGGTGCGGGAGAGGACGTGAATGAGAAATTCCTAGGATGGGAGAGGGGGGGAGGACCAGGGAGCCGGTGGTTAGTTAGCGGTTAGAGTCTAAGAAGAGAAAAATGAATGCCTGGTCCAGGGCTGGGCCCAAGCACGACACCACAGCCAGCCAGCCAGACCCAGCCAAGGAGAGGAGAGGAGAGGAGAGGAGAGGAGAGGAGAGGAGAGGAGAGGAGAGGAGAGGAGAGGAGAGGAGAGGAGAGCCGAAGTATAAGGCCTTCTCCTTCCCTCCAATCGCAGCCCCACCCTCCTCGCGTATGGGGGCCCGTTACTCTTGCCTCTCTGCTGCAGGGGAGACATGGGGAGTGGTGCTTTTTTTTTTTTTACGGCTGGGCTGAACCCACTGAACTCTCATGTACAAACACCAGAGAAAGTACTGAGACAACAGGGCTTATACCCCTGCAGCCAGTGGGAATTTTAAGGCCTTGCTGCACCCTGGGAGTAGGGCTGGACGATATGACTTCAAATCAATATCACGATTATTTCAAACGTTTGCTTCGATTACGATTTTTCGCAATGTTTTTATGCTATCATTGTGCAACGAAGTATAATACTTACAGGGTTAAGTGGTTAATCAGACTAATTTAGTCAATTTGTTGGTATATAAGGGGGGAAAAACCTGCCTCTCGATGAATTGATTAACCTACTTAAGCAAGATTAAGTTGTTTTGGTTATTGGTTCTAAATATCGGTTTCGATATATTTTCGGTTAATTGCCCAGCCTTACCTGGGAGTGCTACATGCACCCACTGAGGGTTAAGTGCTGTGCATTGTGGGTGAAAACCATCAGCAGAATCCTGTTATAGGTTGGGTAAGTGATTTTTCTTTGTTAAAATAAGTGTTGAATAGCTCTATATTCTGATAGCAATCACTGCTACAGAGTGTTTGTTCAGTAACAGGGGTCTCTAATCTATCTCTCCAGCTCCTAAAAAGAAAACGCATTTTCAGGCCGACATACATTTCCAATCAGGAGAGACAACTCATACAGGATACAGGATAAATAACTGAAATTGGAAGTCATGACAAAAAGAAATGGGCAGACATAATTGGAACTGGAGCACTATAAAACTGAAGCTGATAAATGGGTATTCTCTCCTGATTGGCAACCCACCTAAGAAATTATTTTCTCTTTATTAAAGAGCTGGAGAGACAGGGAGACCCCTGTTACTGAACAGACACTCTATAGCAATGATTACTTTCACAACATAGAGCTTTAAACTTTTAACAAAAAAAACACTTACCCTACCTTCAACTCTCCTGCACTGTAAAAGCGTTGATTTAACCACAAAATATATAAATTAACAGTGATAACAGTGGCAACAGTAATAGGGATTTTACAGTGTGCTCTCCTCACTCCTTTGCTGTCTGCTGTGTGCTATCTGCTATCGCTTCTTTCACTTTTTAGTCTTTATATTTGTATCATATTTATCTTCTTTCTTTCTTCGTCTTTTTTCATTGTGGGGGGGTCCGATGCAAACACCATATTTTGAAACACACAAACACACACAGATGTGCGTGCGCCACACACACACACACACACACACACACACACACACACACACACACACACACACACACACACACACACACACACACACACACACACAGAGAGCAGGCCTCCCACCCTGTCCCTCCCTTCAGAACAGACAGTGTGCGCGGGTGGATTTGAGAGCAGAGAGGGGGGGGGGGGGCTACATATGACTGTAACGGGCCGACACACCCAACAACAACACAGGAAAAGTGAGCTTGGCTCTGAAAACCCCTTCAAGAGTCCATCCGTGAGTTGAGTTCAGTTGAGTGAGTGTGTGTGTGTGTGTGTGTGTGTGTGTGTGTGTGTGTGTGTGTGTGTGTGTGTGTGAGCGAGCGAGCGTGTGAGTGTGTCCACCTTCAGGAAACAGCCTGATGCAACAGCACTGCAACCTGCATATCACAGCTGTCGGGCAGAAACCTCTTATCTCCATATTTTAACTTTTTACAGTTTTTCCCCCCGTAAATCAATGCCCTACTTCGTCATTCTACTGTGTCATACAAAACTTTCCCCAAAATAGCCTTCAAGCTCACAATGCGTCGTATCGATGCGTTTTGAGCTTGTAGATTGGCTATTTTTGTTCCTTTTCAATTTGAATTGTGAAAAGTAACAGTTTTCAACATAATATGAGGTTTCCACCCGACAGCAATGATATCACAGCTGTGGAATCACAGAGAAAAGAACTTGCATCCATTAAAAAAAACAAAAAAACTTTTCAGTCCCTTTAGAACGGTGGTTCTCAAACTTTTTAGTTTTAAGGACCCCCGTGACTCTGAGAGTGTACAAATGAACTCTCAGAGTTAAAGGCCTGTAAGGGTCCATTTGGTTTCGTTTGTACACTCTCAGAGTTACCTAGGCTACCTGTAAGGGTTGGAACCTCAAGGAACTCAGAGGGTCCCTGGACCCTACATTGAGAACCACTGCTTTAGAATTACCTTGTTTTCAGATCTGTGCTTTTTTGTGATTTCACTGGGCCCTATAGACTCGTGAAACTTGCTGTAGTGGAAGACAAAAAAGATGGAGTAAACCCTATTTGTTCAAATCAGGAAAATCACCAAGAGTCAAGATACAAGGGTTTCAGTGACTGCAGAGAACGTGTTTGGGGAGCCTTTGGCCTGATTTATACTTTGTCGTAAAACGGTGTTGCGGGTCATGAGTTTATAGATTTGCTAGTTCAGGTGCGCAACACTGTCCTATGACAGAGCATAAATCATTAGGTGTTATTATCCATGAGAGAGGGGCAGCAATGGATTGATGGTGTGTGTGTGTGTGTGTGTGTGCGTGTGCGTGTGCGTGCGTGCGTGCGTGCGTGCGTGCGTGCGTGCGTGCGTGCGTGCGTGCGTGCGTGCGTGCGTGCGTGCGTGCGTGTGTGTGTGCGTGCGTGTCCATGCATGTGCTTTGATGTGTGAGACTCTAATAGCCAGACTCACCTCAACTGCACCTAATCCATAAAGTGCTTTCTGAGTCAGAGACTAGCCTGTATACTGTGATGCTCTTGGAATGTCAGTCACAGACCGACAGAAACGAGATTGTCACTGATCGAACCATGACAGTTTCTGGAGCCATCCTCACCTGACAGTCACCCCACCCCCCTGCCTAAATCACAACTGTCACACACATGGAAACCTGATCAATAATTTCACCCAAATGCACAGGTTGGAGAGTCAAGCTAATCACACATGTTCACACAAACCTTCACAGGAAAATCTGTAACTAAGCCTTAGCTACAGATTTTCCAGTGAAGGTATGTGTGAACATTGTTATTCATTAGGTAGGCCTAGTATCCTCCTCCACAAGAGGATATAATTTATGCATAGACAACCACACAGTGCAACCTATATACACAGACACATGCACACACAAACACATGGTCACACAACTCAGTAGGACATGCATAGCCTATAGGCCTACTACATGTGCTGTATCAACACATGATAGCACTTAACAAAAATGCAAACATACTGCATGTCTATGCCTGCCTTATAATGACAGTTATCTATCTATGCTGCATAACAAGAACGAGAATGGCAAGACACAGACGGGCAGACTGACAGACAAGGAGGGCTGTCACGATTACAAATTTAAGTTGACGATTGTCACTCAAATAATTGCGATTAACGATTTAATTGTGTGTTTGGCGTTGAACATTGGAACATATGAATACATTTTTAATTTCTGTTCGCCTTTTAGCCTTGTAATAAAAAAATACACAGGGCAGATATGACAAATAACTTAAATAGACAAAGAAATAATTGACATTTAATAATTGTATACATACTTCGTGATGCCTTGTAAGCTTGTAGATCTGCTATTTCGGCTTTTTTAATATTTGAAAATGAACAGTGAAAACATTTTTCAACATGGAAACGATTATGCAAAAAACAATTGCGATTATCTCAAGTAATTGCTATTACGATTATGTAATAATTGTGACAGGCAGACAGCTACCAAAAACGCCCCTGGTTGGATGCAAATCTGCGTTTAGCCTGCAGACAAGACAAACCAGATCAATCATCATCATCATCATCATGTTTACCTTGTGTAATAAGACAGTCTCCACTCAACAGCTTTGGGATAGTCTCGTCCTCTCCGGTCACTTCTCACAAACGCCTGGCACAGATCGGCTATTCAAGTCGAGTTTGTACGTGTCTTCTCCGGAACCATCGCAGATATAGTTGTCCTTTAAAAATCGGCTGATAAAATACGGCGATTTGTTTTGGTTTTCATCCAATCCACGCCACAAAGAATCGTTTTTACCGGTATGTCTGTTTCTAAAGAACTGTAAGTGCCTTTTGCGAATATCGTCAGTTTTCAGATATGAAACCGAAAACGTCGTCTAGTACATTAACGATGGGCTAAAGTAAACTTGTTGTGACAAGACTGATTGGAAAAATGTAGGAAAATGTCAG
Organism: Gymnoscopelus microlampas; assembly: GCF_963454915.1. Taxonomy (NCBI): domain Eukaryota; kingdom Metazoa; phylum Chordata; class Actinopteri; order Myctophiformes; family Myctophidae; genus Gymnoscopelus; species Gymnoscopelus microlampas. Next base: position 18,133,040 of record NC_139939.1, read on the forward strand.
TTAAATGCTGTAGCATATTTCAAATTCCTGGTAAAAAAAAAGAGATATATGCTTTGGAGGTGCATCGCTCAGTTGCGACGCTAGTCAACTGGGTCTTCAGTGGGCGGTCAGTCTGGTGTTGAGATGGGAGAGAGAGAGAGAGAGAGAGAGAGAGAGAGAGAGAGAGAGAGAGAGAGAGAGAGAGAGAGAGAGAGAGAGAGAGAGAGAGAGAGAGAGAGAGAGAGAGAGAGAGAGAGAGAGAGAGAGAGAGAGAGAGAGAGAGAGAGAGAGAGAGAGAGATGCCAGCATACAGATGCACCTCCTCTAACTTCCAGCTGTTGACTCACATGAAGGGATTGTGCTCACTCTCTCCCTGTGTACCAAAGTACAATAATCCATTAAGTCCTTCTAAATCCCAACAGTTTTCTGAAAAACTTATGTTCTTATATCAGTGGTGCTCAAACTTTTTCATGTCAAGGACCCCCAAAACGATATGTATTTGACCGCTGATCTCATCTCAAAATATTTAGTTCCAGGGACCTCCAGAAGCAAAGATTTGAGTTTAAAATGTTCGCTGTAAAAGAATATACAATCAAAGATTTGCACACATTTTCACAATTTTTCAAAAATAGCAGATCTACAAGCTCGTCGCGCGGCACAAAGTGACATGAGCTTGTATATCTGCTATTTTTGAATAGCCAAAGTTTAAATTAATGCTTTTTAGCTTTTTTTGCTTTTTTTGTAAAATGACACAGATGCTTTCCTGGTCTCATAATATACATCTTTAGATCTCCAGAGGTTGTTGCATCACAACACACACAAGTCACACCACTGACTGACACCCATGGACGTCTCATAAGGACAACACCAATTTACCATGGCTGTCAGGCACGGTGCCAGTCCACCCACTCCCCAGCTCCCCTCTGTATTCTCAGTCTGCCAACTTCATGTCCATCAGAGGCCTATTATAATTCATTTTATGCATGGAGTAAATGTTTCCAATATAATAGCGCAACAGTGGTGCTTTTAGTGGACAATTGGGTTGAGATGCCTTTAATAGTTGCCAAGTTTCTTTGTGGAAAACAGTCTACTGTATGTGTAGGCTATAATCAAATGTAGGCATACAATCGAATTTAGAATTATTTATTTTATTGACCAAGGACATGGAATCCAACACACAACTAATTTGACTTTGTTGACAAAAAACACAACCATTATAAGAGTAAATAGACCTACAGAATATAAATATACAGTAATACAAAATGAGAAATACTATATAACTGTGAGATATGTGGCTCCTGACGCAGCATGGTTGTCCCTCGTTCCAGCCCAAGAAGAATTGATTCTGAGGCTCTTATTTGGGGATTATGCTCCGACCATCTTCAGGAGCACATGCACCTGTACAGCACATAGACATTCCACGAGAAGAAGAGAAGCAAAACAGGCCAAAACAATTGTACATGCCACCAGTTGGACTCCGAATACCCATGCTTGAGTAAAAGCTGAGTGGGTGGTCGATGAGGTGATTAGCGATGAGACAGTGCAGTAGGCATCTCCAGTCTCCCCCACCATACACAAGAGAGAACAATGAAGAGGCCTCTAGTCTGGCTGCGATGCAGATCCAGGATATATGGCGCATCACTGCCTAACCCCGTGGCACCTCTGTTCCCCAACCATCGTCACTGATAAACTACAGAAGGGCATCATCACCTCTCATCTCATTGAGCACAGGCTCGGTTGGATAGGGATAGGCCAAGCTAAATGGATATACTAGTGAACAGAGTTGGCCCCCTACTTGGTCCGCTCTTTTTTTCCTCTAGTCTACACCAAATCTCTTTGCCAAAAATAGCCGATCTACAAGCTTGCAATGCATCGCAAGCTTGTAGCTCTGCTTTTTGGGACGAATGTTCCCCCCAGAATAGGGAAGCTATAGGGTTCAAGCGGTTAAACTGTGACCTGAACAGCATCCAGTGCCAAGCCTCATTGACACGGGAGCTTCTCTCAGTGGTCCAACCCCGGACCCTGGCTGACACCCACAACTCTCTGTTCCAGTTTTGGTCACCGACAATGAAACAGATTTGATCTGTGACGGTGGGGGGCACGCCCTGATGAGAGGAAAGGGGTCTCTCTGCATAGCTGTGTCCAGTAAGATCCTGCATCACGAGTTCTGGCTGGCTGGCATGAAAGATGCGTGCATCATTGGTTTGCACCTACTCAATTCCTGAGGAGCCATTGTGATTGTGCTCAGGGCCCGCCTATATCAGGGCTTAGAGACCATCTGCATTGCTGAGGGAGGAGAGCTAACCATGCCAGCATTCAGCCTCGGGCAGTTTGTGCTTCTATCCACGGCAGCAGCCGGAGAAGGCACTGCCACATCAGCCCAGCCAGCCCCTCAGAGCGCTATGCCAGCTGATAAGGGGACCATGAATGATGCCAGCCCAACCAGCCATCTCTAGAGTGCTAAACCCGTCAGCGGGCAGTCTGTACAGCCGGGCTTGACTTCACTGAGCGGGTACCGGCAAGAGGAGCTGTCCCCTGAGGCCCATCCCCAAATCCGCCCTCTCCATTGTTCAAGGGCTGTGGCAGTTTAAGGTATGTCCTTTGGCCTCTTTGAACGACTGATGAAGAGGGTCTTGGCCAACATCCCCTATAACTGATGATGTGTGGTCTTCCTCACCGACCTCCTCACCCACGCAGCAGACTTCGAGGGGGCTTTGAACGGCGAGACTGGCGGGCCGTCTCCATGGTAACACTGATGTCCTGTCTCAACAACCCTTAGAAGAGGCTGAGTGTCATTACTGCCAGCGCGTGGAAGAACAGAGTATGGTAGCACCCATGGTAGCAGTTCTCCAGGCCGACAATGCTGCTGGAAATGAAGGGGACTGTGTCATCCCTGTAACACTGAGCCACCAAGATACTGCAGAGAGAGCAGGACAAGTTTATTTGTATAGTACATTTCAACAACATGGCAATTCTAAGTACTTTACACAAAACATTAAGCATTGAGACACAGAGCATTAAAACAGTGCACACACTAAATTACACAATAAAAGGACATTTGAATGCAATTATAAAAAGAAAGAAGTTAAATTAAAACTGAAAAATAAGAGAACAAAATTACAGTGGAGAAGAAATTCATGGAAAAATAGGCTTTAATTTAATTTAGCTTTCATTTAAAAGAACTGAGGGCTGTAGCAGAACTGCATGTAGGAGCAACTGGCATAATGGGGGGATATTGAGAATGAACAGTGGCTGAACTCCATTGAGACATTCATGCTGTAGATATGTGTTCTCTACCATCTAGTGGTCAGAGGACAGAACATACAGCCCAACATCATCTCAATTTTAGCCTCCCTTCACTGTTCATTTATTTAAATATTTGACTACTTACTTACAAAGCACTGCCCTTCTACTGATCAGAACTTTTAACTCTTTTTGGACCAGAGCACTGTAATTCTCTGCTATCTAGATTTTTTTTTTTTTTTCATTCATCCTGAGAGGAAATTCAGTTCCTGCTTCATCCAGCTGCTGGCTGCTCAGATGGTCATGAAGAGCGCTCAAGGAGAGCTGTTAGGGATTAAGTGTCTTGAGGCAGGCCGGCAAGCGAACCAGTGACCTTCTCATTACCGGACGACCTCTCTACCCACTAAGCTACCGCCGCCCCCAAATGGTATGGCCCTTCTGACTATTTCAAAGACTTAAGGGCTCCTATAGACTTTGGAACAACCTCACGATTTGATTTTATATTTTATATTGACACCAAACTCGCTACAATGCATCTTCATGTGTGAAGATGCATTGATCTAGACAAATGTTTAGAAAAATTGGGCATCACAGGGCATCAAAATGAAAAATTAAGCAATCAATCTTTATAAATAAATAACACAAATAAGACATCCCGTTTGTCATCATGATGAAGTACACAAATTCCCTGGATTGTATCTTGATGGTAGAATTTCTTTTTAGTTTGAAATGTGCCTTTACATGCAACGATGGTGATTGCCCAAGTCATTGTGTGAAGCAATCTCTGGGTTCTCACTTATCAAGATCATGACCTGTCCATGGTTGTCTGATATGAGTTCTGGCTGATGCAGAATGTACATACTTATGCTCACACAGCTACTGCGCTATGTGGGAATTATAAACACTTGATCTAAAATATATTTTAATTGTTATTGTTTTCTTCCCACAAGGAATTATGTCTTCCCATGCATGAAAATAAAACATCACACATACAGAGTAGGTCCAGTCCTATATGCAACCTAATGCAACCTTTAGTTTTGAAATTTAAAAATTCATAATAAATCAGTAATACATGCTACCACCATGCAAATTAAACTAGGCCCAGGTGAGTAGAAATGCTAAGATGCCTCAAGGTGGTCAGAATTATGGTCAGGTTCATTTAGCTAACAAATGTGTTGCGGTTTCTATCACCTTCTTGTAGTTGGAAAATGCTTATTATAGTGCAACCCTGTTAGCGTGAAGCCGCACCTCTTATTTTTCCCATTTCTCCGGGTAGCTCAACATGATCGCGACGGCAAGCCATTGGGTCTAAAAGTGGTGAGTTCAAGACATGATGCAGAATGAACATGTTATACTCAGGCATTGTGCTGTGTGAAATTTTAGAGACAGGGCTTCATGGTTTAATGACAGTTTTGATCTGGACAGTTCTGCTGATGGCCCTGCCTGCATTTCTGATACATTATCCTCCTGTTATTTTTCATTTGTCTCCTCTTCCTCTTTGTTCTCTTTCCTTCTTAAAATGCCAGCATTGACTCATTGCAGCGCAGTATTATTATTTAACCTTTATCCAGGCAAGACATTAGGAACTAATTCTTATTTACAATGGTGGCCTGACAAAAGGCAAAGTCTCTTGAGGGAAGGTGGATAGAGGCTAAAAACACATTAAATGTCAAAGCAAGCACCACACATCCAACACACCCACTACTTACAAGCACAGCAAGCATTACACATGATAGGCATTATATACCGTTAATGACATGCAGTTTAGTACACAAGCATAAGGCAGGTAGCTATACAATAAAACAAGCATGTAACATTGTTTGCAAGACCTTACAAAGCAACAATAATCACTTCCACTTAGTGCAGTTGTTTCCTGTGTGTGTGTGTGTGTGTGTGTGTGTGTGTGTGTGTGTGTGTGTGTGTGTGTGTGTGTGTGTGTGTGTGTGTGTGTGTGTGTGTGTGTGTGTGTGCGTGCGTGCGTGCGTGCGTGCGTGCGTGCGCGTGCGTGTGTGTGTGTGTGAACCAAATACAATGGTTACTTAATAACCAACATCAGTCACCAATAATTAACCATTTGACATATGTATGTCCAAATCAATGTAGTCTTGACTTGAAAGCTAGTTTATTAGTTTTATTTTTATGACCTAAGGACTACTAACCATGATTGTTCCTGCACTATCTGTACCCAGTAGACCTCTAGAACTACTAAACAGAGCTGCTACCTTAAAACACATTCTTAATCTGAGTTTTTAGGTATATTTAAATAGTTTTGAGAAAAATGCTGCTAACTGTCCCAAAAGTGACTGCAAAGGATTACTGCCATTTGTTTCAAAAAGATGTATAGCCTGTAATATAACGACACAATGTGACATAGCTCTGTTTAACACAATGCTGTACCCCCTTCAAATGTACACTTTCCCCATGTTCTTCTTAAATTGTTTTTATTATATTTTGACACTTGCTTTGGCAATGTAAACATATGATTTCTCATGCCAATAAAACTCATTTAAATTGAATTGTTATTATTACCATTAGTGTAATTTGATACATTTTGTGAGGGCTAATTGTCACTCACAAAAGTTAAATTAATAATTTGCCTAATTGAACGTTTCATAAAAAGACCAAAAAAAAGGCATGTTAATGATAATAATAACGTTATTATAAATATTATTATCCAAGTTTGATGCGACACTTCATTTCACACAGTCCAGTCTGACATAACGTGTTGTTACCACATTGTTCTTTGTGTTGTGTCTGCTTTGTGGAAAACAGCCTCTGGGGTCGCGCCTTGATTCCAACCAGCTGTTTCCCGCCTCGAGACAGATCAGCTGCAAACACACACACACACGGAGTAGGCGGAGGCACGGAGCCACACACACACACAGCAGAGGGAAGACCCCATCAGCTGTGGAGCAACACAACCTTTTTACTCACTATCTTTTTTTAACTGCGATTTCCCCCCCGAACACGCGGTATTAGTATTGTGAGTTTTTACTATGTGCCACTGATCTAGGATCAGACCGTTTTTTTTAGTACAACCAAGAAGGAGAAAGAAGGCGATCTGAGACTCAGGAGAGGGAAAACACAAACAACACGGACTTCTTCAGAAGCTGGAGAAAGCATGGAATACTTCATGATGCCGACCGAGAAGATCCCCTCACTTCAGCAGTTCAAGAAATCAGAGAAGGACGTAATCGGAGGGCTCTGCAGGTGCGCTTCCCCGTGTTTGTGTTTTTTTTGTGTGTGTTAAAAACAAAAGTATGTGACACACACCACCACGCGTGGCCCGGTGGTCCCACAGACAGTAGTGATCATCGTGGGTTGGAGGTAGCATCTCCCGCTAGCTGCGTTAGCTCCTGATCTCACTAGAGAACATGGTAGTAGCAGCAGCAGCAGCTCCGCATGCCAGCTAAGGTTAGCTGCCTGCACGCTGACTGACTCGGTGCTACGATGTTTCATAAAACACGACCCCCAAACGTCTCGAGCGATCAGACGTGGCTGTTGGGTTGGGGGGTCGTGTCCGTTTGTCGCACTATTAAAATATGCGAGCACAACACGTCAATATCACGCATTTATGGGCACTTCAACATCAACCACGTGGTTGGGTTACTACCGTGCTGCTGCCCCGCGTCCTGTAGAGCGAACCAGATGTTTAATCACGATGTTTACGCTTAAAATACTCCCCCTTCGTGTCTCGATCGTTTATGTGTATAATCGATCGAGCGTTGATCTTCGTTTTGGATAACCGTGCGCGCAGGTGTGCGTGTTTGGCGAGTGCGTTAGCTTAGCCACACTGAGCTAACTCGTGCCTCCCGCAGCCATGCTGCTTGTTGTGTCGTCGTGTGCCGTGATTAGCATTAGCCTGTTAGCCAGTTAAACATCACGTCCCAAACAACCAGGCGCACTGGTTTTGGTTTTACTGCCGCAGCTGGGTTTTATTTACGGGTCTTTTACGATACGAGTGGATTCATTAGACTGTATTGCAACAACACTGCGGCCCGTGAACATAATGTGGTGTAAATACTGGCCAGTTTGAGCACGGTGTTTAACCAGACTGAGCCAGTTGACGTCGTGCTCGTTGGGAGAAAGCATTGTTCTCCTCCATGCCAGAGCCAGAGGGTTGGCCTAGTGCTGCCTACTGCTGTCTGGTGTCAGCTTCCACTGCTACTGTTGTTAGTCACATTAGTTACATTCACTGACTGTCAGTGGTGTAAAGTAACTAAGTGCGTTTACTCAAGTACTGTACTTAAGAACAATTTGTCCCAGAGTCTTTACTTTACTGGAGTATTTTCAATACCTTTACTTCTACTCCACTACATCTCAGAGGCAAACATTGTACGATTGCTCCACTTCAATTATTTGAAAGTTACTTTGCAGATATAAATTATATTATAAAACATACATTTACCACTTCAGCCCTATTTTATATACAGGTTATTTTCAAACATTTTACTACTTTACTTTTGATACTTTAAAGTGTATTTTGATGCCAATACTTTTGTACTTTTACTCAGTAACATTTTGAACACAGGCCTTTTTACTTGAAACAGAGTATTTTTATATTATGGTATTACTACTTTTACTTAAGTAAAATATGTGAGTACTTCCACCACTGGTTACATTAAGTGACTGTAGCGTTGTTAGTTAGTTTAGTTACAACACTGACTGTACTGTTGATATTATTACATTATTTAACTGACTGAGTGCTGGTAGGTATGGTATGTTCCCTGACTGTAATATTTTGTAGTTACATTCATTGACTGTACTGTTGAATGTTGATATTCACATTATCTCACATACCCTGACTGTAGTATTGTAGTATATGATCTCACTGACTCTAGAGTTTGTTTTGATTGAATACTTTATTAACAGTTTGCAAAAAGTACATATGTACAGTTATACAATAATGCTAAAAAGATAACACAAAAAGTCCTGAGGGTTGGTTGGTAGTTAGTTACACTGACTGGTTGAAGAGGGATGTGAAGTGACATGACTGGTGTATGTGCAGATACATTTCATGTCAGAATAAAGGTTGAATGTTGTAGAATGAATATTCCACTTTGGATTTCAGGACCAGCTTTAAAGATTGTTGGCACTTGGTACTCTATAAGTCAGATGCAGACGATGATGATGTGTGAGCTCAGAAATGTTGTTTAATTAAGGACATATTACTGATAAAAGAGTCTTGAACCATTCTACACGATCCTTTTTGAAAACTTTTTTTTGTTCGAACTCAGATGCCTATTCTATGTTTTACTTTTGGGTCAATGCCACAAAATGACCTATGAAGTAGATGACGTGAAAGGCCTGATATGCCCTTTCCATGTCTCAGTTCTTGCTATATATTATAGAGGGGCAGTGAGTTCATGCAAACTCACAAGACCTTCAAGTGATTAGACTGAGGAATGTAGAAGGTCAGTACTAAACCATGCTAAATTTCCAGGTTAAAGGTTACCTTGTTTAAAAGGAAGTGTACCACATTAAAGTTCTATTTTTACTATGGCTGTAGCACATGTTGCAATGTATGCTGGATGGGTAAAATATTTTCTAGATAGTATCCCTAGCTTGTAAAGCTTCCTTACAATAACTGCTTAGACAGACACAGTTCAAAGCCTGTATAGCTTATGGAAATTCACTTTACTCAAATATTGTTGTGCCAAGGTCTACAGATTATAATGTATATGAGGGAGTATGCAGCTCATGCATGATGAGTGTTTTACAGGACTCACGCCTTTGTGGTTCAAAAATAATTCTTGTCCCACTGTTCTGTTGGTCATAGACCTTCTGTGTTGTTCTTAAGGAAGTATGGTTGTCTCATTATAGGCTAGAGCTACATTTCTAGAGACCTTGTGGTGTTCTGTTGTCAATCTATTTTTCAGCTGTAGCTGAACAAAACATTTTTATAAGCAAAGCATGTGACATGAAATTGCATGAGAGAAAAGGTTCTAGGACCTTTTCCCACACCTACATATGATGACCATCTCATGTCTCCCCTCTCCTTCAGCCTGGCCAATATCCCACTCAGTCCGGAGACAGCCCAAGATCAGGAAAGGCGTATTCGCCGTGAGATCGCCAACAGCAACGAGCGGCGACGCATGCAGAGCATCAACGCAGGTTTCCAGTCGCTCAAAACACTCCTTCCCCACACAGATGGAGAAAAACTCAGCAAGGTGACACACATACACACAATTGCCATCTTTCCCTTTAGATCTGTTTTGTGATCTCAAGGCATATCCTTTGTTTGTCAAGATTTAGCATGAGATCTGTGTGTAGGCATCATCCGTTTCTTATACTTATAAACCCTAGCATCCCTATATGCTGGGTTAAACATCCAGCAAAGCTAGCAGATCTACAAGCTTGTAAAGCATTGTGAGCTTGTAGATGGGCTACTTTCGGCGAGGATGTTTATCGTACACTCAACAATAAACATCCCCACCGAAAGTAGAGCATTTTTTGCCCTACAATGTAGAGCAAAAAATGCACGTGTCTTGAGACAACTATCACCAAGATAGTTGCATGTACCGTAATTGTTAGTGTGCATAACCATTGAACTAGTTTTGTGTCTGACTTGCTTCTCAACTGTGGATTATTTCCTGCTAGGCGGCCATCTTGCAGCAGACATCAGACTACATTTTCACCTTAGAACAGGAGAAAACACAGCTCCTGCAGCAGAACAATCAACTCAAACGGTTCATCCAGGTAATGGAGTGTTAATGTCTTATCTCTTAGCTATATGTGTCCCGTTCAGATTGACCAGAGTTTAAAACTATGTAGTGAGACACCCATGTCTTGTCACCCTTGATCAAACTGGTACAGAGTGTAGACATTCATCCTGATACAACTCACCCTAATGTTGGTCCTGTAGGAATTCAGTGGCTCATCGCCTAAAAGGAGGCGAGCGGAGGAGAAGGATGAAGGGATCGGTTCTCCAGATGCGCTGGAGGAGGAGAAAGGCGAGGAGCTTAGGAGGGAGATGCTCGAGCTCCGACAGCAACTTGACAAGGAGCGCTCGGCACGCATGCTGTTGGAGGAACAGGTGAGCAGGATGGGCGAGGGTGGGGAGAAGAGTTGGTCCTTGCTTACTGTAAGTCGCTCTGGATTAAGAGCATCTGCTAAATGCCTAAACTGTACTTGAGAAAGACGTGAAAGAATAGAGGTATACACGTAGATATCGCATTGGTCATTGGAGTGATTAATCAACATGGTTGCCATATTGCCTCCTAATACATGTATGCCCCATGTTAATCTATTCAAACAGGAGGTCTCTGCAATTAAAATCATTGCAACTTGCTGAATTGTCAACCGTTAAGTTAACCAATAAGTTAATGTGGGTTTTCATACCAAGAAATCTTGTCTAATGTAAAGCAAAAGGTTTTAGTCTCAGGTACTTGTATCCAATATATACAACTCAGGCATGATGGCAAGTTCCCCCTGCCAATATAACATTAACGTACCATCCAGTGGCCAATGCGCCATTATGTATTTTATGTCTATGCGTGCAAACCGGATGGAACTTGGGGAAGAGAAGACAGAGATACGCTCAGAATGGGAAAACTTTAAATGCTAATCATAGCGACACAGACAACGCAAGATGAAGCTGTCAGCAAAACTGGCATTGGATGTTGTGAATCTCACTGTTTTCATGGGGCGATGGAGGGTGCATATGTGGACAAGCGGCTAGGGAAAAAGTTTGCCCACAATGTCCTGTGGGTAAATCTTAATGTTGATGTTTAGATGTGTATGTTTAGAGTTCACTATTGTTCCTATATGTAAAATGTAAAAGATAATGTGTACATCACAACTTTAGGTGACTCTGTTTAAAGAGATAGTGGTGTCTTGTTAGTCGAATCTTAACCGCCTGGCAGGTGTTACCAAGATGGTGCCCGAGTGAACAGACTTCTTTTAAAGAGTCTGTGGAGGAATGGGTTGTGATGAAAAGATTGACGCACCCAAGCACAAAGTGAATGAGACACAAACAGATGAGAGCGCAAAAAAATAGCTACATTTAATGAGACTAAAGCAGTAATTCTGAGACACTTCCTGATGCACCGCTGGCCACTAGAGACAAACAAACAATATGCACGTCATAAACGCATTCTCACGTTGTCTTTGTGTGTGTGTGGCTGTGTGTTTGCGCACGCTTGCGTACATGTTCCTCCAGGTGCGTTCTTTGGACAACCACCTGCATCCGGAGCGTCTGAAGGTCATCACAAAACAGGTGCAGGAGGAACAAGCCCACCTCCAGAGTCAGACTCTATTACGACTGCAACAGATCCACGACCAGCAGGCCAACGACAGGAACACACACAGTCCACAGGTCAGAACACACACACACACACACACACACACACACACACACACACACACACACACACACACACACACACACACACACACACACACACACACACACACACACACACACACACACTTCATTAATCAAGAGTGAACTAGGCTAGGCAATTCTATGACATATTTTAACACATTCAGTACTGTTAAAGCTGGTGCATTGACGGGGTAACTACAGTATGTCTTACTGCTACACACCACATGAATCTTAAACAAACCAAAATGTCTGATTTTCTAACATACGGTAAATGTACATTCAATTAAATATAGCACTTATACTCTATTATATATTTCCCAAGTATAACAAAATATCTGTAGAGTATGATGTTGCCTAAAACAAAGACTTACAGGTGATGCTTTTACAATCGTAAACGAAAGAATGACAGATGAAATACCTGTGCGCTTCTTCCTTGGGCTCCTTCAGGAGAAATGTCTAAATTCATGCCACCTGAAAACTTTCCTACTGCTTCCAGGACACATGATAATTACAGGTCACTTGATGACCACTTTCTAGTTTCTATTGAAACGAAACGCCACTAGTAGGTGTTAAAACGTTTTCAGAATAAGCTAAAAAAAAAACTTGGGCAGGACACTCCTCGCCTGGCATCTATAAGATGTCATAACTAGTTTTCTATCTTGATCTTTTCTTGACAGCAGAAGGATGACATCTGTGACTTTTCTGCAATACTTCTTGCGTGATCCATCCTTAGTATCTACAAACCTTTTCACTGTGTGGTTAAATTGTGCTGTCACATAATGAGAACAGTACATACACATTGATAAATGACGACCAGACATGCACTTTCACCAACACTATCTCTCGTACACACTTTTCACACTGTTCAGTGTTTCCGCATGCAATTCAGGCCAGGGTATATCAACAAGACTTGCATTGTAAAAATGCATTGTAAAAACATGTATGTTTTCTGTTTCAGGTGCTGGCCCTGACCACTGTCCCCGCCCCCACAAACCATCCCACAGTTATTGTCCCCGCTCCCACGCTAAACCAGCAACCCCATCATCACGTCACCGTGGTTACCATGAGCCCTGCCAGCCACACCAGCACTGTGTCGACATCTCGACAAAACCTGGATACTATCGTACAGGTACATTTCTATGTACTTAAGAATTTCTGTGTAGAAATATATGAAGAGGAAGGAATAAACACTGTCTATGGTCATTAATGATACAAATCTAAACATTCATCAGAGATTATTGTTGATTTTAGCCATTTTGGCCTTTACATATTTTTACATATAACAAATACTGAAAGGGTAAGAATGAAAGAACCATTCCATTGGTTTAAAATCGAGTTAACATTGTTGGCATATCACAATATGAGGACATAAATCTACTGGCTTCATATTTATAAAAATGAATGTTTATTTCAGCCACTTTATCGGACTACTACACTAAGCGCTGTCTTGATAATGGTGATGGCTTGATAAAGCAAGCTATAATGAATCTGGATCAAATGAAGCAGTCAATGCAGGCCAATAAAAGATGCACTAGCAGTTAATGTTCCTCTTGTGGAATTTTCTATAGATAACTACTGGTAGAGGTCAACACTAGTATTAGACCAGGACAGTCTTCCAATGCCGATTACTTATTTTGGCTGGCCCTGAATCAAATGACTTCTTGCCACTTCCTAGCTAGTCCGATAACTCTGCACAGCTTCTGTTGAGTTTGGGTGAGATGTTAAAAGCTGGGTGAGACAAAAATAATACCAATATAATTGTTACATTTCTGAAAAGGTCTTCACTTGCAGCATGACCTACAACTGACCTTAATCAGGTATCCTAATGAAGGTCATTTGATCAAAATGTGCTTTCTTCAATGCACTCTGTTGTAAGTTACTTCATGTCTGACATCAGGAATTGAGTTTTAAGACAAACATAGTCTGTTAAATAATCCAGCTGTCACTTGTTTGCCAGTGGAATGTGCCTTTAATAGCTTTGCAATGCTCATGGGCTCGTTGGGCTGTTGGCTGTTCCCCACAAGTACCCAAATGGCCTGTGTGGCTCTGTTGGACAGGTCAGTTTATGTGGTTTCTGGCAACAGGTCAAGTGTTTTGACAGTGTTTTTGTGCCTTCTGCCACGCTACAGGCCATTCAGCACATTGAGCGCACTCAGGAGAGGCGGGCTAGTGCAGAAGAGGAGCAGAGACGCGCAGTCATTGTAAGCCCCTCCCACATGGCCATGGATACTGCTTGCTCAGACACAGACACTGACACGGAGGGAGAGGACTGCTCAATGAACTGATCCATCCTTTGAACACACACACACACCCAGCAGAGCAGAGAGAAAAGGTGACAAAGACTTGTGTTCCATCACACCCAACTTTTAAGCTGTCAATAATGGAGCGCACTCACACACACACACAGACAAACACACAGCCCAGACTTTACCAATACCTACCCACTGTAAAGAGTAATTACTTTCAAGAGCTTGACGGTATATTCTTTTTTGTTTTAAGAAACATGTCTTTGGCATTATCCAAAGTACCCAAATCCAGTGGTTAAGCTCTCAGTCAATGATGTACTGTAAAAGTTAATAAACATAGGATAAACATTTTAGAGGCTGTATTCTGATGTCCCTACGAGTCCACAGCCATAAGATTGCTTTATTCTGTCGCATGATTGTGTGCACATTGGAATTATGGTCCTTGCTGTTCAGGGCAGACGAGAAACTTGAAAGTCTTGGCATGTAAAAGCTATTGGCCGTCCTTAACTTTTTATTTTATTTCATGCGTTTGCTTCAAACAATCACAGCTCCCTCGCGTCCATACTGACAGTATTATTTGTTCTATGAATTGCTAAACATCAACATGTGCTGGAGAGTTGAATGTAACAACACAACAAGCAAGCAACTCCCCACTCTTGTATTCAGAAAGGGACAAGGGGTTGTACTTATTTCATATTTTTTTATACGCGCTACCTTTTAGTATCACTGGTCAGCAAACCTGGCTAAAGCTCATAGTGTAAATGTAACTTGGGGACAAACCCAAGAATAATTTGAATTGGTGAATAATGAATGTTTGGGGTGGGTTGGGGAGGACGGGGGGTGGGGACGACAAGGTTCAGTTTTCAAGTTTGGAATTGGCCCTTAATGAATAAGCTGTTGCACAGTTTACATGGAAAACAATGGATCCCTCTCTATTTTTAAAGTTGCTCGTTGTCTAAATTGTTGTATATAGAGGTGATCATTGAATTATTTCGTTCACAAGAGGTGACTGAGGCCTTTGAAGAATGAATGAATGGGTTTTGGTCATTCTGCATATAGTCAAGCATGTCTTCATGGTCCTATTCTACTCTTATCTCATTGGCTGGAGACACAGATTGTGTGTGGTCACTTCTGAGCTGTAATATCCACCAGGGCTGCACAATTAATTGTATGATTTTATGCATCACAATTATGAAATGGTGAAACATGGCAATTCAGACGTCTATTTGGTCAGCTGGTGGACCTTGCCCTTATCTCCTCACTCTTACACATTTAGATTGTACCAGAAGATTGTACAACCCACCTCTCCATTCAGCAGGGTCAATAAACTCAGAGGCCATTACATACCATAATATGGTATGTGATTGCTTATGACACCCACATTCACAATGAGCAACAAAGACATTAAGGAAAATATAAAAGCAACTTTTTACCCCAAAAATCATAATTGCCAATAATCGTGATTTCAGTATTAACAATAAATGTTCTGGATAATCACTTGAGCCTTAATTGTGCAGCCCTATAAATCCACTGTGATTGGTAGAAAATACTCATGGAAGTATGTTTTTAGTTTTGTAGTCATTTCAAATCTTTTGCATTTGAATGTTATACGGCATACAGAAATACACAACTTCTATTGTCATTACACACAGCAACACTTGATCTTACCGGCTGGACAATATATCGATATTGTTATATGGCGTAAGTGTATTCCTGGTTTTAAGCATCTAAGCCCTCTTTTGTACTGTCAAAAAACCTTCAAAAATAGCTGATCTACAAGCTCGCAACATGTTGTGAGCTATTATAACTGTTTTTGAAAATGAATATATTGTCACAATTTCGATATCATGGTTTTTGCTAAAAATATCGTGATATTTGATTTTGTCCATATCGCCCAACCCTTTAATCCACCAGGAATCACCTGGGCCCAAGAGTTCAAAACTTTGAATCCCCAAATTATCTAATTCATCAAACTTCTTATTGACATAATGTTTGCTGAGATAATTCTATGATCACAGATCAGTTATCAAAGCAATCCCAATCCTCTTTTTTTTTTGGGGGGGGGGGGGGGGGGGTTTGAACCACCCAAAATCCAAACCGGATCCACTCTTTTGAAGGCCCTCACATTTTTAACTCTTGGGCCTTGGGTACGGTGTATAGAACAGACACACTACTGCACATTCCAATAGTGTTGTTGAGTGCTTAGCATGTTCTTAGGGGTCAGAGCTGTAAGCCCTTTAATTCAAACATTTTGCTTCATCTATTCATCATTTAAAAAACAACAACATTGCAGTTCAAGGGGGTCCCTTAACCACTTTCAACCTGGCATACTTATTTTGGGCATGTCCCAATAGGCAAAAGAAATATTAAAAATGTTTTGACTTGTAGATGGGCTATTTTCGCCATTGTGCAGTGACATATAAATCAAACTTAAAGGAGGAGTTCACCTAAAAAATGACTTATTTTCTATCAATTGCACACCCTATGAAGCCTTGAATCCATGGATTCTTTTTTGTTTTTGTCGCATTCCTAAGCTAATAATTTGATTCCTGTCTCCTACCGGCTAATGTATCCGGTAGGAGACACAAAGTAGATTATTTGTGTCTCCTACCGGAAATACACATTACACACGGTCATCAAATTATTGTCTTAGGAATGCCACAAAAACAAAAACAAATCCATGAAATCAAGGCTTCATGGGGTGTGTAATTGATGGAAAATATTTTTTGGGTGAACTCCTCCTTTAAGTGGTTAACTACTCAAAAGGAGCAAAAATAGCCAATCTGCAAGTGTGCAACGCATTGTGATGTGACTTGTTGTGTGCTTGTAGATCGGCTAGTTTTTTTTGGGGGGGGTATCGACATGTTTAGCTTATGCCCAAAATAGCAATAGCAGGTTGGACAGTGGTTAATAACTGCAGGACCTGCTTCTAGCACTTCACTAAACATCTGCTCAGTGCTACTAGCTATGAAAGAGGGGCCTCGTCCACACAGGGCCCGGCTCCTGTTATTTGTTCTTAACCACTTAAACCCTCTATACTTGACCGGAGTCGGCTCTGTAGTTTGTCCGCTCTTCTTTTCCCCCTCTACACCACATCTCTTCGTCAAAATTAGCGATCCACAAGCTCCCAACACATTGTGTTGAGTTGATTTAAGGACAAAATAAAAATAACAACTGAATGAGGGATAAAATAATTGACAAATATCTTTGCCCCTGACAATAATAAACAAATATACTGTACATCCTCGCTCGATCCAAAGCTGAATGAAATGCAAATGCGTGCAGCAACAAAATAGATTAATAAAATATAATTTTAACTGTTTTCATGTAACATTTGGGGACAGGAATCCTGAGCTTGTAGATCTGCTATTTCTGGCGAATGTTCCCCCCAGAATAGGGATGCTAGGTGGTTACATTTCGGTGACTATGCACTGGAGTCGGTCGTGTATATGCAATTCTTAGTCCATATATATTTGATTAATCAAAGTGGTGAAATTGAGACGTTCTTTGTACATTGTACATCCATGTAAATATTTTGACATTACAACAAAGAATGTAGTTTCTACTTTTAAAGGTGCTCTTTGTGAACCTGATGCTCTTCGGCATAGCAGGTTGATTAAGCTTAAAGAATTCATTACATGGCTTCCTTGATCCTTAGGGTTTGGAGGCAGTATGGGGGAAATTCTGTTAGGATCATTACCAGTCATTGAAAAGGTTTGGAATCGCACAAATTGTTGTTGAATTGTCCATAAAGTGTTTTTGTCCTGATAGACAGTAGACACATGATGGCATGATTTACAGTACATGGCTGTCTGTCAGCACGGTCCTTTCACATGCAGGGGAATTTGTTGTGAAGAAAAATCTTCAGCAGTAATCACGACGTCTGTTGACAGTCACATTCCCTGGTTGCAACAAGCGTAATCATATTTACCAATGAACGAAATCCGCAAATCAGTCCAGGAAATACAGCCTGGCTTTAATATGAGGAATATTTGGGAATCGTACAGTGATAATGCCGATGATGAAAGAAAAGGACAGGTCGCATCCAAACAGAACTGTGGAATTGTTAGTTATTAACCGTGGCGTCCTTATTTTGGGCAGGTCATCGTATCATTATGCTAATCAGACAAAGTTTCCATACACAAGATGATGAGAATCAAAAGAAACGTGAAAAATAACACATCTATAAGCTCACAATGCGTTGCAGTGTGAGCTTGCAGATCGTCTGTTTTCGAATAGCTGAAATGTAAAATAGGGCTCAAGTGGTTAATTCTAAAAATGGCCAAAACATTTGTCCATACATTTGTAATGGAATGCCATGCTAATGCAAAGACAAAGGTTTTGTCTGACTGAAACAGGTGTCATGCACTGAACCAGAAATGGCCCTCCCTCTGCCAGCTTGCCAAGTTTGTCCCCTTCACGTTGTTACTTATGTTGTTTTGGGAACTGGACTGGAATCTCTCCTTGGAGCGAATTCTGTCTTGCTCTGTTTGATATTCAATGACTTGATGCTGTAAAACATTCCATTTTTGGACTCTTTGTATCTGTCTTTTGTTCTGTTGCCAGTTGAGGCGTTTCACCACGGATGTTCTTGAGAAATGTGTGCTTTTGTTTGATGGGTAATTTTGTCGCATTTTCTTTTTTTTATATACAAGTTTTGCCATGACTGACTCATTCTACAGGAAATTGTTTTGTCTCGAGAGAAAATTCTTCATTCTGTACTAGTGACATCCAAATTAAGTGAATGATATTTCCCAGTGGGGAAAATCTGTTAATGTTTTTGTCTGTAAAATTTGTTTTGTTTTGTTTTTTTATCAAGGTTTGGATGTTTTTACTGACTGATATTAAGCCCAGACTTGTGTTATTATAGTAGATCTATATTGGACAGATGTTTTTTGTGTGTTAACCTTTGAGGCTGAGGCTTGATATTGGTCAGATAAACACTTGTCTCTTAAATGTGTACATTATATTGCAGCACTGCTGTCTTTTGGTGACATTTGATTATATGAAGCACTTCGCTGTTCTTTATCCCCCAAATGAAACAGATTTTTACATTTTTAAAAGAAAGCTCTTTGTGTATGAACTGAATACTTGTTATTTTTCTGTTGCTTTTCCTCTGTCTTCATTTATCTTTCCTGTCATCCCATTTGCCATTTTTGATGATGACATCTTTATTTTTTATTTGTTTGTCAGTCCAGGTTGTTGAGAAGCTGTTATATTTTGTTTATAAAAACTTGGGTGAACAGGCCTTTGTAAACACGAAAAAAAAACAATAAAATTTGTACGTTGTTTTTTATAACACTGTTTCTTGCTGTTGCATTGAGTTTACATCCACTCTAATGGTGACCTTTTTTGTCCACCAGGCGGCGGTGTTTGGAGGAAGACCTTTAAGCCTGATTTATACTTAGATGCACACCTGTGTCAACGCACCAAAAATAGCCGATCTGCAAGCTCACAACTCATCGCTCCATGATGCGTTGTGAGCTTGCATATCGGCTATTTTTGGTGCGCCTCATGGACACGCAACAAAGTATAAATCAGGCATTAGTATTCAATCAACATAGAGGAATTTCTCTGTAGTTTCAGGTTCGTGTTTCAGATTTATGACAATCCCTGGTGACACTTAAAAGACCTCCTTTCAATCTTCTACAGGTTTAGGAGCTGGTGACAGCTCATTTAAACCATGTTTTTAAAAGATTTTATACTTTATGGAATTGAGATGGACTACATACAGTTGTAGCCTCTACAAAAGTTGAAGAGGGTAACCAGACTAACTACACTTAACCTAAATAATGTACCATAAACCTATTTTCTACTAGTTAACACTACCATACCATATATAACTAATAATAATGATTGTATACATTAAAATAGGTTCCAGTCCAGATTGCAGTTCTAAACACATGACAATTTCACTGTGTAATATTACATGCTGTAGTTTTGCCCTGTTCTCATAACCTCTTATCAGACAGGCAACTTGTTGGGTGACACACAATGGCGGCCATGGATGCAGCTGCTGTGGCCCCACCTCCACTGGCACGCCCTTTGACCTTTTGCTGGAGGGATATATATATAGTGTGAGATTGGGGGAAGGTCCCTCGCTGCCAAAATGAAGGCTCTGGTGTGTGTGTGTGGCTTGTTTTCCCTGCTGGCCCTGACCACTGCAGGTAAGGACAATTAAATGTCAAATCTTTATTTGTTTAATTTGTGCTACACATTGAGAGCTATGTCGTTGGTTCCTCGGTTATTCAGGTGGATACAGTAAAAGAATAATGTGCTGTTGGGCAGAAACCTCTTAGATCCATATTTTAACTTGTCTTTTTTCATAAATGAATGCCCTTGTTCATCAAACTACAGTGTCACACAAAACTAGCAAAAATAAAGTGTGTCGCATCGCCATGCATTTTGAGCTTGTAGATCTGCAATCTTTTCATTTGAATCCTGAATAGTTACAGTTGTGGACATATGAGGTTCCCATCCGACAGCAATGATATGATTCATGTATGGAATGGGAATGATGATACACTGAGGTTTATCCATCATTGTGGCAGCAGAGGGGGACTATTATCAGTGATGCTATCAAACAATTTATCTGAAGCTTGGGTTGACTGGCAACATAGTGATTTAAAGGTGGAAAGCTAAAATGTACCTGTTCCATAATTAGTCTTTAACAAGTCTATACTGTTTATACAATATGTGTGTGAGTACATCGTTAATAGTCGAGTTGGGGGCTGAACTTTCAGCATGGTATATGCATTGAAAAGTTCCACTGCATATATGCAATATTTGTGTCTACATTACACAATGGTTGTTTTCAGAATGTGTCATTTTATTATGTTAAAAAACATTTGTTGACAGAGCCCAAAACGCAGAGTCGGCAAACATGCACCACATAATGTCTATGTAAATGGATTACAAAGTTAAGATTATAATTGTACAATTTAGGCATAAGCATTACCAGAGCGTCTTATAAGTGCGACATCAGAATAAATGGTATGAACCCTTGTCGACAAATGACGGGAAATGGTCATGTAATAGCTTGCAAAGAAGAAGAAACAAAATAGTGCTTCATTCGTAGAAACTAGGACACCAGGCAAACATCAAACCTAGCATCTGTCTAAACGACCTGTTATCTAAATATAACATTCTTAGCATTGTGGCCAACAGAAGGATATGGGTTGTAAGTCAGAGCAGAGGTGTGACACCAGCTGAAGGAAGTTGTCCCATGCTTATTCATACTGCCTCGGGGGAGACACCCCCCCCCCCCCCCCCCCAGAGCCAACACATCTAACGTCTAACTGAGGATGTTGCAAATGGGCCCTCAAATAACTGACAAAACACTAAGATTTGTATGATGATATAACATTAATATTAAAAATATATATATAAGCCTTTTAAAAGAATGACATTGTATTTTTTCTTTACAACGTAGAAAATGTTGTTTTCATTGTGATACTGATAAATATGAACTTAATGTTAGTTCCACTGATCCAAGCCGAAACACAAATAAAGAAGCTCTCAAAATGCATGCGGCCCACCCATCTGACCACATAACATGGCAGCCGATAGGCTATGTGGTCAGATGGGTGGGCCGCGAACACTTTTGAGATTTTCAAGTGGGCCCTGATCCAGAAAAGGAACCACTGATCTCACTGATTGGAATGATTTGGACTCAATATAAAGAGTCACTCTCTTTGCCCAGCCGATGGAAAGCATTTTAGTGGTCTACCAATCAAGCCCAACAAAGTGTATTTAAAGTGAAGTGGCATGGATAAAGGGGGGGGGGGGGGGTAATGCATATTTTTAGCTTTGAGCATGATAGATTCTGGTTTACTGAAATGGGCTAACCTTGTCTGACCTTCCATAGACTCAGTGGGCCTCCCAGGCTTCCATAGTCAGGTGTTAGGCCTTAGTCAGGGTAGTAACCAGATACTATGGACACAAAAAACAGGGTCTGATACTCATCGCGTTAAGACTCCCTCACTGTGTGGATTACACGCTGTCAGCAGTGGCATGTACACTCCATACACACCAATACATACTATTCACAAACACACATAGACACAACTACACACATCCAACACATCACAAAGGGAAAGGTGCAGACATTACACAACAGTATATTGTGCGTCGCAACATGTACTCAGTTTACGTTGGAGATCAATACACCACATTGAATGTGTTCATAAAGTGTCACTGTGCGTGACCGTGCATTTCTCTTTGCCAATGTCCTCACACCTGATAATCTGCTCCATGGGCTCAGCAGGCAGGGCTGGCTGCCTGTCCATGTGCAAGGGGAAGCCCCAGCCAAAACCGGGAAGGGCAGAGCATTGTGTTTGGCTAAGCCATCCCGGGGACAGTAGCCTGCTTCCGGTTGGACAGTTGAGCGCTCTGAGTGCGCTAGTGGAACATTCTGCAAAAATAGCCGATCTGCAAGCCCGAGCTTGCAGATCGGCTATTTTTGGCAAAGAGATTTGGTGTAGAGAGATAAAAGGAGTGTGCTAAGGATAGAGCCCTGGGGGAAGAATAATAGGGATTAGGTACAGTATGAGAGGCCGTACAGAGGCTGTCTCAGTGGTAGTGATGAAACTACGTCCACTGTACTGTATGTCACTCACTGTCTTGTTCTCTTCCTTATCCCTTCCAAGTGTTAGCATGAGAGATATGGCAGTTCAGTTTATATCTTAGTTTTATTTGCCACAGTACATATACTTTCACATCCCTGGAATTTGTGCTGTGCATTTAACCCATCCTGCTGTAACTGTGTGGAGCAGTGGGTGGCGCTCAGGGATCCGTTAGGGGTTCAATCAGTGCTTTACTCAAGGACACTCCTCCAACACGTTGCCAGAAGGAGACAAAATCAAACGGGGGACCTTCCTATTCCCAGGCGACTCCTCTGCCTCCTGAGCCACTGGTGCCTCCTATCTTTACTAATCCATCTAATTCAGGAGAATGCTTTTAACATAGTTCAGCTGTGTGGTCATTAATCACACAAGCTGACGCTTGCAGGTTCAGTTGCAGATTCAAATCTGGGAAAGAGACCTTAGATTAAGCTTTTGTCCTGTCTAGCTTAAATGACATTTATCCCATTCTGATGTATGTGACATTAAAAAAGAATACATATATAGTGAAAATAGTCATAATGCGGGCTTGCAGATTATTTATTTATTTTCTTTTTTTTTTAATAGAGCTTAAGTCGTTATTTCATAATGTACTTTTGTACGTTTGGGTCCCGGGGCCCCTTCCTAGAAATGCAGTGGAGTCAAAAGTACAGTATTTCTCTTGAAATGTAGTGTGTTAGGGTTAGGGTTAGTGAAAAGTGAAAGTCATACGTTTCCAAAAATACAAACACTCACGTTAAGTACAGATACTAAAGAAATCACAAAAAGTACAGTACTCAAGTAAATGTACTTTGTTACTGTCCACCAGTGCTCATTGCAGGGTACATGTGCAATAACACTGCAGCACAGTTGAGAACCTGTCTCATGACAATCACAGGGAGGGCATGCGTCAGTCATTCTTCATGAAAGCAGGAGTGGAATTATCCCTCCTTCGTTTCACCCCCTGACTCATTGTGGGGCTATTTCTGTCTCTGAGAGCTGACCAGCAGCACCAACCGAGACATGGGCACCTGTCCCTCTCCGTCCCTTCCTCCAGTGTGCTCTGCTGGGCTTAGCTGCAGCTATTACAGTGGCCCCAGGGCAGGAGAACCACATTACATAACATTATTAATGTAATAGCCTTCCTGCAATAAGCTTGCAGAGGAAGTTATTTGGAAGTTTGTGATAATGCCTTCTTAGAAGACAAGAACTGTAACTGTTAGCTGTGTGTGTGTGTGTGTGTGTGTGTGTGTGTGTGTGTGTGTGTGCGCCGTTAAACAGAGAGTTAAAACAGTCGTCACACATCATTTCCATGTGGTGAGAGATGTCTCACTTTTTGCCCATAATCCATTCCCATGATTCTAACTAGGTTAACTCTAATTTAATTTGGCTACTATTGGTTACTAGTGCTCCTACAACCAGCAGACTAAAAAGATACCTTGTATTGCCAACTCTTGGCATGCAGTGTTTCAGTCTGGCGTCTTGATTTAGACTTAATTCAATCATTCATCATCATCACTGTATTTGACAATTTGGCAATGACTGTTGGCCAAGCAATGTGGTAACTTACATACAGATAGTGTAGCCTTCTACGGCTATTCATTAATTTACCATTTCAGATAATTGTATGAATTACTGTAATTGTAATTGAATTATTTTCCCCATATGGAGTAGTCTGCTCTATATGGATTCCACTGTTTAACTCAAGTAACATAATACATTCGGGAAATTCCTCAGTATTCATTTAACCCAGAGAACGCAAAAATGGACGTCCATTCCATCCACTTTTACACTCTTAGTTAGATGAACATTTTGCTGGGTAGGTACATAACGGAACCTCTACAAAGTTGCTGAACATTTACCGCTACCCGTCATTAAACATAAGCATGGCGTAAGCTTCACCATGTTATGTAATGTTTGTTAACGTCAGTAACCCAACATCATTGGCACACTCAAGAGTCTTGGCTCCCTCGTGTGTTTGGGTTATGGAACGTACAATGCTGTGACACTATTTGGACACCGTTCCAAACCGCGCAGCAAATACTTAGACCCCACCGACAGATGACGCTTTAACAAGCCCCTTGTCACCCAATCCCTTGACACTAATCTACATCTCTCTCTCTCAGTGAGATGCACCTATGGTACGCTTAAGCCTGGCTGAATAAGTTCGGTTCTATAAGTTAAGGTCTATGAGCCTCGGCCAGCACTGAATGCCAAGGGTCAGAGAAACGCCTGTTGGGCTAATTTTAGTAAGTCCTAATACCAAATTGATCCGTGAAATTAACACAATATCGGATATATAATGTTGTAGTGCTTCCTACAGTAGATGCCGTCTTCTGGATGGTCTCTTCTTTGAGCTTATCAATCATCTATCTCCAAGCCAATGAAAGGTGAATCTGTCATGATGATATGATTCACCCTTACAGTCAAAGCTTAAGGGGAGGACATGAAAGAGGATGTCTTTTTAGCTGATTGACCGTCATGTCCTCTCCTTGTCCTGCTGTGCTGACCAAGCCTTGAAAATCCTCTGCTTTATAGTAGGCCTTGTCTGAGTTCCTATTACAGCAGTATTCTGGTTTAACAAGCTCATACAGTGCATTGGCTTTTCCTAGGCCAGCTTTGTTATAAGCCTATCTGACATAATTATGCAAAATCAAGGACAGACTAGTCACTACTAGATAATATCCATATCATGCATCAAAAATATGTTTGTTTGTGAGACAGACAGACGGAATGGGTGGTTAATGGGTGTTCTAGTCACCAATGCTGGCCAGAAGGCGTCAGAAGGTGATAATCAGATATAGCTTCCAGACACAGATGTGACAAACAACATCGTCAGACCCCAGAATAGGAGAGCGAGGCCATCACAGAGGATGGTGGAGAAAGGGAAGAGTACATTGAGTCCTGCTACCACTAGGGACAGCCAGCAGAGTGTTAAGCTCTGGCTCCAGCCCATTTGACCAACACTCAGATGTGACCGATCTTGGCCTGGGATTCTTCGTCTTGTCTCAAGCAGTGAACCAGTTAGACAGTGACTGACCATAGATAGATACTGTAGATAGATATAGCTAGATAGACAGACAGACAGACAGACAGACAGATACATTGGTTGTGAAGCTGTCACATGTCAGCTACGTACAGCTATGACTGGACCTACAGGCTGACCGCGCCTTGTAACACGAACTGCAGAAATGCAGAGAGGGAGTCTCCTATTTTGTGGTGTGTTTTTTAAGCCATGGTAACAGTATGTAAAGGTGCTTATG
The DNA here is from genome assembly GCF_963454915.1 of Gymnoscopelus microlampas. Lineage (NCBI taxonomy): Eukaryota > Metazoa > Chordata > Actinopteri > Myctophiformes > Myctophidae > Gymnoscopelus > Gymnoscopelus microlampas. The sequence goes on from NC_139939.1 coordinate 18,158,697, forward strand.
GATGATTAAATAGCTCTTTCTTAGAGAGGCTAATTAATTATCTCTACCAGGAGCGTGCCGTGTATACAGTAGGTCCGCAGCAATCTTGCACACTACTAGGCCGATCAGCGTCAGGTTTCTTGTGCATGATGACAGCAGGCAAAGGAACTAAATTCTAGAATATTTTTAAAATCAGTCAATGACAACTACTGTATATATCCTTTTTTACTAGCCATTAGCAGACATGCACCATTGATGGTGCTAGCATCAGATTAACAACAAAATATACATTTAAACATGACAACATACCCCAAAACCACCAAATTACAAGTCTTAATGTTCACATGGACATTCAACTCAGTCTGAGCAGTCTTTATCCCCTTTAACATTATAGTTAAGGGTGCCGACATTCTGTAATGCTTGCACCAAAACAAATAGGCACACAGCCTGACAAAAAGTCATCTTGAAATCACAGTTGATGAATGAGAAAGGTGGATTTGAAAAAAAAGTTCTTGGGTGATTTGTTGGGGACACTTAATATTACATTAAATGTGTCATGCCTGTATGAGTTGAGAGAGCAGCCTCTCTCTTTTGACTCTCCATCTAATCGGGCACACACACACACACACACACACACACACACACACACACACACACACACACACACACACACACACACACACACACACACACACACACACACACACGTGCAGGATCTTACTGAGATTGGAACTGGGAGGGTCGCGCACACATATTGCAATGTATTAAGCTATAATATTGTAACGTTTATGTTTGTCCTAGTGAGGACAACATGCCACACTACCTTTTGTCATTGTACATTGTACATTGTTTTACCTCTGCTCACAGCAGCACAGGATCTTTTTCAGCGTTTGGGCGACATGACACCATGGTCAAGCTGTCCCCAAAGCTGTCCTGCTCTTCATTTAGAGCAATCTATGCAGAAATATACGTCTGTATGCTTGCCCTCAGCAAATCCCTGACTATGCATTGCCATGCAAGGACGTGAAATATGAATATATATGCTGAGAAGGTGTCAAATGTTTGATCTGATGTGGTCCCATCCGTGAGCTTATAGATTGGCTATTTTCAGCACCCGGCACCGTTGTACAACGATCTATCAGGCTTAAGTGTTCTGCAGAATTAATGGTATTAGGAGCATACAGTGAGATATAAGCGTGGCTTTATATTTTTTATAGATTCATCTCATCTCACTCATCTCTTCTCAGATCTGCTAGCGGAGGCAGATCTGCAGGTCCAGCAGAAAGAGGTGGGCCTGTTCCCTTGCGGATGTGACCCTGTGGAGGAGCATGCGAGCCAGAGCACCTCCAATGACACGCCGGCCCCTGAGGTGGCCGTGTGCCAGCCCTGTACGCCCCCATCGGCGGAGGCCGCAGCCACGGCAGATGAGCCCGCTTCTGACGAGGAGCAGGAGGATGCAGCAGCTCCCACCGAGGAGGTAGCAAGCCACGAGGAAGAGGAGGCTGCTTCCCAGGAGGAGACGGTAGGAGGGGAGGATGTGTCTTCTGAGGAAGAGGCTGAGTCCTCGTCTGAAGAGGAGGCCGCGTCGTCGGAGGAGGAGGAAGGAGTAGCCCAGGAGGAAGTCACCGGAGGCGCTGCTGAGGAGCCTGCAAATGAAGAAGCACCCGAGGACACCGAGGTAGCTGAGGAGGAGGAAGCGGCCGAGGAGGAAGCAGCCGAGGAGGCAGTGGCTGAAGAGCCGGCAGCTGAGGTGGAAGTTGTTGAGGAGGAAGCAGCTGAGGTGGAAACAGCCATGGAGGAGGCGGCTGTGGAGGAATCGGCCGAAAAGGAAGCAGCCGAGGAGGAAGTAGCTGCAGAGGAGCTGATAAGAGCTGCTGTGGAGGAAGAAGCTGCCACAGAGTACACTGAGGAAGAGGAGGCCGCTGCTGTTGAAGACCCAGCTGAAGAAGAGGTGGCAGAGGCGCTGGCTGAACCTGAGCCAGAGGCAGAAGCTGAACCACAGGTGCTTCCGGAGCCAGAACCAGAGGTGATTCTACAGTCTGAGTCAGAGGTGGTTCCAGAACCAGAAGTAGTACCAGAACCAGAGGTGATTCTAGAAGCAGAAGCAGAACCAGAGGTTGTTCCAGAACTTGAGCCGGAGCCTGCTGTGGTGGAGCCCGTTGAAGAGGCAGCCAGTGTGGTAGAGGAGACACCTGTGGTAGAGGAGACACCTGTCGTAGAGGAGACACCTGTCGTAGAGGAGACACCTGTCGTAGAGGAGGTGGTGGTAGAGGACGTGACAGTGGAGGAGGTGACTGCAGAGGAGCCCTCTGAGATGCCACACAAAGGTACTGAAAAAAAGGGGGGAAATCACATGAGTTAGATACATACAGTAGATGGACCTACTGTCAACTCAGATTATAGACACTTCAAAACTAGAACTGTATGAGATGATAACTATTAATAATAAATCTGACCCTTTCTCTCAAATAGACTCTGTCCTGTCCAGTTGCTATGGCAGGCAGTCCCTTTTGGAATATCCTGAACATTGATCTTCAAATACAATCCAGTTCACACTAAGAGGCTGTCAGTAACTGTAATTAAGTAGTTTTAACACATTATTGACAAATTTGTCTTAAACAAGTCTTCATCTATTTATTGTGCACTCCCTTCTACACTTGCTCTCTCCCATCCATCTCTCTCTCACTCTCTCTCTCTGCTCTCCCCTCTATCCGCCCCACTCTTTCTGTCTCTCTCTCTCTCTCTCTCTCTCTCTCTCTCTCTCTCATATCCGTGCCATACCTCGCTGAACATGACACCATGCCTGTGGCCAAAGGGGGCATCAGGCATAACCTTTTGTACAGAAATAAGCGGACCAAAATAGGGGAGGAAAGAGAGGGACATGGTGATATAACATATAACTGTGTGGTCACTGCTCAGCACAGATGAATTGCTCACTCACAGCTCAGGAAATCAATTAGTACCCAGGGAAACATTTTGTTTGTTTTGTATACATGTCAGCTGTGTTTTCACTCATCAACCTTGGCAGCAATCATAGAATGGAACAATGTTATTCATTGTGCAAATATATCATGAGTGACTGTGGAAACAAGCGTATGTCATGGATAGAATAACAACAATTTCCCATTGTCAATTTGAGCAGTTTGTGTAAATGATCCTGTTTCTGCTAATCATATTTTAATATCTATGTCAGAGTAGTCTAATAATTACCTCTGCAGTTCAAGTTGACTGATTGACTGACTGACTGACTGTCTGTCTGTCCCCTCTATTCAGCTCCTGAGAAGAAAGGGTCACGCCCAGCATTGAGAGACCGCACCCACATTGAAGATACCCTGAGATTAGCCAGTGATGAGCACTCTGCGGAGTTCTCAGGTAAGGAACAACATAGAGCACACGTCCCTCTAAATATTCTGCACAGTGAAATCCTCAGTGTTTGTTGATGTATCCATGTGCATCTCTTAGAGTGTCCAAATGTAACCAAATGGACCTTACCCTCTCAGAGCTAATATTTGTTATTTTTTGTTGTGATGACTGCAGTTAACAAAAGAACTGGCTTCCGGCTCATTGGGGACGGAATGAATCCACATGTGTTTGCATGTGAATGAAGGAGTGTTTGAGACAGCTGTGGGGAGTGAAGAATTGTACTGAAAATTGTTTCATGATGTCCACGTGCGTGCCTGTGTGTGTGTGGGTGGTGTGTGTGTGTGCGCGTGTGTGCGCGTGTGTGTGCGTGTGTGCACACACGTGTCTTGAGGCAGGTGATTAATCAGTGTAAATTCTCAACTCTGGCACATGAAAAGCTCTTTGTTCTCAAAAGCCAGCTCTTTTAACATTACAGCACAGTACTGCTGTGTGACACAAAATAATTCTATAAATTCTGCAGCCTTCACCAGAAAAGGCCTTTTCAGCTTCACATTCAAACTTCAGACAAAATGTTGTCTAAAACTTATTTTGATGTTGGTTCGATTCCGATATTGCATTTTTGAGGCTGATATATTGTGAACATACCGTTAAGAGCATCAAATAATTGTGGATCCCTATAGCATTAGCATCTGTAATAATATTGCCAAATAGCCTATATAAATCAGACATATTCACACTATCTTTAGTCTAACTTTGACTTCCCTCTCTCTCTCTCTCTCTCTCTCTCTCTCTCTCTCTCTCTCTCTCTCTCTCTCTCTCTCTCTCTCTCTCTCTCTCTCTCTCTAGCTGCCATGAAGAAGCTGCTGAACATATACCACACAACCATCAAGCCATTAGAACAGGTCTACAAATACAATGAACTGAGGCAACACCAGGTCACAGGTAACTCCACTTCTTTGGGGATATCAAAGAAAGCCTAATTTATACATATACCATAATTGAAACTGTAAATCAGTTATTTTCAGTGAGCAACACTCATACAAGGAAGTATAAACTAGGCTTTAGTGTGTTGTCTTGTTTTAACCCAATTCGACAACGAAGGTCACGGTGTCAACAAGGAAGTTGTCAGAGAAAAGTATAGGTCTGTGTCTGTCTTTACTTTGTAGTAGTAGTACCAATGTGTTGTTCTGTGCCAAACCACATACACTATATGTGTATGTAATGAGCATTTAGGGTGACAAGTGAAAACTACAATGTGTTGTTGTTTTACAGCACATGATACAGCTGTTATCCACCTTTTTCAAACCACCACATATACATCATTATACACAAAGGGGTTCCTCCACGCCTCAAGACACATTCAGGCTGGTCTGGTGCATCTCAGGAGCGGGACTGGTATGTGTAGAGCTAGAAAGGCTGTATTGACATCGAAACGTTGTCACGCTTTTTGCCTGCACCCTATAAATAAAAAAGGCTCCAGTGCCTTCCTTCCTCTACACTACATTGATATACTTGTAGTGTAACAAATTAAGCAGGGTGCTGCAGCCACTGAACCCTGATTTATACTTTGGCTATTTTATAAATAGAAAAATAAATATTTTTGAAAATGTTCACCTATAATGATATGTCATAAATAGGGTGAAAGTTCTTATGATTAGCTATGGTTGTACACTGCAAATGAATCAGACCAAACATACTGAGAAAATCAAATGAAACATTGTATGGTACAGGCCCCTTGCAAACAAAGCTGGAGGTCAATGACTGTGGTATTAGTCTATTATTTATATGATGGAGCAGGAGCTCTGCGAATCAGGATAGAAACGTTTAACTGTGAAAGGTGCGCCCCCTTGTGGTACAAGATGACAGAACATTTTAGACACTGATCATGGAACATACGGCACTGGTATTGATGTACTGTAACTGTATTTATGTATGTATGTAGCCTATGTATGTATGTATGTATGTATGTATGTATGTATGTATGTATGTATGTATGTATGTATGTATGTATACATATATTACATGTGTGTCTGACTATTTATGTCTGTCTCTGTCTATTCTGCTTGCAGATGGTGAGATCACCTCCAAGCCCATGGTGCTGTTCCTTGGGCCTTGGAGTGTTGGCAAGTCCTCCATGATCAACTACCTGCTGGGTCTCCATGGCACCAACCAGGAACTCTACACTGGTAAGATTCTTTTAGTTTGGATACCATCTTTATTATGCTGATTAATCACTTTCAACCTGGCCCTATTTTGCCTATTGTGGTGGGTTCTCTTGATGAAATGAGCACTTTGAGCAAAGATGACAGACCACTGAGTCTGCATGTTCACTATTTACTCAGCACGAAGTACACGTTACAACATTGGTTCTAGGTCTAATCTAGCAAGCGCAAGCGCAGGCAGCGGTAAACTCCTTCATTCAGTTTCAGGCAGCCATATACCCTCTTTCTTTCCCTATCCAGGCAGACAGAATCAGATTCTTACCTACCAATCAAAAGTTGTTTCAATCATATGAGCATCCTTCATCCAGCCTCAGTGTCCATGTTGATATCCAATATGTCCTGTCTCCTTCTCATCTAAATTTAAATCAGAGACCTTTAGTGACCAGTACACAAGTGTCCAGTAACTGGTCAGTGTGTACCTTCCAGATATCATATTATTGTGTTATTGTGTTATCATGTTTCATCATTCTTAATTTATCAGTTCAAGCAGACAGTATGAAGCAATCTACTACTGTCATTAGTCTGTCTGACCAATAAACATAAGTCTGAGTATTTACTCAAATACATACACATAATGTACAATATGAATCTTGCATAATCACCGCATAGTATAGTAATTCCCTAACACTATGTTATTGGGTAATTATAGTACATTATAGGCTTTTCTTATTTTTCTTCACTAATAGCAAAAATAGATTATCTACAAGCTCACAACGCATTGCAATGCAACGTGTTGTAGACTGGCGCAACACTGTTGTACAACAAAGTATGAAATAGTGGTTACCCCCTAAAAATCTTCTGATGTTTATTTGACATTTTATAATCATGACTCTTCCTACTCCTCTCCTTTGTTCCTGCGTTTCTCCCTCCACCTCCTATCTCTCACTTGAGCATCAAGTTTTATAATAACATGTTATGCTTATCATAAACCTGTGCCAGTATGACGAAATATAGCATAATCACTTTATTTTAGCATTGTAATATATGATCAGAATGTTTTAAGATCTAACCTTTATCCCCAACCATCACACCATTACTGTGAGCTGCTCTCTTCAGCCTATGCACCATGACAACGTTTATTCATACACTGCAGTTTCCAATGAAGAATTCTAGCTGAATAAAATGAATCCCATTCTCCTCATTCACCTGACCGGGAATGATTGGGACATTCATTTGGAGGAACTTGCTTTGAAGTGGACAGCTCATAATAATATTGCCCTTTCTACTCAAAAAAGCCCCTGTATGTGCCATCATAAAAAAAATACACAATTTGTGTGTAACACATTTCTAGTCGGTCTCAACTCAGATAAATCCAGCAATCAATCAAGTAATCCATACACATAGACCAATGCTAATATAAACGATTGCCTCTGTCTCCCTTGTTCCCACTCTCTCCATCAGGTGCTGAGCCGACCACATCGGAGTACACAGTTGTTATGCACGGTGAGAAGTTCCGCAGCATAGATGGCGTTGTCATGGCAGCAGACAGCTCGCGGTCCTTCTCGCCACTGGAGCAGTTTGGCCAGGGCTTCCTGGAGAAGCTGGTGGGCATAGAGATGCCCCACAAGCTGCTGGAGAGAGTCACATTTGTGGACACACCCGGCATCATTGAGAACCGCAAGCAGCAGGAGAGAGGTGGGACACTGGAGGATGCATGGTTAACCACTTGGACTTACTTGACTTAAACCCTTTTGCTCTTTGGGGAGCATAGGTCATTCATGAACTTCTCCCAGCTGGTTCGGTGCATTGTTACACACTTAGAGTCTATATACTTTGCTGACTGGAGTCCCCCAGGGGTCTGTACTTGGTCCCCTCCTTTTTCCCCTCTACACCAAATGTCTTTGCCGAAAATTGCTGATTTACAAGCTCACGAGTCACGTTGTGTCGTGTTTTGAGCATGTAGATTTTTGCTGAATGTTCTCCTGTTTTTGCAGATTGTTTGCCTATTATGACATGACCAGAATAGGGACACTAGGGTTCATACGGTTTAGCTGCTGTAGTTCACTAGTCCGAGTGTACTGTAATACAGATTGAATGGTATATAGGCATATGTATACAGTAGGTAGGCCCCAGGGCTGAATTGGACTACTTCAAAATCAGGATTTGCGATTACTCTGCTGTGAGACTTGACCTACTTGCGGAATGACTGCTTTAAGTCTCAGCTTGACTTGAAAGCAAACACTTGATCCGATTTGACATGGTAACACCCCAGAGCAATACCAAATTCACTATCACAGGCCTAGTTTTGCCTTCAGCGTTTGTTTGTGACTTTGGTAACTGGCTGAGCACTGTCAAATCGATGAGGATAGTTGATTATGGGAATCGAACTGAATGAAAATAAGGACTTGGGACTTGACTTGGACTTGCACTGAAGGACTATGTGCGCTGGTAGACGCACGCACACGCACACACGCACACACACAGACAGACAGACACACACTCTGTACTCAACACTCATTCTCAAATCCCGACTCACATTGTCCATTGTCTGGTATCTGCCATGTTTCCCTGTGCAGGCTACCCCTACAACGAAGTGTGCCAGTGGTTCATCGACCGGGCTGACCTGATTGTCCTGGTGTTTGACCCCACCAAGCTGGATGTGGGCGGGGAGCTGGAGGTGCTCTTTAAGCAAATGAAGGGCCGCGAGTCCCAGATCCGTATCATCTTCAACAAGGCCGACAGCCTGACCACCCAGAATCTGATGAGGGTGTACGGAGCCCTGTTCTGGAGCATGGCTCCCCTGATCAATGTCACAGAACCTCCGCGCGTGTACGTTAGCTCCTTCTGGCCTCAGGACTACGCCCGAGACAGCAGCCGTGAGCTCTTCAAGAAGGAAGAGACGTCCCTACTAGAGGACCTTAACCAGGTCTGTCTTGACTTGAGATGTTCAGCAAATGAGATAGCTGGTCATCGCTGACAGTGGGGACTGGGGAACACACTCAAATGTACACTCAGACAATTCTCTAATACAATAGTCTAAGTTGTGGCTAAATGTGGTCCAGATACTGCAGAGCAGCTACACATGTTTGGATTGTATGCAATGTACCGTATATATTTTCAGCAAAATTAAAATGTCATTTTTGGGCAAAGGGTTCCACTTCCTTGTGTCTACATGGCATTGTCACAGCAGTTTGAATAATCTCATGCCATTTGAAAACTGACTGCTCCACAACCAAAAGAATGGAGGACCTTAATGTCAAACAGCTTGCTAGACTTAAGTGTGTCAAGAAAAGGACATTTGTGACCTGTGACCTGGAACCCTTTCTTATTAACCAGGACTTTGTTATATTCAGCTGATATCTGAGTCTCACATATCATGCCTGTTTAATGTTTAACTGATAAACCTTTTCGTTGGTATGCATTAACAATTTCTTTCTCTGTCTCCCTTTTTTCTCTCTCACGTCCAGATGATTGAAAACCAGCTGGAGAACAAGATTGCCTTCGTCCGTCAGCACGCCATCCGTGTTCGAATCCACGCCCTGCTGGTGGACCGTTACCTGCAGACCTACAACGACAAGCTGGGCTGGTTCGGCGACCCGCACGAGGTGTTCCACGACATCGTCTCCGACCCGGACAAGTACTATATTTTCAAGTCCATTCTTGCCAAGACCAACATCAGCAAGTTTGACTTGCCTGACAAGGAGGTCTACCAGGACTTCTTTGGAGTCAATCCGATTGGTGGCTTCAAGCAGCTATCCTCCCAGTGCAGTTGGTTCGGTGGCTGTCTGCTTGGAAACATAGAGAGGGCCATCACGGCGCAGCTCCCAGCTCTGCTGAGCAGTGTGAACAGGACCCCGAACGTGCCCCCACCCAAGGCTGCTCCAGCACCTCCGCCCCCACTCCCTGGCACCTGTGAGGGCCCTGGGTGCGAAGAGAAAGCCAAGAACCGCTGGCGAAAGCAGTGAAACGGAGTAGAAGAGAGAGGAGAGGAGAGAGAAAGGGAGGAGGAGAGGAGAACATTCAGTAGATGGCAGTAGCCAGAAGCTTTCTTGAGTGATGGTCCCTGCCACTGTGTTTGTCTGGACTGGACATGTGGGGGCTGAGAAGAGCAAAGGGCAGTAGCATATTGTATGAAAGAGCAGACCTTGGTCAAGCAGTATTTGCATGTAAATCATACAGTTTGATTCAGACTGCACAGAATACCAGAGAGTGATTATAGTTGATCAAATCACTGTCAGCAGCTGTCGATCATAGACACATACAGTAGGCTATAGCTGATAACTTGATTTTCCACAAATAATTGTCTGCAGTGTTGTTTAAACCACCTGGAACTTGGTATTGCTCCTAACAACCTGTAACCTAAGTGAGATGCTTCAAACCATGACAGGTATTTGCAAATACTATTTGACCTAACTGTAGTACAGGGTATGGAAAAGGAGACATGAAAGCACATTTCCAAATGAAATTATTTTTGGATGCAAAAACAATTCAAAAAATATTTAACCAAAATCTATGAATGGAAAAGTCAGACAACCTATTATTTTTCAGCTATTATGTGAATTAAACCAAAGAATGTATATGAACCTGTTGATTTTCTTGATGTTTGCTAGTTTGTACTTTTATTTATTCACGTTTTTCTCTTTATCCATAGTGACGTGAAAAGCAGCAGTGGTTTTCTCTGAGCTCAATACTGCCACTCTAATGTCTTCCGTGTTTGTAGGTTGAACCACTAAACCACATGAACCCTCGTGTCCCTGTTCAGTGAAAATAGCCGATCTACAAGCTCACAACACGTGCGAGCTTATAGATCAGCTATTTTTGTCAAAGAGATGAGGGGAAAAAAGGAGGGGGCTTTTATACCTCTGGGGGACTCAGGGCAATGAAGTATACGGTTTAGGTTTTAAGCCCTATCCAAAAATGGATCTATAAGCTCACAATGTGAGCTCACAACATGAGCTATTGAGCACACAATGCTCATGTTGTGAGCTTGTAGATCAGATACTTTTGAAATATATTTGTTCTAATGTTTCACTCCTGCCAGCTTCTCATATTTTATCTTCTCTGCATATAAACTACAGGTACATTTTCATGCTACAGCAAGGAGGTAGGATGTTTATTCCAACGCTGGATCGGGCCCTTGATAGAGGCGGTGGGAGTCGCACACTAGAATGATGTTTCCATAGCTGTTTATGCAGCAATGTTTCACCTCTGACCATAGTTATATAAGAGCAAAATGTGTGAAACTGTGTGGACACTGTCAATACACCTTTGACAAATGTTTCTACAGTTACAATCCTTTCTATTAGGCTACATTTTGTCTGTATTCGAAGCAAAGTGATATTTTACTTGACCAAGACTACCTTAAATAGCCTACAGCAACGTGAGACTGACTGAATCCATCTCTGTGTCTATACCGTATACTCTTGAAGTAGGCCTCATCTTTTGATCGTAACATTCAAGCCATGTAAGATTGCATTTGTAAATTTGGTGCCAGTGTGACTTTGCGCTTTCCATGTTGCTGCTAGTTTTAAAACGTAGTGCTGCATGGCAAGTGAGCAGTGCCTTTAAAATGTAAAATGTTCCTCATACACACTGTATGCTCACTTGACTGTGATGTTGTGTGGGATGTTGTGCGACTTGTTGAGTAAACAATGAAAACCACTGTCCTTTAGAAGTACTTTTTTTTGCATGGTTTAGTTACCTGGTAAAATGCAATGCAAGGATGTTTAGGACACATTGCTTAGCGTACATCCGCATCTACATACAGTAGGCGGCCTACATCTGCACGCAGATAGCTCACTAAACCACGCACGCTTCTCAGTCCTCTAGTTCTCCCAAAAACAATCTCAAAGGCCTCTTCTTGTCAAGGACCCCCAAATTGATATATATTTGGCCACAGACCCCCTATCTGAAAATGTTTTGCCAGGGACCCCCAGAAGAAGAAGAGAAGATGAATGTAAAAAAAGAAAATCTAAATTATTCAAACATTTTCTATATTTCTCTCCGCCAGGAGAGTTTGTTTTCACTTTCTGAAACTGGGACTAACATTGGTCAAGCCTCACGTGACACGTGACAATACGGTGAAATAGTGTGATCCGATTGGCTAGTGACGTATAGCGGCCTATAAAATACATGTGTCACTTTGACAGAGTCTGTGCCTCTGTCAAAGTGAGGTAAGACAGTTCCAACAATCCTGCATGCAAAGCAGATACTTTAATTAAGCTAAAGCCTCTCTAGATGGGAAGGCCTCGATCCTACAAATGCTTAGTTAACAGCTAAGCGCCCAAGCCAGCGAGCATGATTTCGAGTTGACATGGCTGAGAAATGGACAGATAGGACACTTACATAGACAGGACAGATAGGACACTTATACAAACAGGACGAATAGAACACTTATACAGACAGGACAGATTTTTTGTAAGAATTAGAACATAAGAGAACATGTTCTAATGTTCTCTTATGTTCGGTATAACGGCCTGTAAATACGTGTGTCACTTTGAAAGAGTCTGTGCCTCTTTCAAAGTGAGGTAAGACAGGAACAATCACGAAATGGCTGAGAAATGGCGGATACTGTAACAATTGGATAGGACACTTACACAGACAGGACAGATAGGACACTTACACAGACAGGACGGATAGGACACTTACATAGACAGGACGGATAGGACACTTATACAGACAGGAGGGATAGGACACTTATACAGACAGGACGGATAGGACACTTATACAGACAGAACATTCCCAACATTCCCAACACAAGTCTTCTGGCGGAGAGTTGTGCTCCGAGGAGCACTTTTTCTAGTTTCTTTTCATTTTCATCAAAATTAGCAGATGTACAAGCTTGCAGCGTGGCATGAAGTGAGCTTATAGATCTGCTGCTTTTTGAATAGCCAACATATAAATGGGTAATGTGGTTAAAATGATTGTGACGCTATATTAACTACTACCTGGAACCCTACCAAGGACCCCTGCGGGTCCCCAGACCCCACTTTGAGGACCAACGTCTTCTAGTGTGAGACTGGGATATGGTTCCACAGCTGAGGTGCCTGAAACCTAAATGCTCTGCCTCCTGTTCTAACTTTTTGGGGGTTTCCTGGAGCCGTAAGCATTTTTTCATATTGTGGACGCAATGGTGTTCTGGCTGGTTTATAGGGCTCGATGAGTTCTTTGAGATATACTGGTGCCTGTCCATTGAGAGCCTTGTATGTGAGGAGGAGAACTTTAAACTCTATTCTGTATTTAACCGGGAGCCAGTGCAAAGAGGCCAATGAAGGAGTGATATGATCTCTTCTATACAAACTTCTAATACAAAGTTCATGTTACATTTAAAAATGTATATCACAGGACAGGACACACATGCGCACACACAGAATAGTCTACACTTGCTGAGTGAACTGGAGGAATTATCCAGTGGTGGAAAAAGTACTCACGTTTCTTATTTGAGTAAAAGTATCAATAGCCTACTGCAATGTAGAAATACTCTACGTAAAAGTCAGAAATTGAAAATTTACTTGAGTAGTACAAAAGTATTGTACTTTTACTCATGTAGCCTACTTAAAGTAGCCTACCAAAAGTAGAAAGTAGCCTACCCATTATGCAGAATGTCCCGTTTCGCAAGTTTTTAAATGTATAAAAATCTTTTGAAAATAGCCGATCTACAAGCTCACATGCAACACATTGTGAGCTTGTAGATCTGCTATCTTCAAAGGGCCGAAATATATATAGTGCTGAAGTGGTTACTGTATGTTTTGTAATAATAATCCACATCTACAAAGTAACTAGTATTTTCATATAATTGTAGTGGAGTAAAACTACAATATTTTGTTGTCAATAGCCCTAGTCCTGACTTTGGGCCTATTGGAGATGAGCCTTTGCCACACGTCTCATTTGATGTGTCCACCATAGAGGGTGTGGTGGATGGAACTGCGATCAGCCGCCCTGTCTTCAATCAAGATGGTACTGGTGTGGTGGCGCTCTCTGAAGCTGAGCCGGATGTAGTGGCATCTTCAGAGAATCCAGTGGCATCTTCAGAGAATCCCATTACAGCCGGCTCGGCTTCAGAGATTGAGTCAGGTCAAGTGGGGGTCTCTCAAGCTGAGTCAGGTGTAGTGGCGGTCTCTCAAGCTGAGTCAGGTGTAGTGGCGGTCTCTCAAGCTGAGTCAGGTGTAGTGGCGGTCTCTCAAGCTGAGTCAGGTGTAGTGGCGGTCTCTCAAGCTGAGTCGGGTGTAAGGGCAGTCTCTGAAGCCGAGTCAGGTGTAGTGGCGGTCTCTCAAGCTGAGTCAGGTGTAGTGGCGGTCTCTCAAGCTGAGTCGGGTGTAAGAGCGGTCTCTCAAGCTGAGTCAGGTGTAGTGGCGGTCTCTCAAGCTGAGTCAGGTGTAGTGGCGGTCTCTCAAGCTGAGTCAGGTGTAGTGGCGGTCTCTCAAGCTGAGTCAGGTGTAGTGGCGGTCTCTCAAGCTGAGTCAGGTGTAGTGCCAGTCTCTGTAGCTGAGCCTGTTGTAAGGGCAGTCTCTGAAGCTGAACCTGAGGACATGGCAGTTACTGGACCTGGTAACAGTAAGGACAATTCACAGCCCGGCTCTTCGAAGTATGTTTCATGAAGCTTGCCATAATACTATGGCCAACTAGCATCCAAACAGCATACCAATAGTCACAGTGAAGCTGATAAATGTCATAGTAACTCCTCGTCGAATTCACTGTACATGAACCAGTCCAACACTTGAAACTCTACAGTACAGATTGCTTTGTCACCAATCTGGTAAAGACTCTATAAGACTATAAAACAATGTGTGTTACAGTAATTCTCTTCAAACATTTCTCCTTCCTTCACTCTGTCTGTCTGCTAGACTCCACTCTCCTCCTTCATTACTCATTCCACACACCTGTGTTCACCTCACAAACACACACACACGCTGATTATTCATGCCCTGCACCTGTGTCCACTCACACACACACACACACACACACACACACACACACACACACACACGCGCACACACACACACACACACACACACACTCTTACCTTCATTCAATGAAGTAAAATAAAACCCTTTACAGTAACAGGTAAAATAAAACATTACAGATAAATAAAAGGTGAGTATACATTTCTTTTTCTCAAACAGTAAACATGTAACCAAAACTTATATACACCCAACCGGGTTAACTTACATGTACTTAGTTACTTAGTTTACACCACTGGTCACCATTTCACATTTGAATGCTTTAGTTTTTACAATGGTATGCGGTCAGGTCTAGGCCTGGCTCAGGGAGGAGGACGCCCCTGCCATGCATAGTCCACCATGGGTATCCATGGTCATCCCTTAGGTGCAACAGGCCTAAGGCCTAGTAGTAGGTGTGTATGTGAGATGAGTTACATCTTTTTACTGTGTAACTCTGTATATTGGTACTGTTTTTACATTATGGTATGTTGCAATATGTTTATTGTAATTTTATCAGTATTGTACACTGTACGTATGTAATGTATTGTATTTCTGCTTGCTGGACTCTTGGAAGATTAGCCTCGGCTAAAAGAGATCCAAATAAAATCAAAATCAAAATCAAAACCATTTCACATTGCCGTTTGAATGCTATTCTGACAAACCTGCAATAGTAACAAATGGCCACCAGGAGGCCCCCCACTTAATATGTTAATTTCCAGGAACTTAAAGTGATGCCTGAACTGTTGGACATTTAAGTTTAAAAGTTGTTTTTATGTATTTATGCATTACATTTTAATCCACAGGTTGAGTGGACAGCTAAACATTGTGTGCACCTCAATGTTAAATTGTCTATTTTTCCAAAATGTAAAAAAATATATAAATACAAATAAGAACTGTGTGCTTTGGAAAATGGTCGAAAATATGTCGAAATAATGTTAAGTATATGATTTGAACTTGCACATCATTATCTAGTATTACTCAATTAAAGGTAGGGTAGGTTAAGTGATATATATTTTGGTTAAAGCACTATATTGTGATGGTAATCAATAATCATAGAGTGCTTGTTCAGTAGCAGGGGCCTCTGCGTCTCTCCAGATCTTTAAGAAACAGAAAATACATTTTGAGGTGCGTGGCAAATCTTCAGCCAATCAGGAGAATTGATCATCTTCAATTTGATTGTGTTCCAGTTTTAATTTCGTCTGCTAATTTCTTTGTGTCGTCACTTCCAATTTCACTTGTTTAGCCTTTGTCCTGTGTGAGTTCTCTCTTCTGATTGGTATTTCTTTCTCCTTTTCTTCCCCCAATTTAACACTTATTTTAACAAAACAAATATTACCCTAACATCATCGATGGGGATTCCAAGCAAATAGAAACTATAGCCTTTCTCTTCCTTGAAATGTAGCATGCTGAAATAGAATAGGTACATTGTTCTTGTATCAAATTTTTTTTTTTAAGTTTGAAATCTTATTTTGAAATGACCAAACCTAGTGACACACTGGCAGGCAGGATTCTGAGCTATACAGCCCTCCTGGGTAGACAGAAATTGTGGCATCATCTTAGGACCAATTAAAATGATTGATTGATTGAAATACTTTATTTAGAAAGACATGAAAAAAGTACATGTAAGTACAGTTGACATTACGATGTCCACTAAACTGGATCACCCATAAAAGCACAATGGCTTATTTAAAATTAGATCCCTGCACACACTCAAATCATCATGACATTTAATAAAACAAATGGATATAGCCTACACTACAAAATAGGTTTGAAATGGGTGAAATGGCCCTTTAATGTTACTGACGTGACACCTACAGTGTACAGTACAAAAACGTACAGTGCAGATGCACGATATACATTATAACATAGACAGCAGTGATCTCTTTATAGGCCTGAAATACTCAGTTTATTTTCTTTACACAACTTGGGTGAAATTGATCTAAAATGGATCTAAACTTCTTTAAGTAGCCTATTATCCAAATGTCAAATCACAAAACCTGGAACAATACATCAATATCAATAGGCCTACATTCAATAATACACTATAGGGGAATAAATTATGACTGAATGAAGGTGTTGCAGAAAATATTATTGCCACATTCATATGAACTTCGGAGCACCTCAATATAGATTTGTCTAAGAAAAGACACGTTTAATTTCATTTCAAAATGTAGATTCAGTATAGTAGAATCAAAATCTAAACATAGGCTAATAGCGTTTGTGGTCGTCACACTGTGAAGATAAATACATTAATATTTAGAGGCGTTATGCAAGTGGTGTTAAGTAACTAAATACATGTGTATGCCTATTCAAGTACTGTAGCCTAGGCCTACTTATAAACATTGTAGGTATTTTTACTTTACAATAGGCCTACTTTTAGGCTACTTTGTAGATTTTGACCACTTTAGCTCTGCATATATTTCAACCATTTGAAAAGCCATCTACAAGCTCACAATGCATCTTGATATGACCCATTGTGAGCTTGTTGACCTGCTATTTCCAAAAGAGTTTTAGACATTTGAAAACTTGTGAAATGGCATATTCTGCATAAGGGCATGGCCACACCGCACTTTTATTTTACCTCTGGGGCGGAATATGCCAATGCTTTGTCAATGCAAATGCTTGGATTCATGGTCTTGCGGATTTTTTCCAAGAATCCAGGCATTTGCATTGACAAAGCATTGGCAGATTCCGCCCCAGAGGTAAAATAAAAGTGCGGTGTGGCCGTGCCCTAACAGAGTATTTCTCACTTGCAGTATTGATACTTTTACTTAAGTAAAACAATTGAGTACTTTTTCCACCACTGCTAAACCCTAATCCTAATGTTTCCTAGTTCTACATTTTAATTCTAGCCCGAAAGTGCGTGCTCGTCCTTGCCACAAAGCTTTAATGCGCGCGCGCCTCTGCACCCAGCCCCCGCCCCTGTATTTTTGTGACTGAACTAAGCTCACTTTGGATCGGAAACAGCGTTGCCATGTCTTCTTATTATAAGCGACGTTGGGCTTGTTTTTCTGTAAAGTTGCTTGTAAATATTGGTTGTTGCGGTTTGCGTTTTTTTGGGGCTTGTTTCTAAAAGTGTAGTTGCTTATATGGGCTTGTTTCCTAATGTTGTTTAAACCAGTGTTTCTCAACATTTTCAAGTCAAGAACCCCCAAATGAATATGTAGGCTATTTGTCTGCGCCCCCCCCCCCCCCCCAAATCTGAAAATATGTTATGCCAGCCAGGGACCCCCATACAAGATTTGTGTTGTTAAAATCTTCCTTTTTGTTTTCCCCAAGATTTTTAGCCAATGTAATGTTCACGCTTCTTTTGGGCTTGTTTTCATAGACCTGGTTGCTTATTTCTCTCGCACAACCTGGCAACACTGATTGGAAACCCACCCCACCCACCCACCACCACAACAGCTGGGGGAGAATTTCCTACACAGTCAGACAGTCAGGAAAGATGGTGGCAGCATCGGGAGCCACAGTTATTATCCTCGCCTGGATGGGTAGACGGGAAGACCCCCCGAAACCCATTGTAAAGTGTTTTCTTTGCCGTTTAAAGATGAAAGCTGAATGATCGGACAGACGGGTGGCTAATAATCAGTGGCCAAAGGGAGGAGGAATCTACAGCAGTGGGGTTCCCAGGAATTAAGTTTAGGGCAGGCGAGATCCCTCGGGGGAAAATCGCGGGGGAACCAAGACAAGTTAACAACAACACTACACTGACTACAAAACTGAGACACGCTAATAAAAACAATATGCAAGTATAATCAATGTATGTATTGCGCTGGTCCTGGAGCCGCCTGGACCGGTCCTGGTCTTGGCAGTGAAAGGTATAGTGTCCTCTGGATGAGTCTCTTCTTCAGCGGTGGTCTCTTCATGTTGTAGTTTAGTAATGAATGGCTCAAGCTGCTCTCAGAGCCCCTTTTACAGGTGATGGCCCAGACCCCCACCCCTGGCACCCCATGAGGACATTTGCATCACTATAGGCGAGGGTCGCTTTGCTGAATGGATAGTGTATTGGCTGTCTGGCGGGCTAACGGCCCGACGGCCGGTTTTCTGTTTGGATTTTATTCACTGCCTGTTTCTCAGTCAGTCTTTTAGGCTACTTTATTTTCTAGGGGAGGCGAGATTTTAGTTGGGCAGGCGGCCGCCTGCCTTGCCTCTATGAGAGAGAGAGAGAAGCGCACACTTCGTGCAGTGGTGGAAAGTACATTTACTTAAACAGGTTTTACTTTACTGGAGTAGGCCTACCTCCAATTTTCAATATTTTTTACTTCTTCTCCAATACATTTCAGAGACAAATATATTGTACTTTTACTCCACTACAATTATTTGAAAACTTCAGTTAGCCTACTAGTTACATTTCATTTGTAGATTTGGATAATTATTACGAAACATACATTAACCACATAGGCCTATATGCCTATTTTAACTTTGGCTATTTAAAAATAGCCGATCTTACAACGCGTCGTGATCCCACTCCTTGTGAGCTTGTAGATCTGCTATTTTCAAAGATTTGAAACCTGTGAAATGGGACTCCGACTTTATGCATAATGGGTATTTTTACTTTTGGTAGCCTACTTTTAGGTACATTTTGATACCGATACTTTTGTACTTTTACTCAAGTAAATGTTCTACATTGCCGTATTGATACTTGTATTTAAGTAAAACGTGTGAGTACTTTTACCACCACTACACAGTGTTGTGTTTGTTGAGCAACAACATGCCAGGGAAAACTAGTGCTGTCCAGACCTGAGGAATTCGTGGGGAGATAAGAAGACAAGCGCACAGCGTTGCCAGGTTCTGAGAGAGAAACAAGCAACCGGGTCTATGAAAACAAGCCCAAAAAGAAGCGAGCCCTTCGCCCTTTAATATACGTTGGCTATTTGAAAATAGCCGATCTACAAGCTCACAACGCGTCGCGATGCGAGGCGTTATGAGCTTGTAGATCTGCTATTTTATTTTCCCCCAACAAAAATCTTGAAGAAAAATGTGAAATGTCTTGTATGGGGGGGGGGGTCCCTGACATAAAACATTTTGATTTGGGGGCCCATGACATGAAAAATGTTTGAGAACCACTTGTTTAAATAATAAAAAAGAAAAAAATTGGAAACAAGCCCAAATAAACAACAACTAAACATACGAAACAAGCCCCCCAAACGCAACCCGCAAACTACCAATATTTACAAGCAACTTTACAGAAAAACAAGCCCAAAGTCGCTTGTATTAAGCGGACATGGCAACACTGGACAGCGCCGTGTCCGCTGCTTGATCATCGAGCACGACGGGGATTCAACTCGATCAAGGGGGTTTGTTGCTCAAGGGATTTGGGCTTCATTGGGGAATGCAGCAGGCTGGAGGAGGAAATTCCCAACCTAAACTCCGCAAGTAAAGCCAGCCTACTAGTGAGTGTGTGCGTGCGTGCGTGTGTGTATGCGTGTATGCGTGAGTGCGTGCGTGCGTGCGTGCGCGCGCGTGTGTGTGTGTGTGTGTGTGTGTGTGTGTGTGTGTGTGTGTGTGTGTGTGTGTCCGCTCTCACAACGCAGGAAATACGGCCTGGGAAAAAGTTTGGAAGCTTTTTTGGACACCTAGGGGGGAACTATTATATATCTGACGTTCTGAACGCGTTTTCATGCCTTCATGATTTGGAGCAGTTGTTTTTGGTGTTTATTCTGGCAGATCGCAGGACTAAAGTTAAACATAATAGGCTATAGGCTACGCACTCAAGAGTTCTACGTCGCTGGAGTGATTATTTCAAGAGGTTTTTTTACTCAAGTTTTTTTTTGACTCTTGAGTTTTTTGGACACGGGGGGATCTATTATATCTGACTTTCTGAATGCGTTTTCATGCCTTGATGATTTGGAGCAGTTGTTTTTGGGTGTCGGGCGGTTTATTCTGGCATATCGCAGGACTAAAGTTGAACTCTTCAACATTAAAGTTGAAGAGTTCTCCGTCGCTATTTCAAGAGGTTTTTTAGCCCGATACTTGATTTGATCATCACTATTTATAGACTCGCCTATTCCGGGGGCTGTTCTTCTTGGTAGGCTATAGCTTTATGTTTTTGCCAACTGTGCGCAACAAGTTTAGTGACACTCCCTCAACAGAAGCCGATCTAAGATAACATCCATGGTCTAGTATTTGGTCAGCGCTTCTCCTTCGATCTAGACGTTGGTCAAATTACAACCTCGCCACCCCTTGACGTCTTGGAAAGAGGGGGAATAAACGCTGGAGATCCGGACAGGGGAGTTCAGGAAAAGACGTGGTTGGATCCAGTGGGACAGGCCCGCCTGTTGCACCGAGCGGACCGAACACGACCACGCACGTCCCTCTTGTCATTTTTGGGATGTCGTGGACCGACACCACGGCTCCCTAGTATTCATTCAATTCTAGAATACTTGCTGGGCAAAGTGGCCGTTCGGGTGAAGACGAGAGGAAAAGGCGTATGTATGGGTTGAGCAGCACTGACTCATGGCTGACAGACAGAGAGGGGAAAGGAACAGGGGGCTGGCTGTATAAAATGGACCATTTGAAGCGTGTGTGTTGAGTAGATAAGAGGGACGGCTGTAACTTTTGTAGCCATTTGTTGACCATTTGATATGATATGCGTCCTGAAAACAACCCATGGGGATGGCTCAACAAGTTGTCACAGCCCTAGTGAACCACTGGTCTTAAACGTTATTAAGTAGGCTGTTTTTACGCAAGAGAAATTTGGTTGGTTTTTCCCCCCACTTTTTTTTTTCAACGCTGGACTTTTTTTTCTCTTCCTGACGTAAGCTGTCACTGTCAGCAGTAGAATAAACACTACAGCCAGAGGAGAGGGTTTTCAAGCGATGAACACGGCGTTCGTATGGGGCGTTATGACATGGTTTTATAAACCCTTTCCGAGAAGGATGTTCCTTTCTGGAGGGAGAAAGCGTAATGACAGTGTATTCGCCGCAGCTGTGGAGACAAACAAGGGGCTCGAACCGGGACAGCTGCTCAAGAGCCTCCGAAGAAGAAGAAGAGACAGATGCGTGGAATGTGAGTATTGACGTAATACCGCCGGGGTCGGATAATGAACTACTCAAGAAGCTGGAACGGCCAGTTTCATATTGAGTGAGTGTGCAGAGGCTACCTTGTGCGTAGTTAACGACGTCTGTTTATACCGCGCGCACGATTCATGCAGTTTGCTTATTCCTAATAAACCCCTCAGCTCTCTCCCTTCTCACACCGTGCCAGATGCGCGCACACACCGCGCCCCCCCAACAACCCGCCTGATCGCCAAGCCAGCCACAATCACCACCAGCCATCATTAAAGAAGACATTATTAGTGTATGCTCCCTCCACCCCACCACTCCACCACCAGTACAACATGGCCACTCTGCAACAGCACCGGCAGCTTGTCATGCATGGGCATCATGGCACGGAAGTCAGCTGCGACTCCAGCGGGGATGGAGCTGTGACGGTGCGGATCGCCAACAGTGCGCCACATGTGCACCACCAGCAGCAGCAGTATCACCATGAGCCGCTAAGGACTACCAACAGTGGTGGTGGAGGAGGAGGAGGAGGAGGCGGCGGCTATGGTGGGGCTGTGAATAAAGTGAACCCAGTGAGCCCACACAAGTACAGCATCTCCTCCAGCTGCAGCTCCGGTGAGTCTGGGAGGAGACCGTCTTTCATGACCACCGTGCACAACCAGAGGAAGGTGCCACCGCTTTTTGAGCGCTCCGCCGCCCAGTGCTGGGACCCCAAGTTCGACTCTGCCATCCTGGAAGAGGCGTGCCGAGAGAGATGCTTCCCTCAGACCCAGCGGCGGTTCCGTTACGTCCTGTTCTACCTGGCCGTGGTGGCTGTCCTCTGGGGGGTGTACTTCGGAGTCAACAGCGACCGCTGTGACCCTGTGACCTTCCTTGCCCCCACGGCAGCCTTTGTCCTGCTACTAGTACTCCTGTTTTGCTTTACTTTAACCCACCTCTACACGGTCCTGTACAACCAAGCCTCCTTGCTCTTAATCGTGGTGACATTTGCCATTACCTTAGCCCCACAGATCCAGACCGCAGGCTATTCTGACCTGGAATGGGCCTGGCGTCGGAATTCCACCTATCCAACCCCAGACAAGGCCCCCTGCATTTCCCCCGTGGGCACATTCTCCCTGTGTACAGAAGTTCTGTTGTTGCTATACAGTGTTCTCCATGTCCGTATGTATGCCTCCGTGCTACTGGGGCTCCTGTACTCTGTGTTATTTGAGACCTTGGGATGGCTGCCGCTGCTTCAGAGGACATATGACAGTAACTTATATGTAGGAGGTGGGTCTGGTTCTGACAGGGATGGAGACACCCTTCACTGGCTGGTACCCGCTAAAGCCCTGCTCCACCTATGTGCTCATGTCATTGGCATCCATCTGTTCATTATGTCAGAGGTGCGATCGCGCAGCACCTTCCTCAAAGTGGGCCAGGCCATCATGCATGGCAAGGACCTGGAGGTGGAGAAGGCCCTGAAGGAACGCATGATCCATTCGGTCATGCCCCGGAGGGTGGCAGATGAGCTGATGAAGCAGGGCGACGACGAGGGCGGTGGCGGAGAGAACTCAGGCAAACGTTACTCCACCGGGGCCTGCTCTGCATCCGCCGTGTCGGTAGGCGGAGGAGGGGGAGGCGATCGATCGTCATCGATCGCAGCCAGCCCCAAGAACCATCCCCACCACCATCACAAGCGCAAGAAAACATCTATCCCCCGGGGCCAGATCATCTTCAGGCCCTTCAACATGAAACGCATGGAGTCTGTCAGTATCCTGTTCGCCGACATCGTGGGCTTCACCAGAATGTCCGCCAATAAGACGGCGCCTGCCCTGGTGGGCCTCCTCAATGACCTGTTTGGGCGCTTCGATCGTCTCTGCGAGCTCACCTGCTGCGAGAAGATCAGCACTCTGGGCGACTGTTACTACTGCGTGGCCGGCTGCCCGGAGCCCAGACCGGACCACGCCTACTGCTGCGTGGAGATGGGCCTGGGCATGATTCAGGCCATCGAGCAGTTCTGCCAGGAGACGTGCGAGACGGTCGACATGCGTGTCGGCGTCCACACAGGCACGGTGCTGTGCGGGATCCTTGGGATGAAGCGATTCAAGTTCGACGTGTGGTCCAACGACGTCAACCTGGCCAACCTGATGGAGCAGCTGGGCGTGGCGGGCAAGGTCCACCTATCCGAGGCCACGGCTCGTTTCCTGGACGACCGCTACCAGAGGGAAGACGGGAGGGTGTCCGAGAGGGCGGGGCAGAGCGCGATGGAAAAACTGAAGGGTAAGATGGATGTATAATTCACCTCTGAATTCTTAAGCATTTGAACCCTAGCGTCTCTATTCTGGGGCAAACAGTCAGTGAAAATAGCAGATCTACAAGTTCACAACGTGTTGCGTTGAGCTTGTAGATCGGCTATTTTCGGCAAAGATGTTTAGTATATAGCAAAAATAGGAGGGGGCCTAATATAGAGCCTTGGGGGACTCCGGGCAGATATTTTAGGCTTGTATGGATGAATTATGAGCTAATGTGGATGACTTGCATATTTCTTTGTGAGATGCAGTGGTCAGCTGGACTGTCAAGTGTCTTTGGGTTAATGATTTTTTGTTTTCATTTAAAGTATTACGTTTCACAGTCAATCATTAATTTTAAATTAGATGACAACAAACTCAAAGCAAGTCACATTTGTTTATGAAGCACTCAACAGGTTAATCGCCCAATGCCTTATAGAGCAAAGAGCACATTCGTATGCAGATAGTAACAAGACAATAAAGACATCTCAGTTTAGTAAGGTTGCCATGCAAATTAACCACTTAAGCCCTATCTCAACAATTGCTAAAATAGCCGAGCTTGTAGATCTGCTATTATTGCTATTTTTGAACATTTCTCAAATATTTTAGATTTATTTATTTATCTTTACTACATGAACCCTGGCGTCCCTATTCTGGGCCTCACATTCAGCCAGAATAACAGATCTACAAGCTCACAATGCATCACATTGCGATGACTGTGATCGGCTATTTTTGGCAAAGATATTTAAGTGTAGAACCGAGTGAAAACAGGAGGAGGCCTATTACAGAGCCCTTGGGAATACGGTCAACTAAGTATAGGATTGAAGTGGTTAATATTTGCTTATAATGACACACCCAAAATAGGTTAAAAGTAGTTTAAAGGCTAGTTTAAAGTTGACTGTCTGTGTGAGTGTATCGCTACCATAACACCAGGGCATCTTGCAATGCGTGCTCATGGTCATAATCATACCTGCCGAGACATCATCTAAGTATGTCATATGACCAGTTGATCCTGTTGACAGCCATGTCACGATGGCAGGAAGACCCACATCAGGTTGACAGATCAAAAGATTATGGCAATAAGAGAATAGTTGCTGTGTTTTGGTTTGTTTGGAGATTGGATGTCATACTGTGGTCAGTAGCAGTGAACTACAGTATAACTTGATATGATGTGCAGTAGCAGAGCTGTGAATTATACATTTAAATTCACTTCACTTCCAAAATCCTCAATTTTTCATTCAGTATCTCTAGTACAATCATGTACTGTAAATGTATCTAATCAATGTTGGTGCAGTCAGAGATGTATTTGATACCAATGGCACAAGGGCTACAGGGCCTCACATGAGTGTAAGATATATGATAGTAGATACATATCACTGTGTATACAAGTATCACCTGATTCCATTCATCTAATGTAGATATATTTTACTTAAGGCTAATTCAAAAGCCGCTGATTAACCATATGAACCCTAGCGAACATTTTGCAAAAATAGTCGCAACAGCGCTTGTTGGCCGGCTATTTTTGAAGAAATGTAAAGAAATTTGGTGCAGAGGGAAAAAATGGAGGTACCGAAAATAGATCCCTGGATGACTCCGGTCAACAAAGTATAGGGTTAAAGTGGTCAAAGAAGTTGGCTCTCTGCAGTTTATTGAACAATGGACCTTCTCTCATGTTTGTGTGTGACAGATAGTGAGAAACTCCATGCTGTACACAGTTTTCTGTGTGAGAGCGTAACCTCTTGGCCCTATGTGTTATCCGATAGTTAATGAATGTAGGTACAGTATGTATATACTGTATACTGTATATAAACATATGCATGATAGTGTGTGTATTACAGGTAATGCATGATCTGTTACTATGCGATGTATCAGCATAATGCGTTGGATTGGCACACGTCTTTCTGTTAATAGATAGACCTTTTTTATTGATCCCGAGGGAAATTCAGTTGTCATAGCAGCACCACAGTAAACAGACGCATCCGTTTACTCCGGTTTACTGTCTTTTAAAAGGACTCATCAGAGGGGATGATCTTTCGAGTAGGGAATTCCTCCTGGGCCATCAAATGTTAGGTCTCCTGTGGACTCCTATTGTCAGTCCTTATGGCGGGCCACAGAGACAGCATTTCTAAACATGTCCTCCGTTGCCTATTTCAGGATTGACAAGCACTTGCAGAGTGACACTTTGACACATTAACACATTTGTTTTTCATTCAGAGGACGTGAGATTGACAGAATCATGGTATCATGCCTTAAAGAGGTTTGGTTTTCCTCTCAAAGCTGACACCTCGATATTTCTCTTCACCTGCCTCTTTTTGTTGCTCGGTCTCTTTGAATCCCCCTCTCAAATCCAGATTATGATCCTCACTTGTTCTCTCTCTCTCTCTCTCTCTCTCTCTCTCTCTCTCTCTCTCTCTCTCTCTCTCTCTCTCTCTCTCTCTCTCTCTCTCTCTCTCTCTCTCTCTCTCTCTCTCTCTCTCTGTTCCTCACAGCTCACAGCGAGTTGCATCGTGCATTTTGAGCTTGTAGATAATCTATTGTAACTTAAGCAGAAGCACACAATACCGTCGTAAGACAGAGTTTAAACTAGCATCAGATGCTACCTGTTCCTCAACTTTACTTCTGTCTCTCTCCACTGGCTTCTTCGTTTTGCAGTCTTTTCCTCTCATCCTGCCTATTTTCCTCTAATCTTTCTCTCTCTGTCTCCCTCGGTCTCCTCCTCCCCTCCCTCTCAGATCACCTGTCACTTGCATGTGGCCTGTGCCTCTGTTGTGTAACACTGTTTTATAGCACTACTGCCGGTCTGAGTCACACAGCTTTGCTGTAGATCCCTCAGCAAAGCAACCGATCCACTTGAAAGCCGGCCTTCAAGTTCTCCTTCCCTCTATTTTTCTTTCTTTCTAACTCCTCTCCCTTACACAGACACGCGCACGCACGCAAGCACGCTTGTGTGTACACACACGCACACACACACACACACACACACACACACACACACACACACACACACACACACACACACACACACACACACACACACACACACACACACACACACGCTCACTCCATATCTGTATATCGCTCAACAAATACAAGTACATGTTCATTATTTGTTTCAGCATTACTGTTTTGTTGTTGGACATTCAACAGATTACTATGTGTTGTGTGTACACAGTGAAATACACCGTGTTTAACTGCGTGTTTAACAACTGTAACCAAATGGTAACTTTTGTAGACTACACTCCCAGAGTTAAATTGACAATGAGGATTGTATTGTGTAGGAGCACGGACACATAAAAAACAAACACTTTGCACTTTTAACCTGTGCTCCTGATCCTGTGACCCCCCCCCCCCCCCCAATCTGTGCATCTGTCACATTGCTGCTGGCCACTCCTAGACTTGTCCCTCTCCGTCTGTGTCTGGCAGTGTTTATCTTTCGCCCATTCTCTCTTTTCCAGTCCTGTTAGTGTCATCTATCTCTCCGTTAAAGAACATAAACACACTCGTATTTCACTGCAGGTGGTGAGGGCTGCAGTTTGTGTCCTGCCTTTTTTTTTGTTTAGCTGGGTCTTTATATCCTGCCTGGATCTGTATCTGCTGTGTTAATGCCTTTTTAAGCCTGATTTATACCCCGTCGTACTCCCGTTGTGGAGTATTGTTACTTGGGGAAACGAGGTCGCGGAGTTCTCAGGCTTTTGTGTGCGCCTGTGTGTGTGTGTGTGTGTGTGTGTGTGTGTGTGTGTTTGTGCGTGCGCGGATGGGAGGCAGCCAGCCCAGCGGCGTATATGCATGTGCGTGCACACGTGAGAGAGTGTCTATTTTTAGATGTGTATAAATAGGTACTTTACGAACGAGGGTTTATTTATGACGGCGTGGCTCCATTCAGGTTGATAAGTATTTGGTGGCGGTGCAGTTTAAAGCAGCAGATTTGAACCTTGAACCACAGCTCCATTTGGTACAGGCTGGCACATTGTGTGTGTGTGTGTGTGTGTGTGTGTGTGTGTGTGTGTGTGTGTGTGTGTGTGTGTGTGTGTGTGTGTGTGTGTGTGTGTGTGTGTGTGTGTGTGTGTGTGTGTGTGTGTGTGTGTGTGTGTGTGTGTGTGTGTGTGTGTGTGTGTGTGTGTGTGTGTGTGCGCGCGCGCGCGTGGATTTAGTCCGGAGTAAATCAGTAAATCAGACATGCCACTTAAATATGCAGCGGGAAAAGGCGGAAATTTCACAACAATCAGCCAAGCCTCACTAGGCTGAACCTGAACGCCCCTCACCTCACACTTCATTCTGCTGTTCTGCCAGGCATCTACCATCTTCTGTAGTGGAGGAGTCACTGCCACTTTAGCAGCTGAACGTCTGTGTTCTTCTGACAATGAATTAGATTATCCACCAAGTTAGATTTGCAGTTATTGGATGCACATGGTTGAAATGGTCTCACACACTTTTAGCTATACATGGCAAGTAAATTGTGTCTGAGCCTTCATAGATGTCAAGTCAGACATAGACCAGATGAAGTCAGATAAGACCGACTTTGATGATGCCGCTGATTCTGTTATCAGTGCCAACCACTCAGGGGGTTTCTTTGCCTCGGTCATGGGGTCATGAAAAGTGTTTTCAATGTCAACGTCAGGTGTCATGAACACAACCATATACTTGAAAATTCAAGTATTTTATGGCTATTGATAATATGGCATGTAATCAATATGTTGCAGTATGTTTTTTTTATCAATGTGCTGGAAGAGGAGAAGAATGGGAGGGGAGTAGTAGAGACATTTAAACCGTGGCCTGAATAATTTAGATTCACTGTCGAATCATAATTGTCATGATCCTTGCGTTTGAATGATAAAAATCATAGACTGTAGCGCTGTGTCTCAGTCCAACTGTGTTCTAATATTTGTGTTTTTGTAAAACAAAGGCAGGCAGAGTGAAGTCATCCCAAGTGTCCTGGTCACTTATCACTTTGCCTTTGGGAACACAACACACACGCATGCGGGTGTCAAGTTCAGCCACGGAGAATGGAACACAGCGGAAGATGCTAACAAATGAGCCATTATCCCATTAAAACCGGGAACGCATCTGTGTAACCACTTAAACCATTATTTTATACTTTGGCTATTACAAAATGGCAGATATACAAGCTCATATGAACTTGTAGATCAGTAGATTTGAAAAATCGTGAAAATGTGTGCAAATCTTTGAAAAACATTTTTAACTCAAATCTTTGCTTCTGGGGGTCCCTGCGACAAAAAAAATTGAGATGGGGGTCCACGGCCAAATGCATATAATTTTGAAGGTCCTTGACGTGAAAAAGTTTGAGAACCACTGATATAACAACACATACGTTTTTTTCAGAAAACTGTTATAGGATTCAGAAGACATTTGTAGAATCGGAACCTCAGGCCTTAATGGGTTAAGGGCCCTTAATGAAACCCTAGTACAGTAACGATGGTTTAACTGCAGTGTGATGAGTGTTAGCCTCGCACCTCTTTAATTCTGTGTATATTCTCCCTTTGACATGTGTCACACGTCTTCGATGTGCCCCTCCAACCTGACCACATCTGTATGCACATCTCCCTCTCTGTGGCTGTGTGTTTGTGCCATACTTTATACCTTGTATAAAGAGGACAAGAGACAGAGGCTAGTCATGCCCTGAGGCCTGAGACCCAACATGGTGTTGTTTAACCCTCGCCACTCCTCCCCCGGTCGGTTTACACAGTCTTGCTGTCACTGCGGTGGTCAAAGATCAACTGTAATCTTGTTGGCTTGGTGGTCCAGTAAGTGTGTGTGTGCGCGTGTGCGTGTGCGTGCGTGGACATTCCTTTGTTCGTTTTAGGTATTGGAATGAGTGATAAGATGAGAGATAGCAGGGGATTGAGCAAGTGAAGGCGGAACATGATGAGCTCAAAGCACAGGAGAGCTGACAAAGTAGTAGGGGGAGGAATTTGCTGGAATAAAGGGAAACAAAGGGAGAGAAATGCAGAGAGCGACGCCGTTAAGGCTGCAATCCAGAATATATTTTAATGAATAAAATGTTAGTTTATAGTATGTTGGTATATGTTAGTATGTTAATACAATGTAACTACCACATCTGTAGTGGTTGGAGGTGGTCTCAGAAATGTAGTGCTATATCTCTCCTGGCCAACAAGGTGTTATGTCTTCTTAGCTCAGTGGTAGGAATTTGTTTTCTCATGCGGGAGAGCTGATAGAGACTTGACCATGGCTCCCTAATAGATTTTTTGCACATTGTTCTGAATTGTGGTTGTCAACAACTTCTTTCTCTACGACAAACCAAATGCTAATAGTTGCTTTTATTTTTTATTACCCAATGTGTGAATGTGTAGCTTAGCATTTTTTTAATCATTATTCTGAAGTAGTCATAGACTTGAATGGAATCA
Organism: Gymnoscopelus microlampas; assembly: GCF_963454915.1. NCBI lineage: Eukaryota > Metazoa > Chordata > Actinopteri > Myctophiformes > Myctophidae > Gymnoscopelus > Gymnoscopelus microlampas. The sequence goes on from NC_139939.1 coordinate 18,188,794, forward strand.
ACCATAATCAAAGAGCTTTTTTCTAAACAAGGTCTGAGCAAACCATTCCAAAACCATTCATTTTCTGTTATTATTTTAAAAACATTTTTAAATAGTGAAAATAGCCGATCTACAGGCTCACAGCGCGTTGCATTGCGATGCGTTGTGAAAGTGTGTGTGTGTGTGTGTGTGTGTGTACGCGTGCGTGCGCGTTTCAGGCTTGATAAGGGTGTACGTGCCCGAAACACACACACCCTAAGTGTAATATCTTATGTGTATAACATTGTGGTTGAAAAGCACCCTAATTTCTGGCTAATTTATGTTGTGACATGAATTCTAAAGACATTAGTCACAAGTTCGTACATTATTCCACCTCTTTGACAGGTCTGTCAGGTCTGTCACACACCTGTGTGTGTGTGTGTGTGTGTGTGTGTGTGTGTGTGTGTGTGTGTGTGTGTGTGTGTGTGTGTGTGTGTGCTACATTACATAACTTGTGTGTTTTGGCATATTAATTCCACCCTTTGTGCTAGCACATAGTGTATTTGTACCTATTGATAGTCTGACATAATAACTGACTATCCATATCAGAAGTTAAACTGAATACACTTCTCGGAATTACATGCACATTGTAAAATCCAGCCAATTTTGACACAAAAACCTTGGGAGTTAGGTTCAAGGTTCAAAGGTTTACAATGCAGTTACAATTGACAAGGCGTGTCTTGATTTATTAGCATGAGCAAGCTCTTTTCCATCTAAAATTCGCCAGCATCCTGTGATGTCACTTCCATCTGCATGCTTGCTAATGTTATAAGTCACCGTTGCTGTGGTTAAAACGAGATAGCTACTGCCTGCCCCACATGTGAATAGATTTTTTTTTCTGCCTTCATCAGGGATGCAGTCACTGTTGCTGTGGTTGAAATGGGATATTGTCCACATGTAGTCCAGGTGGTGCTCAAACATCCAAAAATAATTGTGACGAGTGCTGGATAAAAAAAACACTGTCTTCTAAGCTCCCACATAACTTTCATTAGAGACAAATTACAGCATTTCGACCTACATTAAAGGTCTTCGTCAGGTGCAATCATGGATCGAATAGCAAATCTACAAGCTCACAATGTTCCACAACGCAACCCGTTGTGAGCTTACCTTGTACATATGCTATTTTGCTGAATGTTTGCCTAGTTTCCCAGAATGTTCACCTAGTATGACATGCCCAGAATAGGGACGTTAGGGTTCACGTGGTTAAAGGGTTCCTGTTCCATTAGACAGTAGGAGACATGAGAGAGAAGGCCACACAAACACAAAAGCTTTGTGCCGAACCCATGAACATTCTAAGGTCATTGTGATGGGAGGTTATCAATGACGACGTCATCTACATTTTCGTTGTTAGCTACTGCCACAGACTGCTCTGTAAATCCTAGACCTGATAATTCCCTTCCTGCGGTCAAAGGCCACAACCATTTTAACTAGGCATGCTCGCCACTAGTGTTACTTATTGTCTTATTCACCAACTGAGTGTGAATGCAGAAAAGTTCAGGGCGACTGGTTAGGGCATGTACCACATGGTCTTTAATGCTGGACAGCCAGTCCCTGGTTCGATTTATGGCTGGCTGGACCACTTGCTGCATGACGCTCCCCTACTCTGTCTCTCTGTATTTCCTGTCTCTCTCCACTGTTTAAAAACAGCATCAAATGATTAAAAAAAGAAAAGTTGAAATTTTAATTGAATGTACGTATGGGGCTTGGACAGCGGAGAACCGCTAACAAACCCACGTCCACTTCTTTGTAAACCCTAAAGTCTTTGCACTGGTTCTGCAGTGCTGTTATTTATTTATTTATTATTCATTTTAATCTCTGAATTGTTTCCACTCAGTTTTAGCCAAGGCATGGTGCATGTCGCTTAGTTCATGTTGTCGAAAAGAGCCATACCATTATTGTACTAGTACTGTAAAAAACTGTGTGTGTGTGTGTGTGTGTGTGTGTGTGTGTGTGTGTGCTGTGCATGCGTTTGAGAAAGAGAATTGAGACAGTTGTAGACAACTTAATGAAGGTGTGAGATTATATTGCAGGAAGGTACAGTATTCTGTTTCTGGGTTCAATGAATCACAAAGCCAAAAGGTCAATAAATGGATCAATACGCAATGATAGATGCTGCTGGTGGAAATTAAGAAATGACACTCACACAGGAGCTGGAACACATGACTTGCATCACATTGTCTCAGTGGGGATTGAGGTGTTATAGAAACACATCAGTGAACTTGGGAATTCAAACCTTATTCACCTTTTCGAGGACACGGACAGATTGTACTTTTGGAAAGAGAGGATGGAAGGAGCGAGGGATGGATAGAGAAAGAGAGGGAGGGGGAGAGAGAAGCATAATTTCTGGTCATGACCTTTTCCCAAGGGGGGGGGGGGGGGTGTGTGTGTGTGTGTGTGTGTGTGTGTGTGTGTGTGTGTGTGTGTGTGTGTGTGTGTGTGTGTGTGTGTGTGTGCATGTGTGTGCCACCATGTCATACAGTAAAATGAATCGCCCTAACTATGACCCCATGGCTCGTGAAGCTGCAAGGAACTGTAGTAGAGACTTTCCCAAAAGTCCATGCACGCACGCACGCACGCACGCACGCACGCACGCACACACACACACACACACACACACACACACACACACACACACACACACACACACACACACACACACACACACACACACACACACACACACACACACACACACACACACCATGGATGAGTTCATGTACTGTATGTGCAGATCCACTGCGTCACCAGCACCAGGCCTGTTCAGTAACACCAAGGTTGAACATCTCAAGGACTGTCCTCTCTCCTTGTCACTATTGAATGACAGGCATCCCTGGGGATGTTGAAGTGTGTGTGTATGTGTGAGAGAGAGAGACAGACAGACCAGATAGACAGACAGACAGAGCGATGTTAGTGAAATGAGTCAATAAAATGTGTCATACAGCTGTTGAGCGTTCTTTGCCCTTATGTGTTGGGGTGGTGTGTGTGTGTGTGTGTGTGTGTGTGTGTGTGTGTGTGTGTGTGTGTGTGTGTGTGTGTGTGTGTGTGTGTGTGTGTGTGTGCGCGCGCGTGTGCGTGCGTGCGTGTCATGCAGTTGGAGTGTGTCATATACCACTGTCAACCTGCCACCTCCCCCGTAGGATTTAAAGGGATCAAGTTTTAATAAACATGGAGATGAAACAGACAGACAAATGAGAAGGAAGGAGAGGAGGTTGGAGGAAGGGAGCGAGGAGGAGGAGAAGGAGGAGGGCATGCAGATCTCAGAGAGCCTCATCCCCGGCCGTTCTGTCAGCAGCGTGTCCTAATATGGAGGCATCTACTACCACACTGAGCCATGTTCTCAAGACCCGCCGAAGACCAGGGGGGGGGGGGGGGAGGAGAGAGAGAGAGAGAGAGAGAGAGAGAGAGAGAGAGAGAGAGAGAGAGAGAGAGAGAGAGAGAGAGAGAGAGAGAGAGAGAGAGAGAGAGAGAGAGAGAGAGAGAGAGAGAGAGAGAGAGAGAGAGAGAGAGAGGAGGTGGGGGGTATGAGAGAGAGAGCGATAGAGAGAGAGAGAGGGGTGGGGGTATGAGAGAGAGAGAGAGAGAGAGCGCTCTTAATGGAGAGCGACTGAGAGAGCCTGCAAAAGTTGACGATGGGGGGGCAAATGAAAAGGAAAGGCCAAACAGCACGGTGCGATAACGTAACGTAGAGCATGAAAAGAGACATCATCACTGCTGGGAAGTGAAAGTTGTGAAGAGGGAGGGAGGGAATGCCGGCCTGTTTTCAGCAGCCCAAGTTGTTTACTTACGTTCGACTGTTCGGAACACAGATGAAAGAGAAGAGAAGGAGAAAGGGTCTGTGAAAAAAGAGATTGAAATGCACAAAGATTGGAAACGAGTCGACATAACCTGCCTCTCTCTGCTTTGGTTGGGGGCTGACTGAAGGCCATTTTCATGCATAACTACATCCTGAGTGTTAATCTAACTCTGAGAGCTTACAAATGTGTGCTCTCAGCATACATTTCATCACTCGCCCAATCATGGTTACATTTCTACCATCTCAGAGATACACATGGATAAATTAACACAGGATTTTGCTGCAAGTGCCTATGTATTTCTCTCTCTCTCTCTCTCTCTGTCTCTCTCTCTCTCTCACATTCACACACATTTTCCTGTGTGTGTGTCGAGCCAGAGGGTAGCCGGTGACCCCTGGGTTGCTGGGAATGGTTTTGATCATGTGGTTGGAAGCCGCCCTGAGGTCAAAGGTCACGTGACAGGAAGTGCAGAGTCCGGACTGAGACTTGTCTTTTGGGGATAGTGGAAAATGTCATGCTCCTTCGTCCACAGGCACACTGGCAACGTTTTAGAGAGCAGTCTGAGCTGTGTGTGTGTGTGTGTCCGTGTGTCCAATGGCTGAAAGAGGAAGAGAGGAGTCAGTTTCCTGTGGGTGTGGGTGTTCATAGGTGTGTCTCTGTGTGTGTGTGTGTGTGTGTGTGTGTGTGTGTGTGTGTGTGTGTGTGTGTGTGTGTGTGTGTGTGTGTGTGTGTGTGTTTGTTCGCGTGAGAATGTGTAACCGAGCCAGAAGCCTGTGTGTGTGTGAGTACGGTACTATGGTGTGCGTAATTAGAGAGGGCGCAGAGAGTAGTTTCCTCTGTCTGTGTATGTGTTTGGGTGTGCATGCGTGCGTGTGTGCGCACAGGTATGCATTCATTCACATGTATAAGTATTTGTGTGTGCACATCAGCATCTGTGTTGGTGAGTGAGTTAGTTTCGTGTGTGTGTGTGTGTGTGTGTGTGTGTGTGTGTGTGTGTGTGTGTGTGTGTGTGTGTGTGTGTGTGTGTGTGTGTGTGTGTGTGTGTGTGTGTGTGTGTGTGTGTGTGTGTGTGTGTGTGTGTGTGTGTGTGTGTGTGTGTGTATGTGTGTTTGCGTGCGTGCGTGCGTGTTTGCATGTGTGTGTGGATTAGAAGCGGGCGTGGTGTGTGCTGTCTTCGGGTGTATATGTGGAATGTGGAGGCTCGGCTAATGTCCGCCAGCCAGACACCTCCTCCTTAGCTCAGTGTCCACCCCCTCCCATCCATCCATCCATCCATCCACCCATCCACCCATCCACTCATTCAGTCAGTCAGTCAGTCAGTAAGTAATGCATAGTTGTGGTGTGTGTGTGTGTGTGTGTGTGTGTGTGTGTGTGTGTGTGTGTGTGTGTGTGTGTGTGTGTGTGACTGTGTGTGTGTGTGTGTGTGTGTGTGTGTGTGTGTGTGTGTGTGTGTGTGTGTGTGTGTGTGTGTGTGTGTGTGTGTGTGTGTGTGTGTGTGTTTGGGTAAGAGGTGGGGGTGCTTCAGAATCAGATGAGTCATACTACAGTACAAGTCTCAGTCTGTGTAGTCTGTGTAGTATAATAGTTTACTTTCACACTATCTTCAATCTGAAACATTCTGTGTGTGTGTGTGTGTGTGTGTGTGTGTGTGTGTGTGTGTGTGTGTGTGTGTGTGTGTGTGTGTGTGTGTGTGTGTGTGTGTGTGTGTGTGTGTGTGTGTGTGTGTGTTTGTTTGATGAGGTCATTATTAGGACATTTCTCTCCAAAGGACTTGTGGAACAACCCAGATGGGGTCTATTTCCTGGAAATGGTGCATTGTGGGTGGTGGTGCCCCTCTGGGACATGTGCATTTGCATGTTTGTTTGTGTGCATGTGAGTGCACGTGCCTGCGTGTATGTATGTGTCTACATGCATATAAGATGAATATGATTTTCCTCCCCTGCTGTATTACTGTGTGTCCCTTTTGATACTAACACAGGCCAGATGCCACTGGTTTGTCTACACAGTCAAATCCAGAGCTTTAATTTAACTCGGAGACTGTACAAAATGTAACCATAAGGACCATTTTGCTTACATTTTGTACTGTCTCAGAGTTACAAATGGTCATCTATGTGGAGAATGGCAGTTGAGTCTTTTACAGTAAGGAGAGCTTACCATTGTCGGGCTGGGGGAGACATTTGGGAGAATGTACATTATGTACATCTTTACATGTCAGTGTAAAGATGTATACAGTTGAAATTCTCTGGGTTTTTGATTCTTCTTCAGTCTTCAGGCTTGTCGCTTGGTCTTTCTCTAAATTCTAAAAGACTAAACGCCTCACCTTATCTCCATGTGGAGAGTTTATTGCTTGTCTCTTTCCCAAATAAATCACAATACATCACAAATGTAACCATTTATTGCAACACATGGAATACAGTTATTCTTGTCGTTGACGGTTCGGCTCTTCACATTCACTCTCCCATTGGAATGAATAGACTCCAACCTACGTCCTAGCCTGGTAAACCCTCCCTCCGGAAATCTCATTTCCATTTGATTTCAGAAAGGAGTCTGGTCTGAAACGCCTTTCTCCAATAATCGCTCTGCTCACCGAGCCGACGAGCCTATCAGCGTCGTCGCTCATTGTTCTGTGATTGACAGCGACAGTTGGCCAATCAGGTGGCGAGTTCGAGTGAGCCCGAATGAACCCGAGTGCAGCCTGAGAGCCGCCGACAAAAGACGAACGGCAGCCATTGTTGTTTGTGCGAGTGCCTTCACTTCTTACTTTCAGTTTTATAACGCTTTCAAACTTCTTTTTTGAGGCACGGAATTTACTTATAAGATATCGTTTGGATAGAATTTAGTTGTTTAACTTCATATATGTGGTCAATTAATCATGACAGAGCCTATTTAAAAATATAAATTTAGAGAACCGGCAGGGCGGGGAGTGACACGCATGTATCCCATAAGGCAACCTATTTTCGGCATGGCCGTCCCAAAAGTCCCGTTGCGTCACATAGTCTGGAGCTCGTCAAAATGAACTGCTCATTGGCTGAAGGGGAAAAAACGATCATTGGTTGAAGGGGTTGTCAGTCAACGGTATTACTCCCGCCCAACTCCAGCCCACAGCGATTATTGCAGAAAGGCGTTTCAGACCAGACTCCTTTCTGAAATCAAATGGAAATGAGATTTCCGGAGGGAGGGTTTACCAGGCTACCTACGTCCGGTCTCCTAAAGAGACGGCCACCTACGCCACGCAGATATGGGAAGTAAACCGGAGATGGCGGGTTTTGCTTTCCTATTCGTCTTGGGCTGAGCCAATCAAATGAAGCAATGGAAAAATGAACTGGAACAGGAAATGGGCATGCCACCTTCTGAAAACGTGGGACTACTGTTATGCACAGAGCCCGTTGTAGCCGAGCAGCATGCTGAGCTAAATCAGGGAATGCTATGCAAAACCCCTCTGGGTATACAAAAGTGGGCCTAAGCAATACATGCCACACAACACTACTAGAAAGGTCCAGGCTGGGGTGCGGGAGGCAAAGCTTTGCAGCAACATTAGCCGTGTGTGTGCAGTAGCAGTATCTAATCCTAATGAATGAGGAAGCCATTTAAATGGACCGCCTTGTTGAGAGCATGAGTTGTGATTGGTATGTAGAAAAGCGTGGCTCATTGGAAACACTGATTCAATCAGCAGACTGACAACTGATTACAGCTGGGGGCATGTATGACTCCATTGTCCTGCATGAGCTAACGCGATGCTTCATTCATTCAAGTTTTCTTTAGCCATGGGGTACGTCTCTTGACATCTGCGACCAAATCAATGACAATCAATAGAGGTTGGATTTTCTTCTATGGTTGTCTCTTGACATCTGTGCCACCTATTCTTATCTTGCTGTGCACTTTTTACTAGTATTTCTTAAAAACAATGGTCATCATCCATCTTCCTAATAGGGCTGTCCTCGACTAGAGAAATCCTTAGTCCACTAATAGATATAGAAATTGTCGACTAATCAATTAGTTGATTTAATCAACAATCAATTAGTTGATTTAATAAACACATATGTAAAATTGTGTTTGCCACATACAATCAGGCACAGACCAGCACCTGCACCTGCTGAGTCTGCTTTCATCTGGTCTCTGCCTGCACGTTCTCTGTGTGATATCAATGCAACATGTCTCATACAGTATCCCTTGGATACTGTATGACGCGGGACTCATAACCCACGACTCCCGCGGGTTGGGCGGGTTCGGCTAAGCTTCAGACGCATGTATAGAGTAATGAAATTATTAGAGCAAAACATGTCTGGGAAATGTGTGTGTGTGTGCGTCCGTGCGCCCGTGCGTGCGTGCGTGCGTGTGTGTAATACACATATGCATTATGTGTATTATGATGTATTATGATGTATTATCTTGTGTCCTTGCTCACTGTAAGTCGCTCTGGATTAAGAGCGTCTGCTAAATGCCTAAACTGTAAACTGTGTATACTAGTGTAGTGTAGTGTACAGCTTTGAATTTAAGAAGTGGCTGCTCCAGGGGGGAAAAGGTTCGGAACCACACGTCATACAACCACGGTATCAGTACTCGATGTAAAGTACTGGCAAACATGCCCAGTGGCTAGTTCCCCATGTCTTGCCCCTTTGTGGGGTCTATCTTTTATATCTTCAGCAGCCAGTGATCTGTGTCATTGTCGTTTCCCTTTCCCACAGAGGTGTGTGTGTGTGTGTGTTGATGGTGCCAAGTGGCCAGGGTGTGCAGTGCGATGCCCGGCATGCCCTCACAACACTCAACACCCTGCCACCCTATAGGACAGAGCGCTCTCTCGCTCTCCCTCTCTCCTTCTCTCTTTCTTCCTCGCCCTCTCTGTCTCCCTCCCTCTCTCTCAATCTCTCTTTCTGTCTCTCTCTGTCGCTCTCTGTTCATTTCGCTCCACCCCGCCCACTCTCTCTCAACACTTTAAGCAACTTAACCACTTTCACCCTGGCGTCCCTATTTTGGGCATGTCATCATTATAAAAAATTGAAAAATGTCAAAACTTTCACAAACATCTCTCTCTCTCTCTCTCTCTATTTCTTGTGCAAAGAAGCATATAGGGCTTATGTGGTCTGTCTGTCTGTCTGTCTGTCTGTCTGTCTGTCTGTCTGTCTGTCTGTCTGTCTGTCTGTCTGCCTGACTGCCAGTCTCTCTGTCTGACATCCTCTCTACCATGTTTCCTGTTTCATCTGTCTTGTCTCATCTGTCAGTGTGAGGCTAATTCTTTTATTCGCAAGGACACAATGGCCTTTGTCTCTGCGTGCACACATGTTAGTGTGTGTGTGTGTGTGTGTGTGTGTGTGTGTGTGTGTGTGTGTGTGTGTGTGTGTGTGTGGGAGCGTGCATTTGCTTTCGCATGTGTTTTTTTTGTGTTCAAATAAGCTGCATGCCCGATCTTGAGCTTCATATCTCATTCATTACAGAGGGTCAGTTGGGGAGAGAGAAAGATAGAGAGAGAGAGAGAGTGGGACAGTGGGACAGACAGACAGAGAGAGAGAGAGAGAGAGAGAGAGAGAGAGAGTCCAGCGATTGTTTTTCTTCCTTTGACTTAATTCAGTCCACACACCACATCTCTTCTTCATTAGCATTTACTTCGTGCTGTGAGGCTTTGCATCAATATATCGTCGCTGGCGGCTGGGAACCTTGTATGCCTCAAACGGTTACTTTTCAGAAAATGTGTTCCAATAGTCTAGTGTATTTATTACTTTAGTCAAAAGCTCTTGTTAATCATTTTCATTGGTTCAATATTTATCAAAACCAAGGGACAGACTTAACCACTTACGCTTGCATAGTTGCATTTCAGTACTCTTTTTTTTTTACTTTTGTGTGACACTGTCGTATGACCAAGTTGGGCACACATTTTAAAAAAATAGAAATATGGAGATTTCTGGGTTTCTGCCCGACAGCAACGATATGAATTGCACAGTATGTGTGCTGTCATACTGATGTGCATTATGTCTGTGTGAGTGGCTGTGTCCTCAGATAAACCCTGGTCTGCTCCTGTCTATGTGAATGAATGGAGAATCAATACTGTCCATTAGGCCGCATTCAAACTATAGAGTGTCGGTGTCAATGTTACTGTCCAGGGAAGATCAATATGAACACGCGCACACACACACACACACACACACACACACACACACACACACACACACACACACACACACACACACACACACACACACACACACATACATACACATACACATACACATACACATACACACAGTCACACACGCACGCACGCACACACACACACACACACACACACACACACCAAAGCTACACAGTAGGCTTGCAGTAGATGTGACTCTGCAAATTGTCCGGTAAAGAATCACATCATTGACCCTTGAAATACACACAGGTACATGCATGAGTATACACATGCACAGAGGCAGACACCCACCCATTTCATGTACTAATAACGCTTTGTGATATACTGTATCTACTGTACAGTATATTATCAACATTTGAATTTATATGTCACAGTACGATTGGAAAAGCTGTCAGATTGAAAAAGGTGCACTCGTTTCCACCGACGGAGGCGCGTCGTCTGAAGGTGACTTGAGCCACCGAGTGAGCTTAGGCGAGCGAGTTGCCGTGCCGAGTGTTGCCAAGTCACCTTCAGCCAACTCAGCGCCGTCCGAGTTATGTCCCGATTTGGACAGAATCGTAATTCAGCGCCTCCCCCTAGTTTCGGTGCCTCCGAAACATAATTTATTTTTTTGGTGGGGGTGCCCCGCCCCGCCGCGGGGGAGCGCGGGAGGTGAACTCAAAGAAAACGAGCACTCCAGTCCTTTTTCAATCTGACTGTTTTTTCAATCATACTGTAACATATATATACCCAGTAATGTTCATTGTGCTCCACTGTGCAATTGTTTTGTTTATCAATATTTGTATAGATTTTTTCAAATGTTCTTTAACAGTACATAACACCACATTTATCCTACATAGACCCTTTCCCACCCTCCCCACCCCCTACACACTCCCACCCTATCACACAGACCTACATAAACACCATACAACACATACAGTGCCCAGGAGTATAAAAAGAAACCAAACTATTAAAAACTCCCAAAAAATACTTCTTCAATAAACAAAATACAATGATTAAGATTGATAATTTATGAAACATCAGTTTAACCGTTGATGGAGACTGTGCAATTGTTGACCTGTTTAGTGTTGATTTATATGGAGCCCTCAGTTTTTTGTGCAAATCTTCGAGTTTACTGTATCGTAGTATAGATAAAGATAAGGTAACTGTAGGTTATGTGAGGCATGCTAAACTCAGTGACCTTCAAATTGTTCTCTTTTTCCTCTGCTCTCGACATCTCTCTAAACCTCTCTCCCCGCTCAGCTTTTGCTATCTTCTCCACCTCTCTGTGTCCCTCTTCTGTCCTGGTGTGTGACACACGTCCTGAAATAAGAGAAGGATCACAAAATGCACCTCTTGTCCCACTTCAGTTGCGTTCAGTCCGCTTACATTTCGATGCGTGTCATTTGGCTTGAGTGTGTGTGTGTGTGTGTGTGTGTGTGTGTGTGTGTGCGTTTCCCTGCCTTGATGGTGGATCATCTTAGTAGCATGTGACCCAGTCTCGCACAGAGGGATTATCAGTAGTTCTACATGGAAATGGGTGTCAATTATGAACACTCTTTCTCTCTTCCTTTCTCCGTCCATCTCATGTCATCTGTCTCAAGCCTGATTTATAACGCGATGCGACACGTTGCAGAGCTTGTCAATGATCACCCATTTTCTGCATGTGGTACGCCATACGATGGATTATAAAGCCTCATATGCTATCTATCTGCTCCACAACGCCACTTATTTGACCCCCCCCCCCCCCCTCTCTCTTTCTATTTCTCTCACTCGTGGAGTGTGGACTCATGGTCATGTGTTGGTGATGTTCACCGTTGTTCCTTGTGCGATGGACCGGACTGTCCCTGTCCACTGGCCCGGTCTCCTGCACAGTACTGCACCTGAGTGTGTGTGTGTGTGTGTATGTGTGTGGTTGTGCAGGCATGTGCATTCAGACGGACGGGAGAGCAGCAGTAAGCAGTGGTGTAAAGTATTTAAGTACATTTACTCAAGTCCTGTACTTAAGTACAATTTTGAGGTATTTTTTACTTTACTGCAGTAGGCTACTTCCAATTTTCAGCGCTTTTACTTCTACTCCACTACATCTCAGAGGCAAATATTGTAGGCCTACTTTTACTCCACTACAATTATTTGAAAACTTTAGTTACTGGTTACTTAGTAGATTTGACGCCATTTTGTAGTTATCACCTAACCCAAACGGACAGCATTCGGTCGGTGGATGGTAGCATGTAGCCCCCCAGAGAGACAGATAGGGAGTCAGTGGTTGTAGAGAGAGCGACAGTTAGAGAGAGACAGGTAGAGATTGAGGCACAAAGGAGAGACAAGCAGCCATTTGGCCTCTGGAGCAGAGAGAGTGCAAGAGAGAGTTACAATCACTGGTCCTTATTTATGTGTGCGTGTGTGTGTGTGTGTGTGTGTGTGTGTGTGTGTGTGTACTCACCGTTGCGTGCGTGAGACCTAATAGTGGCCTTTGTCATCTGTCTGGCACTGGAAACGATTGCTAAGTTGGAACACACACTACTCTGTCCCTCAAGGCTCTATTCTGGGCTTGGGAACCTGAGGACAGCAACCCATGTCTTTGTGCCACGCTTTGAAGACTTGCACCGAAACACTCAGAACCTTTCAAACAGCCAAGTAATGTATTGTTTGTAGCAAGGAAGCAGATGAGTTGTGAGATTTGGAGACGTGTTAGCAATGGCTGGAATAGCGATTGTTTATAGAAATCACTCTCATAGAGTGTCATATAGTAGGTGCCCGAGCGGGACATGAAAGAGGAACAGAGAGAATTTAGAATCAAATGGAAAGAATGGCGAGAGAGAGGATGAGAGCAAGAAGAAGGAGAGAGAGGACGCTAGCGCTTACATTATTGTCGTCGTACGACAGTGTCACACGCCGGCAATAGCCGATGTACGAAGCTCACAGCGTGTTGCATTGCAGCACGTGGGATATTTTCTCTGCGTGACACAGCCATATAACAAAGCATAAATCAGGCTTTAAAGCAAACAAATGAAAAGATATAGAAAAACGTAAGGGACAATGAATGGAGTGTGTAGCAAGCAATGAATGAAATAAATGATTGTCAGTTCTGGCCACTGTCCATTCATTCATTCATTCATGAAAAATTCCAGCACATCAAGACTTGAGCTGTGACAGCATGCAAAACACAGCTAGGTTAGCTCTGCTAGCTGCTGGTGTGTGTTTGAACAATGAGGCCTGCTATCCAGGTTACAGTGTGTTTAGACAGGCTGATAGTGACTGGCCCCGGGCCATCGGTCTAATCCTATATTTGTGTATTTCCTTGTTGGCCCTGCACTTGTGTGAACAGGGCCAGAGGCTTTGGGATGTTGTGCAAACACACTATGCGCAACACCCAGGATTACCTTTCCATTATCTTTTTTTTTTGGGTCTATCGCCGCAATGGCTTGGTTGAGCGGAGCACGCAGATACAGAAAGAACGCAGTCAATGTATAGCGAGCCTATGTGACCCCTGTCGCACTCTATACATGTCCGAGTGCCTCGAAACCGTTTTTGCTTTGTATTTTTCCTTGGCCTACATACATCGACCTGTATGATTGAAATGGACATACTGTAACAGGTGAAGTCAGAGCAAAGAAGAAGACAGAATCACTGAGTTCGTCAGGGCTGTCCTGTCAGTGAGCGTATCAGATATTCTGTCCAGTCATTGTTGACTGAAATCAGTGTATTACACGATGACGTTGTACCCTGTCTACTTTTGGCGTGCGCCACAGGCGTGCAACCCAGTATAAGGCTAACCTTCAAACCTATACAGGCTATAGGCCTGTAGGTTTGAAGAGCCTGCTATCACTAAATGAGAGGCTCTGTTGGATCGACAGGGTTGACAATGATACCACTGTTTTCAACAGGGTTGGGTTGACAGTGTCAGAGTGCATCTGTTTGTATCATTTGCCTATGGTTTTAATCTTTATCGTTTTACGAGGCGGCAAAGCACTTTGTATCTATATATTTTATTAAGCAATGTCAGAAGAGGGAGGGCTGTAAATTTTATTATTCTCTCAAACACAGCAATGCGTAGCCGTTTACATAGTCTAATAGCACCACCTCAAGTGTGTTATTACTTTTATATGATAGTTTGACTATAAATCAACTATTTATCAATAAATAGAAAACAGCAGATTATAATTTTGCCATTCATAGTCCCTTTATAGTCCCTGTGAAATATAGTTCAGTCAGGATTCCATCAAACAACAGGCTAGTTAGCTTGCTTGTTACAATGACTCTTTATCTGTAGTTACATTATTAAAGTCACACTGTGTAACCTTTTCAATTAAACAAACGTTATTTTCGATATATAATGTTTTTTTTCTCTAAACACTATTTCTAGTCACGACTGTCTGTCGCCAACACTCGTCTCAAAATTACGCAGGCAATGTAGGAAAGGAAATATATTGGAAATGTTATGTATTTTAAAGTTAATACATACCGATTCTTGATTGTTTGATAGTAGAATATCGTATTGATGAATATATTTATATGTTTATTTCCAAAATTATCTTGGCGCTAGGAACCCACAGCATTTGTTTTGGAGCAGTACTGATTTTATTTTGAACTGAATTCTGGGAATCACAGACAATCAACAGACAATGCAGCTGGCCATAGATGTTGCCAAATAGACGACTAAAATATGTGTTACACATTATGACTTTAAATTGATAGTGCAGTTAGGGCGGCAGTGGCTCAGGGGTAGAGTGGCCGGGTAGAGTGAACTGGAAAGCCGCAAGGTTCCCAGTTCGATCCCGGGCTGGGGCGCTCCCCTAGAGTTAGTGTCGAAGAGTCCTTGAGCAAGACACTGAACCCCTAATTGCTCCCGATGAGCAGGTTGGTGCCTTGCATGGTTTCCTCCGCCATCGGTGTATGAATGTGTGTGTGAATGGGTTAATGGCACAATCAATGTAAAGCGCTTCGGATAGAAGCGCTATATAAATGCACCATTTACCATTTTTACCAGTTAGGTCAAATGTGATTCAATAATGTTTTGGGGTGTCAGTAATGAAGCAACCATTTCTGAATGTATTATGTACAGTGTAAACAAAGCAGTTATAGTAAAAAAGTTCATGCATTTTGTTCCTTTTTTGTCCAAATCACTCAACTGGAACATTTTATGTCTATGCTTGGTTGCTAATGATTGTGCGTAGCTTAATAATGTATATTAGTTATATGAATGTGAGAATATATGTCCCGGCATTTATTTATTTGCTTTTTGTTGTCTTTCAGGACTGAAGACTTACCTAATCTCTGGAAGGCAGGAGGAGCATGATGGCCAATGCGCATGCTCCCAGTTGGCTCTCCCAGGTGGGGAGAGTGGTGGGGGCAGCCTTACCGCCTGTCCCGGGCCCCACACCCCAGACCTCATTCCTGGGGGAGCGCAGGCCGCTGAGCCCCTGCTCCCCCACAGAACTCCAGACGGGACCGTGGTAAGTTTCAGAAAGAATGTAGTCAGCAGAGAGAGAGAGAGAGAGAGAGAGAGAGAGAGAGAGAGAGAGAGAGAGAGAGAGAGAGAGAGAGAGAGAGAGAGAGAGAGAGAGAGAGAGAGAGAGAGAGAGAGAGAGAGAGAGAGAGAGAGAGAGAGAGAGAGAGAGAGAGAAACAAACGTTAGGTGCATGGAGAAATTGGAGCATTGCCATATTGTGGATTTATGTCATATAACCATGTAATGTTAAGTTCTTTAATAATAATAATAATAATACATCAGACTTATATAGCGCTTTTCTAGTACCCAAAGTCACTCTTTGTTGAATGGAGTCCCCCCAGGGGTATATACTTGATCCCCGTATTTTTTCTTCACCAAATCTCTTGAAAATATGCTGAAAATAGCTGATCTACAAGCTCACAACGCACGTGTTGTGACATGTTGTGAGCTTCTAGATCTCCTATTTTTCCTGAATATTCGCCTATTATGACATACCCAGAATTGGCACACTAGGGTTCATCTGGTTAACCACTTTCAATGTGGCGTCCCTAACATTTTCTAAAATAAAATAGCAAAAACAGCAGATATACATGCTCACAGCGTGTTGCGATGCGGCTCGCTGTGAGGTTGTAGACATTTTGACCGACATTGTCGTACAACAAACTATAAAACAGGGCTTAACAGGTTAAACGTTCTAGAACATCCCACAATGCAACGGGCAGCCAGTATTTCAGACAGCCTTCCAAACTGACTTCATGTGTTCTTTGTCTCATGACTTTCATTTGTTAACAACCAGGGCTCTCTCTCTCTCTTTCTTTCCTTCATACTCCCTCTAGTCCTCCTGTGTGTCCTGTAGTGTGGTTTTGTCACCAGCGGGAGAGCAGAGCGATGAAGTTGCTGCACTTAATGGCTGCCAGGAGGAGCACAAGACGGGCAGTGCCAAGGTAAAACACACACCAACCTACAGTATGCACGCACAGTGTCAGCATGACTGTATTTATCACTGACTATGTAAATACTCTCTCAAGTATCTGTCATTGACCCTCTCGTTCATTCCACCCAACAAACCCTTCCTCCCTTCTCCTTCTCTCTCTCTTGTTTTTCCTCTTCTCCTTTTTGTCCTCTTCTTTGTTTTTTCACCTTTCTTCTTCTTCTTCTTTTTCTTCTTCTTCTTCTTCTTCTTCTTCTTCTTCTTCTTCTTCTTCTTCTTCTTCTTCTTCTTCTTCTTCTTCTTCTTCTTCTTCTTCTCCTCCTCCTCCTCCTCCTCCTCCTCCTCCTCCTCCTCCTCCTCCTCCTCACTCTCTAGTTTGTTCCAGGCCACAGCCCCAGGGCACTCAATGGTCTGCTCAGTCCCCCACTGGAGGATCCTGTGCGTGCCAGCCAGAGCTCCCTGTGTGACATGCTCCAGGACAAAGAGAATAAGACCAGCACGGGCACTGGGACTGGCATCAGCCTGGGCATGGCAGGGGCCACGGGGGCCACAGGCTCTGGCATGGATCACTCTGCCCTCATCCCGCTGCGTGCCAAAGACTTCCGAGAGAAGAGCGACGCCCATTTTGTGGACGTTATCAAGGAAGACAGGTGAGGTGACGTTTATCAAAATGCTGTTATTGCTGTTCGGAAATGACATCACGGCCTGTCTGTTATACTGATTGATTGATGACTAGGTGGCTGTTTTGACGGCCTACGATGAACCCAACTATTCTTTCCATGTGCCAATTCACATTGACATACCAGCATTATTTACATAACTGATCATTGTCGCTATTGTTTCAATACTGTGCATGTGTCAACAGAAAATGTTATAGACACCAGAAAGGAAAAGTAGAGGAACAGGCTCCGGTATTTGCCATGTCATCACAGCAGAAGTGTGTGTGTGTGTGTGTGTGTGTGTGTGTGTGTGTGTGTGTGTGTGTAGGCTATAATTTATTATGAACATGACCACATATTCTTCGGCAGTTAATCCTCTGGAGAATTCTGAACAAGTTCAATGGCTTTCCTTTATGTCTACAACTTGCACTGTATTAAAACCAAAGAAAAGAAAATACAAACCAAACCAAACACTGTTATATTGTTAGGAAATTTAAATAGACACTACTGTACAGTAGTGTTTGGAACTATTGGTTGTCCGATAGCAAGCATTACTTCCGCATTTTTCGAAATCAACTGTAAGTTGGTTTTGACTATAAATGATTCAATAATGAATATTATATGAGTATGCTCTGTTTACGGAACAGAACGGAAGTCTATAGTAGTGTCTTAACTCTTTCTCCCGATACCTCTTGTCTGTGGTAGTTCTCGATGGCCCACTCTCTGTGTTTTTTCAATTTTCTTACTGAGACCTATCGGTCTATAGTTGGTCCGCTGAGAAAGGTTAAGCAAGATTTCATAATAATTTTAAAAAACTAAGATTTAAATATAGTATTGTACTTTAATTTAATTCATTTACTATACGTAAAACATGTAGACTGGTATAATTATCATTCGTAAAATGGGCATGGCCTGGGCGTTCAGCCTAGCAAAATGGCGGCTCTGAGCCAAGTCCGATAACACCCCACCTGGCCCTCATTGGAAACATTTGTTAAAACTTTGGGGAATAAAAGTGTCTCTGTGTTCCTGGAAGGCCGACTGCCAGTCAGTCAGTATGAAAAGAATGTATCAGTTCTTCCTTGTCCCATGACAAACATTTCCACAGCGCTTTGTGTTGTTACGCGCATCTGTTTGGAAGTTATGCACTCTGCTTATCATGTCCCCTTCTAGAGTAAAGACCATCGGATCACCAAAATCAGTAGCACTGTTCATCCTTCGGGGAGAATCTACAAGCTCACAACGTGTCGCATACACATGTTGTGAGCTTTTAGATCGGCTATTTTAGCCGCGCGGCAATACCGTACAATGTTGTATAAATCGGGCTTAACAAATGGAATGAAATGGCCATTGAGAGAACAGCAGTGGAGAGGGAGGGGGAGCGGGCGGAGGGACTATCGCCACCTGCATAACTGTTGTGGGGGCGTGAAAATTTTGGATACCGATGGCGTATCCAAAACAGGTGAAGGTCAGTGCAGGCGATAGGCAGTTGGCTGGAGATGTCTGCCAGGATGGGAGGACATGAAAATTTGTTTGCACACTTGCACATAACTGCTAGAAACTATGTTCAGGATTGTGGTGTTCCAGCATACACAAGCGATTTATAGCAGTAATGTCAATTAACAAAAACTAAAATAAAAAAATAATTTGGTGTGTCCCCCTTTCAATTTGACTTCTGTCAAGAGGCAGGGATGTAGAATGACTGGATAAAGGATTATTTTCAAGCATTGACATAGGTGACACTTTGCAAAAGGCTACTTGCAACATCCATTAAAAACATCAATACTTTGTACACCAAGTCTGTATATCAGGGTTTCCCTTGCTAAATACATACAATAATAATATATCATTATGAATGAACCACTTCAGTGCAGTCACACCAAACTTTGATTCTGCCAATTCGGGCAGAATCAAATTAGCAGAAATCCACGAATGGCAACAAACCGCTCCGTTCCCATTGAAAAGCATTGGCAGAATCCGACGCATAGAAAGAATCAAAGTTCGGTCTGACTGCACCCTCAGGCCCTTTTTAAAATAGCTGACATAGCTGACAAGCTGACAGCGGTTTGCTATACAAAGCATTGCCATCTTTTAGATCTACTATTTTAGCTTTTTTTTCCTCCCAGAAAATGCCATTATTTCATTTTTTACATTTTGTGATATTTACTCGTGACCCATAGAAATGGGTCTCAACCTTGTATTTGGTAACACAGCTATATATGATCCTAAGTATTTGTGTCTTTGATTCCTAGCCTGATGAAAGACTACTTCTTCAAGCCTCCCATCAATAAGATCAGCCTCAACTTCCTAGAGAGGCCCCTGGAGACTGCCTACCGCACCAGCTACCAGGAGGAGGTACACACACATGCACATGAACATTTGTACTGCACTTTTTATTCACAGGGAATCTCAGAGTGCTACATAGTTAAAACATATAGCATAATCAATCATAGAAGGTTAAAAACAGGGCTTAAAATGTCAAGCACAAAGGGATATTGCTGACAATTTAACACAAAAAGGCCTTAAAAGGGTTTTTAGGACATTCCGAGTAAAAGTACAAAATGTATTGGCATGAAATATACTTACAGTACTCATTATTAGTTAAAGAGAAGTTCCTCAAAATTGTAAAGTACTTAAATGGACTTTGTAACTTTCTACCCCTGCACGCACGCACAAATCTTTTATGTGGAGAATCCCTATGACAGAGGATGGTAATGGACACATTGAGTGGATGATAGGGGGATTTCCCCTCCTTAATTAAAGCATATTGGTTTGTGCTAGTGGTTTGTGTGTGAGTGTGTAGAAAAGAATGTGTGCTCACATATGCAATACACATTCATATCTGTGTACACATAACACACTTACACACACACAGGCATTGGTAATCCAGTTTTATTTGGGCTGCATTGAACTTACTATGTTACTGCCCCCTGCTGTTATAATAGTGTAATTACATGGGTAAACTGCACACATCTTTCTCTCACATTCAAACTCTCATTTAATTTAAAAAACATAATCTTCACCTTATCCCTAAACGTACTCTTAACAGAAACATTATGCTTTGCCATAACTTTCAACATAGAACCTCATTTTGTTCTCTCAATATTTTCAATTATTTCCCCCCAGAAATCGTCCCTATAGACCAATTAATTGTTTACTAACATTGAGACTGGATGCGCAGGTGATTGTTTCACGCAATCAATTTTCAACCTGTTGTTTCGGGGTGCGCTAGTTTCAGCACACCCCAACCCCCTCTTGTGTGTTGGCTAGTGTGGCACGTCCTGGCGAGACCTGATAGAATGGGTTTCATTTAGCGCATACTGGTTGCACGCATACTGGTTCTTATCAGTGTGACGTCGTCTGTTAAGGGGTCTATATTTTTTGCACACGTTTGAGCTCACAATACCACACAGGAAGCATACTCTGTCATTGTATATACTGATAGGACCCTCCTGCCCTCTCTCCCACCCCTTTCTGCCTCCTCCTCTTCCACCGCTCTTTCCCTCTTTTTTCAGTTTTTTGTTCATATCATTCTTTTCTTTTTTCTTCTTTTTGTTCCGCTATTCCTTCTCTTTCTTTTTCTGTTTTCTTTCTCTTCTTACATGCAATGATTACCAAAAAAAGATGGTGATTGTTTGTGTGTTCATTCATCTGTATTATAGCAGAAATACAAGCTCATGAGCTTGTAGATCTGCTATTTTTGAAAAATCCCTGGCACAAAATATTTTTTAGATGGGGGGGGTCCGGAGCCAAATACATACAGTATCATTTTGGGGGTCCTTGACATGAAATCGTTTGAGAACCGCTGTTCTAACAGACAAAGGAGCTACCATATGGACTACTAAAATCATTATAGATGTTACACATTATCATCCCTGCATCTTCTGCCCAGGTGACGAGGCAGGTGCCACTGCAGACGTTTGCCAGCACTACCTTCAGCTCCTTCCTGGACGTTCTTCTCAGCTGTTTCGTCTTCTTGGCGCTGACCCTTGCCTGCTTCCTGCCTGCCCTGGTCAGCCCAGCCACCACGGTCCCCCCGGCCCCTACCGCCCTGGCTCTGGCCCCCCTGGCTGGCCTGCTGGAACTGGCCTCTCTAGTGCTGTCCATACGGTGAGGAGACTAACGCGCAGAACCCACCCAAGCATAAGTACATGGATGCTGCTTCACTGCTTCATCTGGTTGGATCAGGTGTAAGGGAATGATACAGTAAAGAAACTATAACTCAGTGTGAATTTAACTCTTAGAGTGCACAAATGTAACCAAATGGACCTACAGTTGTTTTTTTTACCGTGGATTTGACTATGTATGAAGTTATTTTACATTGCATGTGTCTGTGGTTGAGAGAGATAGTAATACAGCATATGTGTGTGACTTCTGCTCATGAGTGCAAACATATCTAAATATGGGTTGTGTATTGTATATTATGTGTGTGTGTGAAGTGAATATGTGTCAGGACAATACATCTTGATTGTGGAGAGTCAGGGGGACCTGCAGCTGCTTTCTTGGTCCTGTATGTTTACCCATTAAAACTGGGAAAGGATTTAATGGGTAATAGGTTTTTGTGTTGGCTATTAAAAAATAGCAGATATACAAGCTCACAGCGCGTCACTTCGCACCACGTGGCAAGCTTGTACAACTATTTTGAAAAATTGTGTGAGAACTACTGATTTAGAAGGCATTTGTAGAATCGGCCTCAGGTCTTAATGGGTTAAGAGTGGGGCA
Organism: Gymnoscopelus microlampas; assembly: GCF_963454915.1. Classification (NCBI taxonomy): domain Eukaryota; kingdom Metazoa; phylum Chordata; class Actinopteri; order Myctophiformes; family Myctophidae; genus Gymnoscopelus; species Gymnoscopelus microlampas. The sequence goes on from NC_139939.1 coordinate 18,210,467, forward strand.
GAAAATTAAATGCTTGAGCTTAATGGTCCAGGACAGGTTTGAGTTAATCCATGTTTTAGCTGCTGAAAACCTTTCTTCTGCAAGGCAAGGCTTCACTCTTCTCTTCTCTTCTCTCCTCTCCTCTCTTACAGTATGGTGTTCTATCTGGATGAGGTGATGAGCTGCACCGATTCGCTGCTCAGGGTGGTCTCTGGTTGGATCCCTCGTCATGTGATCGGGGCCGTGCTGGTTTCCCTCCCTGCTGTCTCTGTGTTCTCCCACTTTACCTGCGGCCTCCACCTGCCCCTCCAGGTAAAAGGGCTGTGTGTGTGTGTGTGTGTGTGTGTGTGTGTGTGTGTGTGTGTGTGTGTGTGTGTGTGTGTGTGTGTGTGTGTGTGTGTGTGTGTGTGTGTGTGTGTGTGTGTGTGTGTGTGTGTGCGACATAAACTCACACACACTTCTCAGAATGGTTTCCTGGTTATTGATCATAAATGAAGCAACAACAAAGAATAAGCAGGCAGCAGGTCTTGTAGGGCAATATGCCTATACCACTTTCACCCTGGTGTTCCTATTTTGGGCATGTCATTATAGGTGAAAATTTCACAAATTTCAGTTTTGTGGGACACTTTTTGATTTGATCAAGCGAGTCGAAATTCATCAAATTTGTGACTCAAGTCCAAGCCGAGTCTCAAGTCCAAGTCTCAAGTCCACACCTCTGCTTCTTGTACCATGACACATATCACTGCTGCTGCGCTGCCACTACTATGAAGGCAATTTTGTTGTCATGCTTTGAGGGTCTAGCCTGTTATCCACAAACCACAGGCAGCAGAAAGACACATGGTGGGATGAACTCTGGGCTCATGGACATCTGAAACGAGTGATCCTTTGAGACCAGCAGACTCACATTACGTAGCATTAGCAGTGATAGGAACTGGAGCAGAACAACAACAATGGCCGGGTTTCCCAAAGAGCTCGTGCGTAGAGCATCGTCGCAGGTCCGACGACGGGTCTAACGTGTGACGTCACATGCTTCGCAGTACCATAGCAGGCACGTAGATTTCAGGTCATGCGTGGCCGTACGCAGCTTGCGCAAGCGTCTCCTACACAGCTGGGACTCGGCCAAACCTACGCTCTACCCTCATTAGTAGCAGGTGGTTGTGCCCCTGCGTGCCATCTAAACTGGCTGCGTGTGTGGTAAAAGTACATTCGTGAGACAGAATGCGCGCAGCATACTCCCCGCCCACAGTAGGAGGGGAGTACTGTCCTACGAAGCATCTTGTAACGAGCGCCCTGGGCCGCCTGTAACACCCATCGTTCTATGAAATCTATGAAAAGACCGACACACACACACACACACACACACACACACACACACACACATACACACACACACACACACACACACACACGTGTGTATGTATATATATATATATATATATATATATATATATATATATATATATTACGGCCGGGCCGGTGCGTAAAAGGGCGAGCGGCTGCAGTGCTTCGTCCTCTATGCATGAACCCGAAGTTTACAAATCGTACTCTCACGGATGATCCGATCATCTAATAAAAATATTAAGCACATGCCAAGTTAACTAAAGGTATATAAATGATGCTGAGCTAAATATGTTTCCTTAATTTCGAAGTTTTATAGTTAAACGTTATGATGAAAGTGCAGTTCCTCTCACAAAGTGACAGCTGTTGCGCTCGGCGAGCGCAACAGCTCGCCATGTTTATGAATGGTTAAAACATCTTTTGAAAATAGCAGATCTACAAGCTTGTGACACGTTGTGAGCTTGTAGATCTGCTATTTTCAAAAGATGTTTTAACCATTCATAAACATGGCGAGCTGTTGCGCTCGCCGAGCGCAACAGCTGTCACTTTGTGAGAGGAACTGCACTTTCATCATAACGTTTAACTATAAAACTTCGAAATTAAGGAAACATATTTAGCTCAGCATCATTTATATACCTTTAGTTAACTTGGCATGTGCTTAATATTTTTATTAGATGATCGGATTATCCGTGAGAGTACGATTTGTAAACTTCGGGTTCATGCATAGAGGACGAAGCACTGCAGCCGCTCGCCCTACCCAAAATAACAGATCTGCAAGCTATCAACACGGCATGTCGCAGTGTGTTTGTTGTATATATGTCTGTTTTTTTGGGGAGGCGTCGCCCGTTACGCGTTAAGCTGTCAATCATGCAGGGGGACGCCCCCTCTATCCTCTGAATTTTTTTGAACGGCGAACAATGGCCGCAGTGTTTATTTAAGATCATTGAAATGTCACCTTAAAAAATGCATTTTAATACATTACAGAATGTACCTATAAAAATGTAAGTGTCCAATTCATATAAAGGTAAGTTAGATAAAGGTGCGACTTTATCTTAGTATTTTTGCAAAATCCTGTATATATAGATATATGTATGCAAAGGGTGTTTAAACTATAGTAGGATAGCACTACGTAGTTGACGTAGGCTTTACGTAGGCTACGTCCAGGATCTCTTCACGTGCATGCTGTCTCACGAATGTAGTTTTAGCACAGACAAAACGGAACCTACGAAGATGGTGTCTACTGAAGCCAATTTAGATGAGACGTTGGGCACACACAGCTGCTACTAACGAAGATAGTGCGCAGCGGGGTTGCTACTGCGCAGATGCGTGGAGGCACCTACGCAGCTTCTAGGCTACGCAGGAGCTCAAATTCGTTTGGGAAACGCGGCCAATGGAGCTTCACCTACAGATCTTGGCTCCAAAAAAGTTTTCCTCTCTCTGAATCCTGTACTTGAAAAGATTGAGAGCAGCCTTTGCGTGCCGTGATTTATTCATGCTGAAACAAGGTTATATTTCACGTTATGTGCTAAGTTTGATTATTCCCTTCCAGCCTCTGGCTTATGGCTCCTTGTAAGATGTGTGGTGTTATCTACACCCCCATTCCCTATCAATTTCTTTCACCCCTCTTCTTCTCCTTCTCTCTCTATTCTCCTCTCTCTCTTCATTCCGTAAGGGCTTCCAGATCAAAGCTATGGTCCCATAACAGAGAGAGAGAGAGGGGGGGGGGGGTGCACGTAGAATAGTGAAGGTGAGAGCAGTTTTTCTATCAATGTGATCGTTATCATCTTTGAGAGGGCCCACAACTCAAACGTGCATGTTTGATGTATTTTCTCCCATGAGAACACCAAAATAATTGGATGTGAATCTGTATGGTTTTTGAAGACCCACAACAGCATACTGTGGCTGTTAGTTGGCTGAGGAGAGACTTCCCAGCATGCTTTTGGGCATATCTGTCCCTGCCCCTGTCCTTGTTCTATTGTCGTGATATTATTTTCCATGGGGAATGCGTTGTGGGCATTTGAGTGTTATCTGACTGGGTGTAATGTATTTAGTTAACGTTCATTTAGCTATTTACTTTATGTGTGTTAATTTTGGGGAAACAAACAACGTGAGTAGTGGCAGAGAAACCCCTCCTCCCCTCCTCTGCATACATCAGGAGTTGAGTTGCTTGGAGTAGTGTTGTGTAGTGTTGCAAATAAAGGAGATTTCTATAACCAGAAGTTGCCGTGCCTGATTGAACCCACAGTTTATCACAATTCAGAAATAGTTTCCAAATGAGGAATTTAGAGGAGGTCTATTTATGTATTTATTAATTTAGGTATTCATTTATTTATTAATCAAGACACTATTAGCATTCTGTAGTTACAGTTCCCTACTCAGAAATATAATATTCACTTACTCACAAATTTCAGCAGGTACAGTAGGTGGGGCTTCAGGGTGGGCAGGGGTAAGGTTTTCCCATCACCATGGAGACTGGATGAAATCCTCCAAGGTACCCCCGACTTGGCTGGGTTTTCCAATGAACACACAACTGGCCATGTTTCACATGGTGGGAAGCTGACAGGGTAGAGTGATCTCTGTCACTGTACTAGTGACTCCTACAGGTTGGTCAGCAGAGAGCAGAACTGGGAAGGGTAGTGTGTTCCTCTGCACACGTTACTTCCTCCGAGTGAAACGCCTCACTGTCAGGTGAAAAGAAGCGGCTGGTGTATCGGAGGAGACATGTGGTTGTCTACACCCTCCCCAGACCATGGAAAAAAGTTTATGAAAAAGAATCAGCAGGTGGAATACCCATCTCACACAAACATTCATTCCCATCTTCATTGGCTGCCAGTAACAGTCAGTACCTAATTAATTACAAAGCCTTTTTTAATAATAATAATAACATAGGAACCATGAATTGGCCATGCCATACCACACAATACATCAGACTTAACTCACTCCATAATTGTATGTTGAAAAAGAATAATTGCCTGCTCACAGGATGTCCCATGCCATTATTCAAATTAAAATATAATCACAAAATAAACCTCCTGTTCCAACCACTTGTGACTGGCTTCCTGCCAATACCAGGGAATCAGACACAGTCTTACTATATAATCCCAGATTCTAGATTCATTTGAATTTAAAGGAGGGTAGAGTTAAGCTAGAGGGTGAGTTAAGCTGGTACCTTGCAATGGAAAAGTGCCTGCTCTTATTGTTTACTGTAATCCTGGGGACCTACACCAGTGTTGCACTAAACCAGTGTTTCCCAAACAGGGGTCCTTACCCATTTTGGGTCTTGGACCCAAAATGTACAGTATTTTAACCTCTGCAACAACAAAAAAACAAAGAAGAAAATGAAAAAATATATACAATATATAAAAAGGTGACTTTTAACTACTTTTATTGTACTATACTTTTATTTTAATAGTGAAAGTAGCATACTTATAAGCTCATATGTGTTGCAACACTTTGTGAGCTTGTAGATCAGGCATGCAAAAGTGTCACTTCTCAGCTACAGTTACCTTTTTGAACCCAAATAGGGCAATTGTGTGACACCTGACCCGAAAGAAAACAACATGTTGTCACCTTTTTCACCTCGGGGCTGTTTGCATGCCTGAGATTGGCAATTTTTTAAATAGGCATTAAGTGGTACTTAATGCATACTTTTTATACGTTTAGTGCCTAGTAGGACCCCACATTTCTCTTTTGAGTCTCGAGCGGAAAGGTTTGGGAACTCCGGACTGAAACCTCTCTTATGGCCTTTATGGCAAACATATTAGGGGCTAACTTTGGTGTGCTCAGTTTAATAGTAGTAGTTGTGGTGTCCTTTCTTGCTCAGTAAATCTTTTTTATTTATTTTTTATGATCAACACTTTATTTGGGCAAGTAAAAGAAAATTATAAAGAATAAAAAAAAAACATACATAATAATATTTTTACTTATTTTTTCAGGTGACCATGTTTCTGTGCTGCGCCACCATCCTGGCAATCGTCCATTATTGTAACTTTTGTCAGCTGAGTTTCTGGATGCGCTCTGTCCTGGCCACTGCTACAGGTGCCATCCTGCTATTGCTGCTCTACTGCCCCCTCCACAGGAACAGGTTTGAAACTACACCATTAACACGCACACGCACACGCACACACACGCGCACACACACACACACACACACACACACACACACACACACACACACACACACACACACACACACACACACACACACACACACACACACACACAGGCATGCATTTTAAACACTCAAGGACTTTTTAACCACTTAAACCCTAAATACTTTGTGGACTGGTGATCCCCGGGGATCTATACTAGATCCACTAATATTTCACCCTACTACACCAAATCTCTTCACCTAATATAGCCTGCCTAGAAGCTCACAGAGCTTGTAGATCTGCTGTTTTCACCAAATGTTCGCCTCCAGAATAGGGATCCTATTAGTGTTCATGTGGTTAATGCATTAGAGCTCTGTACATTTGCAGTCTTGTGCGGGGGGGGGGGGGGTCCTTTTGTGTCTTTGTGTGTGGGTATAACCAGGTCTGTCTGCTAATAACCAGGTCTGTCTGCTACTTCACACCACTCTCATCTCTTTCAGCTCCGGTAATGACAGCTCACCAGCGATTGGGTGAGTGTTTCTGTGGAAACGGAGAAGTTTGATAGATGAGTGACATTTGAGGGGTCAATGGGGGTTGAGGGTTTTCTATAATCATCTTTCTCGCTCTCTCGCTCTCTCGCTTTCTCTTTCACTCATGCTTTCTCTTTCGTACGTTTTCTTCCCCTCCTTTTTTCTCTCACTCTGAGAATGTTCCAGCAGTAATGGCTGCTAAATGTCACCAGCGATGGAAATGACTCACAGCCCGCTACCAAGACTAGCCTTTTTTTATTTCAATTAGAGCCACACGTTACCCTGCTACACTGCTGATGCAGAGAGATTAGCAAATGCATTCTTTCTTGACATTTTAGCCCTCATCCAATTCTGAAGATTTCAAATTGCTGGGGGGATGACGGTAAATCCATGCCTCTGCTTTTGATATTCCCCCTCTGGTGATTCATTTTTATCGGGAGGTTGGGATATGTTTGGGGATATGTTTTATCCCTGCTTCTGGTCAAACTGAGTTAAATACATGGCATGCATTTCCTTTTGGGAAATGTAGACTGTCTGATATGCTTGATTTTTGATAATATCACAATTTAACAATTGAATTTGAAAATGTATTTTTATGTATTTTTGGCCCTTTTTATGCCTTTATTGCTAGGATAGTAGGTTGACAGGAAATGGGGAGATAGATGGGGAGTGACATGCAGCAAAGGCCGTCGGGATCGGGACTCGAACCGGGAACACGTTGTCAGGCTACTTTGGAGCCTAGGTGTCCGGACTGCTATGCCAGTGGTCCGGACTAAATTTTTCAAAACAATTTCCTTTTTTTTTCTTTAAAAATTGATCTCTGCGTGTGTTATAATGTGGCATAAATAGTATAATGGTAAATGGTGCATTTATATTTATTTATCATTGATCACCTTCAACTTTACAGTGTTGCAGTTAATAGGCTCCTCATTTACTTACATTGGAAGGAGAAATAGGTGTCAAAGTCACTTTTTTAGCACTTACACATTACGAAACCTGGTTATAATTTTTTTTATATAAAATTGTCAACTTCCTGTTGATTTTACTCTTTGAATATCTTGATCCGCGGATCCAATTTGGATCTTATTCCTAATTCTAAGGAAAAACAAACAGGAACTTGAATTTTTTATAAAACAAAAAATAATTATTCAGAACCGGGTTGTTTACAAAATGTACTAAAAGTGTCACTTTGAAACTTGCCATGTAAGACAAGCTCATAGCTTGTAGTTATGAAATGTTTTGCTATTTTATCAAATTAAAACCATTTATTTTTATTTTTTATGTTTGCCTAATAACATGTCCCAAAATGGCCCAATGTTTTTTTTGTTACTCTACAACTGTCTCATTGTCTCCTCCTGTTAATGTCCTCAGAGCTAACCTCACTGCCATGGGTGATGGTTCAGTATTGACCACTCCAGAACCCAGCCACGATCCTCTGCCGCGACCTCTTGACCTCTTGGTCCCGGAGGCCATCCTGGCCTTCTTCCTGCTCCTCCTCTTGGTCTGGTTCCTCAACCGCGAGTTCGAGGTCAGCTACCGCCTCCATTACCATGGAAACGTGGAGGCTGACAAGCACCGCTACAAGATCCAGACCATGCGAGACCAGGCCGAATGGTTGCTGGGCAATATTATCCCCATCCACGTCGCTGAGCAACTCAAGGTTTTATTTTGACCCCACATAAACAGCTTAATCTCACAAGGGTTATGAAGGGTTATGATAACCCTATGATAATACAAATTATTCACATGCACACATTGTTTTAGTTTTTGAGGATTCAGCATGCTAGGTTTTAGTTTTATTAAGGGGCTAGAAAAAACTTAGATGGATCGATAGCCTATTAGCTATTTAGCGTACAAATATGTTTAATCCTCCATAGTTATGCAATCAATCACCTATGTTTTAATGTTTTCTCAGTTGACCCAAAGCTACTCCAAGGACCATGACAATGTGGGTGTAATCTTCGCCAGCATCGTTAACTTCAGTGAGTTCTATGAAGAGAGCTACGAGGGTGGTAAAGAGTGCTACCGCGTCCTCAACGAGCTGATCGGTGACTTCGACGAGCTACTACGCAAACCAGAGTTTACCAGTGTGGAGAAGATCAAGACCATCGGTGCCACTTACATGGCGGCGTCGGGACTGAATATTCAGCAGCTGGCCAATTGCGATGACCACGATCCTCACGAACACCTGATGGCACTGTTCAACTTTGCCCTGGAGATGATGGGCGTCCTGGACGACTTCAACAAGAACATGCTGGGCTTCGGTTTCAAGCTGCGCATCGGATTCAACCACGGGCCGCTGACCGCCGGGGTGATCGGCACCACCAAGCTGCTCTACGACATCTGGGGAGACACGGTCAACATCGCCAGCCGGATGGACTCCACGGGCGTAGAGTGTAGGGTGCAGGTGAGTGAGGAGAGCCACGTCGCACTCAGTGCCATGGGCTTAGAATTTGACTACAGAGGTACCGTAAATGTGAAGGGAAAAGGGCAAATGAGGACCTTCCTGTACCCTAATTGTGGGGAAAGCTTATCGGGGAACCAAGACCAGCTGTTGGAGGGCAGCAGCGTCGGACCCTCACCCCCCGTGGCAGTACCAGCCAATAAGACTTCAGAATCGGCCGCAGAGGCGACGGCTAAGATTCCCTCCTCCTCCCATCCCGCTCCTTCATCGTCCACCTCCTCTCCCTCCACATACGTACCTCTACCCCAAAGCAGTGCTGGAGGACTTTCAGGAGCGCAACCGGAGCACGACACAGCTGAGCACACAGCGGAGAAGGAGGAGGGATATAGGGACGCTCGGCACCGCCCTGGCCACTCCCCTGCCCCCCCAGAACTACACCGTGAGCCCACTGCCAGGCAGGCGCCCTCCCCAGTGCAGCCCGCACCTCTCGCACATCAGGAGGAAGAGTTCGAGGAAGATGATAATGAGGTTGATGAGCTTTCGAAGCTCAATGGAGAGTTCTACTCACGCCTCTGATTCATCCTCCGGGTCACCCCCCCCCTGCTGCTCCTCACCGCTGTCTCTCAATGCACGTCTCACCAGGACTGTCTGTCTGGTCGTGTATGTGGGTGAGATATCCCTTCCTATATAGTGTGAGTGAGGAGGCTGCTCCTTTTTTCCAGAAGCTGTAGGAATGGAAGTGGGTGTAGGTCCCTCTTAATGGACACAAGCCATGACTATTAGCGGCCATAACTATGAGGGCTATAAATGTGTTTTTGGTTTTGTCATTAGAATGTGGCTTGGATAATGGGGTGGGTTGGACCTGTGTTGAGCACAGCGAAACAAAGATGAGAAATGGCCAAAGGGGATAGGAAGGAAGAGATTTGTTGTTGATATATATTTTTTCTTATACGTTTTTGTCATTAAGTGCCTTCAGGACTAGAACAATGAATGAACAAATATGTCTATTGAACAAAACAAAACGTTTTGAACACCCCACCACCAACAACACCTAGACTGCGGAACACTGACCATATTCATATGATGATATGATGATTTGATTTTACATCATAGTCGGGGACGTCGGGAAATCCCTACCCCGACAGGATGGGATTTCTTGGGCGAATACCCCACTCAGAATATGACTTAAGGGCACGCTCCCACCAAAACATGGTCGGCTGCTGTTAAATGCAGGTTGTGCGCGGCCACAGTTTTTTGCAGCCAGCGGATTTTAAAAAACGGGAGTGACGCACCTGTCACTCACTTTCAGGACCCTCCCCCTAGCCCGCACCGCCTTCTGCCTTGAGCACTATGGTGCTTCCTGAGTCTCGGGACGGTCCGCCTTCGACTCACCCGATTGGGCAGAGGGGGAAAATCAGCTCCTGCCTCCAGCAGTTATATGTTTCAAATGGACAAGTCATGTAGAGCAGATAAACGCAAGGTCTGTGCGACATGCGGAAAGATCCGCTCTTGCGTGAATCCACGCATTTACATCGACAAAGCATTGGCAGATTCCGCCCCAGAGGTAAAATAAAAGTGCGGTGGGAGCGCGCCCTAAAAATTGGGCCATCGTGTGAATATGGTCAATGTGTAGTTCCTTACTCCCTGCTTTTTTCAATGCAATTATTTGTTAAATTGTTATTGTTGTGCCATATATATATTTTGTAACTTGATCAAAAATCTTTAACTAAGAGTAGAATGAGGGACTGACTACAAGCAGTATTAATTTGTGTATTCTGCTTTGACATGAGGGCTTGATACAGTATTCATTTGTGCCAGTCTCAGAATAAAGGGACATATTAAATAGGGCCGCATAGAATTTAGTTTGCGTAGTAGCTAAATTTACAAGTAAGCACAGGTCTTGCACAAACAATGTTTCCTCGACCACTTGTATTGGTAGTCATTAGATAGCTTTTTAAAAATCAATTTAAAGGACAGAATAGTAAGGGAATATATTAGGAAGGAAATGTGATTTTAAACAAATGAGATCATTTGGTTATCAGAAAAGCAGGAAGACACTTTAAAGATACTTAAATGGAACTGTGAGTGACAATCATTAGGTAGTAATGATCACAGACTTAGAGATAACACAGTGGTCCATGTTGATGTTGGTTAAATTGTCAAAGCACAGATTAGATGGCGACCATGACATTTGTTGGTTTCTATTTTACTGTGTGCAAAACCTGAGACTAGTCAACATTCTGAAGTTCCATCCAATTACGTCATTGTCAGTGACAAAGGTTGCTCTGACCATCTCGAGATTCAATCAGTATTTGATCATTGTCTGCCTTTAGCTTTTGTCATATACTAGTCAAAGGGTTGGAATTTTGACTTTTTATCCAACCATAGCCTCTGCATTGAGAGGGCCTCTACTGTATCAATTTACTTAAATTGTGCCACTTTAATTGAGTGATCTATAGGTGCAATGCAATCTATATTTTTCAGCTGATTCTTTTCTAGTGCCTCAAATTATGACAAACTGTATTTTTTTATGTGTTTTTCTTTCAATATGTTTTTTTTTTATCACACTTGCGTCATGATGATGGATTATGATTGTATGTTTGAGGGAATGATGCGCCTTGTGCAGTTCTTGCTGTGACTATTTTGACAAAATCCATCTAGTTTTTTTCCTTCGCTCTTTGCAGTTTTCTATTTCTCATCAACTCCTTGGCTGGGAATAGCGGTGTGCCCATGAAAGAACTTGCACCTCCAAATGTTTCCTCTCTGCTGATTACTGTCTTCTATTGTGAAACAACATGTTGGGATTACACTACCCTCCCATTTCTACTTTGGGTGTGTGTGTGTGTGTGTGTGTGTGTGTGTGTGTGTGTGTGTGTGTGTGTGTGTGTGTGTGTGTGTGTGTGTGTGTGTGTGTGTGTGTGTGTGTGTGTGTGTGTGTGTGTGTGTGTGTGTGTGTGTGTGTGTGCGCGCGTGCGTGTGTGTACTCTCCCGTTTCTACTGAAGGCATGTGTTCTTGTGCGTGCGTGTGGTTGGGTGCGTGTACATGTTTGACAGACGTTAGACTGCATGTAGGTATTTATGTCCTGGATAAAGCAGGGCCTTACTGAAACAATGAGGATGCATTTTCAGCCAACATTCCCTGGATAAATAAAGGTATAAAACTGTTGTCCATGTTCAGTATTTGATCAGTTTGGCTTTACTTCACATGATCTATCATTGAGTCTTCAATGGTCTACAAGGATGGGAGCTGATCCCAATAATTTGCCTTGCAGATTAATAAGAAAAAACACTTATTGAAGCAGAGAAAGAAAAAACACAGTATAACATTGGAGAATATCAATTAATATTCAAAAACAGTGACAGAAAAGATCATGTGATGCCCAAGTGAATAGATAATATGGCCACTGGCTCATTAACAATATGTTATTTTGTTAGATAACATGTGCCCCCACTGTGCTCCAGCCTGATGCAGACCTGAAAGCCTAAAATCATGGTTAAAAACTATTGAAGGTTCCTGATAGGATTCCTGAAACATATACAGTATAGTGTGCTCCACATTTTGTTCCGAGGATTAAGGATTAAGGATTACGATTCAGACAGATAAATTGGGAGACTCATCAGAGATGCATAGATGTGCAGGAAGAACCTTTTCAACTATTTTCATAATGTAAGCCAGACAATGGAAGCTCTTTAATTAGCTTGTGTGCACTGAGCTCTTCTTTTGCCTAACTGTTGCAGTAGAATATAATTTGACATAACCCTTTGCCCTATCATTTTATTCTACAGGATTGCATTTTAAAACAGCCATAGTCCCATTTTTTTTTTATTACAGACATCCAGTATAAAACATGGATATAATTAAATAAAGCCCCAATAAAGACCCCCACCCGATGCGACACATTGTGAGATTATAGTTTGCTTCATTTCGGTGCGTGACTCCGCCATATGACAAATTATTAATCAGTCGGTGGAGTTCTGGTATTCCCGAGTTGGATGGGCACACCACTCCTTCTATAATAGCACACATCTGTACATAAACAAATAAACGGAAGGATTTAAGTACACTTATGCTGGCTCTGATCTGTAATACGATGGGATAAGGGGATGTTTGTGATTTTGAATGTGAATGAATGGTGGAGTGATTTCTCTTCTTACTATTCAACTTTCTGTCTCAGAGTACCATACTATTGTCCTTTCATTTGGTTTACAAATTGTATTCTCTTATAAGAGCTGATCTTTTAGTTCTAAGACTTGTTAAAGAAACTGAACAAAAACAGCATACATACAACATTACTGTTTGAAGTGAAGCAATATTCCTGCCACTCTCAGAGGCAAAGCTGTAACTCTTCAGCTACGAGGTCATTGAGTCTGTATTTACATTATTATTTATGGTTGATTGTCATCGAATCTCCTTTCAGCATCATTTACATTTTTGGGAAGAGAAAGAAAATCACAGGGTGAACATTTTCATAAGGAACATTTTTATAGCCAATAATTATTGAATGACGATAGCAGTGTATGAAGGAGTGTTGTTAGGGCACAGAAACCATATTTTTTCACATTGTTTGTGGCAGTTTCTTCTAACATTTATCCATCAATTGATTGGGCAAAAAAACATTACATGACCATGACCATTACATTCAAGGTCTTAGAACTTTCACCTCAGCACTTGTATGTTGAACCATACGCTTGATTTGCATGCCTCCACCAGATAACTCTTCAAAAAGCTACAGGTCTATGCTTTGCTTATCTGCATGATTTCTATGTTTCAACAATTATAACTGAATGGCCTTCACTCTACAAGTGTATCGTTGAACAATAATGTGTGCCAAATAGACAATTTTGCCATGGAACATTTTCAATCAGACATGCCAATTAAGAGAACACCTTTGAGAAAACCTTTGTTTCGTATTGACACTCTTTAAAACTCATTTCATTCAAACATCCTGATCACTGACGTAAATGATAACAAATGATTGCACGCATCTTTTTGCGATACTATTTGCTAGTAAATTCAACCCTCGTGTTTTGACCACACTGGGACAAAGTATTAAATAAGGCAGAGTTGGTTGATTTAAAATGTTTGTGTATTTGTTTTAATTTCATGAATCGGATGATATGTTTTGTTTGTATGTTTTTGTGCACATTACCTATGTACCATTTATCAACACATGATCATAATCTGTACACAATTGCACAAAGCACTCAATGTTTGTACATATGCATAGGTATTATATTTCACATATGATTTTTTTTTATACGTGTGCATGTGCCAGATTTTGACATCATGAAAAACAATGAAGAAAAAAAAAAGACATCTATTATCATTGTTTGTCTGTTTGAGTGAAAATGGGAGATGACTTTCATTAGCCTTGTTTCATTGTTGTTCAAATAATACTTAAGCAGAACATATGGAATTGATGGCTTATTGAGCCACTTAGCCACTCATCCCTGGTCTAAATTTACCAGTTTGCTTGTTCAAACTGGTCAAACATTCTCTCCTGTATAAAAGTTCACTGACCTACTGTAACAATGTCGAAAAGGTATTAGTGGATAATTATCTTGGAACAATAAGAGCCAGTATAATCTTGCAGTATTACTGCCAGATTAGAGAAATAAATTCCAGTACACGCACACACACGCACGCACGCACGCACGCACGCACGCACGCACACACACACACACACACACACACACACACACACACACACACACACACACACACACACACACACACACACACGCTACTAGGCTGGAGTATTTGAAAGTGAGCCTCTTTCTGACCAAAATAGGCTACAAAAAAAGAGATTGTGCACAGCAGAATGTCAACAGCGCATATGCATAGACATCTTCTCCCTCTCCTAAAGTGTGTCGAACATCAATAGTTTGAGACATTAACTTACTGCTAAAAGTAAGTAGTAAATCATTTTTGTGAATAGTAATAGGCCTCTGGCCTCATTTTAACAAAACAACATTATTCCTTAAACTCCCTGTGTCTCAACGTGGGATCCGGGGAACCCCAGGGGTCCTTGAGGGGGTTCCAGGTGGTCCCCAGTAAATGGAATGTTAAAGTTCCATTTTGATCCATTTGTACACCCTCAGAGTAATATTAACATTGAAGATGTTAGAGTGTAGATTGGGGGACCAGAGATTTAAAAAATACATAAATAGAAATTGCATCAAATGGGGGTCTGTACTGCTTATCAAACTGGGGGTCCTTGAAATGGAAAATAATAATAATTTTAAAAGAATTAGAAGCACTGCTTTAGCCCCCCCCCCTAAATTAATGATAGGTAGGAACCAAATGGACCCTTTTATGGGTCTATTGCAAATGGACCCACATTATGAGTCTGTTTGTCTACACTCTCAAAGTTAAATTAATAGGATATTACAGTGTAGATTGGGATCATCCCAGTGATAGAAATCGTATCAAATGGGGGCCGTGGCCTAATCCAGTGGTTCTCAACCTTTTCAAGCCGTGACCCCCAAAACAATCATATTTGAACCCCACCCTGATAAGCACTTGGAATGAAGGAGTTGAGGCATTACATTTAGTTTGACTCAGCTCCACAGATTTGATGTGAGGCGTTGTGAGCTTGCAGATCGGCTTTTCACAATTTTTTCCTCTTTCTTATATTATTTGACAATTTGGCCAATGTTTGACCAGTTTTTATAGTAGCCTATAGTTTGTTGATTACTTCTGATGTATTAATGGTATTTTTCTTTTCTTTTATTCTTATTTTGAGGTATTAAGATCTTAAAAGACCTTAAATTGTCACTTCACTGTCATCTGGGGAGCTCCCCCAAAAAGTCATGTGGGGACCCCCCTGGGGGTGCCGACCCACAGGTTGAGAACCACTGGCCTAATCAATACGGGGGGGTCTTTGAAATAAAAATAAAAAGTTTCCCCCCCACCATGGACCACTAGCGCCCCTGGTGTTCGGCCCTGGTGGTATTCTACGTAGGGCGTGATAGCGCGACCCCTCCCCCCTCCACCACGGTCTATCTGGAAAAGAAAAAAAAAAACTTTTTTTGTATCGAAGGAATCAACAGCCGCCATCTTGTCGTGGCTCGGAATTATAGGGATTTCGGTCGAACACTGTTTTTTTTATTAACAAAACGAGCAGCCTAGCCGAGGTTTGACAGTCTCCTGGCCCCGAAAACAACGTCCCGTCGTCGTGTGGGAAATATTTTTCACGAAAAATCAGGAATTGGACGTGCGTTGTTCGTCGGACAGAAAAGCCCCGTATATTGTGTGATTTCCCCCGACGGAGTGAGTGCGGGAGCCCCGTATCGAGCGTCCTGCTCGCAGCGCTTATTGTTTACCCGTCAACAACACGGACACTTCACCACCAAACTCAGCATTTTTATGCATGTTCGTGTACTTCCATTTTTTTTTTCACCGCACGATTTTTTTTTTGCATGAAACAATTCGACGTCACACAAAAATGGGCTGTTTGAACAACTTAAATTAAACGACTTTCTGCCCAGCAACCATCCACGTGAATTTTTTTCCCCGTTAAAAAAAAAATCTGCCGTTGAGTTTTTTTCATGGGGAATTTTTTGTTATTCGGGGTTATTTAACGATAATAATGTGGGGGGTGTTGTTGGGTGTTGGATTATCATGGGGTGAATGGCGGTGGCGAAGCGGGGCGCTGTTGCATCTCTTTTGAAACGCACCGACTCTCACTTCACTGCTAAGCAGCGGCTAACGCTAACCTAGCTCAGCTAGCAGCCAATTAAGCTAGCTATTAGCCAAGTTAGCTGACACATTAGCAGGCTAATAGCTTGCTAATGTGCTAACCAATAAAGGTGGAGGTTCCAGAACAAGTGTCTTGATCGCGTTTTCCCACTTAAAACGCTGTTAAAACACAACGATAACAACTAAACGGACCACCACCACCACCATGGCTGAGAACCTGCTGGATGTGGGACCTCCCAACCCTAAGAGACCCAAGCTCAATTCACCTGCGCTGCTGTCAGCGTCTGATGGACCAGGTAAAGGCCTCGACTAGCATCTGATCTGTCAAACCACACCTTACAGTTGTAGAGCAGTGGTTCTAGGACTTTAAAATGTCAAGGACCCCCACCCCCCTAACTCTGACAGTATACAAATGGAACCAAATGGACCCGTCAGGGTCCATTTGGTTCCATTTGTATACTGTCAGAGTTACAGACTTGTAAGGGTCAATTTAGAACCCCCTCAAGAAACCCTGAGAGACCCCACTCTGAGAACCACTGTTGTAGACAGTTGATCTGAAGGGTAAATTTAGAACCCCCTCAAGGAACCCTGAGAGACCCCACTCTGAGAACCACTGTTGTAGACAGTTGATCTGATCCGTTAGGGTCCATTTGGTTCCTGTCAGAGTTGCAGACTTGTAAGGGTCCATTTAGAACCCCCCTCAAGGAACCCTGAGAGTCCCTGGACCCCACTTTGAGAACCACTGTAGAAGAGAGTTTGATCTGTTTATGATGACGAGTGACATCTTTTTGACACGACTAAATAAGTGACTGTAACATTCGACCAAGCAGCTGTACATGTACTACTGCCTTCAAACTGAAAAGTTTGTCAGTCAACTTTGTAGGTTTCCATTGCTGTCCTGGTGCAGTCTGGTTCATGCATGTTATACATGCGTCTGCAAATGTATGCAGGGTGCAGACAGACACAACCACTAAAGAGTTCTGCAGGGTGCTGATATGGTGTCTTACTTTAAACGAACTGGGTGGATGCATAGTAATAATAGCTAGCCTTGGGTCAAGACGGTCATAGATGTATTTTATCGAGTCTGACTTTTACTTTCGTATCTATAGATATGATCACGTGCATATCTTTGATCATAGATATATAAATGTCAAAATTGATAAAAAAATGCATTTATGATAGTCTTGATCCAACTATGGTATAAAATGAGGAGGATCCTAGCTTGCAGACACCTAATGGTAAAGTCAAATAATATCACACCCTCTGTTAAAAGCGTCCACATCTTATCCTGGACTCTTGCCAGTGTCAACAGTAATAAAGAAGAATATTTCTTTGTAACAATAATAGACTATGCTGCTGATGGTAGTGTCAAGTGGGAAGGATTGCTCTTTATATTGACAGACAGACCATTCAGTCCGCCAGTTGGTCATAAAACATTAAGATACAAGAAAATAAATCGTCATTGCTGATTGTATCAACTGTGTTTTGTGTTGTGCCACAGATCAGTTTAATCTGTGGGATAAAAATATCTACTACTATTTTGTGTCATGCACATGCTATAACGTAACCCTGTAGTATTTTTTTCTTTGACATGGATGATTGTCATTGTATCTGCTATAAAATAAATAGACTCGCTTACATAATAATATAATCTGATTCACTAAGACAGTGGTTTTCAGTGTCGGGTTTGGGGGACCCCCAGGGGTCCTTGAGGAGTTTCCAGGTACCTCAACCTGATTGCAATGTTTGCAGGGTTCAAATATCACTTGTATGACTATATCACATCGTTTTATTTAGTTTAAACCATTTTTAAAAAATGGGGGGGTCCAGGCGTAATGAAAGTCAATGTTGGATTTTAGGGGTCTCTGACATGGAAAAGTTTGTAAACCTCTGCTGCAGCTGCACTAAACGTTTGCAAATGGCTGCACCCAACATGATCAGATGTTGAACGAAAATGACAATCACAACAGCAGTGATTAACCACTTTCAACCTGGTTTCCTACTTTGGGCATGTCGTTATAGGTGAACATTAACGCTTTGCATGTTGTGACCTTGTAGTTCGGCTGTTTCAGCTATTTGTGATATGATGAAGTATATTGGGCTTACTATAACAACATCCAGTGATATGAGGAAGTATTTATAGGACTTACTATAACAACATCCAGTGATATAATGAAGTATAATAGGGCTTACTAAAACAACATCTAGTGCACATGACAGATACACCACATGTCTACAGCGATCAATTACGTCCTCCTATATAATCTAGGGTCGGGCCGTTATTTGCCTTTTTTGATATTCGCAGTTATGCAGCCGATGTGTCACGATTTGTAACCACTTTAAACCTGGTGTCCCTAATTTGAATATTTCATAAGTGAAACATTTTCAAGACATCTCATGTTTAACTACTTTAAACCTGGTGTCCATAATTTCAGCACGTTATAAGTGAAAACTTTGTAAGGTTTTCAAAAAAATTGAAAATTAG
Organism: Gymnoscopelus microlampas; assembly: GCF_963454915.1. Taxonomy (NCBI): domain Eukaryota; kingdom Metazoa; phylum Chordata; class Actinopteri; order Myctophiformes; family Myctophidae; genus Gymnoscopelus; species Gymnoscopelus microlampas. The sequence goes on from NC_139939.1 coordinate 18,228,996, forward strand.
CAGATCTGTAAACTCATAACGCATTGCGACACGTTGTGAGCTTGTAGATCAGCTATTTTCTTTTTGTATAGTAGGGCTATAACTGGTTAAATGAAAAAGTCAAATCGTTTTTTAATTTATTTATTTAGCAAATTTTTGACAAAATATCGGGCAAAACATCAGTAATCTGTGGCCTACTTAAATCGGGTTTGGCATCAGACCAAAACATCTGACATCAGTCGGGCACTAATATAGTCCCAAGTGCTTCCCAGTTGGCAATTGTGATTGAACAGGTCTGGTGGGACTGCATTGTGGAGCATCATCAACAGTAAATTACTGCAGACAAAGAGCATGCTAGCTCACTGTGGCAACAGTCATGCTTGGAGCTTCTCATGCAACACCCCTTTGCCCTGACATTTGGCCTTTCCCTTCTGCAAGGGGCCCTGTATTAGGTTGCATGTCTCATTTTGGGGTGTATGATAGCAAATGTTTCTGGTGTCTGTACGTACATGGACACTGGGAAGTAATTGATCTATGTCTTTAATTACATACATGTGTGTTGTGTATTTTTGAAGTAGTAGTTGATGGGGGGGATACTTTTCATGGGTGTGACGGAGGGCAAAAAAGTCTCCCTCATTGAGGCCATCTGTTACACAGCAGGGTTCCTCTGCCCCCTTGTACTCGCTGTATACAAATAATCCATTACAAGTCTGCAGTTTTTATGTTGTCATTTTGTCTTTAGTTATTTGTAAAGTGGTTCTAGATTTTGTTTTAAAATGCAGCATTCAATAGCTGCAAAATAGGCTTCACATGATTACTTGTGGGATGCTTTTTAAAACCATTTAAACCCTATATACTTCTTGCCTGGTCCCTTTTTTGTCCCTCTACACCAAATGTATTCGCCGGAAATACCAGATCTGCATGTGTTGCAATATCAAATAATGGAGTCAGTGATGTAGTTAACTGGAACTGGATAGCTCCAATTATTCCACAATACTTTATGCTTTTCTCCGATGATATAAAATGTGGGATTCCATAACTTTACAACAGGAAATAACTCGTACATAATTAGTATAAATGTCTTGCCGCCGTCAAACTTTGTTTGCTAGTTAAACTCCATGTGTCAGTCATAGGAATGCTGCATGCTCTTGCTCCTGCCCTCAGTGTGTTCACTCAGTGCTGCCTAAATGGCACATTTATGGCCCACCAGGCAGACGCAAGCTCATGACGCAGCCTCTAATGGAGCCATTTAGGTTTGTGCCTGCAGGCAAGGAGGAAAAACCCAGAGAAAAACAGTGGAAGGGGCAGGAGAGTAAATGAGTGGTGATGAAGGGGGTGTGTCGCCCACCCTTTCCAAAGAAAGCGCTTATGACTGCGCCTTTTGCCGGCAGAGTCCATAACATGGACTGATAGGTGGTTTTAAATGCCACACACGCCTCTGAGCTTTAATTTATGCTTGTTTACCCTCGGTTTAATCCAATCTTTTCCTATTGGCTATTATGGCCATATTTGCAGTTCCCATGTGCATTTGTCTGTTCTTTCTGTTTGAAGACAGTGCGTAAGTTTGATGAAATGAAATGTAAATTTACCTGGATCCATCCTTGGATCTCCATTAGCAAGGATGCCAGTGTTTCCCCTAGGATGAAGTTGTAACCATAGCACCGGGCAGCCTTTCGTGCGCGCACAGCGCAAAATATATTCCTCCAAATATTAAGTCAGGTGTCTGAGATTGACAGTCGCTGTGGCTATTTTCAACCACGAACATTAACTAACGTCCTTGCTCTTCTTTATGTCTCTTATCAGTCGCTGTTTCAGTGGTGCGTGCCACTGGTACACACAACACCACCAACCCCTTTCTTTTTCTCCCAAATGAAGTCGGCGTGGGTCGGATTCTGCAGCTAGTGATACCTCCCACTCCCCAATCATCGCTCATTATTGTAGGCATGCGGTTAGTAGCAGGTTATTCGGAGATAGTACAGCGTGGAATTCACTGCGCACGTAGCTACGTTTGGAAAGCTCTACCATACCAGCTACAACCACCGTGGATATATTGTAAACACAAATACCTGCTGCTTCAATGCGACAAGTGGGCTAATTAACGAGACTTATTGAGCAGCTGAGAAACCTGCGCATTTAACCACAGAAAAGTAGCGCAAAGGAACTACACATTTTTATGCTGAAGTCTGTGTCATGTGTCCTCTAAGGTTTTCTCTAGCTCAAGAACTCAGCTGTCAGATGTGTCCCAGCAACAGGCATTTGTGTTGAAAATAGTGATGTGATGAGAGGGGGCGAGGGGGCTTTTGTACTGTCTGGAACTAGAACTGGAAAATCACGGACGCAGTGTGGATAGTGCGACTGCGCAAGCTCTTGACAAAACGAACACATCTGTTGCAACTTCATTAAATATGCTGAGATGATGTACAGGCAAGCACAAAGTTATTGACCCGGAATATGAATTGATACGCCGTTTTGCAAATAAAACTTCAACTTAAGTTACTCACTGTCGATGCGTCCATGGCATGCATCCTACTAATGAACTACAACATCTGCGTTGAAATCATCTTCGAAAAGCTATACAAACATAGCTGCAAAACAAAACGCATTCCAGCCGACGGTACAGCCTACGTTACTGAAACATGTGACCCATAGAAAGCTGTTATCCTAGGGTGAGCCATTTCACAGGAGACCTGTAGACTCAGGAGAGCATGAGAATACGGCCCAATTCACACTTAGTCGCACACCGGTTTCGTGCACCTATAAGCTCACAATGCGCTGCGTATAAATATTTTTTTCAGAACAATCAAGCTGTGGCGGTCAAAAACAAGGTGTGGTGTGCCGCCACAGTTAAATGCATATAGGGGAAACACTGGATGCCCTCACATCAGAAAATATTTACAATTCAGGCATTTAGCAGATGCTCTTAATCCAGATAAATTTACAGTAAGCAAGGTAAACACAAGGTAATACTTCAAATGCATAGAGACAGTGTAGCGCCTCAGTAATCTATCATCATAGGTAAACCAAGATCATCAGTAGGGATGTTAACAATGCGTCGACTTTCGACTCATGCTTTTTTTGTTTTGATTATTACAAAAAAAGAATGGCTTGTTCAAAAACGTTATAAACGTTACGGTTTTCCAAAATGGCCAGTTCCAAATGTAAAAAATGATTAAACGTTTTCCTAATGGTTGAGGGAACGGTGCGTGTGTCTGTGCTGCGCTAGTGCATGACCGCTGACCACTCTGTCTGGTCGTGTTTTGACGCGACCGTTCTTGTATGCAGAGCATTGGAGAGTGTGGAAAAGAGGTACAGAAACGAGTGCAAGCAGGTTGGAACGGGTGGAGAAAAGTGTCAGGTGTGATAGGAAAGTATTAGCAAGAATGAAAGGGAAGGTGTACAAGACGCTGGTGAGACCAGCTGTGTTTTATGGTTTAGAGACCGTCGCACTGAGGAAAAGACAGGACGCAGAGCTGGAGTTAGCAGAGACTAAAATGCTGAGGTTCTCTGGGAGTAACAAGGATGGATAGGATCAGGAACGAGTACATAAGAGGGACAGCGCATGTTTGATGTTTTGGAGATAAAGCCAGAGAGGCCAGACTGAGATGGTTTGGACATGTATAGAGGAGGGATACTGAGTATAGTGGTAGAATGATGCTGAGGTTGAAACTGCCAGGAAGGAGGCCTAGAGGAAGACCAAAGAGATTTATGGTGGATGTAGTGAAAGAGGACATTAAGTTAGTTGGTGTGTAAGACAAGGAGGCAGAGGACGGGGTGAGATAGAGGCAGATGATTCGCTGTGGCGACCCCTGAAGGGAACAGCCGAAAGGAAAAGAAGAAGAAGAAGTTCTTGTATTTGACTTTGTTTTGTTTACTCCCTGCCTAAAAGTCCGCTTGAAAATCGCAGTTTCACAGCAGTGCGGTGTGGGACGATTTAGTCAAGATTGACAATTAAACAGTGCAATGCAAATCGTGCAGATGTCAAATCACATTAAAGCAAGGCACCCAAAGCCTTCACCCAAGCAAAGCAGAATGGCAAAACAGCAGCAAATGGCCAAAAACAGCCTCACAACACGTTGTGTAGATCTGTCTGTCTATATTCAACGGGTGACACCATCAGATTGATAAATAAGCATATTGATTAACCTATGTGACATTGTTGTCCTCTCCACTCGTAGCAGGAACTCAAGTTGTTATTTTCATCACAACAGTTCCAACAAAGTACTCCATGACTGCAGATAGTGAATCTTCTTGTAATAGTTACAAGCATAACATCCTAAATCCAGAGATTATAAGCCAACGTTTAATATGCCATATACTAAACCTTGAAGTGATGTTTTTCTTTGCGACAGTACCTCCCCCCGCACACGTGTGAAGCATGGTAAATGGTACATGGACATAAAATGCATTGTTTTCCTTGATAATAATGAAAGTCAGACAATACCAATTTTATTTCTAGTAAGCAAAATAACAGGAACATTTTGGAAATATTTAAAAAAACATTTTTAACTGTACCGAAACCGTGACCCAAAGACAGAGGTTCAAACCGAACCATGAGCTAACTGAACGTTGCATGCCTAGTTAGTATTGGTTAATTGCTTTTTAAATGTATTACACAATGTGAAATGCCCTCAGCAATCACTATTAAAAATAATAAAGCATTGAAATTCGAATGGGATTATAGAGGAAACTGACAGCACTGTGTTGTGCACGCTCGGCCGCGTGTGTGTGTGTGTCTGGTCACGCTGTGTAGTGAAAGTTCTTGAATAACGACACAAAAGTATGAATTAACAAAGTTTACTGATCTCAGTTAGCAGTAGGAAAAATACAGACAAGTTTGGTCTGTAAAAATGGCGTTGAAATAGTTTCGTTTCGAATGAATGAATCAACGTGCTTTCAGCACAAACAACAACATCAATACTACCGGATGTAGCGTCTCAGCGTGTCATGTGACACGGAATGAATAACTTGGCTCTTCCGGTGGTTCTTTCACAATAAGGGTTGCAACAAATACACAATATGCAATGAAATAATAATGTATGTTTCTTAAACTGTAAATTAGTACATTCCTTTTTTAACTGTTTTAACTATTTATGAAATTACATGAAGATGAAATAAATCACAACACGCTGAGACTGACAGACCACGTTGGTTCAGCACAGCAGGCAAACTTAAATTTTTTTTTTCTCCCAAAAGTTTTGATGTAATATTGTTTACTCTGTCGCTACAACGTGGACCTGTGGCAATCAATGTTTGGGGCGGTGGATGGAGAGCAAGTTCTCGTTAGGAAACGTACGGGCTGCTGAACTGTGTATGGATCTCCGTATTAGTACAGTAGGGCTGTCAGTTTTCCTCTATAATCCCATTCGAATGCGTTATTTTTAATATTCAAATATTTTATATAAAATATCAGTATATACAATAATTTATAGTTGTACAATAATAAACACCCACGTGCACACATACAAATTCTATAATAGCAGGCTAAACAAAATAGTGAAACCAACTATATCAGTTAAGGGTTATGGCTTTAATTTAAGTTCATTTTCTAGTTTTTTTTTTCAAGAGGAGAGTAATATTTTGTCTAATTTTTTTTAATATACTTTTTTCATGTGGACACCAGAGTGATATAGTCATGTCGATTGTGAGGAGGCAAAGGAATTGTTGATCATCTCTAACTCGGGTTATTATACCATTGACCCAAACGTTGCAATGTTCCTAAGGTGGAAGAAACCTGTACCTCTACAGGACGGGTTACTGACTTGATGTGGTGGTCGATTGATCAAAATTAACGGCAAGGTTTCTGATGTTCAATGAGGACTACAAGCCATGTTTACCTCCTATTATTTATATGTGCACTAGCTACTTAGAAAAGCTGGATGTTGGTTTGTACTGCAGTGGTGGTGGGCTTGTTTTTGTGTAAAAATGTAGGCTACAATTTTAATGAGATTCAAAAAGTCAAGACAATATCTATTGACAGCGTGGCTTCCCTGTGCAACGTCCGTACTTGGAGGCCAGTCTAGCCCTGTTGGAAGACCATTGGGAATATTTGATGTGTGGAACTCAATATTTTGGCAAAAAACTAGATATTAGGGGAACATGTTGGGGGACATGCATAAAGACAAATACTGTTCTTCATGGATCACCCCTTTAGTAATCTCTCAAGAACAGATTCAGAGCTTCGCTACTGAATCTCTTGGGAGCCCCGTTCAGAATGTGTGAGCGTTGGCCTACAAGTGGGCATGCCTTCAGATCAGGAAGCAGGCCGCGCTTTACCCAATCAAATGTAGTGGGCGGGATGTACATCTGTGCGCTCGCTTCCCACTGAAAAAACCCAACCTTATTTAACAATAGCGTCCTCGGAGCCGACAAAACCACGGAACGTTAGTAACATTTTGACTTGTTGTTTCATCATTGAAACAAGGGCTTATAACCAAAACGATTCATGTTCTTTGGGAGAAATGGTGTTCGTGTTCCATGGAGAAATATTGTTGGGAATGAAAACATAGTCCCACCACCGGAAGTGAAGGGCTGAGGGCAGACCAAAAGCCGGTTTCCAGTCAGCGTCGGTCTATTTTATCACTCCCCCCAGAGTCAAATGCAAAAGTGAAAAACGCTGGGGCCGCTGTTTTTCCTTTTATTTGACGATGGGTTCCCAGATTGCCCCTTTAGTGACACACCCTAAAAAACTATAATGGAAAGGTGTTTTCTGTAATGATGTTGTGAATGTTACATTACATGGCAGAACAGCAATTCTAAATTGGGTTTAAATGTACTGATATTAAGCAACCCGCAGCTGCACCTTTTAAGGGAGACTCTCCACTATAAGGGACCCACTCAAGATGTTCACTCAATAGTGGCTTATTGGTACCGCTCATCATCTTGCATCTGAAAGAAAAAATATGCTCTTGAGCTGATGCAAACAAAAAACCTGCCCATTAACGATAAGGTACAGACCCAAATGAGGGAAATGCACCTATTGCAATCTATGCATTACTTGTGACATTACTAACATGGGTGTACAACGCATGACAGGATGGAAACTAATGATTGTGAACGAGAAACTAACAAGATCAAATGAATGCTTCATACTTATTTTATTCTATAGGCTCATTTTAATAAAGCTGTAATGGTTTAGATACAAGCCCGGACTTATCTGGAGAACGGAGACGCATCACTGCAAGGATGAGCTCATTGTGCTGTGATGGAAGTTGGAACAGTTTTTACCTCGACATGAAACGGGAAATCAATCTGTTTTGTTTAAATCAAATTAAGGTAGGCTAAGACACAGAAATGTGACACGGAGGGAGTTATACCGTGAGGGACAATCCATACATAGTTTTTAGGCATTACTACCAAATTAATCGCCCGTTTCAGCTTGACCCGTTATCATTTTGAATACATTAAATTGACGTTGTTAAACGTGTAGGCTTTCTAGTACCGAGGAGTCGGGTTAGTGTGTGTGTGTCTGCGGTGTGAAGTGTGTTTACAGCGAGGCAGCTGATTTATCCTTCGCTGTATGACAGTGTCCCATGGCAAACGCAGCTTATCTACAAGCCCACAACGCGTTGCATCAGTGAAGCATTGAGGACCTGTAGATTGGCCCGCGTTCTCGCGGGACACATAACTAAGGTGATCTCGCGAGACCAGCTGCCGTTTATAGTTACATGCGCCCTGAGTCTTTCTAGAACTCACACAGCAGATTATTTTTTATTTTATTTTAATTCAAACTTTAATTTTTCATCATTCTTTCATTTTTGATATTCGAAGGAATATTTGAATATGGAATATTCGTTGACAGCCTTAGCTGTAAGTAAGCCACTTTCTTGGGAAACAAACTAAATGACTGTTAAAGCTGGACTTTTATTTGGGGTTAAACAACAATGCTGGACCAAATGTTTCGTTCTGTGATTCTGTGTATTCAGTTATTACAACTGATGGTCTCTAATGCAAATATCATCTAAATGAATGAACTGACACTTGATGCAGGGCATCTCCCTGTCCTTGAGGAGTGTTTTGACTGTGCAGATGAAGGGAGATCTTATTAGCTTGCTGCTTGAATTGGCTTCCCCTCTGGATTCCTTTCACTCACTGAGTTGCAGCTGCTGGGAAACTGGATATATTCTGCTCATTAAATATTGCTCTGAAGAAATATAAAAACATTTTCTTTTGGATTTTTCAAATAGCAAATTTTGATTTGATTTTATGATGGCTGACAATAACCGCCCCTCGTTAACGGTCATTAATCGTTAACTAAAATGTATTATTTCGTACGGACAAATGCCTGTGACAGACTCAGGTTCCCAAATTAACACACTGCCACGACTGTGCTTGTGAAACTGCTACAGGAACCCAGTATAGCCAAATGTGAGTATATTTACATGTGTACATGTGAGTCTTGAGTAAATTATGGAGATCACCCAGCACCCACCATGAAAACTGTATTGACTACACATGCTGAAGAGGGTTGCTGCCATAACCCACTGTATCCTGCCTTTCTGCATGCGTGGCGTGTCATCGTGTGTAGTACGTGATTGCCTCAAAGTTAAAATTCTAATCATGATTTTATTTAAAAAAACTGGTAGTATTAACTAGGCAAAATCCCTAATACCATTTAACGGTTAAACAGTTAATTATTAACATCCCTAATGTATACTTTATGCATTATTATCATTTTAATATCTATCTTTTTGAATGGGGCGTTCATTTACCTCTCTTGTGTCTCCCCATTGCTGGACACTTTGAATCTTAGACAGAGCTGTGATGGATGACATTTTGGTGCTAAGTGGTTAGCTACCCCCCTGCTAAGATGCAGAGCAGCAAGTGGGCCTGCTGCACCTGTCCCTCCCAGGCCAGACACTCTGCCTTGGGGCAGGATGACAGACAGCCACAGTCTGGACCACTGCTGGGGCTACGAGAGCCACCACTGTCTACCACTGACTGAGTCTATTTATAGCCATAACTCCTAGAAGAAAGTCACCAGGGATCCAACTGAAAATCCCACTAGTGACTAGAGAAGATGGGTCAGGAATGGTAGGGAGGGAACTCGGAAGAAATAAGGAAAATACAAAAGGGAAGTGCAGGTGAAACCTAGTCATAAAAGGGAGAGCAAATGGCAGGCTACTTAGTGAGATGAGCATTACGACTCTCAATGGGTCTCCCCAGAGAAGGGAGTCCCTGCATGGCGTGACCCAAACCAAAACATTGCTTTGCATTTTGGTCCCCAGCCAAAGAGCATGGGGCAAGGTCTTGAAGAGCATGTATGTCCCCATTCAGAAATAATTGCAAGTCCACGGTTAGAATGTCTGTGGTTAAAATGAACGCTGATGCACTGTGAAAGAGCAGTCCAGGCTGCCGCTAGAAGTCGTCCCCCCCCCTCGGGCGGTGGAGGGTTGGAGGAGGCGATTGAGTGAAGAAAGATGGACAGGGGAAGATGAATGGCCTCTTGGCCCCAGCCAGGCTTCTTCCACATGGAGCACCTGCTTGCCTGATGCCAGGGAGGGGCAGCAAGGCAGAGCAGCGAGGCTGTGTTTACTTAGGGAAGTGTGTGGGCCAAGTGGCCTCATTAAAGGCTGAATCTCGCTTGAATCTCAATGAAGACATCCAGCAGCAACAGAAGGCAAGCCAGGGGAAACTACCCTGCACTGTCCGCTCTGCTGCTCTGTCCTCTCCCAATGCAAAGCAGATGCACTCAGTTAGCTGGCAGACACTTGGAAAGGTACATTATGGGCTAGTCTGAAAATAACATGCGCTTCGTGATGGTTTCATTGATACTGTAGATCAGTATGTGCACACAACTGCCATCAGTTGATGTTTTTCCTCTTTTCTTTTCTTTTTATTAAGAGTAGCCAATTATTTTTTACCCCCCTTTTCGACACAATTTAGTCGTTATGCCAATTAATTCCTCCCCACACACATTTCTGTTGCTGTTGTATCCTACTGACTCAGTGAGGAGCCCCCACCGGGAGGACGTAGAGCCTTCGTCCTACTCCTCCCGCCCAACACTCCCCGCTGACAGGTGCTGCAGTACGTGCAATGACCAATCACTCTCCCCGCCCGGCTTCCCTCCCCCGAACACGGGCCAATTGTGTTCGCATAGACGCCCGACATAGCCGGTTGCAGCATGGTGGCTTCGAACCCTCTTTTCTAAAGCATATTTTTTGTCAAAATCCGTCCCAATTCGTACGTTTCTCCCAAGACTAAGAGCTCTACCTAAGCTCCTGCCAGATTGGTTGAAACACCTTGGTACTTCTCCTATTCTTTAAAATCTGTTCACCCTCTCATATGTATGCTTCTCAGATCAGTGTTAGGGTGGATTTTACAGTGTAAAGAATGTCTGTCACAACCTGTATCTGTGCAAAAAGTGATTAACGTTCTATTTAAAGCTAAGTTTACCTTGTTTTGGCTGCCATAGTTTGTTGGGTAGGATGCTGAGCCAGGGGAAGGCACCATAGGGGGGTAGGTGGCCTGTTTTCTAACACAGCAGTTTATCGTAATTCCCCATGTTTAACGGTAGGGGCCATGTATTGCACAATGGAGCTTAAATGTTATTTGGATATTACTTGCAGGAGAAGAAATTGGCTTATATATGCTGGCCACAGTAGTAGTACAATCTCAAAAGTTATCAGGCTCTGCCTGGTGGCGGTTCAGCCAGTTAGTACATGGACCACATGCGCCTTGAGTCGCGAGTAACCGAGTCTGACTCCCGTCATGCCACACATGTTTGTCTCCCTTCTGTCAATAGTTTGGCCCTGTTGGGCATCCACTTCCCTAGGAACAAGGCTGCTATTGGTAAGAAGGAAATGGAATTGCTTTTCTCTGCCGCAGCAAGAGAGAAATAGTTTTCCTGTCCGCTTATCTTGATTGTTACTTTACTGTATGGTTGATGCATAAGTAGTGCCTTGTAGTGTAATGGAATACAAGAACCCTCGCCCGGGTCAAATCCGGTGACCTTGGAACGGTCTCCACCAGGTATTCATAAACGTAGCCTCAGTAAAACTACGTCTAAACCTAACCTTATTCCTAACCTTAACCTCAGTAAAACGAATACAAGAACTGCTGGGGGCGTGTGGTCCGTGGGAAAAATGGGGGCGAGTGTGTTTTGGGGCAAGCGTTTCCGGTTTCCGTATAAAGACGTACCGTTTCCAACTGGAGTTAGTAATGTGTAGTATATTTTATTTTGTAACTAACTACTGGGCACACACTGCTCATCTCCAATGGCTTTGACTGTAACTTCCACACCATTCTCTTCTTATACTGGGGACACATGATGAACTGGGGAATGAACAGTCTAGGACTCTGTTGTCTGCTTCTTTTTGAAACATCGGAATCGAAAAAGTATTCTTTTTAGTGGCACCAGTGTGACTGAGGGACAATTATCTAGCATTATCAAATTCAAAACTCGTATACAACCAGTTTGCTTGCAGTCTTGAGCCCTCATAAATGGTATAGAGTTATTCAAATGTACTTAATGTTTTTTTCTCAATGCTTTGCCAATTAGCCTAATTAGTGTGCTAATTGTCAACAAGAAACTGCCATCTCTGCTTTGCTTTATGGATGCTGTATGGTGCCAGAAAATGTACCCTCCCAGTGTCCATATTCACACACACCTGCCACTTTTGTCTTAATCATTTCATGCTTAAAACACACCACAGTCCCTGGTATGCCGGCATTATGCTCACACTTCACAGTGGTGTGACACAAATATTCTTCCCCAATTACAGCTTGACTCATTACTGTCACTGTTTGTCAGGCATCTTGAGTTCTGTCGTTTATCACTGTCTTGTTAATCACACTGCATCTCTGATGATGCTGTACCAGATTGTGGTGAAGAAGTGCCAGTGAGCACATTAACCCATTAAGACCGAGAACGCATCTGTGTCATTTTCCGAATTTCTTTGGTGGCAGAAATCTCACCGATGCGCTGTGCTGTTTAAAGCTGTAGACTCCACGACGAGCAATCCATGAAAAACAATGCATGTGTGCAGGGTGCGCGATGGTCCTGGCTAAAGCCTGGAACAACAACATGTCTCATGCGAGTCACCATTGCAGAGCGATCGCACATCGAGACTCGTTTTGGCCACTGTAAAAAGTTAAGGAGATACAGAGGTTTTTAGCAAGGAGATAGAATGGAAGCGGATGGGAGCCAGATTTTTTGGCACGGTGATCCATCTGTCTCTTACTTCTTAGAGTGTTCATGGGTGATTCCAGGGCTGCACTAGCCCCGCCCCCCGCCCCCCCCCCCCCCTTGTGGAAAAAAACAAAAAGGTAAAAAAAAAGTGTATTTACGTTTTTTTGGCTTTTTGGCAAAACCCTTTGGCACACATGTCAGAGTTTTGTGTGCAAATATGGTGAACAATATTCAGTGACCTATTGTTTTTTGTCAGCATGAGGTATCACTTGTTTCATTAAGTGAGATACATGATGCTGTGTCAAATAGGATAAAAGTAGCCTACTGATGATTTGTTAACTCCTAAATGTTGCTTATAATCTGTTGATATGATATTCTTTATGTAAGCAATCTCAACCTTGGTTTGCATTAACTGTCATTTCTCTTTTCCTCCTTCCTCCTGCCCTTCTACCCCATGTCGCTTCTATGCTTCACTCCATCTCCTCATAGATCTCGGTTCTCTGTCCTGGGATGATCTGGAGAATGACCTGCCAGATGAGCTGATTCCCAATGGCGGAGACCTGGGTCTATTGGGTGGCATGCCCTCCAATGGGAGCACTGGTGCTGGTGGACCAGGTGGCAGCACCATTGTCCCAGATGCGGCCGCCAAGCACAAGCAGCTGTCGGAGCTCCTGCGAGCAGGCAGCACCTCCGGCCTCACAGGCGCAGGGCTGAACTCAGCCAGTCCTCAGTCTGGTGGCATGGGGGCTCAGCTGGGCACGCCACTGGGCAAGAGCCCCCTGGGCCAGGGCTCACCCAACAACCACCCGTCCCCCCAGGCCCAGAAAGCGGGTACGCCCACTGGAGTAGCGGGGCAGAATAATGGCAACAACACAGCAGCTATGGGCCTAAACACTGCAGGCTTCAACCAGGCAATGATGAACAACAGCCAGAACCATGCAGGACTCTTGGCCCAGGGAGGACAGCCGCAGCCTGGGCAAGTGATGAATGGCGGCCTGGGACCTGGGCCTGGGGCTGGGAGAGGCCGAGGAGCTGGGGTGGCAGGCATGCAATACCCGGGACAGACACCAGGTACAGGAGGGGCAGGGAGCGCGTTGGCAGAGACACTAACCCAGGGAGGCCAGCAGATGGGAGCTCATGCCACCATCAACGCAGCCCAGCAGGGTGGCAACATGAACAAGGTGAGTCATATTACCACACTTAAATACACCACTCCTTTTGCTTTGAAGGACTGCATAGTTGTTGCGCATGTGGTTAAAGGATTGGACTGATGGCGTCATTTGCTCTGAATCATAATTGGTACAGAATCATCTATTTTTTTAATTCCAAGCTCTTGGACAATGGAGATGGGTGGAAATTGTTCATCTCTCATACTGGTAATAAGTATATATAATAACTGGTAAAAAAAAACTGGATACATTTGGGATAATACTTGACTCCTTACACACCCTCCAAGAAATGTGTGTGAAGTAAGAATACTGTGCAGACAAATTTCCTGGTCAGCACAGTATTAATCTCGTATGCGTGTTTCTTGTGTCCGACTTTACGTGGCATTAAATTGGCTTGTTAATGAGAACGGAGATGTTCCGAGGCAACCATAAAACCGCCCAGGCTTAGTTGGCTTGATATATTCACTACAGCAGGCCCCCAGAGTCAGGGAGAACGATATTAAAGACCTCTCAATGCCTGTCACACTCCAAATTACTTGTGAGAGAGAGACTAAGGGCCCTATTTGGCGTGCCGCCTAAAGGTCGTAACAGACGGGAAGCGGTGGACACGGGCGTTACCGCTCGGATCAGCGGGGATCGACTGTTGTTTTGTCCTCCTGCGCATAGTGGGGGGGGGAGCTGACCATAATCCAGCTCTTGCCGCCCGCGCGAGTGTGCACAAACGAGCACGAGAATTTCACGGGACCGCGCCCGCTCGCCTCAACTTCACCGCGCGTCCCAAATAATCGCCCGCCTCTCATTGAAAATGAATTACATAGGTGTGTCGGCCGCTTCCCGTCTGAAATGACCTTTTATCCCTAAACTTATTAGCCATATTTTACTATTTTGAAAAACATTTTAAAATAGTTCAAATAGCCGATCTACAAGCTCACAACGTGTCGATGTGGATCGGCTAGTTGAACTATTTTAAAATGTTTTTCAAGATAGGGCCCTTTGTGTGCTTTGATTTAGTTTAGGAATGCAGTACACTACATTCACCACTTGGAAGGTGCTAAATATTGGTTTGGCCAATATATCGGCCATTATTTGACTTTTTTGATAACATTGGTATTGACGATGGTGCATCATATGTGTCCCGATATTTTTAAGTCAAAATAAAATTTCTCCCCAGAGCAAGCGGGCAGGCATTTGCACAGCAGACCTGGGTTCAAATCCAGGGTAGAACAGAAAAGTTACATAGTGCAGCTTTAAGTGCCCAAAATCTCTTCTGCCCGGTTCTCCTCATTGGCTGGAACAACTGATCTACATTTGCACACAGCCATTGACGATTACCATGTGCACGGGACACCAAAGCCCGTGTTTCGCTTTCCCCAAATGTTGCTGTTTATTAGCGTTTTTGTGTTTGCTGGCTCCCAGGTTGCCAAATTATGTGCGTCAAACAAGCGCCAGCGGATCATGACGCATGCGTGGTGCTCATACCCCCCGACGGGGTATGGTCTAGTATGACTAATTCTACACTGGTGTAGTTTCCCAGGAAATCAAAAGGAAGTAATTATGTTCTCCTGGTTGAGAGGTTGGATCCAGCACACTGGACTTGTCAGTGACCACAACACAAAGAGGAGGGCGGCTAGCTAGTTTTAGGGGGAGATTATGCATGTATGCAATTCATTGTCACACACCTACTGTCTGTTGTAACCACAACACAGAGATGAACAATTTATGTAAAAACAGGGCTGCAACAGTTAATCCAACTAATCCATTTATCCATCAATTCGTTGATATTAAGAAAAAAGTCTTTGCTTTTCTTTTTCTTTTGTTGGTGAAAGTTACAGAAGTGCATATGGTGGTGTATAAAATGAATTGTAATGAATTTGTCATACAAACACAATACTCATTGTTAAACTTTAGGCTAGTTAAATATACCATACCAGTCTAACTTTTCTGTTGCACGTCACTTCAGCTTTGTGTGCTAGGGGGAGAGAAAGTCCATTATTGAATATATGGGGTATGTCTTCTGTGTGTCTGATTACTACTAAGTACTTCAGATATTTAGAGATCATTTTCAATCGAAAATATACACATACAAAACATCCTCTGTTGTTTGTACATGTCTTTGAATAGCATAAGTGGACTGTGAAGTCCAATGGGACTACAAAAGTGTATTGGACCAAAGTATTTAATACATCATAAAAAAATTGCATTCATCAAAATTCAAAAAGCAATTGATAAAATAATTGCTAATAATAAAATAATCGATAGTTGCAGCTCCAATGTAAAAGTATAAACTCTGGGACCATACTTATCTGAACAGAGAAGTCCATGTGTCTTTGTGTTTTGTGAAGCTGAACCAGACTTGTGCGATTACCTTCTCACCAACAGCTCTGGGAGAGCAAATTGAGGGCAGGAAAAGACAGCCTTTGTCACAGAGAGCATGGCTTTCCTATTGTGTTTTAAGTGCAGGTTGTAAATCTCATCCTGGGTGCGCGTGTGTGTGACACTAGCATCAGCCACTCCCGCCCCCTGTATTGTTCATGATTGTGTGACTGTGGAGTGTGGACGTTACCTTCTTTTCTTTCTCTGGCATACTGACTGGGTCTTTGCTCTGTCTATCACTTCAGCACTTGGGAAGCAAGGGCATTGTAAATCACAGAAGAACTGAGTGCAAATGGGGAAAAGATACAAAGAGACTAATCCAGCTGCACACAAACCAGGTCCCCCCCCCCTCCTTCTGGCAGCAGAGTGGGAAGATTAGTTTTGGCACCCTTGTTGCCGCCTGGCGTTGTGTGGATTGATTGAATGAGCAAGGGAGTGAATGGAAGACTGCTCTGTGTGTGTGTGTCCCCGTGTGTGTGTGTGTGTGTGTGTGTGTGTGTGTGTGTGTGTGTCCATGGACATCTCAGCTGGGTCTGTTGGCTTGCTTTCAACAGCCTGGGGGGAGGCTTCCTGGCATGGCTTAGTCTGGTGTGGGTTGTCAGCAGCCGAGGGGATGAAGGAGTAGACCTGAGTAAGTCAATGGATGGAACAAGGGCAGGCATGGTACTAATGGGGATTTGTTTCCCATTGGAACCACACATGCTAATGCTAAAAATGTATTCAATCATTTGTTTCTGCAGAGCACTTATGCTGGTCTTTTTTTGTGGCAGGAAAGAGATGAAGGCAGAGACTGGGGTATACAGAAAAATGAAAGAAAGGAGGGAGAGAAAAAAGCTATGATTTTAATTCGTCATCGCTCATCGGTGCAGAAAACCTTTTGTCCACAGTCGATAATGGTGCTTTCATTATTTCAGCAGCCAACAAAACCTTATGGTTTGTCCTGCGGTTCCGCTAGTTACATAAAACCTCCACTCCTCAGGAGTGAGAAAAATGAACAGAGAGGAGGATAGAGGGCCAGAAAGTAATTCTAGATGTTGGGGTTTTTGAAGCGTGTTCCTGCCAAAAAACGTTGTCATGCTGAGCTGCAGTGAGCCAAATTATCACTGACCAGTGCCATGCCAGATTGGACTCGACTGGGTGAAGTAATCCAAGCACGACTCGGATTTGCCCTGCACTAGCAGAGGGGGTCTTGTAGTAACAAATTGTTTTTTAGTTGGCACGATCATGCCAACTGTAATTGGCTTGATGGTGTTGTTTGCATTTAGTTAAGCAGTCAGAGGCAGAACAGCACTTTGTAAAAGTCCATGAGCAGCTTTCACACCAACTGTCAACTGCAAATAGGTGCATTCATTCAAGGCTGTCAGTTTTTCCCTCTAATCCCATTCAAATTTCAATTATTTATTATTTTTAATATTTGAATATGTTCAAATATGTTATATAATTATATAAAATAATGTATAGTTGTACAATAATAAACACCCACGTGCACACACACAAATGCTATAATAACAGGCTAAACAAAATGGTGAAACCAAATATATTAGTTAAGGGTTATGGCTTTAATTTAGATTCATTTTTGGGTTTTTTGATAAGAGGACAGTTATGCTTCAACTTCTTACCGTGCGTCAATTCCATTGATTGACCAGATCTGTAGGGGCGCAGTGGAGTAACACTTTTTTTTTCATCCGGTGGAATATTTTCTTTTCTGGCCAAAACGTGTATTTTAGACGTGATTCCCAGAGTGTTCCCACTAAGGAAAGTAGGCTTTCAACATATTAAAACCGTCTTTATTTTGGTGAGTAGCGAAAGTGTATTTTATTTTATTACAGTCGAGAGGCTGTACGGGCTCTCCATACACCGTCCCAAGCGCTGATAGGCACATGTCCCCGTTGTAGCGACGTTTCTTGTTTTCATGTTAAATGTTGTGTGTCGTTCGCGGCTCACTTGTCTGTGAGACTTTGACCAATTATAGTGCTTTGAAATCACTGCTTTATGTCAGTGCGTTCCTGCCTAGTGCCTGTTTTTGCTTCGGTGTACACATGCAGTAGGGGTGTGCCGATACACTAATTTCAGGAAACGATACGATACGATATTTGGCTCACAACTTCGATACGATTTCGATACGATACGATACGCACTTTTTTTATTATGAAAATATATGGAGGAGAAAAAAAGAAAATGCAAACAAATAATTCAGTTTTTGCATTATTCAGACATGCAAACTTGTAGCTTTTCAGCTACAATAGCCGTTTTGAATCCAAATAGTATGACACCTGAACCGAAAAAAAAACATGTTGTCACTCTTTTCACTTCGGGGCCGTTTGCATGCCTGATTATTATGATTGTAAAAAAAATAAAAAATAAAAAATAAAAAATAAAAAATAAAAAACGGTATTTTTTTTCCCCAAAACGATACATATCGTCGCGAAAACGTATCGCGATATATCGCGGGACGATATATCGGCACACCCCTAACATGCAGGGAACACAGCTGACCTACAAGCCCACACGGCGTTGCATCACCGTTTTAGATTCTCCTAACCATCTCCTTCCCTGCATTCGTCCAATGTTCTGTCTGTCAAGATGGGTCTGGGTGGTAATGGAGGTCCATTCAGAGCTCAGGCTTATGGCCAAGGGTTCCCAGGACCAGGTCAGCAGCTCAATGCTCAGCAGTTGCAGAATAAGGCTGCCCTTGCCAACAGCCTGCCTCCCTTCCCCAGTGAGCTCAAAGGGGCTACCGTCACCAGTGTGCCAAACATGGTGAGTCCCTGTCTGCAAAAAGATTTTCTTCTAAAAAACGTAGGGTATATATTTGACTACACTAAACCACCTTTCATAGGGTGTCATTGTACAGCGGGGGGTAAACTGACAGTGTAAACGGCTACCACCGATGATACCACTTGATTCTGTTTCATATTCAAATACAATTTTGGCCACTAGATCGAATCAGACTTGAAAATCAAGAAATAAAGAAGACCTTTTCCTCAGTTATCAATTTATTTGACAACACAACACCATAGAATAAATATATTGCACTGTTTTAATCCAAGCAGGTATTACTGGACAAAATTTGAAAATCTGTCATGCAGATAGTATGAAATCCAATTTCACATCTGTTGCGGTCTATTGCAGCAACACAAAACCGTCTTCTATGTTGTCTCAGCCCTAGTGTGTGAGTTGGCATTGGCATGACTTCTAAAGTCAGACTGGTAGCTGCTGGATGCAATTCTCAAAGAGGGAACAAGGTCATTATTTGACACTTTGATTTGTTATTCTGTAGACTGGCGTGTGCGAATGGAATGCACAACCTTCATGGCAACAACCATTATGTCCTTCATATTCAATATTTTCCTGCACATTAATTGCTGGTGAATAATGTAATGATAGTGGTGGGGAATCAGACCTTTGTGGCAATGGCCCACCATGGCTGGGGCGCCGTCCTTTGTTATGGAAACAGGTTTAAAAAAAAGGAAGATCAAGTGTCATTTCAATCGGATGAGCAATTCTTGTCATATGAATGACAGATGGCTAGAACGTCATACATTGCTGGATGGAATGATGGATGGATGGATTGGATGGATGGATGGACACGTTTTTGACTGGGATACCTGCCCAGTCCTACATCTAGATGTCGGAATGTGGGCGTTTAATCAAAATGTGTGCGTTTCGCGTGACTTTTTGTTGGCTCCGATGCTTTGAAGGACAGCCAATGAGATGACAGAAAAAAAAATAATCCATTAAATTACAACTCGGTATCCCAGTCACAATGACATTACTTATGTCATTTGTTCTTGTTACAAGGGAAGATCAGTTTTGGAAAAGTCTTGATGATGATTTGAAAGTATTCCCTTTCTTTGCCGCTGTACAGGTGTTGCAGAAAGATTTCTGGAATTTATGGATGGATGAAACAATGGACGATCAGTTTTGGAAAAGTCTTGTGAAATTATTTTGTTTGTCAGAAAGTTTGAAGTTACAATGGGTTTGTATAGGAAGGGGGCGTGTCTGATGAAATGTATATCAAATATCTAAATACTGAATCAAGCAACTTGAAAACGGTCTGGGGGGCTCACAAAAGTCTGAGTAGACGATAAAATGACCCAATGTTTTTTTGAAAGTGAAATATCCCTTTAATTTCTGCCAGTGGCTTGTAACAACAGGTTTATGGTATTCAGTCTTCTTCGGATACAGGGATTCCCAATGTGACGGAATCCCTGGGGTTCTTGAGCTACCTCTAGTCTGCCAGAGGAAAAATGTAATGGTGGTTTAATGGATGTAATAATTACATAATTACATTCAAGTTTTTTAAATGGGACTTTTTCATTAATTAAAAGCATGCAATTAAAACATTTCCTTTGTAACGTTTTGCACTTAAGCTGCAATTTCGATCATTTTAATTAATGTAATTTTCTTTAATTTGGCTCAGTTATTACAGCATCCCCCCATCATCATCTCTCATGATGATGGGGGCCTCTCTGCCAGTGAGCCTGTGCGTGTGTCCTTGCCCTCACCCTTCCTCTTTGCTATTTAAAAGTGACGTTTGTAAAGCACAATAAAGCACGTTGAATGGCTTTGTTGATGAAATGTGCTATACAAGAAGTGTGGTGTGAGTGATTATTATTTGTGCATGTTTAATGCCTTCAATGTGGCTATATAAATAGGGTGCATCAGCCCAGTTCGGATGTACAGGGTTCCCACGGTCATGACATTCCTGGAAATATTTTTTAACTAAAGAAATATATTTTCCAGGCCTGGAAAAGGTTTGGAGTTAATCAAATGTTTTGGAAAATGTTTGTATATAATTTGCAGTTTTTGGTTATTGAAAAAAAGAAATGTCCCAAAACATGTCTAGCATTACGTGAAATAAGTGTGGCCTAATGTATACAGGACGTCGCGTTGCACCATAACACGTTGTTAGTTTGTAGATCTGTTCTGTTTGTCACATGACACCTTTGCTCGAGTCTGTCTTGGTGCATTGATAGAACACTGGTGGATATAGCCTCAATATTGCACCATATGATTGCTATAGGCCTGGAAATGGGGTAAAATACTAAAGTTTTGAAAATTCATTGTTAAAAATGTTTAGGAACCCTGGATGTAGAATGCCTAAAATGCCTGGGAACCGCTGGCCTAGCACTGTGGTTCTCAATCTGTGGAGTGGGACCCCCAGGGGGCTCCCTACATGATGTTGGGGGGTGGGTCCCCAGATGACGTGAAGTGACAATTTAAGGACTTAAAGAAAAGAAATAGGCCATTACTGCATCAAAAGTAATCAACAAACTATACTCGCAAAGCAAGGCGCTGTGAGCTTGTAGGTCTGCTGTTTTCACAATATTTATCTGTGGAAGTGAGTCAAACTAAATGTAATGCCTACAATTCCAAGTGCTTGTCAGGGTGGGGGTCCCCTGTTAAAGTATGATCATTTTGTGGGGTCGTGGCCTGAAAAGACCACTGGTTGTGTGTGCTAGAGAAACAAGCATTTTTGATGATCACCTCAGTCCAATACTTTAATTTTATATTGCATTTAACCATTAGTTGTCATAGGTGTTTCTTTGACTGGCAGTGGCAGCTGTTATGCTATTAGACTGTGATCAATTCACTTTGCAGGTTGTCGATCCAGTGTGGCTCTAGAGCGGATACGGAAACGGTGCGTGACTGTGCATGTACAGTCTGTGTGTGTAACCTACCGTATATAGTAGGTGGGATCTAGATCGAATCAGACTGTTTTTGTTTGGAACAGAAACCAGACTTTCCTCAGGTACTATGGAAAGCCTGGTGATATGAGGTTATTTGCGATAATTCAAGTTAATAATTTCAAGTTGGAGCATTTACTCCTATGATTTTGGAACCCATCAACACAGCTATTTGACATGTTCAGTAGGTGAGTAGCTAGCCTAGCCTTACTTAGCCTGGGACCAGACGAATCTGCGAGTGCAAAAAAAAAATGCACTCTGGGATTTGGGTCTGGCACCGCTCCATAGAGAATCCATTTCCTGCTCCAGAAGACGTGTGTAACCAATCAGGGCCCAGTATTCGAATATGGGAGACTGTAATTGGTAGTTGGTTGTAGGTCTAACCAATTGCGTCGAGGGCCATTGTTTTGGCTCCAGCTAACGCTGTGACATATTCATGATGTAGGCAGATAAAGGGTATTTTAGTCCATTGTGGCCTGGCACTTATGCCCAGTATTAAATTGATGCGTCACTACTATGGATGTCTGAGTTGTGATTATCATCAGTCATTTTTTGATCCAGTGTATTAAGGGTGGGCTTTCCTTCACTGTGCAGCAGCTCCAGCAGCAACCCCAGCAGCAGGCCGCCATGTTGTCCCTGGCTGCCGGCGGTGTGGCGGTCCCGGCAACCGGCCCCACGGCCGACCCAGAGAAGCGCAAGCTTATCCAGCAGCAGCTGGTTCTGCTGCTCCATGCACACAAGTGTCAGCGGCGGGAGCAGGCCAACGGGGAGGTGAGGGCCTGCGCCCTGCCCCACTGCCGTACCATGAAGAACGTCCTCAACCACATGACCCACTGCCAGGCTGGGAAGTCCTGCCAGGGTGAGTCCAAGATGCAGCATTCATCATATAGGAATGAACAGTAGAGTTCAGTAAAACTTTTAGTTAGTTAGTGATTTAGACTGTGTTAATGCGTGGTTGTGTTGTGTTGACCCCTAACCATTTCACTGCAGCCATTTTGAAAAGGGAAACAGCCTAACTTAATCATTAATGAATTCATTGTAGGTGTGTTTCATTTAGGTGATGATTTTGAACATAAATGCCACAGTTGAGGAGATTGTACATTCAGTCATTGACTGGACATTTCCACATTTTGCGGGGAAATCCACTGAATACCCACTAGAGCCCTGCTAATTGATTTTTTTTCAGGTTTTTATTCATTTCAACAATCCAGGTTTAAAATATTTTTTTGTCTAGATTAGAAGATGTTTTAGTGAGAAACTGTATTGTTAAGTTGTTTATTTCCTCAGTTGTTTTTTCAGTGTGTGCATACAGTAGGCTTATCATTGTCTGGGTTCTGTTGGCAGCAAACCTAAGGCAGAAAGACATGACAACTGTATACAGTACATCAATATTTGTTTACTTATCGCGAGTCATATCATCATCGCAATATTCAACATTGTCATCGCACATTGTACGTTTTCCTAATATCGTGCAGCCCTAGCTGCTTCCACTGTTCTCGAGCACTGCTCGTCGGATCGAATTCAGACTCAACATTACACTTTCATACAACTGCCAAGTGTGAAGTCGATTGGATGAGCAGTACTTGTGACATAGCTAGCCAGACATCATCCTGAGAAAAAGAAAAGAAATATCTCCAATTTTGATTTTGTTTTATTTTATTAAGAATCCCCATCAACTGTTGCCATGGCGACCAGTACTGGGGTACACTTCTTTTTATGTGACACACATTTTATTTTAATTCTGTCCTTTCTCTATTCCCTTCCTTTTTTCTGCCTGCTGTCCATGTGAGGCCGGTAGCTTGCCCTGGGCCAGATGCTGTTGCATACGCTTCCCTTCGCCCCTTGTTGGTCACGCCACATGTCGTGGCCTAATCCAGACATGACATGGGGGGGGATTTCCACCTTCCACAAAACATAGCCCCGTCAGCCTGCCTGTTGAGTTTAGTCTTCTCCGCAGCGAGAGCTTGGAAGCGAGAGATTGGAATGGTTCCCTAATAAGGCTGCAACTATCAATTATTGTCTTAGCGATTATTCTATTGATCTTTTTTTTATTATTTATCGAATATTATTTTTGACAAAATGAATCGATTTTCCTTTGTTTGAATAGACTAAATTGATTAGTCGACTCACTTTAAGCCATACTTTAAACTTAGCCGTACAATGAAGTCGCAAAAATACCAGTCTACAAGCCTATAATGACATGCCCAACTTAGGGATGCCAGTTGAAACTGTTGCAGCCCTATTGGACTTAATTGTCCATTTATGCTGTATTTATTTTACTGTTATAGAAAAGATCTCCCACAAATTAGATTATTTTATGAAAATCGATTGTTTTGTGTAATCGATTAAATTAGTCAAATTAACTGTTGCACCCCACCTTGGAATTTATTCGGTATATTGGAATTTGAAGCTCAATCCCAGGATGCAGACGATTTGTCTGGATGTGAGTTTCTAGTCCCTGCAAAGTTAGAGGTGTAACTTTGGCAGGGTCCCCACGGTCATGAAATTCCTGGAAATATTTTGAAATAAAAAATAAAAAAATCCAGTACTGGAAAAGGTTTGAAATTGATCAAACATCATCAAAGGTCCTGGAATTTATCAAGGGTCCTGGAAAAATATTTGGCTATGCATTGTTTTTGGCTATTGATTTTGTTAAAACAAAACATTTTCATAAACATGAATAATATTACACGAAATATGTAACATAAGTAGTTTTTCGCCGAACGGGCTGTGTGACGGCAGCCTAATAATGTATGTCTCAAACTTTATTTTTGCTACGCTGCCTATCTTTGGGCATTCTACATAGGAGTAAGAGACACATTATTGCGCCGAATGATTGTTATATAGGCCTGGAAATTGGGCTAAATATTCTGGAAAAGTTTTGGAAAAGTTTTGGAAATTCATTGCTAAAAATGTGTGGGGACCCTGCTTTGGGAACGGTGTGTTTTTAAAACACATAGAGCCGTGACCCTGTGAAGAGTTAACGATAAAGCACACTCTCTCTCCACTCAATTTCCCTCGCTTTGTTTTTCTCTGGTGGCGTGCAAGTAAACAACAGAAGAATACCTTGTCCACCATTATGTTTTTCCAAAAGTGTTTGCTGATAATACTGCACCGAATATCCAAGAAGAGCTAGTAAAAATCTAATCCACACAAGGTTGCCAAGTTGAGTCATTGTTCTCATCATTGCAAATGCGGTGAAGTTACAGTAGCATGTTGTCATTTGACATTCAATATTCAAACACAACAAATACACTCTTAATCTCTTAAGCATCGGCACATGAATGTGGAAAAATCAAAGTCGTAACGGAAGATAAAAGCCTTAACAAGGCCCATGGTACTGTATTCTTAATTTTTAAACATGCTTCTGAGAACGTTTGAAGGTTTGTTTGAAAACCCCAGTGAATGTCTGAAGCCTAAAAAATGCCCTTCAGGCCAGCTCTATCTGCAGCCCGGCACTGCCCCTCTTTCTTCAGTGCTCTTTATACGTTCTGCTTTCTGTCGTCTGCTGTCTGGCTCTTGAATTCCCTTCATTTGTTACAACCAGCACTGCTCTAATGCTCTACAAATTCCCCTCAAGCCAAGTATCATTTAAATTTGGCTGAATCCCCTGTATTGGTCTTGGACTTCAATTGCTGAAGTTAAATTGTAAGCTCAGAGGCAGAGGTTTATGTGAATTAATTTCAGTGACACATAATTAACCAGAGAGTGAGAATATGTTCGTCAACTAGCCAAAACTATTTCAACCTTGAGTCAGTTGAAGGGTAATGTATTGTATGTTTGGCTCCCTCTATATTGAATCTGGAGTGTGGTATACCTGCTAATATAATTGCTATGTGTATTAATGCATTCCCCTAACAGGTGTGAAGCCATGAAGTAATTGTCCCCTGTGTGTCAAGCAGTAGAGCCAGGCTGCCAACTGTCTGCTTCAGGGTCTGTCTTGGACTAGTCCAACCAAGCATGGCTTTCCTATGGCCTGTTAGCACAGCCACAGCCAAGTCACAAGTAACATGATCTGCGGAGTCATGCACGAAGAACATGCTGTTTTGGTTCTCTGGCCCAAACATACAACAACCGTCCTAGACTGAAAATTGGTGCAGTGTGCAGAATCTGAGGTCTTAAGCGCACATGATGAGCGTCACACTCATTGCCGTATCGAACTCTTAATTTACCATGTAGGGAGCATTGATGCCCTTCGCGGCAGCAACAATACACCTGGCTTAGCACAGTTTACAAAATATCCGCTGAGTCGCGTCACTCAAATTCAGAAACGTTTGGTCTAGGTTATGCTGACTGCATTTCTGTATTCATGGAAAAAGCCGTTACAGCATAATGCCCAGATTTTGTGTGTGTCAAGTCACCGCTTAACTTGTTGAGCAGGCACAGCGCTCAATTCTTCTTCAGTGTTACAGCCCATTTAGAATGTGATGACAAATGTATTATTTGTTTTTAGTTTAGTTTAGTTTTGATCTTATTCATACTTCTCCCCAGTTTTGTCATTATGCCAATTCCAAACATGCCCTCCGTGGTGGGCAGGTACTTTACCCAGACGCCTGATTTATACTTTTCTAGTTTCTTCCATCTGTTCAACCTGTCTCACTTTTATCTTCATTTTACTCAGGCCCTTTTTTCTGTTGAGAAAATTGGTGCGTACCAGGTTTTTTATTTTACTGTTCGTTCACATCATTCATAATTTCCACAATTGTGAGTGCTGCTGCTGCTGCTTATGATTCTAGACTACTACAACATTAAAAACATTACATAAACCGTAGCAGAAAAAGTGGTGAAGGGAAACGTATCGGGAGGTCAAGTAGCTTTTTATGTAAAAGCTCTACCTGCTAATCTGTCTCTTCCTGTCTTTCCCAGTGGCACACTGTGCGTCGTCCAGACAGATCATCTCCCACTGGAAGAACTGTACGCGACATGACTGTCCTGTCTGCCTGCCGCTGAAGAATGCCAGCGACAAGCGGACCCAGCAACGTGAGTACATCATGCTTGTTCTGATCGACAACTTGACTGACATGAAGCCAATCCTTTAAAAACAAGACGGCTATTATGTCACTCAACTGAACTGATTTTTTGTGTGTGGCTGTATTGCAGCCTTTGCAATGTTATAGTACATATTGTTCTCTGCCAATAGCCGGGCCGGAATATGCCGTTTTCAATACACGATAGTGCACTTGGTGATACAAGCGCGAAATTTGGCACAGATGTCCTTCATATGACCCTGATTGATAATCAACCTCTGGCCACGCAAAAATCCTAAGATTTCAAGATGGCCACCACCAGTTTTCAAATGGCTGCAACTGGGCCAATGTTTTGGACTATATCACTTTGCTGGGGCTTATTTTAATATATGAGAATATGTTCTGGAGGTATTTCTACCAAGTACGATACAAAATAACATTAGGTTCCAATATGGCGGCATGTTTTCCAATATGGCTGCCGATAAATTGCAGAAATGTGCATCTGCTTAAGGTTTATCCACATGAGCTTGTAGTACATGTCTGTGTATTAATTACCATACACGGAATCCATTTATGGAACATTTGAAAGTGATTTATTAGCTTGGTAAAGCTTAGTGTTTACTTTTTGTTTTGTTATAAGTCATTATAAACACAATGGTGGCTGCGCAAGTGACAGGCCAGTTTACTAGCAACTGCAACCACAGAGGGGTGTGCAGATAAGTCCAAACTTAAAGCATTTGCAGTGTCCAGAACATGCTTTTTTACATCCACATCGTGTCAGCTTCTGGCATAATTTGGCTAACAGGACTGCACAAGAGTGACTGGCCCTGTATATGTCCTGCTTGGAATGCACTTCACTTGCATTCACTTCCTTGTAGGAACTACTTCTATGAAGTTCTATCGTACATGAGTACTATGAACTCCTCAATGACTTGCATATGTTTATCATTTATTGCAAAAGGTGTTGAACCTAATTTGGAGAAGTTGTCTGCCATGCTGACCTTTTTCCCTTTCCATGGAAGGACGAAACTGTGTGGCAAAGACCTGATGACTTTGATTCAATAGCTGATGCAATTTCATGAACAGGGATCCATCTGAGATCCTTCCCTCCTTCCACAGGCAATCCACAGCTAATTCAAGCCAAGTCTTTGAACAAGTGAAACTGCTATGTCAACAATGTCAGTATCTGAGGCAGAGCTCAGAGGATAGCATCTGACACATCATGATTCGCAGCTCAGATACTGACGTTGTTGTCATAGCAGTTGCACTTGTTCATATTAAGTAAGTCTGAGACTTATTGTCAGTATCAGCTGAGAACGCAGGGGTCTTATAGACCCCCTGGTATTGCTGAGGTGGAGCGCCACACTCACCGTACCTACTCATACACTGATCCTGGCCGAACCCATGACCATGTGATCCGAAGGTGAAAGCTCTACCGACTGAGCTACCCAGACACAAAGACTTGGCTTGAAAAAGCTGTTGAAGAACCTCAGATGGATCCCCCTTCATAAAAATGCATCAGCTATTGGATCAAAGTCATCAGGTCTTTGCTTCTTTCATGCGTTCAGCAGATGCCATACAGTTTTGTCCTTCCACGGAAAGAGAAAAAGGTCAGCACCTGTTTGAGAAAATATCCCTATATACAGTTTAAATACGTTTTTGTATTTATTGGTGAACATATTGAAAAGTCTGTTGCCCTAGGTCATTAAAAAGCTACCAAATCACTTTAAAATGTGCTATAAATTGATTCTGGGTATGGTAATTAATGCAAATACATGTGCTACAAGCTCATGTGAATGTACATTTATGCAATTTATCGGCAGCCATATTGGAAAATATGCCGCCATATTGGAACCTAATATTATTATTTTTATCTTATTTGGTAGAAATACCATCAGAACATATTCTCCTACATTAAAATAAGGGGGAAATCAAAGATTTACAGCCCCAGCAAAGTGATATAGTCCAAAATGTTGGCCCAGTTGCAGCCATTTATCAATTAGGGTCATATGAAGGACATCTGTGCCAAATTTCTCGCTTGTATCACCAAGTGCACTATGGTATCAATATCCCGCCCTGCTACAATGCAATATAAATTCAGTATACCCAGCAGCCTATTGCATATATATTGCCACCAATTGTGTGGGCTATATCTGACATGCACAGAGAATACGCACCTATTGAAGAGGATTGATGGCCCCGATATTAATTGATATTGCTTAACTTTATTTCAGACACAATAGGTCCATATAAACTGATAAAACGACACTAAACCACTTTTCATTCAGGAAGGAAGTCTACAATTGTTATATTTGAAGGTTTTCTTCACTTCTACAAGAGAAAGAGACTGTTCTGGTCTAATTTCAGTGCTTGGTGTGGTTGCTGCTACATTTCCCCATGGCTTCCTAGGCTTCAAGTTCAGTTTTTCTTTGCTGGAACGCTAAAGGACTTGAGCTTCCTTATCAGTAGTATTGGTCATCACTTCTCAATCAACTTGATCAACTTCTCACTTTGCTCAACTATACATCCTACTTATGTCATAATTATATGTAATTAAATGTAAAAACTATTTAGGAGGGAGACCACTGTACAATGCAAATATAATCGTTTTAATGCCTTCAAACAGCAACTTTTTATTTAGGAAGACAAACAAGCAATTGGCTTATAATCTAACAGACTACTCAGCCTGCTTGGAAATCCTAGGACTCTCCACTTTTTTGTTTGGCATATCATTTCCCATATGGACAAAATGTATTTATTTTTTTGTGTTTTACATGTTTTTGCACTCTGGAAGGTTGATTAATCACTGTGGAAATGTGATATTTCTTACTAGTGCCATTTTTCCAGTTAAGCTGCATAAGAAAAATCCTCCCTGGTTTATAAGCCATTCATCATAATTTGATTAATGACGTTAGAGTAAATGTGTTTGTATTGTAGCTAATAGTTGCTAGCCCACTTTTGGCTAAAGTGGACAGTTTTTTTCCAGGAGAGAGAGAGTCCAATGTCCAGTTCGATTGATTAGTGTGAACACTGTGTACCGTATCTGAGCACGAATGTTGATGCAAGAGACTGGGGAGAGGGGTAGTGTGCTGAAGCGGAGCCACAGAGATGCTGTGTGGCTGGTGAATGCTACACCGACTCGCTCGTATCCATGCTTCTTTCTCTCTGCTTCTATTCTCTTCCTCTTCTCCCTCCGTCACTTAATCTTTCTACTCTTCCTCTTTATCCCTGTGTCTTCCTCCACTTTTTGGTCTGTCAATTTAGTTAACTGTTCTCTTTATGACGTCTCGACTTGGCTTCCCCCACTTTTTCTTAATCTCACCACTGTGCTCAGCTTCTATCATTGCTGAGAGCATTCCAGCGTTTGTTTATCTTTGTTTGGTTTGCGTGTTGGAAAGTACAATGCCACGACTTGTGCCTTCTCCTGCCAAACCAAACAACACGCAGGACTTCTTTGTTCTGTCTCCTCCGATTTTTGTCTCACACATATGGAACACTTTTTTTGCTCAACCGAGGCCTGAACCCGGAAAAATATGCAACTGTTCTGTCCCCCAAAGGGATTTATGCATTTATTCAGTCCTTTTGTGTTTAAAGCTTTTATCCTTAGATTAATGCTCTGTTTTAGACTACTCCCCTATGACTTCAGTTTAAGAAGTCATAGTTTAAGATTGTGTGCATTTGTTGTTTTGATTGTATTGCTGTATTGTTGTATTGTGCTTTTTGCTTTGGCAATGTAAACGTATGTTTTCTCATGCCAATAAAGCCCTTTGAATTGAATTGAATTGTGTGCATTTGTGGTGTTTGGAGTTACCACTGCTCCATGGCCACCAACACAAATTCAAACACATTTACTGTATTTGGTGACAGATTTATTGACCCGGACAACACCATAATGTTTCTCCTTACAGCCATGCTAAGCTCCCCGAACGCGAGCCTCCAGAACTCCCTGGCGTCAGTGGGTGCAGGCCAGCCCAGCACCCCTACCATCAACACCTCGACCCCCATCGACCCCAGCTCCATGCAGAGGGCCTACGCGGCGCTGGGACTCCCCTACAGTAGCCAGGCCTCTAGCCAGACTTCGGCCCAGCAGGCTCCGGGACCTGGTCAGACAGCTGCCCAGCAGAATGCACAGGGGCAGCTACCGCAGCAGATGAGACCCATCAATGCACTTGGTAAAGGCTCTTTAAACCACACTAACATTACAGACAACATTACAGCTTTACAGTTTTGAGATTTATTTGTGTCATGGAGGGACAGTGTGAAGGCACGAGAATAATAATAGCCACTATAAATTCAGTTTTGTATGTAGTTACTGTACACTGTATAGTGTCAGCCAAGTATTTTAATTGGTCGAATTAGGCCTTCCTGCTGTGCTCAAATTACTATAGAGCACACCTCAATCATGCTAAAATGAGATATGCCCCATGACTATAAATATTACTCCGCCTTCACCATTGATATAAACAGACATTATTTGCTAGGAATATTCTGTAGAAGTTGTAGAAAACTTATACAACCGTGTCAATTCATTGTTTAAAGTTAGTAAGAAAAATAATTATGCTCACTTTTATCGTTGGCAACTGTTGTATAACAGCAATATTACACTTAAAGGTGTCTTTACTCTTATTGCCATTTAAGTGATGCGGTTAGGGGTTCTTTGCTCCAAACCGCAGCACTGTTGTGCCATAAATATCAGTGAAAAACACCTTCGAGTGTATTATAGCTTCAACAAACTACTTGGTTTGTTGGTATGTGTTGGTGTGTGTTGTCAAATATTTTTGACACAGTCTTCTTTTGTCTCTCCAGCTAACCAGATAGCTCTTGGAGGCACAGCGATGGGTGTTCCCACATCAGAGCAGACAAACCTGCACACAGACTCCACCCTCCCCAATGCACTCAATGCTAACAAGTATGTCATATTTCCTTTAGCCCATACACTTATTCTTTGACTTTGACTCATGGATATTTAGCTGTCTATACATTTTAAGGGCACACACTTAACCACATGAACCCTAGCATCCCTGTTCTTGGGCCATAATTCTGCGTAAATAGTTGATCTACAAGCCCTACAAGCTCGGCAAAAATAGCCGAACTACAAGCTCACAACCTGGCGAGTTTTTTTCTTACCTTTTTGAAGTAGTCACAGAATATTTATCTCCAGTATGATCGATCCCCTGATGGTTGCTAATCACAGCAGGTTTCACTGTGCTTCCGCGAAGGAAAAAAAATGTCATCGCGACCTCCCCGTTCAATTTTATACGCCTTTGAAAATAGCATGTCTCGGCCAGAAATACATAGTAAAAAAAAAGTACACAGGAGCCGAGATACAGCCTTTTTAAGTAATAAGTTAACCAAGAAGTGAATGGAGCAGCAAATCTTCGGATCACGATATCTAGGGCGTTATGACATGTCTCGTCATAAGTCGTTCTTGGCAGTGAGAGAGTTAACTGCCTGCAAGTTAAAGGTCGTAACACACGGCAAGCGGTTCACGCGGGCGGTACCGCTCGGATCAGCGGTGATCGCGCGCCGTGATCATTGTTGTTTTTTTCCTCCTGCGCGGTGCGGTGAAAAGAAAAGCTCATCACAATCCAGCTATTGCCGCCCGCGCCCGCGTGCACAAACGAGCACGCGCACGCGAATTTCATGGGGGCGCGCCCGCCTGCCTCACCGCCCCTCAACTTCTCCGCGCGTCCCAAATAATCGCCCGCCTCTCATTGAAAATGAATTACATAGGTATAAATTACGTTGGCCACTTGCCGTGTGAAAGGACCTTAAGTCTCCAAGTGATCAATGTTCTATTGTAGGCAGGCCGGTCACAATTATTACATACTTGTTTAATCGCAATTATTTGAGATCATGTATAATTGTATAATCGTCATAATTGTTTTCATGTTGAAAAATGTTCATATATTTTCAAACGTTTACCAAAAATAGCAGAAATAGCAGATCTACAAGCTTACTATTGTAAGTGTTGTAAGCTTGTAGATCAGCAATTTTTTTAAAGAATTTGAAAGTATGATTAAATGTGTCTGTAATTTCTTTGTATATGTAAGTTATTGTCATATCTGCCCTGTGCAATTTGTAATTATCAAGCAAATAAAAAAACAAATATAATGTTTAATTGTATTATGTTCTACATAATACACATTTCGTTTTTTAAATCGTTAATTGCAATTATTTGTGTGACAATTAATCGTTAACTTAAATGTGTAATCGTGACAGCCCAAATTGTAAGTAAACGTCAAAGTTACACTCAATATATTCTCTCGCCCGCTCCTCCTTCTCCTGTCTCCGCTATTGCTTTTCCTCCTCTAGTCAGCTGCTGCCTGATGGGTCAGCTGTGGGCTCCATGGGCAACCTGCCCACAGCAGCACCCCTCTCTGCCACCGGCACCAGGAAATCCTGGCATGAGCACGTCACTCAGGACCTGCGCAATCACCTTGTACACAAACTGTGAGTCTGGTACCCTGCTGCTTGACAAAATACAGCTGTTCTTGAACACAAGTTGTGTGGTTCATTATCAGGGTGGGAAAGGTAACAGTGGCAACAAACCAACTGCTTGTACATTTTGGCAATGACTTGCAAATTCATCTCCCCCCTACCAGCTAATTTGGCAGGCAGCCAGCCATCATTGGAAGCACCCATGTTCTAGTCTGTTCTAGTCCATTTTTGAATAATAAAAGGAGCTGGTTCAATTTGTTTGCTTTTTTTTTAAAGCAGCCATTGTGGGTGGGGTGAAAAGGGTGAAAATCTGTTAATTCCTTATCTGAATCATTATCATTCACTGGTTCCATGTCTCTCTCTCTCTCCCCTTGTCTTCTGGCTGTTAAGAGTTCAAGCCATATTCCCCACCCCAGACCCAGCAGCTCTGAAGGACAGGCGGATGGAGAACCTGGTGGCTTATGCCAGGAAGGTGGAGGGGGACATGTATGAGTCAGCTAACAGCAGGGTAGGTGTTGAAAGAGTGCTCAATTTGGGGTGAAGTTCATGCTCCTCTGTTTAGGTACACACAACTCTTCCATACTGTCTGTAGTTACACATTGCCAACACCCTTTTACAAACTAACAGAAAACAAATTGGGAGTCGTTGGGAGTAATGTTGAAATAAATTTGACCGTTGAGTCATTTCATAAAAAATAAAATAATTCACTGCTTCGGGCTGTAAACAATAACACCACTGTCCTGAACAATCTTTTTAACTTTTGTAATCCTGGGAAACGATTTAAGTTTCAGAGAAACGTCTCTTAGCTAGCCAACTCGCAAGCCTACAATATGTAAACGTGCGTAAGAATATATAATCATTTTAAAAAGGATGTTGTCATGGGTGTTCATACTTTTGCTAGCAACAGTAGGCTGTTGAAACGGTCTATGATTTAATTCCACTGCCATACGTGTAATACGTCTTAAGTCCATCCCCTTGCCTTGGGTTCTCTGTGTTACTCCAGGATGAGTACTACCACTTCCTGGCTGAGAAGATCTACAAGATCCAGAAGGAGCTGGAGGAGAAGAGGCGGTCGCGGCTGCAGAAACAGATCATCAACCAGGCCCCATTGACCGCCCAGGGGGCCCAGCAGCCAGGTCTCCAGCCCAACGCTCTGGGCCCCAGGCCACAGAGTGAGTGCCACACTTCTGTACACCCCGAGGAAGAAATCTCTCAAGCCCACGCATACTGTGTGATGATGTTAGAATATAGAGCTGGTGTGTTCTTTGAGCGGTGGGTGCTCGGCTGTAGAAATAACTAATTTTAAAGAAACCAGTGGAAAACAGCGGCACTCCAAAAGTGTCAATGCAAGACAAAGAGGCTAAGATGCAAAATGTTTTAATCTGGTTAACGTGTTTTGGCCATTAGCCTTCCTCAGAGCAGATAAATAGTTTTGCATCTGAGGCTCATTGTCTTTGCATCGTCATTTTGGAGTGCTGCTGTTTTCCACTTGAGTGGTTTCTTTCAAAATCTTTGATGTTGTCAGGAACAATGGAGGTAGACAGATTTGCACTGGCCACTTGGGCCACCAATGCAGTGAATATTCTGGCCAAAATTGTAGAAACATTGGAGCACTGAACACAAGACTGCGATAACAGCATTTGTATTGTGAGCTCTGGCTGGTCATGTTTGTGTTGTTCCCCGTACTGAAAGAACTCAAGATGTCTTCCTTTGTGGGAACTGACGATATGCTCGAGAGTACATCGTCGTCACCACATTATATTTAAAAGAAATTATTTCTTCCACTAAACTCCTGAATTTTTGAATTATTTTCACTGGGAGCCTCTTGATTGTCAGCAAACTCTGTACAGAAATCCATATTTAAGCGTCCAAGCCATTACGACAGCATAGCTAACGTTAGCTGGTTCTGACCTAAGAATTTGAATCGATGCAATTCATTCTGACTAACAACCGAACGGTTTCATATAACAAGGTGACATTACTTGGAAATGTTCGCACATAAACACACAGGAATTTATGGATTATTTTATCTGATGATGCTGCAGATATTCATTGGTTATTAACCCATTTAGACCGGGAACCCCTATACGTAACATAGCTTTCAATCCGGGAACCACTTTTGGGGTAGTTGTTGCTACAGTATGTACAGTATATAGCAACATAATGTTTTTTTAAATTTTGTACGTTTTTCAGAAAAAGCTTTAGAAGGCGTTTTTAGAATTGGCCTCAGGTCTAAATGGGTTAAGACAAGGCAAGTTGGGCCAGTGGCTCTGCATTTGCAATGTCCAAAATGCTAAATCTTACATGCATCCTAATCACCATTGACAGATCTTCAAATCCAGACAAGAAAGCCTGTAAAAGCATGCATTTTGTTTAGATTGGAAGCATTCAATGGGCCTTTTCTTTTTTCCCTCCCTGCTGGTGTTTATTTGG
This sequence comes from Gymnoscopelus microlampas, assembly GCF_963454915.1. Classification (NCBI taxonomy): domain Eukaryota; kingdom Metazoa; phylum Chordata; class Actinopteri; order Myctophiformes; family Myctophidae; genus Gymnoscopelus; species Gymnoscopelus microlampas. The sequence continues at coordinate 18,264,175 of NC_139939.1, forward strand.
GAATTTCACTGTCTTCTCAAACCTCCAATTTCCTCCTCTACCATCTTTATCTAACAGATGGACCTGTGCCTATGCCCAATGTGCCAAATCAGATCATGAATCGCATGCAGGTTTCTCCAGGTACTCTTTTCATCCTGCACTCAAACTGTGTTTATTGTGACTCTCTGAGACCCTTCCTGCTGTGTTTCTTCTTTTTTGTGTGTGTGATTCAATTGCCTCATTGGTGTTCAAAATGTTGTGTGCAGGAATCAATCAGTTCAACCCCATGGCCCTGCCCAACGTCCAGCTGTCTCAGCCGCCTATGGGAGCCCGTGCTGCTTCACCTATGAACCACCCTCAGCAGATCAACATGAGCTCCGTCCCAGCGGTGAGAGCAACACAGACTAAATACAAAGCACACACACGTGAACACCTTGCCATCAGTGAACTGCTGCAGATTTTTTTGTCTGTGCCTGATAAAGTACACATACTGTACAGTACCAGCCACCTAAACCAGCAATTCTCAACCCTTCTAATTCCAGGGAACCCCAGTTTGATATGGATTAGGCAACGGACTCACATTTTATTTTTATCTTTGGGACCTAATCTTCAACAGTAAAATCACAATGCAGAAAGGGAACCAAATGGACCCATTTGTACACTCTCTTAAGTCCTCAAGGACGCCTGGGGGTCACTGGACCCACACACGTTGAGAACCAGTGACCTAAATCCATCATTGAATCGGAATCAGTCTTTGTTGTCACACCATATTACAAGTAAGGTGGGTGCAGTTCTTCATTGTGCAGGGCAGGCTCATCAGTACTGCTTTGATACCATGTAAAACTGGTGGCTTAGTGCAAAGATCTTGTGATGGGTACGTTTGTGTTCATGCTGCAATACCGCCCGCCCATTGTCTGCAACTCTTGGCTAGTACTGGTAAATCCCATAAGCCAGAGGGACGGTAACATACTAATTGGTTGGTTAGTAGTATATATCCCTTAAGCCGGATGGATAGGCACCCAAATGGTTAGTTCCAGTCCATAGTGAAATAATAGTCTGCACACTGGAATATGCTCCAAAAGATAAATGGTTTATTACCACCCTTAATGGGACCTTTAGATCCTAGTGGCTGTGGAAGAGCCACTAGTCTCGAAACGTCACATAAATGTGCGTGCTTTTCTACTTGTTGATAGTTCTAGTCCATAGCTTTGTGTATCCCATAGTCTGGAGGCTCTACGAATATTAATTTACAAAAATGACAGTTGTTCACCTATTTGAAAGATATTCAAGAAGTGAGGTCCTTTCCCCGGTGTCAGTGTGCACAAGAAATGTGCTGCTGAGCCTAGTAGTATGCAAGATTATCAACAGAAAGACAGACACACACACGGGCAAACACAAGAACCTCCTGGTGGAGATAAAAACAACAACATTATTATTGCAGGGGGCACTGACAGAAATTCAGTTGCTTACAGTATGTGTCTCGAGTCTTCCTTTAACAAAATGTTTGCACTAAATTAATGATCAGTGTTTCAAAATACATTTAGCAAATAAGTACATTAACTTCATGTCCTGGTTCACTTCTTGGTCCTGGTACTTTTAGACAGGCCTGCATTTTTCCTTCCAAAAATCCTGCTACAGAAGCTACACCCAGCACAAAGTGGTTTGAACTGACCGACATTGCCATCCCAAAGGCCTGATTACACTTGCGTGTCCATGCAGCTGCGAGTACTACTACAATTTGGTATATACACGTTCAAGAAGCGTGCAAGAGCAACATGGGCTGCACTCAATACAAGGCCCAACCTTATTCCAGACAATTGCCACAGGACGTGTGCCATTGTGAGATGTTTACTGTCCTAGTTTATTATATCTTGTGTCAGTTACTTCTGTGCATTTCTTATTCTCCTCAGATGCTAATAAATTCCTTCAGGAAAGCTTAGAGAAATCTTTATTCTATACCTTGTATGCCATTTAACAAACCTGCGTACGAACATCACTTCAGGTTGATGTCTTTTATTGTCACATGCATATGCTTACTTGTCAGGGACCCACTTGTGGGCCGCAAGGATATTGCAAGTGGGCCCCCAAATAATTGGCAAAACACTTAAGGTTTTTATGATGTAACATTAATGTATTCCAAGGTGGAAATACAATCGATTGATTGATCATTAAAATAAACATGTTCTGAAAATGCACGTGGCCCACCATCTGAAAAAATCTGGGAGGACATGGATGTCCGTGTTGACATGAGCTGGTGATGAAATTTACATCATGCAGCCCCCAGTGATTACATGGCTGCATAAGGTATAATTTGGCCTTTAGAGCGTCACACTCACTGTTGGAGCTACAAATTTGTGTGCCAGAAAGGAGAGTTGCAGTATCGTATATTCACTCAAGGATGTATACATATTGTGAACAACGGTACCTTAGGCCAAACTCAGTAGGGACCATGATCTTTGTAATCAACATGAAGAACAATTCCATGGAAATCCGTTGGAGTGGTGGACCAACATAGCCGTCCTTGAGCCTAATTTATGTGCAGATTGTGCACTGAACAAAAAATAGACGTACAAGCTCACGATGCGATGGAGCTTGTAGGTTGGCTAGTTTCTGCACACAATGAGGTATTGGCTTTTAGAACACTCCGAGATAGGCGCTCTGGTGCCGCAGGGATAAAGTACCTGTCCACTGCTGCAGAGTCTAGGGGTTCGAGTCCACTCCAGTTCATGCGGCTTGGTTGAGCGTCTATACAAACACAACTGGTCCAGTTTGGGGATTGGAAACCAGTGATACAAATGTGTGGGGAGTGTTAACTTAATTGGCATAATGACTAAATTGGTTGAAAAAACCTGTAAAAATGATTTGCTACTCTAATTTAAAAAAAAGTAAAAAATCACTCTGAGATAGCGAAGTCATAATCGCCCTACTACCATGTTCATGGCTGCCTACTTTCCTGGGGGACCTGATGATGCCTATTATCGATATCATATAGCCAATGCATCAACTTCTTCCGTATTTGTTACGAAAACACAGAATTGTCTATTCTGTACATTGTATTTCTATGGATGTGTCACTCCCATGAAATTGCCCTTATCTTGCTCATGACGTCCTTCTATCCTGTTTAGATGGGCATGTCCCCCTCCAGGATGCCCCAGACCCAGGGCATGATGGCAGCCCATGGCGGAGGCAGTATGGTGGGCCAGACTGCCAACCAGGGACAATTCCTGGCCCAGACCCAGTTCCCTCCAGGCACCGCAACTGGAGCCATCAATGTAACGGTGGGGCCTGGCATGGGTCAGCCCCCCGCACAGGCTGCGGTTACGCAGGTGAGAGACGGAACAGTGTGGAAAGGCATACACCGTTGGCATTGAAATGAAGGGACATGATTGGGTAAATGTCATCCCTTAATCACTCTATGTTGGCGATAAACTAGCAACTAAAATGATTCTCTATCAGACAAGGTGCTGGGGAGCTAAACTAAAATCACTGTAACCAACGTGCTCTTAACCACTTGAACCCTAGCTTATATTCTGGGGGGAACATTCCCAGAAAGTAGCAGATCTGCAAGCTCGCAGCATGACATGTTGTGAGCTTCTATTTAGTGTAGCCCATGGGAATACGGTTAACAAAGTATAGGGCCCCAAAGTACACGGCCAACACCAAGTATAGGGTTGAAGTGGTTAATTTATTTTCATGCCATTCACATGGGGCTCTCTAAATCGAAATCTTGTGTGCGGTGTTACATGTGTTTGTCATTGTCTGACCTTTGTGCCTGTATGTTTGTCTGCTTGTCTTTTATCGTGTGTGGCTTGCCTACCCTTTGTGTGTCCTTCTCTACAGCAGCAGCAACCGCAGCAGCAGAGCGCTAACCTTCCCATGAATGCACTCGGCCCCTCAATGGGCCCGCAGCTAGCCCCCTCCCAAACCCCCTTGCACTCCACGCCTCCGCCCTCTGCCTCCTCCTCCTCCTCTGTCTCCGCGGCTGGGGGGTCCACTAACCTGCCGCACCCCCCCCAGCCCTCCAGCCGTAGCTCCACCCCCACCCTCCCTGGCCCGGGTCCCACCCCGGCCCAGGGTTCCACCCCGCCCCGCCCCGCCCAGCCCCAAACCCAGGCGGAGCCCCCTGCAGCGGCACAGACGCAGCCCCCGCCTCAGCCCCCTACCACGCCGGTGAGACTGAGACCTTCCGCATGCCCTCCACCCCCACCCCCCTTTTAAACTCTCACTGCCAACCCTCCATTCTACCTCATAACTGCATCTCCAACACGCTGTAGCATCCATCACAGGGGGGATGTCTCCATCACAGTGGGGAATGTTGCATCTTTGGACCTTTTTGGAGCAATGTTTTGCAAATGGGAGAGAAGTTCATGCGTGACTTAGATTCATCCCTGCATGTGGACCAGCCGACGTTAGTCGATATTACACCTCATGTTATATCATCCATTCTCTCCCTAATCACTCTCTCTCGCTCTCTCTCTTAGCTGTCTCAGCCGGTAGCCAGTCTAGATAACCGGGTGCCCACCCCAGCCTCAGCCGCCAGTGCTGACTTGCACTCACAGCATGCAGGAGCCGACTTGCCCATCCAGGAGACCAAAGTCGAGCCGCGCCACGACAGGCAGGAGTTTAAGGCGGCCGGCGGTAAAACGGAGCCCAAGATGGAGGTTGGTGGGATGGCTGTTGTCAAATTGACAGAAGAGTAAATGAGAGCAAATGAATCTTTTATTGTTGTATTTATTCATTCATTGTGCCTTAAGAGTCATTATCATGACTCTTAAGGCACTCTTAAGCTAGTTTTCCACGCAATCTGATCACTTAATCTGTGTCACTTGCAAGATATTCATTATCAAACCACACACACACCTCTCAGGCCCTGTGACCTAAAATTAGCTGTCTCCCTTTCTTTAGAGTGAGGAGGACTCGGGTTCGCTGTCGATGAAGAAAGAGGAGCCAGAGGAGAAGCAGGAGGCAATGGAGGTAGAGGAGAAGAAGCCAGAGATAAAGACGGAACCCAAAGAGGAGGAAGAAGGAGGAGCTAACGGCACAACCTCTTCACCCTCCTCTCAATCACGGAGGAAAAGTGAGTTCAGAGGAACAGGACAGATGCGTCAGACTATGTGACTTCCATGTCCTGTTTCTCTACCTCCTTAATAGTTTGACTTATTTTCCTCTGACAATCTCTCTCCCTTTCCTCTGACTCCTACATTATCTCGCTTGTTTATCTCCCCTGTCGTTTGAGGCTCTGTGTGTGTGTTTTTCCGGTAAACAGAATTTGACTTTTTCCAATTATTTCTCTTCTATTCCACTTCCAGTCTTTAAACCAGAGGAGCTGCGCCAGGCTCTGATGCCCACCCTGGAATCTCTCTACAGGCAGGACCCAGAGTCACTGCCCTTCAGACAACCTGTAGACCCCATGCAGCTGGGCATCCCGGTAGGCAACACGTTCACAACTTTGATAAGCTTTTTTTCTATAAGGACCAAATCTTGCTGGGAGATCTAGCTGACTTTGGGGGAGTAATAACTCCCCTGCATAACTCTCAAGTGATAATTGTGGTTACCGTAGCTAAAACAAGACCTGGTATGGGTCATTCAAAGTAACTAAAGAATTAACATCTGAACATCAGTTTTGGTAGTATTGAACAGAGAAATGTCATTATATTCCATTACATGGAAAGCTCATTATATTTGATTCTTAAAAAAAAATTTACCAACCAAAACTTGCAAACTAAATCTACCATTGTTTTGATGTGAGGAGGTCAATGATATAGTGTGGCAATATAGTGTATTCATCAGCAAAGTGACGTTGTGAAACGCATCGTTTCACATCATCATTCCATGTGCTCAATGACGTGGTATTACACCAATATCCTTCATCTCCAGGATTACTTTGACATCGTAAAGACCCCGATAGACCTGTCAACCATAAAGCGCAAGCTGGATACTGGCCAGTACCAAGAGCCTTGGCAGTATGTGGAGGACGTCTGGCTCATGTTTAACAACGCCTGGCTGTACAACCGCAAAACATCTCGTGTGTACAAGTACTGCTCCAAGCTGGCCGAGGTGTTTGAGTCCGAGATCGACCCAGTCATGCAGGGCCTGGGCTACTGCTGTGGTAGGAAGGTAAGGCAACACTGTGGAGAACCATCGTATGGATAATTTCATAATGATGAAAAGAATGTCAGCTTCTTGTATTCTGAACACAAGTGTGATTATTGCTATGGGCATGTGGATGAGGAATATTGATTTAGCATGGTGTGATTCTAATTAGAAAAGCAAATGGTGTTTGTGAATTAATAGGAAGAATTCACCATATTGCAAAAAAAAATAAAGCGGTTTGGAGCATGTATTGAAAAATAGAGCAAGTGTCATAGAGCAAGCACCTCTGTTGTTTTAGAAGTTTTTATGTGATTATATCATCCGTCTCCCTTTTTGTTTGCAGTACGAGTTTTCCCCTCAAACCCTCTGTTGCTATGGCAAACAGCTGTGCACTATACCTACTGGAGGCACATACTACAGCTACCAGAACAGGTGTGTTTATGTTCATGTTTGTGACTCAACATTCATGCGTGTTGTTATTTACCGTTTCCATACACTTTTGAGCTTTTTGAACATGCCACAAAATTCAAACAACCAAATGCTCACATTAACCACAATACCCAGTCATTCGACGGAGCAATGTAAACCAGGAGCAATATAAACCAGGTCCAGTTCAGCCTTCACTGTAGGAGCCTATGTACACAGGCGCAAAATACTTCATGAAAGTCTGATTATGTCCTCCCACTTTATGTCCTCCCACTTTTTGTCCAACTTCTTTTCTTTTTCTTTTTTGAGTCTGGTTTTGTAATGCACATACTTACATGGTGTTAGGCTCACAAGCTAAAACATCAATTGAAGTGGGCTGGTATGTCACAACCAGCTCTTTGTCATGTACACTACCATCCATGACAACATGAAAAGGAAGCATAATTTGCTGTCCTTTTTTGGGGGGGGGGGATCTAACACGATGATCTAACAATCGAGCATGCTTGAATTTTCTATATTGAATAAGTCAAATAGCCTAGAAATTAAATGGGTCTTTAGGAGTGGCAGACGAGTGAAGAACACGGGCGCAGAGGGAGAAACACATACACACACAGCCTTGTTTTCTGGGAGGGACTCCATCACTGATGTTGGTCCCCCCACCACTGGATCAGCACAGCACAACATAGTCGTTTAACTTATAGCAACAATCAGCCATGCTCTCTTATTGGCACAAAGACAGACTCTGCTAAAAGACAGTCAGTTACACTGTACCCCCACCCATAGTGTTGCAAGGTGATGTGTTTGATTAAAATTTGTGAAACAATGTGCCCCCCCCCATATCACCAAAAAATATAATGCCTTGGATAAAGCCATAAGCATCATTGCATTTTGATTTCTTCTTCTGTAAGCCAGCAGATGACCAGTTGTCTTGTGTTCCCCTGCACCCCCTGCTGTATGAATGTGGCAACTGCACCTCTGGCATTTTGACAGGGTACTTTGAGAATGGAGCTGTGCAGCGGCTGTAATGATACAGCATAGCCAGACAGGCAGCATGGGCTCATGCAGCATGGTCCATTCACAGAGATTCCCTCTCTCTCTCCGTTGCTTATCCTATCTCAGAAATACACAATGCACACTGAGAACTTTGTCTGTCACAATTTGCATTATTTGACATTCACGATGAAAAGTAAAATGAAAGTAACAATTATGCAACTAAACATTATTCTTTGAGTTATTATGACATTCTTTATTTGTGCCGCCCTACAGGTATCATTTCTGTGAGAAGTGCTTCAATGAGATCCAGGGGGAGAGCGTGACCTTAGGGGATGACCCCGCTCAACCACAGACGTAAGACAAGGAAATTATTCTGACTTCAGTTATTTCACATTTTTAATACACTTGTCATCACAGACTTTCATGATTTAAACTGTTAAAATCAAACTTGATTTGCTTGTTTGTGAGCCAACATTACACATTTCATCATTTGTCTTCTTCGTCCTTCATTTTGTCTTACCAAATGATTTTGAAGTGGCTTACAAATCTTCCAACAAATCATTCATGTCACAGTAATGGTAGCATAATAAAATTAAATGCATCTGTTTAAGCTTGAGTAATGATAATTTTATATTTGCCTTTAACTCTCTCACTTGCCACTTGTCTTGCTTGTTCAGAATGATATCGAAAGACCAGTTTGAAAGGAAGAAGAATGACACACTAGATGCTGAACCGTAAGTGTACACACACACACACACACACACACACACACACACACACACACACACACACACACACACACACACACACACTTTCCAGTGAGTGTCATTATTTAGAGTAATACCAGCTAAGGCTTTACAAACAACCAATATATCATAAGTAGGGGTTCATGTTATATCGGAAGCAATATATTATCATCTGAGAAATGGTAAATAAAATGTATACAATTTGGTTACAGGTTGTGTGTGTGTGGGTGTGTGTTTGTGTGTGTTTATGTATGTATATCATACATACACATACACACACACACACACACACACACACACACACACACACCTACATTACACTCTGACCACGTTGCTGTAAGTTAGAGAGAACAAAGGAGAGACAGAAAAGAAAATAGACGATGTAGATGCATTCTTGACGGATGTTGGCCCCTTTTCACAGAATCTTTGCCCATTATGACATGCCCAGAATTGGGGACGCTAGGGTTTGTGTGGTTCGGAAACGTGCCCATGCACCTACCTTACACTTGTACGTGGAAAACCTGCAAAGGTGCATGTGCATATGGACCAGAGGAACATTGAACTGTAAATGGAGAATAAAGATGTTCTCTTAACTAATGATGAACCTGATGGCAGAAGATAAATTGGTTTTGAAATGTGAAAACAATGTTCTCTTGTCCTTTTCTTCAGGTTTATTGAATGTAAAGATTGTGGACGGAAGATGCACCAGATATGTGTTTTACACTACGATACCATCTGGCCGTCTGGGTAAGATCTCATCCCCTAACTTTGGTAGACAGTTAGAGTTAGAATGTAGGGCTGAACCAAATTGGGGGGAAAAGATATATTGTGATATTTAGTTTTTGTCTGCGATATGTATGATGCTTTATGTATACTCTGTGTGTGTATGTAGGTATGTATATATGTATATATATATATATAGTATATAAGATCTGCATATATCTAAACTTCATCACGCTAGTAATGTTCAGGGTGATTTTAGAGGGTGAGATAAGGCAGTTGTTCAATAGTCTGGTTGACTCAACATGACACTTGCAGAATGTGCATGCACGTACCGGTAACCATGAAGTCATTAAATCATTGTTATTCATCAGATGGATGATACTGTTTTAAAAAAAAACTTGCCAGTTTTATTTATCCATCAAGAATATAAAGTGTTGAATTTCCTTATTTACATTGCCTATACTGTACATGGTGATGTCAATGCGGAAATTATATATTTTGCAGCCCTAGTAGAACGTATTCTCAAAACACCTTATTGTCTCTTACTCTAGATTCATCTGTGACAATTGTTTGAAGAAGAGCGGTAAAACAAGGAAGGACAATAAGTTTTCTGCAAAAAGTGAGTCTGCTCCCTTAACGTCCTACTGTAATTCTGACTTTTTCTTCCCTGGACTACTTGTCAGGGGCACTTATTGTCATGCATGCAATGCTAATCCTGCATTATTCAGAAGTCAGTAACTTAATGCAGTTTAGTTTAACGAACATTAAGGTAAACAAGAAGCTTCTCTGAGTAACATAAGCCACCCCAATAGGGACTGCATACTGTGGCTATCGGGCACAAACTTTGTATCTCTGTTGTCTGTACTTGTATAATTAATGAACTTATAGATCGGCTATTTTCAATGCTTTTGAAGATTTTTGAAAATCTACGCCTATAATAACGTGCCCGAAACAGACACACCAGGTTGAAAGTGTTTAAGTCTGTCAATGGGTTTTTATAAATATTCAATAAAAAAAACCTAAGTGACTTAAGTTGTTATATTGGAAATGGATCCTAGCATTCTCCTGTTAAATCATACAATACATTCAACCATTTCAAGCATAGGGTGTCAACTTTTAATTGGATGCCATACTGACATTTGAAGGGGGGGAATAGAATGCATTTTTTGTTTACTTGAAATCTAGCTTTCCATGGCTATAGAGTGTAATGCAATAGATTTCAGCAAAATGCTTGCTCTAAAAATAAAGCTATTTCCTTAATTACCTGTTTTGAACGTACAACATTTAGATCTCAGCAACAATTTGTAATATGGTAGCACTTCTGAACTTTTTCCTGTATTGTGTGTGTGTGTGTAGGATTACAGTCTACACGGTTGGGAATGTACATAGAGGACCGTGTAAATAAGTACTTGAAGAGACAGAACCACCCAGAGGCTGGAGAGGTGTTTGTGCGAGTGGTGGCCAGCTCCGACAAAACAACGGAGGTTAAGCCTGGAATGAAAACCAGGTAAAGAGCACTGAGACCATTATCATGAACAGATCCTCCAAAATGAATACTCTGAACAGTATTTTTATAACAAGCTTGTTATCAATTCTCCAAAATGTCACAACGGTCTCTAGTTCATTAAATGTTTGGTTAGCTTTGTTTTTATTTGAGTATCTAAAAATCTCAAGAACACAGACCATTCATCCATCCATCCGTCTTCATCCACTTATCGGGAGTCAGGTTGCGGGGATAACAGTTCCAGCAGATAATCCCAGACGTGCATTTCCCGGGCCACATTAGCTACTCCTAACTGGATCCCAAGGCGTTCATGGGCCAGTGTGGAGATATCATTCTCCCATATGGTACTTCTCCTGCCAGCTGGACATGCCCCGAAGACCTCCCTAGGGAGATGCCCAGGAGTTAGAGAACACACGGCAGTAAAATGTAATAACAATATAGTCTATTTATCTCTGAAGCTTTAAACTGATATAAAGCCCTGCTATGTACCATAATGTTAACTATTGTTCTACTAAATGGAGCCTTGCCTAGCCCTTTTAACCTCATAGTGAGTTTAGGTGTTTGATTATACCCTACATAGCTTTTACATCATCCACTCGGCTCTTGTGGAGCCTGCATGTTTGTTAAATGGCACACATGCACCCTTTGCCTCTCCCAAAGGTTTATTCACTATTTACACAGACACAAGATCAAAGACTATGATGTCTGTCAGATCCTGGGAAGGAGGTGGTCACTGGTCAACACAGAACAGTCTGTTATCTTCAGGTTAACCATTTCAAGGCTGCTCGATTTTATTGACTCAATTTAATTTGCTATGGGTTGTGCAGTTACACTCAGACTTGTCTCCAAAGGCACTTACACAGGCAGGGCGGGGGGACTAAGCAAATGATCTTAAATTTTGTGGTGATCCGTCTGGAGCCACCGTAATTTTTAACTGTCAGTCTTGTCAACCCTGGTCCCTGTCACTCAATCATTACACGCACGCCCATGTATACACTCCTCCGTCTTTTCAACCATAGAGAACGCTCACACTCACCTGCGGCAATTAACGTGCAGCCTCGCCATTTTCTTTTTATGAATTGAAGGGGGGGTGAGTGAAGGAGGAAGTGGTGGTGGTGGACTCACGCTGCTGTGCCAGTATTGCTTGCTATGGGAGAAATTGAAGTTTAACCTTCAGGTCAAAATTCATGTCAAATCATAAACAGGATCGTGTCAAAGGTTGTGTCCGACCTAGATACAGGATCTAAATATTTCAATAGAGCAGGGAGATCAAATGTAACCACCACAAATTGTATGTTGTATTAACGTACTGGCAGAATAGCTTAATATTCACAAAAACGAATAGCATAGTGCATCTTTAAGTTTATTAGACAATTTCCAACTGGAATATTTTTTTGTATATAACTTATATCCATGAGTATTTTACTACTTTTTTCGAAACTATCTTAGTTATCTCTTTTGTTAAGTGCTAGTAAGCTGTAGTTGTCCCCAGAAAATATGATAAATATTCGTTCAAGGCCCGGACCGCTGGCTTAACTTTCTCTTTATGCTAAAAGTTTATAAAACGGGTATCAAGTGAATGCTCATCAGCTGTCAAAATCCGCATTTGCTCGTTGAACTGATCTTTGCTAGCTTGTCATCTTACATTTGCAAGTTTCAAAACGATATTGCTTCACAAAAGACCCCGGCTTTGTTTTATTAAAATGAAATGGAATAGACAACTTGAGGCGGTTAAATATTTACATGACATGGACTTTGTTTTTGTGTTTGTTTGCCAGGTTTGTGGACACAGGTGATATGCCCGAGACCTTTCCTTACAGAACCAAAGCACTTTTCGCCTTTGAGGAGATCGATGGAGTCGACGTGTGCTTCTTTGGCATGCACGTACAGGAGTATGGCTCCGAATGCTCGTTCCCCAACACCAGGTCTGTACTCAAAACACAGGCCGGGAATTGTAATAATTATAGTACTGGCATCTTATTAAGTCAGTACTGGACATGTTTTTTTTTTCTGTCTGACAAAGTTATGTCCTTCTGTTTACGGGTCAGTCTCTCTAATCACCAGACCGCCCTGCCACTGAATTATTTAACCACATAAACCCTAGCGTACCTATTGTAGGGCGAAAATAGTCGATCTACAAGCTCACTATGCATCACATTGTGACTGGTTGTGAGCTTGTAGATTGGCTATTTTTGGCGAAGAGATTTTGGTCTAGAGGGAAAAAGCAACCCGGTCAACTAAGTATATATGGTTTAAGTGATTAAAAACTGAAATGCTAACTACTCCTCTGAACCTCTGCAGGCGGGTATACATATCATACCTCGACAGTATTCACTTCTTCAGACCTCGGTTGCTAAGAACGGCAGTCTACCACGAGATTCTCATTGGCTATCTAGAATATGTCAAGAAACTTGGGTAAGTGTTGCTTTCTCTCTCTTTTAAACTGTTCTTTCTGCTGTCCCCTCTATTGAGTGACTTTAAATGTACTGTTGTGCACGATTCATTAAAATATTATTTAAAAAAATAGTTTCCAGCTCCGAATCACTAAGTTGTTCCCATATCCTAATAAACACTACTATCAAAGTGTCCTAGGGAGTTTTTCCATTATTCACTGTCTATGGGCAGCTCCAGGGTTTGTCTCTAGATGACATCACATCTTGTCACTCTGCTCTTCAGCTTAAAGAGAAACATCTTAAAGCTTCAGTTCGTACGTTTTGTTTCTGCCTCGATCGAGATAGGTAATTGCAACGATGTACGAAAAACAATGATAAAGATGGCGGCACATCTTGTGTCCAATCCGGTACACCATCTGCTTCAGATAACTTTGTTTTGTCAAACAGTCGGTGTCCTACACAACCCCAGGGTTGGGGATCCCCAAACACTGCACATGTGCTAGTTATATTGTATTAACATACTATACTATACTGATTGGTTCACTTAAAAAAAAAAGTCTTGGATTGTAAAAATATAGAAATAACATAAATTCTATTTTAGGATGGATTTCCCCTTCAACGTCACTGGACACCTTTCCATGAACTGCAGCCTTAAATGGAAACCAAGCAATTCCCCCCCCCTTTTATTGTGATTGATTTTCAACAACAATGTCTTTTTTTCTCTTCTTGGCATTGTCGGAAGATGAAAACCCTTCTATTTTCATGTCTGACCTTTTCAAATATATGAGTCTAGACATGTTTTTCTTTGACAAAGTATGAGCACAGAGTTTTGCAAGTAGGGAAAGAAAGTCCCAGGAGAGACAAGTTATTTGTATCCTACAGTGCACCAGACGTTTTGAATAGGCAGTGGTCGATCTATCGAGGTAGACTCGGGCCTAAATGTTGGTGTGTATTCCTCTGCCCAGGTATGCCCAGGGTCACATTTGGGCGTGTCCACCAAGTGAAGGAGACGACTACATCTTCCACTGCCACCCTGCCGACCAGAAGATCCCTAAACCCAAGAGGCTTCAGGAGTGGTACAGGAAGATGCTGGACAAGGCCTACGCTGAGAGGATCCTGCACGACTACAAGGTAGAGATCACTGGCAAACTATTACCTTTATAATCCATCGTAGGATGAAAATAGCCTATTGTAGATCAGCTATTTTTGGTGTGGACCACATTCGTATGACTAAGTATGAATCAGGCTTTATTGTGCAGTCTTTATGTAATATTTTAAAGATTTCACATTAACATGAAGCTCCCAATATCAAATGGAAGATGGGCATTTCCTACTTTTGTGTTTTTTTCCTTCATTACTTTGATCCGTCTATTATAAATACCAGTTCTGTCAGGGTTTTTCTGACTTCGGGGGTTGACTATGCATGACAGTAAGGAAGAACGTCCGTTTCATGACTGTGCAGTAAAGGTAGCCTGGTAAACCATCCCGTTTGCGTGAATTCACATTATCGTGTCTCTTCTGCAGACTTGTCTGGCCCCAAGCGCTGGGTAGGCGTTTTGCAGAAACCAAAAAGTAGAAGAGCCAATCAGTGTCTATCACTGAGCCCTGAGCGCAGACCCATAGATAATACTGATGATCACCTGACCTTTTGGTGCTGGTGATTTTCCTTCACCCCCTCTTTGGGGGCACCACAATTTTCTCTAGTAGGAAAAGTCCTGTCTATATCGATGTAGGCATGTGACTTTGTTCAAACCGAAGGCGTAAATGGATTTTGATGGCCTTTCATATAAGAATACTGAACATATTCCCGGGTTGAACATTGGCAGTGTGCCAGCTCTTTTTCACCAGAACACCCCAATTTAACCTCGTTTTAGAATAATTTTAATTGACCTCATTTATCTTTGGACTCCCTTCTCAGGACATCTTCAAGCAGGCAACAGAGGACCGTGTGACCAGCGCCAATGAGCTTCCCTATTTTGAAGGTGACTTCTGGCCCAACGTTTTGGAGGAAAGCATCAAGGAGTTGGAACAGGAGGAGGAGGAGCGTAAGAAGGAGGAGAACACCGCCGTCTGTGAAACTCCTGAGGTCAGAACCGCAACTTTGTTAGCCACTTTTATTTGATTTTAGTCCTGACAGTAATTTTGAATCATAGCCATGCATTCACATTGTTAATGAATTTCTTTTTTTTTCTTTCCTTTTTTTAGGAGAGGGCTCTGACTTTATATACTAATGTTATATTATTTTGTGCTATAAACACTTCATATCCAGGCCTAGTGTTCTATGAGCTGTAGTGTAAATGGCTCTGATCGCAGTCATTAAATATACAAAATTACGAAAAGGAGGAGATAAAAAATAGTGAAAAGGAGGTGATGGAGACAGCTTACTGGATTCATGCTCTAAGGCTGAATTCTCAAAAGGATTAAGTGAGGAATTCATGTTGAACTCCTGTGGGTTTTGTGATTTCTCTACATGTGTTTTCAGTTTTGTACTTTAACTTTTATATATTTCTGATCTGTTTCAGGATTATGAAATTGTATGTTTTTATGTTAAATATTGTATTAGTGGAAGAGGCGTTTCTGCGCCTTCCTCACCACATGGCCAACGATGTAGATGGGGGTGTGTTCTCTGTCCAGCTTCCTGTAGTCCGTCTGAAGCTCTTTGGTCTCGTCAATGTTGAGAGCCAGGTGGTTCTCCTGGCACTATTATGTCAGGTTTTCAACCTCTTACCTGTGGGCTGTATACATGTAGTCATCGTCGGAGATCAGGCCTATCACTGTTGTGTCATTAACGACAGCTAGCTAACCGCTAGCTAACACCCAGTGGGTGTAAACTGTCTAGCAGTTTGTTTGTGTGAGGGTGGTCACACACAAATGAATAGCTTGTTGTCAAATCACGTTAGGATTTTCAGATGAGTTTAAAAGACTGGCTGCTGACCATGAAAAGAGAGCCTAAGTATTCATAGTCGTGGTGATAAGGAGGGTTTTTTGAAAGAGGAGCAAATTAATACACATTTTTCATGTTACCAAATTGCAATTGTATTGACTGTATGCCCTACTAGACAGGGCAGGCAGTGAGGCAGGAAAGCAATCTGGTTTCAAAAAGCCGTTGTGAAATGAAAGGTGAGGACTTCAGCCTCCCACGTGTCACATGTGAACCTGCTTATGTTTCTCTTTTCTTTCTACTGATGTTTTTATTATTAAGACGGGAAAATCTATTCTATGAGTGTGGAGTCTTTTCTTTTTGATATCCACATCTTAGTCAAACATTAGAAATCAAGTCAAGATGGTGATATAGTCACGGAGGCCTTTACAGCTGCCAATGATTTTGGTGATTTTACGAACAAGGCTGGATGGATGCCACCCACAGTTCCAGTTGTCCAGGAAACGGTTTTGCTGTAATGAAAATGGATTTCATGCTATCTAAGCTGAAGGAAAAAAATTATATATTGTCGTTTATTATATTGAAGCTTGCACTGTTTTTGCAAACAAGATTGGATGTCACCCACAGCCTCAGTTGTCCAGGAGAACAACAGAATAACATTGGATTGTTTTGTGGTGATGAAAATGGCCGTCATGGTATCTTTATGCATATCAAATGTATTGTACTTTGTCTCTGAAAGTAGGGAATACTGCAATGTGTTGTGTACAATACATGACTTCTCCAAAGTCTTGATAACTGAACTCTTATTATAATGATATTACATAATTGACTTATTCTGTGTTTTCATCATTGAGGTTAGCAGCTTATAATAAGACTTTAATGCTGTTTTCACTGTCTGTCTGGCATTGGTAGATTTCTCCAGCATTGGAAATAGTAGATCTCATGTCTCAAAAGGTTGTCCATCCCTGTCCATGTTGAAACAAATGTGGACACATTTTGAAAGCCCTTTTCCCCCCCTTTTATTTTGGGCTGTCTATCCACACGAAGTCAGCATTTTTGGCCAGTGAAATCAGATCATTTCTCCAAAATGTATGATTGTCTTTGTCATGTGATTCAGGCTCTACCCAAACATCCAAAAATTGGTTGGAGTTTGAATCTCTCCATCTACTTAAATTGCTATTTTGTATTTACATAGATTTGTATAATCTACAAGCCGTAAATTATTGTTCGCGGTTTATCATGTTTTAGACATTTATTTGAATGTTGATTTGCCGATGCACTCTATTCTTCATGTATGGTCTTCAAAAAGGGCCAAAAGTCAGTGCTGGCAGAAATCTGCTGACTGAAGTGGCTTGCACAAGAGTGCATGGTAACCACACCGTAGAAGAGATTTTAGCATTTTCTTATTATATTATTTTGGCATTTCAATGTGGACTGCAAGCTACTAGAAAATGATGGTGTGGATGGAAAACTTTGGACATACGAATGGCGTTTGCACCTTTATCCACATAAGTGTTTTTTTGTTACAGCAAGTAAACTAGACTATCCTACAGTACCTACCAATTTAATTGGTTTAATCCTGTGTATGGTAAGAGTGTTTGATTAATCTGTCATTGTATTTGGCCCACAGGGCATACCAAGTGACACCAAGAATGCTAAGAAGAAAAACAGCAAGAAGACCAATAAAAACAAGAGCAGCGTTAGCCGAGCCAATAAGAAGAAGCCTGGGATGCCGAATGTAGCCAATGACCTGTCCCAAAAGCTTTACGCCTCCCTGGAGAAACACAAAGAGGTAAATGGCTGCGGTTACATGGACAATATTTATTCATTAATTTATTCAAAGTATTCCTCGTTTACATGAAGCATTCATTTGGAGTTTAAATATTTGGTTGCCCCAGGTTCGATGCCAGGCCAGGCCAGCATATGTGTCGATGAAATGAAATTTGTCCCTGAGCAAGACTCTTAACCCCTAATTGCTCACAGGTTCTCATTGGAAACAAGACCGCAAGGATTTTCATGAACGACCTGTTAAAAGGAATTATCCTTATCCTTATTTACTTGCGCAAAGTGGTTCCCGACTACGCCCGGGCATGGACCAGGGGCCGCCCGGCTCCACTACTCGGTGGGCATGGGGAGGAGGCAATAGCCACCTTGTGCCTCCGCGGCGGAGGTTTGACGGCCGTAGACAGGCTGGGAAGCAAGGCACTTACTCCTGCCAGGCAGCATTGTATGCAGTGCGAGCCCGTGCTCCTTTTGTTATCGCCGTTTTAATGCGAAAGTTCAGACCAGTTTCTTTTTTTGTATTGGTACCAGACACCTAGCCTACTACTTGTGACATTTCCCATGTAGGCTACCTTAATTTTATCTAAACAAAAAACGTTTCATCTGACTAAATAGATTCTTTTGATAGTAACTTCCAGTTTCATGTCAAGGACAGGTAAAGACTGTTCCTCCATCACAGGCTCAGATCCTCGGAGCGTCCGTTCTCCTGGGCAAGTCTGGGCTTAACCATTACAGTATATGATCTTGTTAAATAACGCTATAGAATATGAATCGTTAACTTTATCTAGCTTCTAACGCTTCTCAGCACTAACCGTGGCCGACGCATACAGAGACATAAATAGACTTATGCCGTTTTCGAATGAAAGTTTTACTGCATACAATATTTTATATTAAAAATAATAAAAATTCAAGATCCACACCCATTTTGGCCAATTCTGACAGCACTACTAAGCCCGGACATGTGCAAAATGCATGTATTCCAAACAGAGAGGAGCATTCGGAATAAAGTGTTTATATGGTAAATTCCGATTGGTATACTATGATTCAAGGGGTATATTCCAAACCCGAATGAAAATTAATTCCGATCAGACCGGAATGGAATATTCTATTGCAATTGAGGTGTTTACATGATCATTTTTATTCTGAATGAGCAGTCATTCCAAATATAAGTGGAATATTCATGTCCATGTAACCGCAGCCAGTGGTTCTTATCTTTGGAGAGCAACCATTTGTGAGTATTTAGATTGGATGTAAGTTCCCCTAAATGTTTGCAGAACACGTTCCTTATTAGTGTGTTTGTGAGGTTTAAAGCAAGTGGTTTGTTCCAGAACAAGAGATCCACCCTATCATTACCTCATTCGCTAATGTTCCCTTCTGTTTTGTTCTTCACAAGGTGTTCTTTGTGATCCACCTGCACCCCGCTTCCATGGTCAACACCCTGCCGCCCATCATGGACCCTGACCCCCTACTGACCTGTGACCTGATGGATGGCCGTGACGCCTTCCTGACTCTGGCCAGGGACAAGCACTTGGAGTTCAGCTCCCTTAGGAGGTGCAAGTGGAGCAGCATGTGCATGCTGGTGGAGCTACACAACCAAGGCCAGGATCGCTTCGTATACACCTGCAACGACTGCAAGCACCACGTGGAAACGCGCTGGCACTGCACTGTCTGCGAGGTGAGATTTATGCATTATTGTTGCCACACAAAAAACAAAACACCAAACCAAGCATAACAAATAATAATGATAATTTAAAAACACAATTTCACATATTTGATCTTTTGTTTGTATTAACCTTCTTGTTCCACCCTCCTTAGGACTTTGATCTGTGCATTAACTGCTACAACACCAAGGGCCATGAGCACCAGATGGTTAAGTGGGGCCTGGGCTTGGATGATGATAGCAACAGCCAGAGTGGAGAGGCCTCCAAGAGCCCTCAAGAGAGCCGGCGCTTAAGCATCCAGCGCTGCATCCAGTCCCTGGTCCACGCCTGCCAGTGCCGCAATGCTAACTGCTCCCTGCCGTCCTGCCAGAAGATGAAGAGGGTGGTTCAGCACACGAAGGGTTGCAAGCGCAAGACCAACGGGGGCTGCCCTGTGTGCAAACAACTCATTGCTTTGTGTTGCTATCATGCCAAGCACTGTCAGGAAAACAAGTGTCCTGTACCGTTCTGCCTGAACATAAAGCACAAGCTTCGCCAGCAGCAGCTGCAGCACCGCCTCCAGCAGGCCCAGATGATGAGGAGGAGGATGGCCACCATGCAAGGCAGAACAATGCCTCTACCGTCCCCGCCGGCCTCCACTGCCCCCAGCACACCCACCTCTCACCCTCAGCCCAACAACCCCCAGACCCCCCAGCAGCCGCTCTCCAACCAGTCCCAGACCCCCAACACAGCTGGTGTCATGTCCCCTGGCTTCCCCAACGCTCCCCGCAATGGACAGCCTCAGACGCCGGTATCGCAAGGCAAGCCAGGGCCCCAGGCCTCTCCTCTTCACCAGCAGCCGTCGCCCCTCTCACAGCCGCCCCAGCAGCCTCAGCAGCCCCCACAGCAGCAGCCTCCACCAGCTGCTGTCAAGATGGCACGGCACATAGAGATGATGGCCCAGGCCCAGCAGAACCAGCAGAACTACCGTGTCAACATGAACGGTCTTCAAATGAGCCCTCAGCAGCGCATGGCCGGACCCATGCAGGCGCCCATGCAGATGGTGCCAGGGCCACGGGGGCCCCAGGTCATGCAGCCCGGCATGGCCCCGGGACAGTGGCCCGGAGCGGGTGGACCAATGCAGGCTGCCCAGCCTCAGCAACCAGGCCTTCCCCAAGGGCAGTCCCCACAGCAGGCGATGACCCTACAACGAGCCATGATGCCACAAGGGCAGCAGCCACAGCTGGCCCAGAGGATGTTGGTGCCCCCACAGCAGCCTGGTGCCCGGCCACCGACACCCCAGAGAACCGGCGCCATTGCTCCCAATGCCCTCCAGGACCTCCTCCGTACCCTCAAGTCTCCCAGCTCACCTCAGCAACAGCAGCAAGTCCTCAATATCCTGAAATCCAACCCACAGCTTATGGCTGCTTTCATCAAGCAGCGAACAGCCAAGTACCACGCCAGCCAGCCTCAGCAAGCAGGCCAGCAGCCGCCACAGCAGCCGGGCATGCCAGCGATGCAGGCCATGGCAATGCAAGGAGGGGCAGTGCCAAGGCCTGGGATGCCCCCACAGCAGCCTCAGCAACCTACCGCCCAAGGCATGGCAGCATTAGGTCCCCAAGGGCAGCTGATGAACCCAGCACATAACACCAACCCCCAGATCCAGGAGCTCTACCGTCGACAGCTTTTAAGGCAACAGCAGCAGCAGCAGCAACAACAACAGCAACAGCAGCAGCAGCAACAGGGCGTGATGCCTCAAGGTCATCCTGGCCAGTTCCCCCCTCAAGCCCAGGCCACCGCAGCCACTTACTCACAGCTCCGTATGCAGCAGCAACAGCAGCAGCTAGCTATGCAGGCAGGTGCCGGAGGTGGTGGGGGTCCCATGGGCCAGCTCCCACCCATCGCTCAGATAGGTCAACCTGGCATGGGAATGGACTCCCAGAACCTGCTCCATCAACGCATACTTCAACAACAACAGCAACAAGCTGTCCTGAAACAGCAGATGGGCTCCCCGGCCCAGCCCAGCCCTATGAGCCCTCAAACCCACCTGCTGGCTGGCCAGCCCCAGGGTGGAGCCCATCTCCCTGGCCAGCCTGCCCTGGCCAACGCCCTCAGCAACCAAGTCCGCTCCCCGGCGCCGGTCCAGTCCCCCTGTCCGCCCTCACAACAGCAACCCCAGCAGCCTCCTCCACATTCCAGCCCCTCGCCGAAGGTCCAGAACCAGCCACAGCCTTCGCCCCAGCACCCGCCCCCATCACTCTCGGGGTCACCCCACCCCAGCTTAGGAGGCCCCCTGTCAGGGTCTATGGAACAGGGACACATGGGAACACCAGAACAGAGCGCTATGCTACCACAGCTTAACACGCCCAACAGAGGGGGGCTGAACAGTGACTTGGGAATGGTGGGAGACGCTACAGGGGACACTCTGGAGAAGTTTGTGGAGGGATTGTAGCATTTCTACTGGGAGACTCTTTGTCTTGAAACACACCGTCTCACTCCCAGGGACATATCCTCCCTCTCCTCCTGGTTCCCCCAGACTTTTGTCCAGTTTGAGGGCTTTGTTTGTTCTTTCTAAGGTTGAGAACACTTTTTGTACTGACATGTAAAAAGTTCTGAGTTGTAAAGAGAAGGAAAAGAAAAAGAACATTTTGGGTAAAAGATGTTAACACTCTGCGGGAATGTCAGTTTCCTAAACCCAAGTGAGAGATGGATTTGCAAATGTCGTCATAAAGAAAATTTAAATCACAAAGAATATATTTTTTGGTTGAGACCAAATGTGCTCGATGCTCGTTTTATTTTTTGGTTTTGGTATGGTTTCATGCCTTTCTCATTTCTTTTTTAAAGAAAATTTACAAGACAATTGCATTATATTATTCATACCTTTTTATTTTGTACCTTTGGAAAAAAAACGTAAAGCATTTTTGTGTTGAAACTGTAAAATAATTTGTCTGGGAATGGGGCCAGGTTTTCTTTCTCTTGAAGCTCTCATGCCTGGCAATTGTAATCTAGTGTTGTTATCATTTTTCAAGACGTTGTTCTGGGAAGGATCCTCCTCCTTTCCTCTGTATGTGTATGACGAGCACTTGGATGTATTGAAATAGGAAATGGACTATGGCAGGTTATGTACACACAGGCATGTATGCAGGCGCACATGAAGACACTGACAAAACCCACTGTCACTCAAAAAGAAACACAGTTCTGACCGATTTCACAAATAAAAAAACAAGGACTATAACCTACATCTCTGGCCTGGAAATCAGAAAATCTCTGTCTTTCGGGCGTGGAAAGTTCTTGCTTTGATATTAAATAAAAGGTTTGTCATACTTTTTTTGTCATACAAAAATGTAAAGTGTAAAGAGTGAGAAAGAGACCGCAGCCCCCTAAGCTGAGATGGAATGATGATCACTGGTTGACTGCTTATTTGTAGGCCACATATTGGATGTCCCCCTATGCTCTGATGTACTGCACTTAACGTCAAATTTACACTTCGATGTAGGATACTGTCGCTCGCTGAAAATAGTCATCGTGAGGGAAATGTTTTACAACAAAGTATAAGTGCCGCCTAGAGTCAAAGGTGTAGTTTCAGATTCATCCCAAGGAAAGCTATATTATCAGCAGTCATTCTTCCTCTCAAAAAAACTTGAATTAGGGGGAGTTACTTTTTCTCCTATTGTAAATCATGCAAGTTATTAAGCGAAATATTATAAATATAAGGAAGAGAGAATGAAATCACTGTATAAACTGGTTAAAGACTCATTTCTTACTTCTATACCATATTGTTAAATAAACTGTGTGCAACAGACACGAGTTACTTCATTTGTTAAGTGTCTAGGCCTACATACCTTAGTGAGCCAAAGATCTGAGGAAGAGCACTTTAACATACATTACACTCCTAAGATCATGGCTATTTCAAATACAGATATTTTTGGTGGTATCAAAGTGATAAACAAATTCAATAAAAATAAAACAGGATTTAAACGATAGTTTTATTCTAATATACAGTAAATTAACATATTTGAGAAGACAATGGTCAATTTCAGTCCATGAGTGCAGTGTTTTAAAGTTGGTATGGCGGATGACAAATTTTTAAAATACCTCTCCTGTCAGCACATGCTATTTGTGCAAGATTATTGTGAGATATTAAATAACACTGCACGACAATTTATAGCGTCGGTGGTGCACAGCTTGAAGCTGTAATATGAATCTACCTCACTCTAATCTAATCCCAATCGGAATCCTGCTTTATTTGACCACCTAGGGTGGCATGCAGGCAGGTAGGTGTATTCCTGCCATCCACAAGTGTAGTGCCTACTGTGTTGGGCCATGATGTATTATGATGACCGGTAAGAATGTTGACTATCCTCATCATTCTATTCTAATAGATAACATTCCTACATTTTCAGTGAATTGTGTTAGGCTACATCAAGCCCATCAGTTTCAGGATTAGAGTATTCGTGCATATCCATGCTTTATATTCGGCTACATCAAGTACTTTCAGCGAATACAGGATAGGTGGGCACTAGGGACATCTGGGCACCATATTTCTACCCCTAAGTGCCCACTCTTCCAGGTGCCCAGTTATCTCCACCCCTAAGTGCCCACTCGTTCAGGTGCCAGTTGTCCCTAGCGCCCACTCGTACAAAGTGCCCAGATGGTTTTGGTGCCCTCTTATCCTGTATTGTATATTCCTTTCAGCAACACAGACGGATAATCCACGCCCCTCCACGTGACCTCCAGTTTTGTAACCAGGCTTTCCACGGACGTTTTGTGAATATAATGTCCTTGGAGGGTTTCGTCCCAGACAGCAGAAACCATAGATTTTGCTGTCAGTCTGTGTGCATGACACAGTGCACATAGATGATGATAATAATAATAATAAATAGATCGTTATAACAGAGTAGTTATGTTTATTTATTCGAGCTCTCGTCATCACGTGATAAACACTGTTGCCATGTCGGTTTATTATAAGCGACTTTGGGCTTATTTTTCTGTTAAGTTTTCGTAAATATTAGTGGTTGCGTTTTTTTTTGGGGGCTCGTTTCTAAAGTGTAGTTGCTTATTTGGGCTGTTGTTTAAACAAGTCAAGTTAATATGTATTTGTCTGCGGACCAGGTAGGCCTGCCCCCACACAAGATTTGTGTCGTTAAAATGTAAAAAAACCAACATTTTTTTAATTAAATAGCAGATCTACAAGTTCACAACGCGTTGCTGTGAGCTTGTAGATCGGCTATTTCAAATAGCCAATGTAGTATTATGGGCGAAGGGCTCGCTCCTTTTGGGCTTGTTTTCATAGACCTGGTTGCTTGTTTCTCTCGCAAAATCTGGCTACCAAGGACACCACGTGACAGGAAGTTGAAGATGAAGCGGAAGTGGTTGATTTGTGGGTAAACAAACTGTAACATAACAATTATTTTCATGACATATAATAACTCTGTGTACCTCGTTGGCCTCGCTAAACAAGTACTGTCATGGTGAATGCTATTTGTACAGAAAGGTACGTGAATCTCATCAGCAAGGCTGTGGAGAACATCCAGATCATGTTAGCATCATGAGCTAGCAGCAGCTTGTAGGCAGTGGTGGGAAAAGTACTCACATGTTTTCTTGTAGTAAAAGTATCAATACTGCAATGTAGAAATACTCTGTTACAAGTAAGAGTCCGGAATTAAAAATGTGCAAAAGTATTGGCATCAAAATGTACTTAAAGTACCATAAGTAGAAAGCACTCATTATGCTCATTATGTCCCATTAAATGTATAAAAATAACAGATCTGAGTCTCATCTCAACCCATTGTGAGCTTGTCAATCGGCTATTTTCAAATGGCCGAAATGTAAATGAAGCTGAAGTGGTTAGTGTATGTTTTGTATAATAATCAAAACATGCAAAGCAACTGAAGTTGCCAAATAATTGTAGTGGAGTAAAACAAAAGTATAATATTTGCCTCTGAAATGTAGTGGAGTAGATGTAAAAGTACTTAAAATTGGACATACTCAAGTAAAGTAAAAAAAAATACCTCAACATTTTACTTAAGTACAGTACTTGAGTAAATGTATAATTACTTTACACCACTGCTTGTAGGCTAATCTGGTTGGAACATCATGGACGACTCTGACCAGGACTTCGTGGATCTGTGTTCCAACTTTAAGCTGCTGAAGCGAGTTCGCAGGAAACCAAACAATGACACCACTGCGGCACCGAGAAACACACAGCTTCAGCCCTCCACCTCAACGAGAAACACACAGCTTCAGCCCTCCACCTCAACGAGAAACACACAGCTTCAGCCCTCCACCTCGACTCAGTCCAGAGACACGAACAGAAGAAAGAGAACTAAGAGAGATGTTGAATTTTCCACTGGCTCTGCTGCTGCCAGTTCCAAGGCGCTTTCTAATGAAGAATGTGAAGCTAAAAAACAGCCAGATGTCAATGGAAGTATTGGACATGTTTCTGGAGATATGGCGGCCCCATATCCCCAGAAACCAGAGCCAGCAGAAACAGGTTGCTCAATAATGGGGCCGCCTGTTTCTGCTGGCTCTGGTGAGTCCAAGGCAAGCAACATTATTACTGAGAAGGGTGCAGCAGCAGGGGCCAAAGAGAAAGTGCTCTTCAGAATGCAGCAGTTTAAGAGAGTCAGCCCACAGAAGATGATGCACAGCGAGAAGAACCTTTCAAGAGGGACTGAGCATGAGATCACACCTCAGTCGGTACAGAAAGGTAAGATTACATTCATCACACATCTGCAGTGCACTTACGCTTAGAATGGTTGATATTCCATATACATTGCATGTTTTCTATATATAGCCATAGAACACTCAATGCATTTTCATGAAGGGAAGCATTCTCTGTGGTATTCTAATTTGTAGTGCTCTGTGAGACCCAATAATAAATTGCTGTGAGTTGGGGTCAGCTGTTGTCATCTGGGTATCGTATCAATTTTGTTCAGAAAACATGTATTTAGTCTCCACTTTTACACGAGATTCACACGCATAGAAATTACTCCTCAGCAATTTACCTGTGTAACTTACCTGTCAATGTGTGCCCCCAAATGCTAATTGACAGAAGTTTACATTAGTGCTGCTATGAATGTCACCCACAGAATGTGATCCGTGTGAATCTGGTGGTGGAAAAGTGGCAATGTTTACTTAATACACGTTTTCTGACAGAACGTTCTAATGGATATGATACTAGATGACAAGAGCTGATCCCAAGTCACAGCAGTTCATTATTGGATGAGTACACTCTTTGTACTGAGCCCTACAAATTAGAATGCTGCTTGAGTGTTCTATGGCTGTTTATATAATACATTCAGTGTATGTCACTATATCAGCCATGCTAGGGTTACAGTGCACTGCACAGACACTCATCCCACATCTGCAATGCACAGTGTCACACAGCATCAAGAGTCAAGACCATAGTGAATGAAGGTGGATAATGTTTGATCATATCTTTATAAGATGTTGTTTCTCAGCTTGTACATGCTGTTCTCTCCTTGTATTATGCAATCTACAGTAGTTTAAAGAATCTCTGATCTGTGCACAGTTGTTGTTTTTCTTCAGTGTTATTGTTTCTTTTAATAATTATGAACACAATTGTTAACATCAGTGTGCCATCAACCTTTATCTTCATTCACTCGTATTCTGTGTTCAGACAGCCCCGGTCCCTCATCCTGTGGGCTCCAGGACAGCGATGAGGCCCTGGCTCTGAGGCTGCAGCAGGAGCTGGACAGAGAGGCAGCAGATGCTCAAGCTGTGGACCTGGAGGATAGAGGCCTGTTTTTCTGTCAGCTCTGCAACAGAGATCTATCCCACATGACCGCAGAGGGACGCACTCAACATATCAACAGGTCTGGGGATTAACCACTTGAGCCATATATATACTTCATCATACAATGGCGTTGCACTGCAAAAATAACCGATGGACAAGCCCACAATGCATGTGAGTTTGAAAGTGAATCTCGCTAGCATCAACCTAAAATTCATGACAAATTGACATTGATTATATAAATTAACTTCAATCCAAAAGTGTGTATCTGTTAAGGCTAAACAGACTGATGACATTGTACTGTACATGGCTATGATAATATTAAGAGCCAATAGACTGACATGACATGTCTGGTACACATGAACATGTTAAATGGTCAATCACTGATGTTGTGAATCAGTCGTGTTTATTTCTGTCTGGTTTTGTCTACTGGACTGGAGACTAAATGCACTTAGTGCAAATGTTTTTCCATCCTACAAGTACATTTAATTTTGAATATCCACAAAACTGCTAGAACAAGTAATGTTACAAGTGAGTATGCATCTAATAATAGAAAAAAGAGAATCAGGACTACTGACAGAGGGAGAAGGGGATAACCATTTAAGCCAATTTTTATACTTAATTGTATGATGGTTTCGTGCGATGAACAGTTGGTTTAGGGAAATTAATAATTATGCTTCCTCCTCCATCAACTTGCGCCTCTCAATGTTCTTGATAATGTATTTCTCTGGAAGGTGTTTGGACGAAAGTGAAGACAGCGCCCCGGCACCTCCCCCTCCCCCGAGTGTCCCAAACTGTCCCATCTGTGGCAAGAGGTTCAAGTCCCAGAAGAGTCGCTCCGTCCACCTGAAGCGCTGTTCCTCAGACATGGGTGTGGCCCCAGCCGTGCTGCTGCAGGTTCTGCAGAGACAGGCCACCGAGGCTCACAGTGATAGCAGTGTCGCTAACCAAGCGTGAGTCTGCCCCCTTGTTGTCTTAGCTGGAAGTGCATTTTTACAGTCACGGGCACTGCTGATAAACGGACTACTGAAATTCATTACTGGACTTAATAACTTTTAACCACTTAAGCCCTGTACTCGAGACGAATAGCAAAAATAGCCGATCCATAAGAAAGCATGTTATTGGAGAAAATGTGTGAACATCTTTGAACATTTGACTATGATGAGATGCCCAAACCGGGGACACCAGGTTAAAGTTGGATAATGTTTTAGCTCAAATAAGTAAACTGCTTGCCTTGATCTATGTATGTATTATCATGAGTCATGACAGAATCCCTTCCAGTGCAAGCCTAATACCATACACAGCGTGATTGGTTTGTCGAGGCCTGTCTCTAATCAAAACATGTCCGTTATTGTCATTTCCTCTTCTACTTTTAGTGGGCAGACCGGAAGCTCTAAGAGGAAAGGACCAACAGAGCCTGATTTGCCAGCAAGGAAGCGAAGAAAACCCAAAAAGAAGGCCCTGGATGAGGACACCATGGTTGCCCTGGCTCTCTCCTCTTCCCTCATGGAGAGAATGAAGGAAGAACAGAGACAGAGAGAGATGGAGAGCGAGATACAAAGGCAGACAGCTGCTCCCCACACCTCAGTACCTCCACTGCTAAGGTGGAAACCTGATGCCGGTAAAGCTTCTTAGTTGCTGCTTTTGTTTTTGGCAACACACAGCATACAAAAACTGCAACAATGTATACTTTAACCCATTCAATTCGGGAACGCATCTGTGTCATTTTAGATTTGAGCTATAACCATTATTTTATACTTTGGCTATACAAAAATAGCAGATCTACACGCTCGTAGCGCGGCACTCTACGTAGATTTAAAAAAGAAAATCTTGAACATTTTGTGCAAATCTTTGAATACATATATGTCTTGCTTCTGGAGGTCCCTAGAACACAACATTTTACAAATGTTCGCTTTCAAAATATATATATAAAAAACCCAACTATTTTTGAATAGCCAAAGACATCTAAAATGACAGACATGCGTTCCCGGATTGAATGGGTTAAATGTGGCATTGATATCATAACAATGAGTAGTAGCATCTCAACCTTCTTTGTCCTCGTTGTCACAGGTAAAGGCCGTGGGAAGAGGAAAAAAGATGGTGTCCCTCGCCCTCCTCCACTACTCCTCGTCCAGGATGCTGAGACGGCACTGAGGAGGCTCCAGGAGCGTGTAGCCGTCCTCCTACTGTGTGGCCCGGCCTCTTCACCTCCCACCCCTACCCGCTGCCCCAGCAGCCTGGCTTCTCAGAGCAGCGCTGCCCCATTGTGGCACAAGAGCCAGCTGCGTGACGGAGGGCCCAGCTGTCTGTCGGAGTTCTACACGCCAGAGCTTGGGGAATTCATTGTGGCTTGGAAGTCCGCAGAGGCAAGTTAGATGAGTCGGAAGATTTGGTTGCGTTGAAGTTATCATTCTTGCAGCAGGGGTTAGAGTCATCCATGAGCAAAACACACACAAAGTTAAGGCAAGGGCTAAGCAACGCCTTCACTATTCATCTGAAAGCTCTGCTAGCTTTAGTGGTGACTGTTTTACACACCAACCTCTATGACTTAGCACTTTCTGAAATCAAGTGGGGTAGTGTGTAGATCGTGCATGATCATGGAAGCCTACGATAGCTGTCACATTGTTCTGGTTTGCATGCAAGTCCTTTTAACCAAGAAAGTATGTAGTGTAGGTTTGTGTGTACATGATGACACCTTTCTAAGTCCCTTTTGTTTTTTACTTTCTAGACAGAGATGTTTTCCAAAAAGGACAACCCTGAAACATTTCTCTGCCCGCCTGCTAGAGAAGGAACCCCACTCACCATGGCTGAGAGCTCCACTCTCCCCTCCTCGTCCCAGTCAGTGACCACCCCAACTCCATCCACACCAGGGACAGGGAATCTGCCGGTGGGAAGCCAAGTCCTCCGTGATCTGATTGATTTGGCTGATGAGGGCATGACACTCAGCCAGTGGGGCTACGCTCCCACCAGGCCTGCAAAAGGTGGGGAACTTGAACTTGTACTTATCTAATTGATCATATTCACATGGCGGTCGTTTTGCTCTTCTGTCATGCTGGAGAGTGGCAAACCCTACCCCACCCCAACTGGGATTAACCCACCCCCTAGTATGATATGATATGTCAGATATGATATTGAGCATATGTGTGAATATGCTCAGTGGTGCAGTACAAGACAAATAACATTGTCAGGTATACATGGACCTACTGTCTATTGATACATAGTTACAGTGTCAACTATATTGAAATGGAAGGGAAATGAGTTATATGGTTTTCACACCTGACTTGAAACATGATTATGTGATCTCTGTAGGAATGTTTATTCTTTTGCACTTCTACATTCAGGTCATGTACAGTGTGAATACTGAACTTCATTTAAAGTGTCCTTATGTGATCTGATGACCAGTGACATCCAAGTAACAATTGTAATCGAGTCCATCATTTGTAACACAACCACCCACTACATGTGTCAAATACAGTACCACAGATATTTAACATACCTGTTGCTCTGGTTCTCAATCTGTATCCCCCAGTGCCAGATCTTCAAGTCAGTGGTTTTGTGCCTGAAGAGCCAGCAGAGCAGGATGATCTGCATCTCAGTGGCTTCTTACCAGAAAAAACACTCACCCACAGCCAAGCACCTAGGAGCGCCAGCCAGCCGGGAGTACCGACGGCAAAATGCACTCCCAAATCGGTAAGGCCTCTTTTTAAGGGATCAGCACAATAATCCGGTTATACTGTTTTAGTTGATACTCTTTCTTTTTCAATTATTTGTTATATTATATTATTACAGAGTTAGCTAGCTAATTTGCCTCTGTTGTCCCTGGGCAGCTAGATAAAAACAACCACAAAACATCAATTACACACCACAAACAGCACAAGTCCATCGTTGTGAGATCAAAGAAGCAATATGACAAATATAATAAAAACAATGAACAAGGTAATAATTGATGGTGACACATTTATTCTGACTTTAGCCAGAGCTTGTGGATGGTTTTAAACGCTGCAAAGCTTCCAGAGAATGTTTATGAGTACTGAATTGATTTCCCCACTACTTAACCGAGAAAGCAGATGGGCCAAAGACTGTCTTTCTGAAGAACCCTTGTAGATGCTCTAGTCCAATGTCACTGTTACTGCCATGGTAGGTCACACATTTTCTGAGATGGCAGTGCAAGATTATGAATAATTGTAAACACCAGAACCTTGAACATGCAGAGCATACAAGACACAACTGCATTAAACTAAACCTTTGTTGAACCTTAGGTTATATAGTTACCTTGGGCATGATGAAAGTCAAAATATTGCCAATATGTATTTTCCAATATGTATGTTATCTTACCCTTAACGGAAGTTCTCTATTGCCACACAAATCTACAGATTGCCAATATCTGTGTAACTTGAATGAGGACATAATACGACAAATCGGATTTGTTTATGTGCTAAGTGTGATTTTCACACTGTTTACACCATGCAATAAGAGTCAATGGGATCACTACTTCCTGCTTGACTGTTTATCTTATGCTCGCTATCCAAACTTGCTGCCAACCCAAATAACATTACAATCAGTGGACTATTTGTGACACATAATAGTGCACAAAACTGTTCACTGATACATTGTATTTGTCCTCCATAGGAGCCTCTGTCCAGGTTAGCATCAGACCTGAATTGTATGGTGAACAACCCGCAGCTCAGTGATGTGCAGATCCAAGTTGACACTGGAGAGGTCTACTTTGCCCATTCATTCATGCTTTATGCTCGCTGCCCCCTGCTGGTACAAATGGTAAATACCTACACTGCACATAGATATCATGACAAGTGCGGCCACAACATAGCAATGCTTAATCATACCAGACAATTGTGAAGTCAGAGCTTCACAGTTATTTATCAACTCTTAAGATTGGATATGACAGTAAGGAAATTATGTTACTTAAACATTTACAGTATTTGGATTTGGGTGAAAATACACCAATCATGGAATCATGGTTGAATTGAAACGGAACCAACCCAGCCCTGATATATACCAATATGTGTTTCAAAATAGTTTCATGTCAAAATGTATATGGTGTTCATTATTACTTTATTCCTCTTTCCTTCACCATCCACACATTTCCAAGGTGCATGACAGTGGATTTGGGGTGCAGGAGGAGGACATGCCCCCTGCCCAGAGGGTGTTGCTGGGTGATGTGCCAGGTCAGGCCGTATACTTCCTGCTCCAGTTCCTCTACACTGCCCACTGCTCAGTCACAGCCTCCCTGCTGCCCCATGTGCTGGAGCTAGCATCCAGGTGAGTGTAGCCTGTAGCTGCACACATTTTAACACACTCCTCTATTGTTCTCAGGTAACTTTGTCCAGTTTGAAAAATGAAACTCTGGTGTTAATGAGCATTATTCTCGTTTACTGGTAACTTCTTGTAATGTTAAGGAATCAGCTATCTGAGTTGATTGGCCTATAAGTCAAACAAAGAAAATGTCATATGATTTGGTCCAAGTGGTAAATGATATAACATGATTATTATGTTTTTGGTGAATGAAGCAATTCATTTTGAACACTTAGGCTTGAAACCCAGACACTGTTTTTTTCCTGCGTGCATTCTCATTTAAACGCATTGACCAGATGTCCCGCTGTGGCCAGGTTTGGCGAGAACAGTCACGCACAATCCTCAGCGCACAATAAAGAGCGTGAGCGACGCTTTAAGCCCTGTATGCAGTTTACAGTTTAGGCATTTAGCATACGCTCTTAATCCAGAGCGATTTACAGTAAGCAAGGACACAAGATAATGCATCATTATACATCATAATACACATAATACATTAACACATCAAATGCATAAAAATAGTAATCTAAATAAAGTAATACATAAGTAAACCAATAATCTAATAATAACTAATACATACGTAAACCAATAACCTATCATCAGCCTATACTTGCACTACAAATAGTGAAAATAGAAACCTACAAGCTACATGTCGCATTGTGACGCACTGTGAGCTTGTGGATTGGCTATTTTTAGAAAATGTGAAAATGATACATTTCCACCTATAATGACATTTACAAAATTGGGATGCCAGGTTGAAAGTGGTTAACATTCTACCATCTCTTCTCCTTCTTAGATTTGACTTGGAGGATCTACGACAGCTGTGCGAGCTGTACTCAAGCCAGACAGAGAACGAGGGCGAAGGAGCAGGAGAAGACGGCCCAGGTCAGGAGCATCAATCGGGAGTAGAGGAGGCCTTCCGGGAGCTGCTTCGCTCCATGTGGACCGAAGAAGACGAAGACGATGATGGGACAGGGGGCAATGAAGAGAGGGATCCAGATACAGAAATGGATGAAGAAGGCAGGCTCGCCGGCGGCGTCGCATCAGGTGACGGAGAGATGCCCGACGAACATGTGAACGAGGAGGAGATCGAGGAGATCTACGAGTTTGCCGCCACGCAGAGAAAGAGAGAAGAGGAGAGACGGGAGGGAGACCTGGACTCTGAGACGGAGAGAGATGATGAAATCATGAGACCAGTCGTCACAGAACCTCAAAGGGGATCAATGGGTTCCGAGGAAAAAAGCCCTCATGGAAGCCCCCAATGTGACCTGAACGTTAGCCTGGATCGCAGCTACAACCGGCTCTTCTCAGAATCCTGGGGTGCTTACGAGGAAGACTCCTCCCAACAACGCGAGAAACAAAATGCAGCCTCGCAAAAACGACAACATTGCCCTTCGTCTCGCAAACTCACGTCTGCAACGGATGAGGCAGAGATACGCACAGAGAGACCTTGCCTCCAGTCCTCGGTCTCAGCCATTGAACTCATCGACATATCCATAAGCCCCCCCTCCAGTGTGTCCAACATGCCTGTGCCCGGTTTGTCCCCTGCTGCTGTGAGTGAAGCTGAGGCTTTAGGAAGAGGAGATGTTGACGTGTTCGATGTGCCCAAGGCGTTCTTGAAAGATCAAGTCCGTCCTCGGGAAGGAGGAGTTTCTCCAAAGCAAGAAAGCCAGGGCCATCTAAGTATAAGCTTGTGCAACGCTCTTGCTTCACGTCCAAGTAGTAAAGAGCCTGAACTGGTCGTTTTGTCTGACTCTGAGGAGGAGATGGAGACTGGTCCAGCTGCTGTCTGTTCCCTAAGTCCCTCTCCGCCTTCCCCTTACCCAAGCCAACACGGCCACAGCTACACCCAGATCAAAACTCTGCCAAAAGTGAAACGCGTAGAAAACAGTCAAGAGTCGTGTAACTCTAACGCCCCATCATCTCCAGTGCCAGACCTAGATCAACCTGGACTCTGCTCTGCTGGTTTGGACCGGAGTCCAATGGACTGCTCTCCGGAAGTGTCCTGGCTCATCCCGGCCACGCCAGACCCCCACAGCAGAAGCACCAGCTCCAGTTCTACTCAGACCTACAGCAGTATGCGGCGGTCGCAGCTCTTCCCAAAAAACAGCGCTTCGTCTTTGTCGTCCTCGCAGTCCGCTTCCCCCTCTCGTTCGCTGTCGTTAAAGAACAGACCTCACACCTCCGTCAGTCCGCTCAGACCCAGAGGTTCTGATCACATTACTCGGGCAGACGGCGGCGGCGTTGACTCCAGCAGCCACTCTCCTGTATGTACAGTACCTCCTTCCCCACCCTTTAGACCCTCCAGCGTTGCTCGTTCCCAACCCCTCCCTCTCCAACAGGGTGACTCTATACAGGGCACACCTCTCCACAAACACTGTCCAGCTTACAGCAGCACACCCCTGAATATGGATCTACCTCAGCCCTCGGCTCTTGCTGTGGCCTCCCCACTCCTAAGCGACCACGATAGGGAAACGACTACAAGGAGAGGGAGCGCACTCTCCCAGAGCCCGGAGAAGAGAGCTTTGGGGACCCTTCATCTCTCTCTGTCTGAAAACCCGGTGTCCCAGCCTTCATCCCTTCACAGATGTCCTTCAAGTCCACCCGGGGACAGCGTGTCCTCCAGTCATACTAGATGCTCTAGTCAGTCTGACTACCATGAAGGCAGCAAAGCAGCCGAGGTAACTGGAGAGAAACCCGAGGGGAGTGAGGAAGGGGAGAGAGTGTCTGAAGTAGAGGAAAAGGGGACAGACACGGAGAGACTGAATGATTCCGATATGTCGTTGAAAGAAGATACGAAGGCGGCGGACATTTCTGAATCCAGTTTTCAGCAGAGTTTCATGGCTATGGACGACCCTCCCATGGTTTTTGATGACTCTTGGGGCCTCAATGCAGGGGAGAGAGTGTCTGAAGTAGAGGAAAAGGGGACAGACGCAGAGAGACTGAATGATTCCGCTATGTCGTTGAAAGAAGATACGAAGGCGGCGGACATGTCTGAATCCAGTTTTCAGCAGAGTTTCATGGCTATGGACGACCCTCCCATGGTTTTTGATGACTCTTGGGGCCTCAATGCAGGGGCTGATGTAGACGACGTCCCTGGTGTACGCTTCAGTCTGAGGCTGGAGGACAGTGGAGGTGCCAGCCCGCTTCAACGCAGTGCAGGAGGTGGGGAAATTATGGAGTTTTCCACTCCTACCACCACACGGTCCCCTAGACCCCGATCTCGATCTCCTACACATGCCGGCCCTTCCTTTAGCCCTTCTCCCCCTCCACACATCAGCCCTACCACGGCCAAGGTCATCAATGCCAGCCTCCTGGATTCTAAGATATGGGACAGCTGGGAGGAGGAAGAGGAGGAGGGAGCTCTTACTCTGTCTCAGAGAGTGAACCCCGCATCCCCATTCAAAACACCAGGTAAGCACTACAATGAGGTAGCATTTCTGTCATATCTTTAAGGTGCCATGTTAAGCAAATCTAATGACATTTAATAATAACATATTCCCGACGGTTTTGTCTCCTCTCTGTAGTGACGTCCCGCAGCAGAAAGCGACCTTCATTGGTGCCCATCACTCCGATGCCCAGTTACTCCGACATGGACACGCCAGACCTCAAGAACAAACTCAACAGGTCAGTCGGTTTATGTTCAACCCCATATAGAAAAGGGAGGCTAACAAAAGGTTACTATGGGTTTTTACCAGTAACGCACGGCAATACATTTATGGTTGCAGACAAGACAACGCATGTCTGTAACAGTGTTTATCAAACCAGAATATTTCATTCTGTGTGTTCCCAATTTTACATTGATTACCTGTAGTAATCACGAGTAATGATTAATAGATAAGCCCTAAGAATTTTGACTGTTGACTATTAACGGAACATAGCAAATTCACACTTTTGGGTGTAATGTGCATGAGATAGAGGTGTTAGCCATGTCCTAAAAACCAAGCTTAACACCTCTCACACCCACACACATAGTATATCACAGAATCACTGCAAATGTGCTGTTGTGATTTGAGCATGCCAGTTATTGTTTTTATGTCTCCCTTGTCTTTAAAACCAGACTCATCAGGAGGGGAACAACCCCCAGTTCAGTCAGATCAGCAAAAACATACAAAATAACTGCATTTTAAGGCTTCGTCCACACGTACACGGGTATTTTCATAAACGTAGCTTTTTATATGCGTTTTGGGGGGTTCGTCCACACGCAAACGCGTTTTTGCTCCATGTAAACGCATCTTTTGGAAAACTCCTGCCACAGTGTAGATTTTTAAAAACTCCGGCTATGTGTTCCCGTGTGGACACGGTAAACGGAGTTTTTGCATGGGTCGTGTAACGTTTAGCCGTTGTCGTGTGGACAGAGAGATTTTTTTAAACAGGGCCGTGTAGACACGGAGGTTTTCAAAAACGAAAACGAAATATCTGCGTTTATGAAAATACCCGTGTACGTGTGGACGAAGCCTAAGTTGAATGCAAACGCTAAGGGGTGTCCCCCTGGGATCCCAAATGATGCCCTTGATTTTTACTAATCAAGGCTATAAAGCCAGGAGTATATCGTTGCTGTCGGGCAGAAACCTCCTACCTCCATATTCGTAAATGAATGTCCTACTTGATCATTTTACTCAGCGTCACACAAAAGCATAAAAAGTAGCATATTATCCACATGCTCGAAACGCGGTGCGAAGCGATGCGTTTTGAGCTTGAGCTTGATCTGCTACTTCTGCTATTTATTTGAACCCTGAAAACTAACAGTTTTGGACATATGAGGTTTCCACCCGACAGCGACGATATCCAATTACCATTCTTAATGATCACCATGTGCTCATCTTGGCTACCCGTCACTAATTGTCAGTGGGTTTTTCTCACCCCCCCCCCCCCCCCCTTCCAATTAGGTTTGGTGTGCGTCCTTTACCCAAACGCCAGATGGTCCTCAAGCTGAAGGAGATTCATCAGTACACACACCAAATAGCTGGCTCAGAGTCCGAAGATGAGGCACCCTCAAAGTCCCTCCCCACCACCACCAGTAGCGCTGCCCTCAGCACTCGACCAGGCTCCTGTGCCAAGGCAGTGACGTTCAAACAGCCCTCCACCGTCTCTCATGATGTGAATCACCACGGTGAGGAAGATGCAGAACCCCTCTCTGCCTCACAAGGTTCCAATACCTCCTCAACTGCTGCCAGTGAAGATTCTGAGAGGTAAGGTTTAGACTAGAGCAGTGGTTCTCAAACTTTTTCATGTCAAGGACCCGCAAAATATGTATTTGGCTGCAGACCCCCCATCTCAAAATGATTTTGTGCCAGGGATTTTTCAAAAATAGCCAAAGTATAAAATCCCCCAAAAGGACCCCACTTTGAGAACCAATGGACTAGAGCAGGGCTCTTCAACAGGGGGTCCGGGACCCCTAGGGGGTCCTCAGAGTTACTACATGGGGTCCGCCAAATCTTTGTGTGATATGTTGTTTTTTTTACCTCAACCACTTGAACCCTAGCATCCCTTTCCTGAGGAGAACTTTAGCCAAAAATAGCAGATCTACAAGCTCACAACGCCTCGCGCTGCGAGGCGTTGTGAGCTAGTAGATCGGCTATTTTTGGCTAAGAGATATAGGTGTAGAGGTAAAAAAGAGCAGACCAAGTAAACAACAAAGTTTAATCTGAAACACAATTTTATACAATATGTAGAGGGGGTCCTTGCTTCATCTCTGTCTCAGCTAAGGGGTCCTTGGCCTGAAAAGGTTGAAGAGCCCTGGACTAGAGGATGTACGTGTTGTCTCTTTATTGCTATACCTAAATGATCGTTTGTCATCGTAGACATTCTGCAGAGGATTAAATGATTGTGCTCTGACTATATACTGTACATACCTTATATTAAATTATATGGATACGTTAATGCCCTTCTTAGTCGTGTGACAGTATCCTGTAAAAGTAGCTAACAATAGCTACGTCCGTTGTGAGCTTGTAGATCAGCTATTTTTGATACATTTAGATCTTCTGTCCAAAATGAAGATGCTAGGATTTCCTGAAAAGTTCTGTTCTCGTTTTGGAGATACAAGGTCTCCACCCTACAGTGACGATATCATATAGTCTCTGTCATGTAGAAACTTTATATGTCCAAAACTATTACTTTTCAGGATTCAAATTCAAAAGTACTAGTAGATCTACAAGCTCAAAACGCATTGCTTTGCACCGTGTTTCCAGCTTGCGGATCTGCTAGGTTTGATTATTTTGTGTGACACTGTAGTATGATCAAGTAGGGCATTCATTTATGAAAAAACGTGTTAGAATATAAAAAAAGTTAGAATATGGAGATGGGAGGTTTTCCGCCCGACAGCGACGATATCCTCTGTGCTCGCAGGTCCAACCCAGAGCTGTGTCTCTCCTCTGATGGAGACTCGGACAGCGATGTGACGGCCTCGCAGGCTTCCTCCCGCCTCGAGGATCGTCTCCGGGCGGTGCGCTCCTTCATCCTGTCTGACCCGGCGTTGTACAGCCAGATCCTGCAGTACCAGCCCCTGGTCCTGTCTCACCTCCAGGCCCGGCTGAAGGCCGCCGGCATCCGCCTTGCTGCTGCCAAGCTTCTGGACTACCTGGACTCCCAGTGCATTACCTTCACCACGGCCAAACCCGCCCGCTCCGCACCCACCCGGAGGCGAGCCAGGGGCCAAGGAGCTAGAGGAGCAGCTAGAGGGGGAGCGAGAGGGAGAAAACGAGGAGCTGCTACAGCCGTGGCCTGAAACACTGTGGGGAACATTAGTTTTTTTTTCTGGAAATAACTGAGGAAAGAGAACATAAGAAAATGTATGTTTTAAAAGATTACTACAATGAGGCAAATTTGTAATTTCACAGATACCATGGTTCTGTGCAATATAAATAATTCAGATATTAGCTGAACGCTGGTTTTATTGTTCTACAATATAAAAGGATTTTTTTGTAAATTGTGTATTTTGAGGTTTTAATTTGATGGTTGCATGTGTATGATGTACTGTACAAGATCAGTGATGGAAGTAATAAAAAAAAATACTTCAGTAAAAGGATTGATACCACAATGTAGAAACACTCAGTTTCTGTGAAAGGTAGGGTAAGTGATATTTTTGGGTTAAAACAAAAAGTATTTTGTTAAAAGGTTAAAGCACTATATTCGTGTGTTCAGTAACAGGAGTCTCCCCGTCTCTCCAGCTCTTTAATAAACAGAAAATACATTTTCCGGTAGGTGTCAAAATCTCAGCCAATCAGAAGAAAGTACCCATTTTTAAGCTTCATTTTTATAGTGTTCAGGTTCCAATTTTGCCTGCTCATTTCTTAGTGTCATCACTTCCAATTTCACTTGTTTAATCTATATCCTGATTGAGTTCTCTATCCTGATTGGATAAAATTGGAAATGAAACTGAAATGAAAATGCATTTTCTGTTTTATAAAGAGCTGGAGAGACCAGGAGACTCCTTTTACTGAACAAACACTCTATAGCAGAGGTCTTCAACAGGGGGTCCGCGGAGGTACTGCAGGGGGTCCGCGAAATTGTTGTTTGATAAAAAAAAAAAGTTTAAAAAACTTTTTGTTAATTTCTTTTCAAAAATGTCAATATGTCTTTAAACAACATGACATATTTTAATAGCTTAGTATTGAATGCACAATAACATGGTATGTTTATACATATTTTGAGAGAAAGAAAAGGTCTTTTGCACACCTACTGGGACAACCTGTGGGTAGGAGCAGGCTCCAGGCAACCATTTGTTCATGTTTAATTGTTTATACATATAAAACAAAAGTGTATACATAAATATACGATATATGTGGTGGCCTACCCCCAGGGGGTCCCTGCTCCATCACCCCATCAGTTTGGGGGTCCCTGCCTGGCCTGAAAAGGTTGAAGACCCCTGTTCTAAAGCAACGAGGTCTTGGATGTTGTATGGACGTCATATGGACTTTTTTGATGGTGTTTTTCCAACGCAGCTGACTGCGCGGGTCGCGCAACAACGGCTGATAAGTCTATTGAGAGTTAACGAGCCATTCCGGGTGGTAAACGGAACGCTCGTCCCAAAAACACACTGCCCCATTTTTTTCGCGGTGCGAGGCCGCTGGTTTAGACCCGGGGCAGGGTGTTTTAGGACGACGGCTAGCGATTCAGGGGTGGAGCCAGGCTAACGCACCGGAACACACTCAAAAAAGAGCACATTCAGCAAAAAAACTCCCCACCAAAATCGGCAAGACACCATCTCACGTTTAGTTCCCGTATCTGCGTAGTCTCGTGTAGCTTTCTGCGTGAAGTGGGCGGACGCCTTTTTAGGAGACCGGAAGCAGGTTGGGGTGTTGGGGTGAGATGGTGGCCGTTTCTCAATCCTACATACTTACTGCTAGTAACCCCATTCATACTTTCATCTTACTGTGGACATGTTTGCCTGAAAAGGAATCTTTGAAATGTTTAATAGTTTTAGAATTGTACTCCTTTAAAAGTTCAGAGATTTAGAATGGAGGTCGATGGACGAATTTGGGACCTCAAAAAAACACTTTCACCTAGAAACTCCATTCACAGATCAAAAATTCCACCTTACTGTGGACATGCATGCTTGATATTTTTTCTTTGAAATCATTTGTAGTTTTGGAGATATTTAACTTTAAGCACCCAATGCATTGTCAATGCGGCAATGGACATTTCAACTTTTACCTGGGGCTTTTACCTTTATCTAATATTGTAGTGAATACCATACAAGTTAACAGACTACGTCAGAATCTCTGTGGCATCAATCATAAAGATGAACGTTCTCCCTAGGGTAAATGTTGTAAGTTCTATGCTTCCATTGCCACCGCCACCACAGTATTGGACTAAGCTTCACTCAGCTGTATTTAAATTTGTATGGAATGGGAAACGTCCACGTCTTAAACTTTCTTTATTGCAGCGAGCCAGGGCTGATGGTGGTCTTTCATTGCCCGATTTCAAATTATATTATTGGGCCTTCACTCTTCGTCCCCTCTTAAAATGGTTTGACTCGGCAACTACTGTTTCATGGCGAGAGCTTGAGGAGAGTTTAGTACATCCTATTGGGTTGAGAGATCTTATCTATTCAAATATAACTACTAATCAATGCAAAGTTCGCTTTGGGCCAATAGTATCTCAGCTGGTAGCAGTGTGGAGGGCAGCAGAAAAAACGTGCAGGATTGACTTGAAATGGAATCTATTTTCCCCAGTGTTTAATAATCAAGGACTTTTGCTGGAGGGACGTCCCATTCGCTTTCCTAGATGGAGTTCATACGTTGGGTGATCTATTTGATGAGAATGGTTTGCGTTCGTTTCAGATTTTATGTGACTCATTTAATTTGCCAGGGAACTCATTTTTCTTTTATTTACAACTGAGAACAGCCATGAGGACTTATGGAGTTCCGTGGCAGACTTCCCTTACAATGCACCCTTTACATAGACTCATCTGTGACGTTAGTAGATCAAGAGGCCTCGTTTCCGTATTGTATGCATTTTTATTAGAATCTAATTATGGGTCCCTAGCTGTGGATACTTTGTGGAGGAACGATATAGGGAATTTGGATCCTGATTTTGATTGGGACTCAGTTTAGTCTAATATATTGCTGTCTTCTTGGAATCCAGATCATCAACAGATTCATTTAAATTTTGTTCACCGTACATATTTGACTCCCCGTAGATTATGTGCTATGAGGTTTATAAATAGCCCCAACTGCACATTTTGTACTCCAAATGTTATTGGTACCTTTTTTCACATGGTTTGGGAATGTCCAATGGTTTCCTCTTTTTGGGTTGTGGTTGCTGCTAAATTGTCATTACTTTTGGGAGCTGATATTACACCTTCTCCATCTGTATTTATCTTAAATGATGTGTCGCTGCTACACCTGAACTGCACATACAACAAGCGCATCTTCTTTGCCGGCTTAACAGCTGCAAAGAAAATGGTAGCTACAAGGTGGAAACCTCCTCATACACTAACATTTCGACAATGGGTTTTAGCGTTTTTGGATATTGTTTATTTAGAACTGTCAACGGCGAGGTTACATGGAGCAAGTGAGAGGAACATTGATATGTGGTCTAATGTTGCAGATAAGCTTAAAGATTTGGTTTAAGTGTTGTACACAGTGTTTTGACCTTGCACAGGTATAGGCATGGTGTTTGGCCCTTACATTTCGAGAAATTGTTGGTCCGGGGAGGGGTGGGTGGGTTTATTTTTATTATTATTTTGTTTTAAGTTGTTTGTATCTTGTTTTTGTTGAAAAATGTATTCATGTGAATATAATTGGGTAGCACTTTACAATAATGACCCGTTATAAAGCAACAAAGTAGTTTGTAGACTATTAACAAATCATTAACAACCTGTTTATTGACATTCGTAAATGATTCCTAAAACCTTTATAACTACGGTTACAAATCATCTATAAAGGTATTAGTAACTATTCATGAATAAGCCATGTATAATACATCTGTAAATGATTATTAAATCATTTGTAACTGATGTTACATAATATATACAGGCTATTGGTAGCTTGTTCATGTTTAACATATGCTTTGTTAAACATAACAAAGCATATAAAATAAATTTTACCGAAACGAAAATAACCAATCAACTCTAAATTGCCTGAAACGTACTCCTAACAGGTTTTTGGGGGGAGTATTTTGGCCTCCACACTTAGTGATTTTTTCGGATTTAACTTTCGTTTCGGTAGTGACAAACTTTCGTTTCGGTAGTGACACAATGGTGAAAAAAATAATTTACTAAGTCCAGAGCTCGATCAATGTTAGGGACCAAAAAAAGTCACTACAAAGTACTACCAATCAACTCTAAATTGCCTGAAACGTACTCCTAACAGGTTTATGGGGGGACGATTTTGGCCTCCACACTTAGTGATTTTTTCGGATTTAACTTTCGTTTCGGTGGTGACCAACTTTCGTTTCGGTAGTTTGATTACAAAATGTAAGTTGTGTAAAAAATAATCTGACTATACTAAGTTGTTATTTGTTTGTTTAAGTCAGGCTATACTCTACTCAGAGTCATAAGTTTACAAAATGTACTAAAGTACAGGGAACGTCTGTGCGGTTTGTCTTCATCACTGAAAATAACGTACATGTAAACTGATATAAAACTGCTGTCATGTGCAGTTGGGGTGAAGAAACACAACCATTTCACTCCTAATAATACCTATTTGATTTGACATCCTGACTTGCTGCTGTAGCTGAGGCTTGAACCTGTTACCTGCGGCTCACTAGTTAGTGACTCTATCCATTCACCTACAGCTGTTTCCTTGGAATCTGTGGTTCTGAAACGTTTTGTTGTCAACCCCCCAAATTGGCATGTATTTGGGCAGTGGACCCCAATGTGAAAAGATATAGTGTCAGGCCCCCCCATGAAAAAGATTTATATTTATGCTGTAACACATTTTTTTTTAAAGTTATTTGTCTTGTTTGTTGTTCAAGTCAAAGCACCAGGAAGGCTGTACTTGTCAGCCATCTGTTAGCTCAATGGGTTGAGATGCAGTATTCATGATCCAGAGGCCATGAGTTCAAATCCCATTGATGTCTTTCCTATGATTATTTCCTTTGCAGACTGGCTTCCAGAAGATCAACTGAAAACTACCAGGAAGGCTATATTTGTCATCCAACTGTTAGCTCAATGGGTTGAGACGCAGTATACATGATCCAGAGGCCATGAGTTCAAATCCCATTGATGTCTTTCCTATGATTCTTTCCTTTGCAGACTGGCTTCCAGAAGATCAACTGAAAACTACCAGGAAGGCTGTACTTGTCAGCCATCTGTTAGCTCAATGGGTTGAGACGCAGTATTCATGATCCAGAGGCCATGAATTCAAATCCCATTGATGTCTTTCCTATGATT
The DNA here is from genome assembly GCF_963454915.1 of Gymnoscopelus microlampas. Lineage (NCBI taxonomy): Eukaryota > Metazoa > Chordata > Actinopteri > Myctophiformes > Myctophidae > Gymnoscopelus > Gymnoscopelus microlampas. Next base: position 18,308,240 of record NC_139939.1, read on the forward strand.
CTTTCCTTGAGTGGGTTCGATTCCCACTCCGAGTCATGTGTCCCCGGTAACTTGGGGCAACGGATAAATTGACTGATATCCTTCGTGATGCTTCCTTTTGCAGAATAACTTCTAGAAAAACAAGTTAAAACCACCAGGAAACCTATAACTCTCAGCCAACAGCATAGCTCAACTGGTAGAGCGTCTGTCCAATGACTTGACTTGACTTGACTTGAGTGGGTTCGATTCCCACTCGAGTCAAGTGTCCCCGGTAACTCGGGGCAACGGATAAATTGACTGATATCCGTAGAATAACTTGTACCTGGGACCGTAGAATAACTTTACCTGGGACACTTGACTCAAGTGGGAATCGAACCCACTCAAGTCAAGTCATGTTATTGGACAGACGCTCTACCAGTTGAGCTATGCTGTTAGCTGAGAGTTATAGGTTTCCTGGTGGTTTTAACTTGTTTTTCTAGAAGTTATTCTGCAAAGGGAAGCATCACGAAGGATATCAGTCAATTTATCCGTTGCCCCAAGTTACCGGGGACACATGACTCGGAGTGGGAATCGAACCCACTCAAGGAAAGAATCATAGGAAAGACATCAATGGGATTTGAACTCATGGCCTCTGGATCATGAATACTGCGTCTCAACCCATTGAGCTAACAGATGGCTGACAAGTACAGCCTTCCTGGTAGTTTTCAGTTGATGTTCTGGAAGCCAGTCTGCAAAGGAAAGAATCATAGGAAAGACATCAATGGGATTTGAACTCATGGCCTCTGGATCATGTATACTGCGTCTCAACCCATTGAGCTAACAGTTGGATGACAAATATAGCCTTCCTGGTAGTTTTCAGTTGATCTTCTGGAAGCCAGTCTGCAAAGGAAATAATCATAGGAAAGACATCAATGGGATTTGAACTCATGGCCTCTGGATCATGAATACTGCGTCTCAACCCATTGAGCTAACAGATGGCTGACAAGTACAGCCTTCCTGGTGCTTTGACTTGAACAACAAACAAGACAAATAACTTTTTAAAAAAATGTGTTACAGCATAAATATAAATCTTTTTCATGGGGGGCCCTGACACTACATCTTTTCACATTGGGGTCCACTGCCCAAATACATGTCAATTTGGGGGGTTGACAACAAAACGTTTCAGAACCACAGATTCCAAGGAAACAGCTGTAGGTGAATGGATAGAGTCACTGACTAGTGAGCCGCAGGTAACAGGTTCAAGCCTCAGCTACAACAGCAAGTCAGGATGTCAAATCAAATAGGTATTATTAGGAGTGAAATGGTTGTGTTTCTTCACCCCAACTGCACATGACAGCAGTTTTATATCAGTTTACATGTACGTTATTTTCAGTGATGAAGACAAACCGCACAGACGTTCACTGTACTTTAGTACATTTTGTAAACTTATGACTCTGAGTAGAGTATAGCCTGACTTAAACAAACAAATAACAACTTAGTATAGTAAACCTGTTAGGAGTACGTTTCAGGCAATTTAGAGTTGATTGGTAGTACTTTGTAGTGACTTTTTTTGGTCCCTAACATTCATCGTGGACTTAGTAAATTAATATTTTCACCATTGTGTCACTACCGAAACGAAAGTTAAATCCAAAAAAATCACTAAGTGTGGAGGCCAAAATACTCCCCCCAAAAACCTGTTAGGAGTACGTTTCAGGCAATTTAGAGTTGATTGGTTATTTTCGTTTCGGTAAAATTTATTTTACAGAAACGAAAGTTAAATCCGAAAAAATCACTAAGTGTGGAGGCCAAAATCGTCCCCCCAAAAAACTGTTAGGAGTACGTTTCAGGCAATTTAGAGTCGATTGGTAATTTTCGTTTCGGTAAAATTTATTTAACCGAAACGGTTTTAACTTGTTTTTCTATATACTTACTAATACTAATATATAACTAACTAACATACTTACTAATATATAACTAACTAATATACTTACTAATACTAATATATAACTAACTACTATCGCATAACTAATATACTTACTCATACTAATATATAACTAACTAATATACTTACTAATAGTGTCTATATTATAGATTATAGTGTTAGTGTGTCAATATTATAGTGTTAGTGTCACTATATTATAGTGTCACTATAATATAGTGTCTATATTATATATAGTGTCAGTGTCTATATTATAGTGTCTCTCTAGCACCGCCCCTTCCCCTCTAGCTCCACCCCTTCCTCTCTCTAGCTTCGCCCTTTCCCCCTCTAGCTCCGCCTCTCTAGCTCTGCCCCTTCCTCTCTCTAGCTCCACCCCTTCCTCTCTGGCTCCACCCCTTCCTCTCTAGCTCCGCCCCTCCCTCAATCTTTCTGTAATATTTCAGTTGCCCGTTTATATTTGTTCTATAACCCCTCCGCTTTATTGTCTGGAAACCACGGGGGGAAGAAGCCCCCGCACCCTCTCTTGACCGTTATAAAGCATTTATAAACGTTTATAAGCAGTTTGTAGACTATTAACAAATCATTAACAACCTGTTTGTTGTCATTTGTAAATGATTACTAAAACCTTTTATAACTACAGTTACAAATCATTTATAAAGTATTAGTAAGTAGTGAACTATTCATGAATAAGCCATTTATATACATCTGTAAATGATTATTAAATCATTTGTAACGACCCATTCTAAAGCATCTATAAACGTTTATAAGCAGTTTGTAGACTATTAACAAATCATTAACAACCTGTTTATTGACATTCGTAAATGATTACTAAAACCTTTATAACTACGGTTACAAATCATCTATAAAGGTATTTTATGACTATTCATGAATAAGACATGTATAATACATCTGTAAATGATTATTACATCATTTGTAACTGATGTTACATAATATATACAAGCTATTGGTAGCTTGTTCATGTTTAACATATGCTTTGTTAAACATTCCTAAAGTATCTATAAATCCTTAAAGGACAACTTTGGTTTTTTACAACCAATGTTTATGTTTTAGATTGTAATTAAAGTAAATAAAAGATGAGTGTTAAAACATTTAAATGTACTGCTTTCTATAGTTTTAGCAATTTTCACAATTGTTTTTACAGTGTTTTCACAGTGGGCGGGGGCATTCTGTCCGGTGGCTAAATATGTATTTTTTTAACACATTAACCCGGCGTTTTCTTTATTATTATTTACAGTAGCTCTTCTAGCCCCCAATAACTCACATCTGGCCATCAAAGACCACAGGACCTTTTTTATTGTGTAAAAAAGGCATATTTAGCCACCGGACAGAATGCCCCCGCCCACTGTAAAAAATATCGCAAAAAATGCTAAAACTATAGAAAGCAGTAAATGAAAAAAAAATTACACTCATCATTTATTTACTTTAATTACAAGCTAAAATATAAACCTTGGTTGTAAAAAAACAAAGTTGTCCTTTAATACATGTTATTATGTGCCCTATAGTAAAGTGAAGACAGTTCATCATTTACAACTGTCTGTTAATGTGTTTGTTCATGTTTAACATATGCTTTGTTAAACATTCCTAAAATATCTATAAATCCTTAGTACATGTTATTATGTGCCCTATAGTAAAGTGAAGACAGTTCATCATTTACAACTGTCTGTTAATGTGACTTTCTCCTTACCTGTTGCAAACTACCTGGCTTTCATAAATGCAGATGCCAAACAATTACTAGAATTATCTTTCATGTTTAATATATGATTCGTAAGACATTCGTAAAGAGTGTGTTGACCATTTGCTAACGTTATCATGGGCCTTGTTGTAAAGTGAAGACTATGCATTATTATTTCATGTTTAACAGTGATTAGTAAAACATGTGACATCAAAAAGTGGCAAAAGTAACGTTATATAGTATACAAGTATACAACAATTTATTAAGATATAAAATGTAGCAACTCTTGGCCACAGCACACACACTGACATTTAAACAAAGAAATTAATCTTTTAAACAGAATCACAGAGTAGCAGCTTGGAGCCTCTGTAGTCACCACCTCCCAGTGCAAGTTAGCTTTAGCTGCTAAGCTAAACTGCTAAGCATGGAGGACATTACTAGCCTACACATCAAAACAAACATTGTGGATACAAACAGCCACCATCAAAATACCCCCTAGTCATAATGCTACTTCATGTGTGTAAGATTAGCCATTTTATGTTACCTCGATCACCTGCAACAAGACAGTTAAAACACATAAAACATGAATTAGACATATTTCTGTCCAGTCTGCAACTGCATCACTGTTCACTTCCTCCCTAGTAGGCTACTGCAGGTGTAATGCAGGTAATCAGTGTGTTGCCAGATTTTGCAAAAGAAACAAGCGGACAGGTCTATGAAAACAAGCCCAAAAGAAGCAACTAGGCTCAGGCTCATGATAACGTCTGCAAATGGTTTACATACTCTTTACGAATGTCTTACGCATCATTTGCTTAACATGAATGATAATTCTAGTAATTGTTTGGTGTCTGCATTCATGAAAGCCAGGTAGTTTGCAACAGGTAAGGAGAAAGTCCACATTAACAGACAGTCATAAATGATGAACTGTCTTCACTTTACTGTAGGGCACATAATAACATGTACAAAGGATTTATAGATATTTTAGGAATGTTTTACAAAGCATGTTAAACATGAACAAACACATTAACAGACAGTTGTAAATGATGAACTGTCTTCACTTTACTATAGGGCACATAATAACATGTACTAAGGATTTATAGATACTTTAGGAATGTTTAACAAAGCATATGTTAAACATGAACAAGCTACCAATAGCTTGTATATATTATGTAACATCAGTTACAAATGATTTAATAATCATTTACAGATGTATTATACATGGCTTATTCATGAATAGTTACTAATACCTTTATAGATGATTTGTAACCGTAGTTATAAAGGTTTTAGTAATCATTTACGAATGTCAATAAACAGGTTGTTAATGATTTGTTAATAGTCTACAAACTGCTTATAAACGTTTATAAATGCTTTAGAATGGGTCGTTACAAATGATTTAATAATCTTTTACAGATGTATATAAATGGCTTATTCATGAATAGTTCACTACTTACTAATACTTTACAAATGTTTTGTAACTGTAGTTATAAAGGTTTTAGTAATCATTTACAAATGTCAACAAACAGGTTGTTAATGATTTGTTAATAGTCTACAAACTACTTATAAACGTTTATAAATTCTTTATAACGGGTCATTATTGTAAAGTGCTACCTATAATGGTATTGTCAATTTGATAATAAAAACAATTGATAACAAAAAAAAGGATCTCTGTGGTGCAGTGGTTTAGATACAGGCCTTACAACCAGAAGATTCCTAGTTCAAATCCAACAAGGACATCTTTCCAACTTTTATCTGACTCTTGTGGTCTGTATCTAATCTTTCAGTGAAGAGCGTACAAGAGACCCGAGAACAAATGAAACATGGGGGAGCTGTGGTTAAAATACAGGCCTTGCACTCTGAAGGTCCTGAGTTCAAAACTAGCAAGGACATCTTTTCAACTTTTACCTGGCGCTTTCACCTTTATCTAATCTTTTACTGAATACCACGCAAGTTAACAGACTAATAATAACCTCTGTGGTGCAGTGGTTTAGATACAGGCTTGCAACCAGAAGGTTCCCGGTTCAAATTCAACCAGGACAATTCCCAACTTTTATCTGACTCTTGTGGTCTGTATCTAATCTTTCAGTGAACATCCTGCAAGAGACCAGAGAAACTATGAACCATGGTGGAGCAGTGGATAGGATACAGGCCTTGCACACAGAATGTTCGGAGTTCAAATCCAACAAGAAATATTTTCCAACTTTTACGTGGCTGTTTCACCTTTATCTAACCTTTCAATGAAGAACATGCAAGTGAACAGAATTAGGATGAATTACAGTGGTGCAGTGATTGAGATACAGGGCTTATAACCAGAAGGTTGCTGGTTCAAATCCAACAAGGAAGTTTTTTGAACTTTTACCTGACTCCTGCACCTTTATCTAATCTTTTAGTGAAGAACACGCAAGTGGACAAAGTCAGTAAGAATCGCTGTGGTGCAGTGGTTAAGATACAGGGTTTACAACCGGAAGGTTCCCAGTTCAAATCCAACTTGGACATTTTTCCAACTTTTACCTGACTCTTGCACCTTCAAATCCCACACATGCTGATTTGCCATTTCCAGGATTTGATTTCCAGGATTTGAGTCTTGAGTCCCAAGACTCAAGACCCAAAAGAGTCTTGAGTCGAACCAATTACTCCCGCGGAGACATCAAATTTCTCTTTTGGGCCTTGAGTCCCAAGACTCAAGGACCAAAAGAGAAATTTGTGGGACTCAAGGACCAAAAGAGAAATTTGATGTCTCCGCGGGAGTAATTGGTTCGATTCAAGACCCAAAAGAAGGTGAACTGACTGTAATGATTCAAAATGTCATATATAGAATGGAAACCCCATTCAAACTTTAAAATGTTCATCCTAATATGGACATGTTTGCCTGAAAAGGAATCTTTGAAATGTTTAATAGTTTTAGAATTGTACTCCTTTAAAAGTTCAGAGATTTATAATGGAGGTCGATGGATGAAATTGGGACCTCAAAAAAACACTTTCACTTTAAACTCCATTCACAGTTCAAAAATTCCACCTTACTGTGGACATGAAAAGTACTCCTAACAGGTTTTTTGGGGGACGATTTTGGCCTCCACACTTAGTGATTTTTGGGGATTTAACTTTCGTTTTGGTAAAATAAATTTTACCGAAACGAAAATTACCAATCAACTCTAAATTGCCTGAAACGTACTCCTAACAGGTTTTTGGGGGGACAATTTTGGCCTCCACACTTAGCTTAGCAGCGACATGAATGGCTGTGCATTTCATTACGTGGTGGAAAGCCTGACACGAGGTTTATGGCTTGACTTGTGTGATGATTATACTGGTTTATATAAATACACCTTTAACCTGTAAATGCAATCAGCAGGACACCGCAGGGAGTTGAACCCCATCCTAGTGAACCAGAAGTGCCATACCAGTGTCTTTTACCTCTTTGACTCATTTACAGGTTGAAGAAACCACATATTAACGTTCACTCTCTCTGAGAGTGTGAATGTTAGAGTATACCTGTGGTCATAATGAGATCTACTTTTGTGTATTTTTTTTATATCAAAGGTCCCTAAAATTAGATTTTTAATTAATTCCTGTAAACGCAAAATAGAGAATAAATAAATACACCCATACTAGGTATCCTCTAAAATGTAGTTACGATGGGCACGATTTGCATGAGTGCTGTGACCACTTTTACATTACGTCTAATGAGTGCGTGTAAGCGCGCATACTGGTTCTTATCAGTGTGACGTCTGGAAATGAGTCTAAACTATTTGAGTACACGTTGTGATGAGCGGTCGCTGTTTGTTTCATTTGAACTTTAGCTTGAAGGTCACAGGTGGGTCCAGCTCATCAAGACCAAACCGTAGGCTATCCACGAATAGGGCTTTCACGACTAGAGATTTTTACTGGTCGACTAATTTGACCCAGTGGTAGTTTTTTTTTTGCCATTACTATTGTTATTATCCTCCTTCCTTTATTTCTATGCCATTTCAAGGGAAGCGCTTCTGGCACAGCAGCACAGCAGTGTCTCCAAGGATCCTCAAAAGGGGGTTATTGCCCAATAATAGCCTATTATTGGGCATACTTTTGACCCCCTTTTGATAAAAATAAAGGCAGGAGGATAATAATAATAATAATAGTAGTAATGGCATTAAAACAATGGCAATTTATTTGATCAACTATTCGACTAGTACCAACAAGGTCGACTAGTGGTTATACTAGTCGACTAGTTGGTGAAAGCCCTAGTGTGTGTGTATGCATGCATGCATACATGTATGTTTCTACACCACTGTTCTAAATCCTAATAGTTTCTGAAAAACTTGGGCCTTTATATACATACAGTATATAGCTAAAATCTAAAATGTGGACAAAGTACTCTTTTTTACTTAAAGGGATATTTCACTTTCAAAAAAACCTTTGGTCATTTTATCGTCTACTCAGGCCTTTGTGAACCCCCCAGACAGTTTTTAAGTTGCTCGATTCAGTATTTAGATATTTGATATAAATTTTATCAGACATGCCCCCTTCCTATACAAACCATTGTAACTTCAAACTCTATTTTAATCATGTTAGATTCATCAAAAACACCCGTCCTTGGTTTTGGTGACTCATCCTGCCCTCCTAATGAGGGGGCCGTGTTTTTACAATTACTTCTTTCATTTATTAAAAAAAAAAAAAAAAAATTGGAAAATGAAAAAAATAAAATAAAAAAAATATTAAATAAATGAAAAAATTAATCGGAAAAACACGGCCCCCTCATGCATTAGGAGGGCAGGGTGAGACCCCAGAACCAAGGACGGGTGTTTTCGATGAATCTAACATGGTTAAAATGGAGTTTGAAGTTACAATGGGTTTGTATAGGAAGGGGGGCATGTCTGATAAAATGATCAAATATCTAAATACTGAATCGAGCAACTTAAAAACTGTCTGGGGGACTCACAAAGGCCTGAGTAGACGATAAAATGACCAAAAGTTTTTTTGAAAGTGAAATATTCCTTTAAGTAAAAGTATCAATACTGCAATGTAGATATATACTCTGTTACAAGTAAAAGTCAGAAATTCAGAATTTACTTGAGTAAAAGTACCAAAGTATTGGTATACAAATTTACCCAAAGTACCAAGTACTCATTATGTAGAATGTTCCATTTCACAATTTTTCAAATGTAAAAAAATAACTTGAAAATAGCAAATCTACAAGCTCGTAGCTCGTAGATCGATTTTCAAATGGCCGAAATGTATACATAGGGCTACAACTAGTAACTCAAGTCTTCAAATAAATGTAATGGAGTAAAAGTATAATATTTGCCTCTGAGATGTAGTGGAGTAGAAGTATTGAAAATTGGAAATACTCCGGTAAAGTAAGAATTCCTCAGATTTGTACTTACTTTACACCACTAGGTTTTAATGGGTTGAACGGCCTGTCTTGGTTCAAAGCCCACTCACCACGACAAGGTGCAGGCCGAGAGTGGGGACAGGACAAGACTAACTCTGACGAGACAACATGAAACATACATTACAAACAAACAAACATGAAACATATATTACAAACAAACATGAATTACAAACAGATATGAAACATGTATTACAAACAAACATGAAACATGCATTACAAACAAACATGAAACATGTATTACAAACAAACATGACTTACAAACAGATATGAAACAGGTATTACAAACAAACATGAAACATGCATTACAAACAAACATGAAACATGCATTACAAACAACAAACATGAAACATGCATTACAAACAACAAACATGAAACATGTATTACAAACAAACATGAATTACAAACAAACAGGAAACATGTATTACAAACAAACATGAATTACAAACAAACAGGAAACATGTATTACAAACAGAAGTGAGACCTGGAAGGAGGTGGATGGAGGTGGTGGTGGTGGTAGAAGGAGGGTGATAGAGGTAGGTGGTAGAAGGAGGGTGATAGAGGTAGGTGGTAGAAGGAGGGTGATAGAGGTAGGTGGTGGTAGAAGGAGGGTGGTGGAAGGAGGGTGGTAGAAGGAGATTGGTAGAAGGAGGTGGTGGTGGAGGAAAGAGGGGGTGGTGGAAGGAGGGTGGTAGGTGGTGGTGGAAGGAGGGTGTGTAGGACCTTGTGTTCTCCAGAGCTTGCTCTCCCTCTAACCTCTCTGTTACCTCCCTAAATAACTCTGACCATCACTTCATAACCTTCTCCCTCTCTCTTTCTAAACCTACTCACCCGCAGACCGTCACCACTTGACGTAACCTGAGGTCCCTAAACCCCTCCATTCTCTCTCTCTCAACGTGTCGTTTCCAACCAGCTTTCTCTCCATCTCTCAGAGAACAACCTGTTGATCCCAACCAGTCAGGATTCAAACCGGCCCACTCTACGGAAACTGCACTCCTTGTAGTCACAGAAGCACTACATGCTGCCCAGGCTGCCTCCCACTCTGCAGTCCTGATTCTTCTAGACCCATCAGCAGCATTTGGCACAGTGAACCACCAGCTGGGTTCTCCTCCTACCTAACTGGCCGGACCTACCAGGTTTCTTGGAAAGATTTGCTCTCCTCTCCCCGCACCCTCCGAACCGGGGTCCCCCAGCTATCTGTACTTGGCCCCCTCATTTTCTCCTTGTACACTAAATCTCTTGGCGCTGTTATCTCTGTGCACAATCTATCTTATCACTGCTATGCCGATAACACTCAAATGTTTCCATCCTTCCCCCACGTCTGCCAAACAGGTGGAAGAGTGCATCACTGCATGTCTGGCTGACTTCTCACAGTGGATGTCTTCACACCACCTCAAGCTGAACCCAGACAAGACTGAACTTCACTTCTTCCTAGCTAAGTCCTGCCCCATGCAAGATCTAACCATTTCTATAGACAAGGTAACTGGTAACTGGTAACTTTGGTTCCAACAGCCAAGAACCTTGGTGTTGTCCTGGACAGTCAGCTCTCATTCAAGAGCCACTATCACAGCGGCCACTCAATCCTGTAGGTTTACACTCTATAACATTCAAAGGATCAGACCCTTCCTCACCCAGGAGTCAGCCCAGCTCCTTATCCGGACATCAGTCATATCAAAACTGGACTATGGTAACTCTGTCCTTACCGGCCTCCCGGCATGTGCACTTTAGTCTCTCCAAATGATCCAGAATGCCACAGCACGCTTGGTCTTCAACCAGCCAAACTTAGCACATGTCTCCCCCTTCTCTGCTCCCTGCATTGGCTCCCAGTTACTGCCCGCACAGAGTACAAAACACTGACATTGGCCTACAAAGCAACCAAAGGTATGGCACCCCCATATCTTCAAAGCCTGATCCAACCCTACAACCCCTCCCACTCTGTCAGATCAGCTAACACAGGGAAGCTGTCAGAACCTTCTCTAAAACATCCAGGACAACACTCCACACGTCCCAGACTCTTCTCCCTTCTGGCTCCCAACCTATGGAATGAACTCCCCATTGCAGTTAGAACTGCAGAATCACTCCCAATCTTCTGCCCTAATCTGAAGACTCACATCTTCAGACTCCACCTCAGCCCGTAGCACTTGCCCTAGCCTTGACAACCTTGCAGGATTATGCAAAGGCTAAAATGTTAGATAGCATGTTATGTAGACTGATGCCAGGTCATTGTTGACCTGGCATCCTATAGTGTGTATAGGTTCAATGTACAGGCTGATGATAGGTTCTTGGTTTACTTATATTAGTTTATTGGTTTACTTATGTATTACTTTATTATTAGATTATTAGTTTACTTATTTATTACTTTATTATTAGATTACCATTTCGATGCATTTGATGCATTATCTTGTGTTGTCCTTGCTTACTGTAAATCACTCTGGATTAAGAGCGTCTGCTAAATGTCTAGATTGTAAATTGTGGTAGAAGGTGGTGGAAGGAGGGTGGTAAAAGGTGGTGGTGGTGGAAGGAGGTGGTGGAGGAAGGAGCTTTAAAATGTAGGCATTTTGCAGATGCTTAATCCAGAGCGATTAATACATAAACGTTAATTAATACATACGTAAACCAAGGACCTATCATCAGCATGTACATTGAAACTATACACTCTATAGGATGCCAGGTCAACAATTACCATCTGATTACATAACATCCTATCGAAGTTACATTTTAGCCTTTGCATAAGCCTGCAAGGTCGTCCAGGCTAGGGCAAGTGCTACAGGCTTAGGTGGAGTCTGAAGAGGTGAGTCTTCAGATTATGGCAGAAGGTTGAGAGTGAGTCTGCAGTTCTAATTGCAATGGGGAGTTCATTCCATAGTTTGGGAGCCAGAAGGGAGAAGAGTATGGGACGTGTGGAGCGTTGTCCTGGATGTTTTAGCGAAGGTTCTGACCGCTTCCCTGTGTTAGCTGATCTGAGAGAGCGGGGGGGGGGGGGGGTTGTAGGGTTGGATCAGGCTTTGAAGATATGGGGTGCCATACCTTTGGTTGCTTTGTAGGCCAATGTCAGTGTTTTGTACTCTGTGCGAGGCAGTAACTGGGAGCCAATAGAGGGAGCGGAGAAGATGAAGACATGTGACCCTTTTTGGCTGGTTGAAGACCAAAAGTTCCATTCTGGATCATTTGGAGAGGCTTAAGTGCACATGCCAGGAGGCCAGCAAGGAGAGAGTTACAATAGTCAAGTTTTGATATGACTGATGGCTGGATAAGGAGCTGGGCTGACTCCTGGGTGAGGAAGGGTCTGATCCTTCGAGTGTTATAGAGTGTAAACCTACAGGATCGAGTGGCCGCTGTGCACAACAGAGCTGCTCCGCGTTGAAGATCGGGGTCATCTGGGGTCGGGCTTCCTGTTGGCCTTCACCCGACCCCATAGCGAATACATCGGGGGACGTGCCTTCTCTTTTTCACCGAAGTGTACCGGAATGGCTTGTCCTTCTGAAAAAAATAAAGCTACCAAACAAAAAAAAGAAAAATGCTCATTATTAGATTGTTCATAAAATATCATGAAATAACTTTGCTAGATGTTTGCATTGTATAGTTACCTTGCCGTGATGTAACTCAGGTGGGCGAGAAATAAAAAATAGTTGCTCCATTGGTTTGAAATTGATGATCGTGTGACCCCCCCCCACACACACACCTTTAAGATGACCAGGTCCAGGCCTGGATTTACACAGTTCCCCCCAACCCAGCCAGAAAAAAGTGACCTTTGGTACCTACCAAAAAGTGACTTTTGGGACCTACCAAACAGTGTCCTTTTGGTACCTACCAAACAGTGACCTTACAAATGAACAAGGTCTTATGGACCTTTTCAAAATGACCAGGTACAGCCTGGATTTGCAGAGGCAGATGAAAACAAAAACTACACTACCAACATAGTCATAGATTCAACGTCGGCCTTCAAACCTGAAAAAAAGAGCAAAAATCTTTAACCACATCATCACACGTACGACCCAAACGGCATCCAACACGAACAGCATAGCTGTATTCACCACAAGCATCATCCAACAAACTGCAGCATAAAGCAACTGCAGCATCCAGCAAAGGAAAAGGAAAAATGACCAGGTAGGACCGTCACAATTATTATTACATAATCGCAAGTATTTGAGATAACCGCAATACTTTTTTGGGGATCATAGTCATAATCGTTTCCATGTTGAAAAATGTTCATATATTTTTTAAACATTTTCAAAAAATTGTGGAAATAGCCGAACTACACGCTCAAAACGCATCACGACGTGATGCGTTTTGAGCGTGTAGCTCGCCTTTTGTTTAAGAAGCCTAAAAAAAGCCAGACAAAGTTTTATTCAAAATGTCAGTAAGACGCAATTAAATAGTTAAATCGCAATTATTTGAGCGACAATTTATCGCCAAGTTCAACGTCATAATGGTGACAGCCCTAAAGAGGTTCCTTACTTTGAGCCGTCTTCAGAGGAAACCCCCGGCCGACCTGGGTCTTTCGGCGGCGGAAACCAACCGGTGTTTAACATCGAGGTGGATACAAAAGCACAGAACGCACTGTCGTGGATTTATGCATCAACGAAGACACATACACACTGTCGTGACACACTGTCGTGTGCACAAAGCACACTGAAGTGGAATTATGTGATAAATCAGCGATCGATACACCGGATGGAGACCACCGCAGGCAGACCAGGGCCAGCGCCGCAGAGGAATCCCCCCCGCCCCGTGCAGACAAATCCGTGGATAGAGAGAGATCTCCAAGCTCTTGATCTCTAGGGCATCCTCGGGTTGAGCCTTCCAGCGGCGTATCCCGTCATCTCCATCCTCCGTCCGTCCGTCCAAGGCTGTCATGATTACAAATTTAAGTTGACGATTAATTGTCATACAAATAATAATACTTCAACGATTATGCAAAATAATTGCGATTATCTCAAATAATTGCAATCAGACGATTATGTAAGAATTGTGACAGGCCTACGTACATCTGGCTAGCTTCACCAGATCACCTCTGCGTCGTCATTAGAGGTGGATGTTTATGGCGCAACCTCGGCACAGTCCGTCTCCACTCTGAGAAACAAACAAACAAACAAACAAACATTAATTCAAGTGACCGAGAGCCAGATAAATACCAGATATATACGTATACTGTATCCTGTACACAGCATAGTTTATCTAATCAAACGTATATAGCATCCCTATGCTGAGGGGAACATTAGTCGAAAATAGCAGATGGCAAAGTGGTTTTGGGAAAAAGGAGCAAATCAAGTACAGAGCCAAAGGTCAAGTTTACAAAGTGTTGACGGTTTAAGTGGTTAAATGTCTACCATTCATTCACACAACACTGATAGTCAATGAATCTATCGATGAAACCCATGGAAAAACTTTAATCTGCGACACAATTTTACTATATATATACTGCACACACACACACACACACACACACACACATTCCAGTCTATTCCAGTTTGCATACCAAAATCCTATTTCAATATGCTAGATCAATTTATTACTTATTTTATTTGGAACAAAATAAAAGTCCCCACGGTTAAGCAGTGGTTCTCAAACTTTTTCCTGTCAAGGACCCCCAAATTGACACTTATTAGCCCACGGACCCCCATTTGAAAAGATAAGCCAGGGACCCCCATAAGAGAAGATTTTTACGGCTCTAGCAGTGATTCTCAATCATTGTAATTTAAGGACCCCCCCGTTTGACATGCATTAGGCTACGGACCCCCAATTAATGGTATTTCTATCTCTGGGACCCCAATTTATATTGTAAAATCAATGTTAATGTAACTCTGAGAGTGTACAAATGGAACCAAATGGACCCGTTAGGGTCTCAGAGTTACAGACCCATAAGGGTCCATTTGGTTCCTATAAATTATTTAGCTGGGGACCCCCTGGTATCCCCTCAAGTACCCCTGGGGGTCCCCGGACCCCACTTTGAGAACCAATGATGTAAAGCATTCTTAGAGATCAAAGAACCTTGGCGGTCTTGCACTACCAAATACACAACTACATTACATTAGAAACATGACATACTGGCGGCATCAACAAAACAACGCTGAACAGTCCACCTGGATACAAATAGGCTCTATGCACAGTAGCAGTGGTGTAAAGTAACTAAGTGCATTTACTCAAGTACATTTTGAATTCCAGACTTTTACTTGTAACAAGAGTAGTTCTACATTTCAGTATAGAGACTTTTACTTAAAGGGCAAGACCACTTTGGTAGAGGTTTGGGTTGTGTATTTACCTTGCCATGATGTAACTCCAAAGATAGGCAAGAAATAAAAAATAATTGCTCCATTGATTAGAAATTGATAATTCAAAATATGCTCCTCATTGACTTACATTGTACGGTAAAACAGCTGTCAAAGTCACTCTTTTCGCACATAAACGAACGCAAACAAAGTTGATTCAGACAATGTAGAACAGGGGTATTCAACTAGATTAGGCAGGGGGCCACAACTGCAAAATAATTTGGGGTTGGGGGCCACACAGTGCGCGCAAATGCACGCGCGCGCAGCGCGCGTGCATGTGTGCACGAAAATTTTTCGGGTCTAATTCGGTCTAATTCGGGTCTAATTCGGGTCTAATTCGGTTCTATTTGACCAATATAAATCAACCTTTTTTCGTGTCTAATTCGGTCTAATTCGGTTCTATTTAAGGTTCTAAGTTAAGTTCCAATGAAAGATGGCCTTTAAAGAACTAATGAAGGATAAATAATTTGTACTGTTTTAACTTTGATAACATAAATTAAAGTTAAAATAAATAATAATTATGAAAATTAAAAAAAAAAAAAAAAAAAAAAAAAAAATATTTTTTTTTTCAAATTTTTGGAATATGGCCAGGGGCCACAAGGAAGCTCCTCGCGGGCCGCACGTGGCCCGCGGGCCGCCAGTTGAATATCTATGATGTAGAACATCACCAAACCCAGTACTGTTTTTTTTTTAAATAAAAATGTCAACTTCCTGTTGATTTTGCCATTTTTAATAACTAGAAAACCTGGACTGGATCCGCGGATCCGGATCCAGATCTTCAAATAGTAAAATCAACAGGAAGTTGACATTTTTATTTAAAAAAAAAACAGTACTGGGTTTGGTGATGCTCTATATTGCCTGAATCAGCTATGTTTGGGTTCATTTATGTGCTAAAAGAGTGACTTTGAGAGCTGTTTTACCATACAATGTAAGTCAATGAGGAGCATATTTTTGAATTATCAATTTCTAATCAATGGAGCAATTATTTTTGATTTCTTGCCCACCTTTGGGGTTACATCATGGCAAGGTAACTACACAGCCCAAACCTCTACCAAAGTGGTCTTACCCTTTAAGTAAACACATTGAGTACTTTTTCCACCACGGCATAGTATCCATATTAATTGGGCCCCTGACTTACTTTCTTCACAGGTGTTACCAATGATTCTAATGAAGGCTCTGTTTCATTCAGTGTAGCACAGTGGTTCTTTTAATTTCAAGGACTCCCATAACTCTGAGTGTTCAAATGAACCAGTGAGGGTCCATTTGGTTGTATGTGTACACTCTCAGAGTTACAGATATATAAGGGGCCATCTAGAACCCCCCTCAAGAACACTTTGAGACCCAATGGTGTAGCAGAGTGTCTCCAGTGAGCCATCAAACACACTATCAGCACCCTGACTCTGTTTGACCAGAATGGAAAAGAGCCTTAATTAGTATCGTTTGGTAACACCTGTAAAAGGAAGTAAGGAAGAGGCCCAATTTATTTCCAGTATGGCTTCTGTTCATAGAGCCCATTGAAACATCCATAATGTATCTCATCATCACTGCCAGCACACGTCTTCCTCACTACCTCTAAACACTACAAACTACACCACTAACCTACAAACTACACCACTAACCTACAAACTCACTACCTCTAAACATTACAAACTACACCACTAACCTACAAACTACACCACTAACCTACAAACATACTACCTCTAAACATTACAAACTACACCAGTAGTTCTCAAACTTTTTCATGTCAAGGACCCCAAATTTTATATATTTGGCCACGGACCCCGATCTGAAAATGTTTTGTACCTCCAGAAGCAAAGATATGAGTAAAAAATGTTTGTTTTAAAAAAATACATATATTCAGAGGTTTTCACAAATTTTCAAAAATAGCAGATCTACAAGTTCATAGCGCGGCACTCAGTGTCTCAGCATCACAAACAAACACAGCTCAATAATACAACATATTCCCTTCACAAACATCACACAACATAGCTCTTCATCCTTACTAGTTGTTGCTTTTCCAAAGGAACATCAAAGTGAAATTACACACAATTCCATCAATTCCTTAATGCTGAACAGCTAATTAGCTATTAAAGCTATCACACCTGTAGAATGGCCATGTTTCACATGACGCTCGTCTGTCACAAGCGTCATGGAACAACTTGTTCCTGGTTTGCGAATTTTTGACATTTACAAGCCGTACATCTACATAAACGTTCACATTTCAAATATAAAGTGCTGACCCCCAAGCCATGGATGTAACCAGTTAAAGTGCACTGGTCTAAGTTTCCGTATCGTCCGTATTGTTCAATAAAAAGCTTTTTAATCCGATCACCAGCCATTTTCTCCAATGCTTTCAACTACGCGCCCCTATCGGCTGGGAGGTGTATTGCACTGATATATTACAAATAAAAAATAAAATGTCCGCCGATCGGATTAAAAATGAGTTTTATTGAACAATACGGAAGATACGAGTACAGTGCGCCCCAATTTGTTACATCCGTAGCTTGAGGGTCAGCACTTTATATTTGAAATCGGAACGTTAATGTAGATGTGATTGTTGTAAATGTAAAAAAAAAAATCGCAAACCAGGAACAAGTGGTTCCATGACTGTCATGGTATGACTCGAGTCATGTTTCAGGGCTACTGTAGAAACTCACCTCAGTTTTTGTCGGTTGGAGATAATTCATTGTGTTTCCACGGTCTGGTTTTAGCAGCTTTTTTTTACCAGCCTGGTAAACATTATGAGTTGTTTAGTTCACTCTTTTTACTTCGAAACATTGCAGAGCTGAGTGTCTGTGAGTGTGTTTGTCGGTCGGTGTATTTGTGAGAGAGGGGGCGGGCCCGATAATTTGTGGTTCAAATAGCCCCGCCCCTCCCCTCCCCTCCCCCCTGCTTCATAGGGAGTGTGGGTGGAGCAATTGGCTCTATTCACAGCAGCCATATTATGAAGACATTCACAGGTGTTACCAATGATACTAATGAAGGCTCTGTTCCATTCTGGTCAAACAGAGTCAGGGTGCTGATATTGTGCATGTTGGCCCACTGGAAACACTCTGACTCTGTTACACCAGTGGGTCTACAGTTGGGGTCCAGGGACCCTCATGGGCTTCCAAATGGCCCCTTACAGGTGTGTAACTCTGCTTCCATTTGTACTACACTCTCAGTAATGGGGATTGTGGACACCACTGTGCTACACTAAATGGAACAGAGCCTTCATTAGTATCATTGGTAACACCTGTGAAGGAAGTGATAATATGGCTGCTGTGCATAGAGCCTATATTAAACCTGGCTTCTATGGCAGGTTTTCTCAAAGTGGGTGCAGTCAGTGGTGGAAAAAGTACACAAATGTTTTACTTAAGTAAAAGTATCAATACTGCAACGTACTGTATGTATATGTATATATATATGTATATATATATATATATATATATATATATATATATATATATATATATATATCTGGGTCGAGACGTCTGGTGACCTCCTGTTATACTCTGGTGGGTCTGTAAGTCATTTATTTGTTACACCGTCAGTATCATAATAAATAAATACCAAATGGAAT
The DNA here is from genome assembly GCF_963454915.1 of Gymnoscopelus microlampas. Classification (NCBI taxonomy): domain Eukaryota; kingdom Metazoa; phylum Chordata; class Actinopteri; order Myctophiformes; family Myctophidae; genus Gymnoscopelus; species Gymnoscopelus microlampas. Next base: position 18,327,023 of record NC_139939.1, read on the forward strand.
ATTTCTATACGTTTTTTTCTGATAAGTCTATAAGAGTAGGCTAAATACATTAAATTAACAAAAACGATGTTTTAACATTTATATACCTAGATATACGTTAATATATCTTATGTTTATATAATATCATTATATTGTAAAATGTATGCTGTGTTGTACAAAAACAGATCTACAAGCTAACACCGCGTCACTCAGCAATGCGTTGTTAGCTTGTAGATCTGCTCTGAGCATATCCACACTGTGGACGAGCTGAGATGGTGACGTCACCGAGAACGGTGCGTTCCAACTACCGTACTCCCGTACTCCCATACTCGCGTCCTCGCAAGTTTATACTCCCGAGGCGAACTTGCAAGTCTGAACTTCCAAGGACGCAAGTCCGTGCTTCCCAAGTTCGGGTATTGAGAAACGGCCACCGTGTCTTGCCAATTTTGGTGGGGTCGAGAGTCTTGTTTTTTTTCTCGTTTTTTTGCTGAATCTGCTGTTTTTTGAGTGTGTTCCGGTGCGTTAGCCTGGCTCCACTCCTGAATCGCTAGCCGTCGTCCTAAAACACCCTGCCCCGGGTCTAAACCAGCAGCCGCGGAGCGCAAAATAAATGGGGCAGTGTGTTTTTGGGATGAGCGTTCCGTTAAACACCCGGTAGTGAAAATAGCAGATCTACAAGCTTACGATGTGAGGTATTGTGAGCTTGTAGATCTGCTACGTTCACTGCTTTGGGTCCCGGGGGGGGATTCCTCCGACAGCGCAGCGCTCCGACGTTTCCAATACTAAACCCGAACCAAACCCGCACCCTAACCGCACGCGGATGCCACATAGTCGGAGAAAAGGTCTGTCGGATTAACGCATGCCTCCCCCGGGGGAGACATCACATTTATGTTTTGGGTCCCGAGCTAAAAGGTTTGGGAACCTCTGGTTTAAAAGATGCTAATCATATCTTTGTTTATTGTAGCTACTCCAATATTCATTAACTGCTTTTACTTGTATTAAACGTTACAGCTGGATAGCTGTTCTGAATTGTGAACCAGCAGTAGTCTAGAACAGGGGTCTTCAACAGGCGGTCCGTGATAGGATTTTTAGTTTTTTTTACATTAACCACTTGAACCCTATTCCTTTTCTGAGGGGAACATTAGCCGAAAATAGCAGATCTACAAGCTCTCAACGCCTCGCAGAGAGAGCTTGTAGATCAGCTATTTTTGGCAAAGAGGCTAGGTGTAGAGCAGACTAAGTAAAAAGAAATGTTTTATCTGAAACACAATTGTATACAATATAGAGGGGGTCCCTGCTTCATCTCTCTGTCAGCTAGGGGGTCCCTGGCCTGAAAACGTTGAAGAATATAGAGCTATTTAACACTTATTTAAAAAAAAAAAATCACTTACCCTACCTTTAAGTAAAAGTCTGGTGTTCCAAAAATTCTAAATGTAGAACCAAAAGTTAAAGTACTCATTATGCAGAATGTCCCATTTTTCAAATGTATGAGAATGTGTGTAAAAATCCATTAAGAATAGCCGATCTACAAGCTTGCAGATCAGCTATTTTTAAATAGCCAAAGTATAATAGGGCTGAAGTGGTTAATGTATGTTTTGTAATAATCAAAGTCTGCAAAGTAATAAATAACTAGAAAAGACAATTTCAGATATATTTTAATTGTGCCTGTAGCTCGCCAAGTCTGATATTTGGTTGCTACCTTTTACCCCCTTTAATCACTTAAAAATACTTTGAGTAAAAGTACTTCCCTCCCTTTAATCACGTTTAAGTACCTATAATCAAATAAAGTACTCATATTTGCCTCTGAGATGTAATGGAGTAAAAGTATTAAAAAATTGGAAATACTCCAGTAAAGTAAAAGGTACCTCATAATTTGTACTTAAGTACAATACTCGAGTAAATGCACTTAATTTACTTTCCACCACTGCAATAAATTGGACGCTATGAACCAAAACAGGCTCAAAATAAATTTCAGCACACAGTGAGCTCTTGAAAAACATTTTACTTTTTGCATTTTCAAATGTTTTATATCCAAAGATCAGCCAAGAAATACATACTTCAGCTGAGCACATGAGTCAGGAGGGAGGTTCTTAAAAAAATCCAAGATCATCATCTTCCACCCAACAGGCTATTCAGGTACAGAGAGGGGTCCTTCTTAGCAGTGCAACATCAAGTCATCACTGTCAGAGTTCATAAACAGGGGATCGTTGCGAGCGGGGTGGTTTTGCCTGTTTCACACCCAGCGCGCTGCAGTAGGATGAAGCACGATTCGGCAGAGCATCGAATCACAGCAGGTGCTCAGGCTCCACACAAATCCGAGTGCGTCGTACTGATTCATGCCCCTACGGCCACATTCTTCATGTGTTCAGCAGCAGGGCGTCCACCTGGCCCCGCCTCCCCTAGTCCTTCCTCCTGGTCCCCAGCAGAGGCATCAACCAGTCATGACAGGTTTGCAATGTTGGCCAGGAAACGCTGGGCCCACCATTCCTCCAGGTCGATGGGCACAAAGTCTGTGTAGAAATGAAGGGACAGGAGGTGAGTGTGGGCAGACATAATTTGATTGTAAAGGAACAGGTGAATCAATCTTTGTCACGTCACAGGTTTACAGGTGTAAAGAAGAGGGTTATTTTTCAGAGTGAGCTTTGTAGTTTTAACACTAACAGGTTATGAATTTTTGTCTATGATCCCCCAGGGGTCTATACTAGAAAACCTACTCCCCCCAGCCCCCCTCTACACTAATCTTCGCACCGAATATAACTGATCTACAAACTCACAACACATCGCAACGCGTTGTGAGCTAAGCTTGTAGATCGGCAAATCCCCAAATGTTGAAATGTTGACCAGAAAAGGGATGCTAGGGTTCATATGTGGTTAAGAGAGCCTCGAAAGAACAGGAGGAGACAGGTTTGGGTGAGAAACGTGACAAGAGCCTGTTGAATCAACAACTAGAGCAGGTCAAAGGTGAGAGTAGTTTGCAGACTAGAGGAGTTAGACATTAAAAGATAACTACTTCAACAGTTATATTTTATCTACAGATAAGCCTGAGCCAAAAGGTAAAAAAAAAAAAAATCACACCCTGTGTGAAGGTAGCGGCGCCTTTGATACATTTTGTCATCGATATGTGTTTATAATGTGTTTATAGCCGTGTGTCACGTGAAGCTTGACCAATCACTTTGTTGACGGGTCTGACCAATCAGAACGTTGACGGTGAACACGGACAAAGTCAGGTATAGAGCAGGATCCGCTCTATACCTAAAGGTAGCGCCGCTAAAAAGATAAGAAAACCTGGGTATGAGGTTCCTCATACCTCATTCCTTGAAAGTCCCCCCAAAAGATCTTAACCACTTCAACCCTGGTGTCACTACACTAGGGCATGTCATTATAAGCGAAAGTTTTCCAAACTGTCTCACATTTTCAAAATAATTTTGTACATTTTGGGAAATAGGGTAGTTAAAAGGTAGTTTTGTCACAAGGTCTTTACAGTATGGATAAAACGTGGGAGAACAGATGAGTTGAGGATGTCATCATAAAATAATCAGAGAAGTTAACTTCTAATGCAAGCATATACTATAGTATATGTCATGAACACAGGTGTAGTCACACAAGATGCAACGCGTTATGCGCTTATCGATTTTTGGACACCTATTTTCCGAATGTTTGCCTATTATTACATGCCCAGAATAGGGACACTACGGTTAATGTGGTTATTCACCTTCCATGTATTCACCTTCCATGGCTTCCACAGCTTTCTACAGCCACAGCTTACTGTCTTCTGAGTTGCCACAAAACTAGCAGCACTAGTGGAGTTTGGAATACAATTCTTAAAACGATTCTTTACTCTGTTGAGTAAATCGGAATTCACCGTCTTTTTCATGCCCAGCTGAACACTTTTTCAATTTCTCAATGCAGATCAAGCATACCTGTAGATTTGTGTATGGGCTACACATTTTTACAATTGGAGAATGTAAGAATAACTTTAGGCCAACAGACCCGCGCGCCAAACCGAGCCGCGACCCGCGCGCCAAACCGAGCCGCGACCCGCGAGCCAAACCGGGCTGCGACCCGCGCACCGACCCGCGAGCCAAACCAGGCCGCGACCCGCGCACCAAACCGAGCCGCGACCCGCGAGCCAAACCGAGCCGCGACCTGCACACCAAACCGAGCCGCGAGCCGAAACACCGACGCGCGACACGTTGTTTTCAGATCGTTATTTTCGGTGTTTCTGGGACCCATTTGAATGACCACCTGTGGGTCCCGGGACCCATTTCATTGAAAACCTAGAGAGAGATGTTAGTGTTGACTTGTGTACACAACTTACTCTTCATTACAGTGCTGGGGGTCTTCTCTGCATACTGAACAGCCCCTTGGCCAGGCGCCGGCTCCCCACGGACCCCAGCACCATCTCCCAGGCTCTGCTCCACTTCCTGCCACGCTGCATACACACACAAACACATACAAAATGGTGTTAGGATGGACGTACAGGTACAGAAGAAAATGCATACAATAAATGCCTTACAGTCAAGGTACCGTAAGGCATTTAGCCTACAGCCAGGATTAAGGATTCATTATTACCAGGATCTATATCCAGGATAACTGCTGTGGAATTAAACCCAGTAAAAGTAACCTTATTCACAACCTAGAGCCCCTGGCAGTAGCCTGTACAGCCTATACTGTAGTTGTTTTGGGTGGCCATAGCGGGATGGGTAGAGGGGCCACCTGGGAAATAAAGGTCCCAGGTTAAATTTCCAGTCACACTCTTCAAGTCAACACATGTTTTGCAATGTTACAATGTGTTTTTGCAAGTAGTTTCAGTCCCTGGCCGCAGGCAGCAGACCAGAATGATGACAGACACAACGCAGTATTTGTTTTGGGAACTTTCAACAGAATATGGTGAGCAGAACGGCTGTTGTAAGCAGCATGTGGTATGCAACAAATGACACAGGTAGGAGGAAGGGACACACCAAAAGGAGTTTTGTAGATGAGCATGAACAAATGAATATTACGATATATTACGATATTACGATGGGTGTGTAAGGATGGCCAGCTGACAGAGGAATATAGAGAGCAGTAGTATGTTTTAAAAGGAAGCATTTGTAGCAATGTTCAAGGAGGATACTCAATCATTGTCCTCTTGAATTAGAAACCCTGCTACCAAACTTGGATAAGAACAGACAAAAATGTAGCTCAGGCCCTTTAAAGGGAAACTTCGCCAATTTAAAACTGATCATGATACTGACATCATACTGACCATGATACTGACCTGATACTGACATCATACTGACCATAATACTGACATGATATTGAATGACCATGATACTGGTATAAATCCTGTTGTTTGGATGTGAGATATAGTGCTGGAAAGAAATACCATATCTTCTGTGTATTTCTCCCGCAAAATGCGTGAAGTATACGGCCGTGGCATTCAAAAGGTTGTTTCGCGTCATCAGACGATGTGACGGTGTGATGCACACACCCAATAACACACATGAAACCTGACATGTTACTGCTCAGACCAGTCTACAAATGAATGACCTACTACAGTACATAGAAACATTATCACACTGCTTATCAAGCATGCACCTCCAAGAGTACATACTGTAATTACAGAAACACAATGAGACGTACAGGACACACACACACATAGTGTCACGCAGTGACAATGTTAAATGTTAAATCCCACACTCTTCATGTCAAAGCAAGTTTTGAAAGCATACAGTACATGTACATACAGAGCACAAATTTGTTTCTTAAACGTCAGAGGACAAGCAGAAAGGAGGTAGCTCAATGTGTGTACAATAGGGTTTTGGAGCTAATGAGGTCATGATGAAAGATTGGAAAGCTCTCGGCTATATTATGGCATTGGTTCTCAAAGTGGGGTCCGTGGACCCAAAGGGGTCCCCAGCAAATATTTTACCACTTTAACCATATTTCATACTTTGGCTATTAAAAAATAGCAGATATACAAGCTAATAGTGTGTCGCTTGTAGATCTGCTAGTTTTGAAAGATCTTGAAAATGTTTGCAAATCTTTGAATATAGCGTATATTTGTGTACAACATATCAATGCTGTTGGGCAGAAACCTCTTATCTTTCATATTCTAACTTTGTGTTTTTTGGCAAATTAATGCCCTACTTGACACTACAGCGTCACACGCATCAAAAGGAGCAGATTTGCAAGCTCGGGGCGTGGCACGAAGCGACGTTTCGAGCTTGTAGATCTGCAACTTTTTTCTTTTTTTTTTATTTGAATCCTGAAAAATAACAGTTTTGAACATATGAGGTTTCCACCCGAACAGAGACGAATGTGAACATTCATTAGTGGGATTCTATGTTGGTACGTTAGCCTAATGAGTCTGACAGTGTGTGCACAAGAATTTTGGTGCTGATCAGTCCAGCAGTTTATGAGATTAGCTCCATACAAACAGGCAGACAGACACTCTTGGATGGCTTAGCCTCTTTCAGAGTCATGCCATAAAAACTCACAGAAATGTACTGAAAATATATAAAAAAACATAAAACATTCATACTACATTACATTGTCAAAAATGTCATACTATACTGTTGCCATGATGTTGGAAAAAATAAGGGAAAAAAGCCTTAACATATTATGTCACCAAAAATGTTACATACTATTTGTATGTTGACAAAATGTGAATCATCCGTTCATCAATAGAGTGATATATACACCATTAACCAGGCATTCGTAGTTGCTCAAGGTTATCCAGCCAAGGCTCGTTGTGGGCTGACACAGCCTTAACCGAGGTGGGATAACAACAAATAAATGATTGCCTGTCATCCTTGGTTGCCCTCGTTATCTAAACTCGGATGAAAAATGCCCAGATAATAATCTATATTCATCACCAGTATATGTTATTTTTTAGAGGCAATATTACTCATTTTGAAGAAGTGTCCTTGATCAAGACACTGAACCCTCCCGGCTCCAGAGATACTGCTCTGTGTCCGATCCTGAGGTCTGACCTCGCTGTTGATGGATGCCCTAGCCTAGTACACAGATGAATTCACTCCCACTTGGAGATCAGTAGAGTAAATCAAACATTAACATCCTGTGGCCCTCACCTTCATAGACAAATCTGACATTCTCTTCATGGGCAGGTGTGAAGCCTTCGGCAGAGCTGTCTGACTTTTGTGTTGCTGCTGTGTTGTAGCGTTTCCCGTTGAGACGATTGAACACTATCTTAGGGGGCGGAGAGCTGGAAAATTCAGACACAACAATGTAAGCATTAATTAAGTCAAAGATGGTTAGGCCATATGCCCAAAAATGTGACTCAGAATGGTACAGTTGTGTCAAAGCAGGAGTTGCCAAATTATTATTATTCTTTTAATCCTGTATATTTATGTATACTGCTGATACCCAAATTAGGCACACGTGTCTCTTATTTAAAGTTAATTAAACTTCCATATCTGTAATGTTAGCGTTCTGACACAAATTAGTGTGATTTTCAATTTCTCCAGTGACATGTAATTATACAGCAGAGGAGACACTAGTCGGTCTCTCTCTCTCTCTCTGTGTGTGTGTGTGTGTGTGTGTGTGTGTGTGTGTGTGTGTGTGTGTGTGTGTGTGTGTGTGTGTGTGTGTGTGTGTGTGTGTGTGTGTGTGTGTGTGTGTGTGTGTGTGTGTGTGTGTGTGTGTGTGTGTGTGTGTGTGTGTGTGTGTGTGTGTCATATGAATATGTACATGGCTGTCTGTGGGAGTGTATGTACAGTAAACAGTAAAATGATCGGTGTTACATCAACTTCTAACTCTGAGAATGGTACAAATGATGACTATTTGGTCACATTGGTACACTATAAAAAATGTTTTACCGCATATGTGTGCATGTCTGTGTGTGGACAGGGGTGTGTTTGTCTGTCTCTTGACAGTATATTGTTAGTTTTATAATTGAATCCAGGCACTACAGGTCCATACTTCATCGTCCTTGCTGGCTTCATTATTTTCGCTTTTCTGTCAATACTAAACAGATTCCAGATGTTCATTGATCCGCACTCACTCTATATGTCAACTGGGAAGATGATAAATCCTGTATTTGATGTGTGGTTGGGAGGGAGAGGGGATATACTTTGTATACAGTACTGTATGTTCATGTTTTTGTTGTCCTTTAAAAAGGTGCAATCATATTTAATTTCAATGAAGAACACATTTTAACCAATATGGTAGAGTAGGCTATGTTGACAATATAATTATCTAATACATCTGCAGGGGTTGGAGGTGGTCTCCCTTCTCCCTGCTCTTCCACTGAGAATGTTAGACCTTGCATGGTGTCAGGTAGGAGTAGGACACCTGCTGGTTGACAAGTAGTACTGACTCAAGCTCATAAAATGCAATCTCCCCAGACAAGTGGGGAATATGGGGATTCCGTTTTCTTGGTCCCATGATTCGGGAGACCCAGGTTTGAATAATCTTATTGAAGGACATTCAATTTACGGATTCTTGCAGCTTTAATGTAGGCTAAAGCACAGGTGTTTAGACTAATGTTTTGTACACATTTTAAACGAGAAAAGCGACACAAAAATAAACAGCAACATTGGACATGTGTTTCATTTGAATACCAGGCTACATAGGAGCTTGGGAGTTGCAACGAAATCGAATGCATTGTTGGCCAACAGACAGACAGTCACAGACGTGCTTTTTCTGTGCCAAATAAGCACACACAGACTAGTCGAATCTGCGTCCTTATTGCTGTTGACAAACAGCAGTGCCGCTAGCTCCAATTGGAACATCTCCCTCCGCTCCAAGTTGAGGTTCCACAGCGTAGGGTGCCGGCAGATGACGACACCGGCGAACGGTGGCCAATATTGTTGATTCTTACCTTTTTCCGCACATCGTATCCAAAACGTAAAGGTATTCCCCCCTGCTCTCAGATGTTTGACATTTTAGCGGTCAAGAAAATCTAAGAGACCGGTTGAAACAAGCGTTTAAATCGCTTATTTAGTCAGCCTGTCGTGTGGTCAACCCCCGTCCGCATGCGCAGTACTGCTCCCGTAAGATTGCATTGGAAAACATGACACAGGCTGACTGAAATAGCGAGATAAACGCTTGTTTCAACCCGTCAGTAAGACTTTCTTGACCGCTAAAATGCAAAACATCTGAGAGCAGGGGGGGGGGGGGGCGACCTTTACTTTTTGGATACGATGCGCAGAAAAAGGTAAGAATCAACAATATTAGTCGGTGTCGTCATCTGCCGGCACCCTACGCTGTGGAACCTCATCTCGGAGCTATTTAGCAGAGGGAGAGGTTCCAAAAGGGGCTACAGTGTCCGTAAACAACGAAGCCACCCGCCGGGCAGACAGTCACTGTCACCTGCTTGGCTGAACGACATCGATGACAACTGGCACACAGGTAGCGATCATCAGACGACAGACAAGCTATAACCTTGCAAGGTCATCATGAGTTATGGACGATACTGTCTCTGGTTACAAGTCATTGATTTCAAGTATTGGCTACAATATATACGACAGTCACTTTCCAGTATATGCATCTCTCGATTCTCAACTTGTCATTGTCACTGATATAATTCATGTCGCACGGCACGTCACGACATGAATGATATCAGTGATATATCATACAGTCACCGGGGCTGAGCACATGTGCTGTGCAATTTTTGGAAATGTTTTCGGCCCATATGCTTTGCACTGTAGCTACAGGAATGGCCTATATAGTCCTGGACCTATATACTCCTATAAGATTGCAAAATGAATGTTTTTTACTTACTTTGACGTTAACCAAGAGGTCTGGTTAAGCTTCAAGTCCTTGTTTTTAGTCTCAATTTGTTGTGTGGGCCCTACAGTGAGACAATTCCAAAGATTATACAGTGATCAGCCCATTATTACATCAGTCCAGTTCTTCTAGCAATATCTTGTGAATTGTGATAAGCCATAGTTAGCCATAGTTCTATATAGCCATAGTCTCCCATTATCTTGCAAATAATTGATTTATTTTTTGGAATGCTTTGCTCACCTGTCCTCCGTTGTGTAGCAAGTTTACTGGGACCTCTAGTAATTGTGTACATCATGTGATCGCCTTCCCCAATAACTTCAGTGTTGCATAAAACTAATATCCTCGGAACTGAAGCGTCCCTATAGGCTGTGATGTGACACAGTGTGCAGTCAGTCAGTGGCTCTATTATAATGTTGCCTGTCAACTGTTTAACAACCCCCCTCTTCTTATGAATCCTCTCGATCATGCAGCCACAGTGGAAAAATATTGCAGCTTTTCCAAGTCAGCTGGTCTACGTCGGCCATGCAATGCAATCCAAGGCAAAACGTGTGACTTCGTTTTAAAGCGCCGTCTGTCTGCTGCTGTTGCTCCTGCAAAGGTGTCTTGTAATAGGTCATTCAAGGTGAACCGTTTCCACGTGATTGTGATCTTTGAAACGAGGGTGTGTGTGTGTGTGTGTGCATGTGTCTGTCTGTCCCTTCCTTCCACTCCAATCGCCCTATCTCCGACGGAAATTATTCAGGTTGTTTCACCTTGTTCTTCGGACCAGAGGAGATGAGAGGAGAGGAGCAGCGCCAAGCCGGTTGTGCAAGTGGATTATTATACAAGGAGGAGGGTTACGTACGGCGCGCAACGTTGCCAGATTTTGCGAGAAAAACAAGCAACCAGGTCTATGGAAAGTAAACAAGGCCAAAAGAAGTGATTATACGCCACCTGAGCATTCAAACCCCTTCTTTGAAAATAGCCGATCTACAATCCACTAGCTTGTAGAATTGTTATTTTCAAAGAAAAATCTAGGGGAAAAAAGTGAAAATGTAGGAATATTCAACTCCACAAAATCTTGTATGGGAGACATTTTCAGAAGGGGGGTCTGCAGACAAATACATTTGGGGGTCCTTGACATGAAAATGGTCGAGAACCACTGGTTTAAACAACATTTAGGAAACAAGCCCAAATAAGCAACTACTAACCTCGCGTCACCAGTCAAGCAACTACACAAGCCCCTAATAAACGCAACCTGCATATTTACTAGTAACTTTACAGAAAAACAAGCCCAAATCGCTTATAATAAGCAGACATGGCAACACTGACGGCGCGACGATTTCGTCAGAACCCACATGGGGGCCGATGAGGAGTGACGGGGGGTACTCCCCCTTCAGTGACGTCACTGGGGGGCGTTCTTCCAAAATACTACAGTTCACCTTTCACCTATTAATTTCTACCTAGGCTGCACGTGCGAATCTGTCCTAATTATGAATTCAGAATAAAATATGTTACAGTAGAACTTATGCACTTATAATAACCGATTCACTGTGGTGACTGACACCTGGAGTTGCAAAGCCACAGACACAGCCCATATAGGCTACATTTTAGGACAGGACAGCTCCTGCGTGAGATAGCCATTTGTTGGCTAAATTGAAGTATATGCTTGGGTCTCATTTGGTCGTAAGCATTAACCTACAGTTCACACAAGTGACAAAACGTTGTCATTAAGCTGCAGTAAACACTGCTGCTAGAAGACACAGGCTGACAAGAAAAGCAGCTCAGACTGGCTAATCCAGGGCGATGCTTGTGATCTGTAGTTTATAAACCCAGCCAACAACACCTGACATCTCCAAACCAAGATGCCTGTGTTCAACAGCCCACCCTGATTGAGCCACTTAATGTTGTGTAAACTAATTAAGAAAAAGGTTAGAGAACAGACTAGCCCATTTTGATTAGGTCTATGTGTGATGAAACAAATAACATGTGATAGGAGCAGGGACAGGCATGACTACACCTGAAACATAGATGTTAAATGACGAAACCCAGACAGAAGACCATATATTTTCACATGCCAAACTGTTAAAAAAAAAAACAAGTCTGAATGAAAATTAAAGTATCCTTTCCTAATGAGCATCAACTCCAAATGTCCAGCCATACTGTCAAAATAAGTGGGTGGGGACTTTGTTTTAATAATTTATTAATATTTTATGTGTAGGAGTGCTGATATGAAAGCCAGCCAAGTCTAAAAACACCCCACGTGTGGACCCTTTGACACCAAACTGTATCTGAATGAATGACAGAAGCTTTGTGTCCAAGTGTGGTTTCAAAATGCTGTCTCATAAAAACATTTCTCAGCATCTAATGCTTTCTTTATATCATAATATTTTCTTTTCTTTATCCCGGTCTAATGTATGTATGCCTTGCAATGTTACCTTACATTATGAGCTTCCGCTACCATGTATGCCTTGTTACTAAGCATGTCATTATTCCATCTCTGGTCAATGTGGTAGTCAGATGCAATTCCTGTACATCTATTATTGTATTTTTACAGGTATTAGTAATATACTACTACTACTACTATACTACTACTACTACTACTACTACTACTACTACTACTACTACTACTACTACTATTATTATTATTGGTGAAAAGTTATTGTGACTGTCCCTTTTGTTGTTCAACTGAATAAGAATGAAAAGCAGAGACTGTTATTTCACTGTGTGGCTATGCATTAAGGTCATTAGGATGGATAATTTAAAAAGTGCATACACAGATTAACAGCAACAATTCACTCTATTGATGGATACAGTACATCAGATATGTTTAGTATTTGATTCCCGGTTTGCAGACCACAAGCACTACAAGGATATGAATGTCCAAACAATGTTGTCACGTCATCACAGGTCAAAATATGTAGTTCAGTTAGAATATGTAGTGTAAAGTGAGTGACATGGCACTAGCATTGCCATGTTGAGAGACAATGACATGTACTGCAAATGTAAGCTTAAAACAATTACACTTTGGTAGAGGTTTGGGTTGTATAGTTACCGTACCATGATGTAACTGCCAAGATATCTCCACTTCACCAGTTGCTCCTTTGATTAAAAAATGATTTATGCTCCCAATTGGCTTACATTGCATGGTTTAAAAGGTCTCAAAGTCACACTTTTATCCCACAAATGAATGTGAACAACATTCTGCCAATGTATACAATGATGCCCTATACCCTATCATAATTTCTTTCATGCGCAATAACAAACTTCTTTAAACCTTCCCCCACAGTACTTGTCTGCTATCATGCCAGCATTTAGCCCAGATGGAAGTGTTCTAATTCAAATAGTAAAATCAACAGAAGTTGACATTTTTATACATTGGAAGAATCCAAAGTGTAATTGTTTTTAATTTCTTTTATGTGTGTGTACACACACACATAATTGTATCTCCATGCTAATGTCAATAATGAGGATCACAATCTTCCACTAGACTGTCGGTAATATAGTTGATTTGCAACAAGTCCTGGTAGTACTGCTTCTCCACTGCTGTGTTGACTGTCCACGATACCAAATCTACCTCCCTCTGGGCCCAGTATTGGACATAGTCCCTGTTGACATGAGAAAGAATATGGTGTAAGAATTCTCATTTTGACGAGTCACGTCCCTCAGACACCTCAGGTCAATACAATCACAACATTTTGTGTTTAGGTTGTTTCACCAGCCTAATCGACGTATGTTTCATTAATCATTTAGCATTCAATTAAATTGGGAAGAAAAGGGGGTAAAAAAAAGATTAGCTAGAAATGTTATTTTTAAGTGTGTATACAGGACATTTTGGAACACAGCTGCTTCCCAAATTGCTTGTAGGACTGAATATTACATAATAATTGTGCTGTTTGTTATTAGCTACTCTAAATTAAAAAAAAGGGGGGGGGGAAGGATAAAAAAATAAAATAAAAATGTGTTGAAAATAAATAACACAAGATGTGTTTTCCCTACTCAACATTAAAAAATATATATGTACACGTAACACATTAGGTGTTACATAATAACAGTGACATTTTATTTTTAAGTGTGTATATACAGGAAATTTTGGAACACAGCTGCTTCCCAAATTGCTTGTACAGTAGGACTGAATATTACATAATTGTGCTGTTTAGAGAGACTTCTGATTTAGTGCCTTTGGTTTAGCTTAGAGAGACTCACGGTGAGACAAAGTTCTTCTGCACCAGGAAGGCACTGATTCCACAGAACTTCCACAGCAGGTGATGGTGCGCCCAGTCAAGCAGCACATCCATGAGGGTTGTCCCGTGGTGTTCCCATAGTGACGAGAAGCGTGGCTTGCCGTCTCCGAAGAGACTCAGACTCCACGGCCTGTGGGTCAGCGCTGTGACCACGTCCGGGTCAGCCTGCCTCATCTGAGCCAGGAGTCAACCAGAGACAAAATGTTGCTGTGAGACCCATTCAGCGACTATGTTTTAAAACATTCATTGACTCAAACAACTGAGTACAGATTACCATTGATATGTAGCCACAATGTACATTCCTACACGTCTGTGTAAATGTGTATAATTACATATAAAGCGCTTATTGCACTGCCCACTCACCCTGTAAATTACTTTGGGCTCAAAGGAACAGACGATGCTGGTGTTGTAAAGAACTGGATGTTTCTTATATAACTCCTTTAGAGCTGCTGCTGCCTAGGAGAGGATAACAAGCACATTTTCTGTTGGATATTATGTGATACTTGTTTGTAGTATGTGAGTGTTCCTCACAGACTTGCAGGTGGGCTGACCACTGTGTCGGGTCTGTAGGAAAACTGCTCTGGCTCTGCCCTGACCGGCTGAAACAACAACCCCATATATGATACAGCCCTGAATTCCTTTGCTTGACTGAAAATTTACTGATTAACAACAAACAGACTTGTGTCAGTCTCAACCGTTCCCGCATACAAAATGATTTATCGATCTAGGTTAGTTGGGATGAAATACTTGACAGAGCATAGCCATTATAATGCACGCCCAGAGGACCGGAAGGTTGAAGCAATAGTTGACAAGTGGCCAACTGGTACTGCAAGCTTTACTACAGTATTGAAACGTGTACGAGCTGACGTAAGACGCATTAAGGACTATGTCTCTCTATGTCCTCGAACCCCAGAAGGAGACAGACAATTTTGGGGCAGTCTGCACTGGACGAGCAACTTTCATTGAAATGAGTGGGCAAGGATTTTCTGCAAGGAATTCAGCCTTGCATTTTGTTGATGAACGTATTCTATTTCTGACATTCTCTGAGAAACAATGTTTTAGTGATCCAAATCGATTAACACATTCAGACTTCAATTCAGGCTCTTGACTTGATTGCCTGTACCTGGTCTGGGTGGCCTTTAACATCAAAGTAGATGGTGAGCTGGAGTTTGATGCATTCCTCCACTGCCTCCTGCAGCGTTGGGATCTTCTCACCAGCAAATGTGTCCCTGAAAGGCCGCAACAACAAGCAAACAGTTAAGCCCTTGGTCCCTTGATGTTACAAAAAGAAGAAATGAACATTGCATTCATCGCTTGTATGTGCTGTATTTTAGTGCTAAATTACTAATATGAGCAAAAAATATACATTTCTGCATTCAAGTGGCTTTCTACGAGAGCAGTCTTGAGTTAAACTTTACTATATGGTGTTTTGGAAGCCCTTTCTCCCCATTGTTTGTCTAGTAATTTATCTGACTTGCTTTTACAGAGCCTATGAATACAACATTGTTGATTAACTTCACACCACCATGATAAATCGTCAACATGAAAGAGTGCACATAATATAATATACACATAAATCAGCATTTGTACATTTATGATCACACAATGCATGTGAAAAATGTCATGACCCTCTTCAAGGGCCTCCCACACTATCATGATAACTAAATTGTTTCTTTTACTCATTCTAACTCAAGTTGATGGCAGAGACCACACCACAACTATAACAACAGTGGTGAACGATATTGTTGGGATGACTTCCAGAGAGATTTAATGAACGATAGAAATACGGACAAGTTGGGACAACCAATCACAATCCATCCAAAACTGCAGGGCATCGCTCAACACATCACTCACGTTCCACATGTTTACAGAATGCTATTGTTCATCAGTGCGGATTTGCTCACATCATTATCGTTATAGTTATCTTTATAATTATCATTCTAGGTGTGTGGACTGTGGACAGGCCTTGAGACAAGGCTTCTTATCTGCCTCTATGTTTAAGTGAGGCCTGACAGATGCCAGCTCTCTCCCTCTCACCTGAGCCGATGTTTGGCAGCTGCATCCAGTTTAGCCAGCTCCGAGAAGCTCATCTGGCTGAGAGCTCCTGACCCGTTGGTCGTACGGTCCACTGTGTCATCGTGCATCAAAATAGGGACGCCATCTGATGAGAACTCTAGGTCCAACTCCACACCTGAAGCACCATTCTTACTGGCCTAGCAGCAGAAGAATATGAAAGTGACTTAGATTTTTGTCACAATATTAACAAAAAATGTGATGACGAGCATATCCTTTAATTTTAACCTCAATGGAGACCATCAAACTTGAGTAATCTAAATTTCAAAGAGATGGGGAAGAATTGTGAATCTGAATGTTTTTATTATTTTGGGTAGGGACACAAATAAAAGATGAGGATGTACCACCAGTGTTTTCTCTAGGTAAGAAATGATACGGTATATACAATCTAAGATGTTATTAATTAATATCCTAGCTAGCATGGAAATAGGCTGTAAGCAAATGTGTGGTGCTCCACCAAACAGAACAAACATCATGCATCTGGGGCCCAGATGTGTTTTGGGCAGCGATCATTTTGACTTCTTGGATAAAGACCCCCTTGTCCAGTGGTGTAAAGTAACTAAGTACATTTACTCAAGTACTGTACAATTGTGAGGTGTTTTTTACTTTACTGGAGTATTTCCAATGTTCAGTACTTAAAATTCTACTCCACTACATCTCAAATATTATACTTTTACTCCACTACAATTATTTGAACACTTCAGTTACTAGTTACTTTGTAGATGTTGATTACAGTGTTATTACAAAACATGCATTAACCACTTCAGCCACATACATTTTGGCCATTTGAAAATAGCTGATCTACAAGCTCACAATGCGTCGCGATGCAACACATTGTGGATCTTGTAGAGCTTGTAGATCTGCTATTTTCAAAATACTTGTATACATTGTATACATTTGAAAAGTTGTGAAATGGGATATTCTGCATGATAAGTACTTTCAACTTTTGATACTTTAATTACTTTTTGATATACTTTTGTACTTTTACTCAAGTAAATTTTGAATTCCGGACTCTTACTTGTAACAGGCTATTTCTACATTGCAGTATTGATACTTTTATTTCAGCAAAAAATCTGAGTACTTTTACCACCAAGTGCCCTTGTCCCATCATGATGGGTGTTCCTCTATTGACTCCTCACCTCTCGTATAGCTGCCAGGGTGTTCTCAGGCGCATCGTGTCCCCCACCACGGTGGGCGATCGCTGACACCGAGCCTGGAGCTTTGGCAGGCCGCAGCACCTGTCGTGCCCGGCTTGGTGGCACCTGAGGGAACCGAAATGCCAGCAGGAACACGTACAAGGCAGCCGTGAGGCCGGTGGACCACAGCGGACTCCTGGTCCCCAGCAGAACCACCACGAACACAAGGGAGTAGAGAGTCACATCATCTCCGAGCTGCAGCATGATGTCTGCAGGCTACATGTGACCACAGCACAGTGTTGTCCAGGGTTGGAACTTTCTGTCTCTGTCTGACTTAACTCCTTGTTCCTTCTTCTTTCAACACGCACGTCCCGGAAACGGTCATGTTCCGTCTGTCTAAATGACCACGACTCAGCAACATTCTCATTCTATTAGTGTCACACAGGGCTGGGTTGTGTTGGTAGGCAGCTGATAACCTATGACCAGCTCAGCAGATCATTTACGCTTATTACGCATCACGTTACGCACGTACGTCAAATGACTGGGGATCAGGGGGATCCATTGACATTGTAGTTTGGATATCCGGTTTAGAGCGGATACGGAAAATAATGTCTTTGCTTCTATGTTGCACGTATGTGTTCGTGAAAATGACCGTATACAGTAGGCGGGCTCTGGGTCGGATCCGAGCACGGAACAGTGAATAGAACACATGCTTTAGTTTCAGCAAAGATTGGTTTCAGGTACAGCAGAAAGCTGATATGCGACGTTACGTCAAGTGCAACCAGCGAATAATTACAATTTATGTAAATAACATGTATATCCCATAATAGATAATACATATTCTTTGAGTCACACATCCGGGTTTTTGACCAATAAACACCTTTGTTTGGCTGGTTCTCCGGGCCAAAAAAAGGCATCACGTGACATTGATCCACGTGACGTATGTGTAGGCGGAATAAGATAAACGGTAAAATAAAAACATTAACTACATCCGGGTCGAAGTTAGACATGGCTGCTTCCATGCAGTGATTTTTATTGACATTTGGTCGTAAGCTTGCTGTCCGTCATGGTAAGACTTATCTGTTAATTTTCTCAGTTTTGTTTTAATTCAGTCGACATGCAAGATGTCTGAAAAAGTAGACACCAACTAACGTTAGATACTGATTATTAGGTGCCCATAGCCAATTCAATTTGTAATTGTATAATTGTACCTAGACAGTTAGTTATATTATATAATTGTCTACAATGCAGATGTCATAGTGTAGTCAAGATGTGCTCACATATTATCAGTTTATATATTTGAATGATATTTCAATTCCTTTGATATTTCTATCCGATACAGCTTAGGTCAACAACAGTCCTTCCCAGGCTAACTTCACAACTACTCTCCTGTGCCAGAGGATCATCATGTGTACTGAGAAGTTCAAGTGTACAGCCCCATCTAGCTACACATGGAAGACTACTGGCACCCATTCAGCATTGTTCTTCCCAAGTTATCACCCTGTCAAAATACTGTGACCTGTCCACACAGAAGTACAGTATGATCTACAAACTACCACACATAAAGCTCCTCAGTGGTCTCTCCAGGCTCAAACTGCTTCAGACAGCAATCACTCTGGTCATTCTGCCTCCCGTCTATTACCTCTATCTCCAAGGAGACGTGTCCTACTTCCTGGTTAGTTATAGCACTGGTATAGCGGTATTCGCCGGCGCCATGTTGTACACTGCAAGTCATTTCCTCAGGAGAGTGGTGGGGATGATGTACCTGGATTCCTCCCAGACCACCCTCAAAGTCTCTCGCCTCACCTTCTGGGGCAAGCGCCATGATATGTACTTACCTGTGTCAGACGTCATGACCATCGGGGATGCAGGGGACGCTATAGGTGAACCCATTTTGAAGCTGAAGAGGTTCAGTACTCCACAGACCTTGTATTTCTCCATGCGCTTTGGGCAAGTGGTGGACAAACGTGCATTTGAAAAAGTGTTTGGGTCTTTAACATGATTTGTTAAAGACAGACTTTAAATATTTGTGTACATTGAATATTTCAGTGTTGTGCATAGAACATGTTCTCTGCTGTTTGAACTCACATTCAAAGTGAATAAAATCATTCATGTTTCAGTATTTAATGCATAATAAATTATTGCAACCGAGAAATTAAACTGAGACACGCCTTTTCACTGTTAAAACATAATTACAGTATCCTGAAAGAGTGAATTCATGAGTATGTTCTATTACAGTACATTCAAGGTCACAAAGCATACCATGTTGTTGCACCCTATAATGAATTATTGAGAATAACATGATCAAACTAAAGTATGAGACTTTACACTTAACACATTTCTCACACTATGTACTGTAACAAAGTTATGTCCATAAATATGCATTGCATAATGAATCTCCTCTACAGTTATTACACATGGTACATAATACAGTGTAAATATCAGGTAGGAAATCAAAACCGGGGGCTGGAAATACATAAAACACAATAGCACACCACTGAGATGTCAACAATAAACTTCTGTATCTAGAAGAGATGGCTCTGGTCCTCTGGACCTCTCTGTTACTAAGGATTTTTCATCCTACCAGGATTAATTTGTCCCACATACCGTTACAACAAAGGTTATATAGGTCACTACAGTTATGTGACCTGACAATATCAAACTGTGCCCTGTACAGTACGGCAGGGATTAGGAGGACTAGAGGAAAGATGTACAGCAATTCCTCCGGCCAGTTGTGGGCAGAGGGCATCCAGAACCAGGGGTTCCGGTGGCTCTATCACTGATAACCAGAATGGACAAAAAAGTTCCCTGAGGAGGAAAGAATGTCTACTCAGATTCTGCCAAACATTTTCCTAAGTTGCTCTACAACCCTATGATGCAGGCATCTGTCACCCTCTTGTGGCCCTGCCCTCCAGCATGTACACTGCCGTGTTGTGAACCCTGGGAATGTATGCTGCATGTACATATGGTAGATATCCCTGAGCCCACACAGAGGCAGCCTCTCAGCCTTTGCCACACTGTGGAGACGTGGAGATCTTTCACTCGCCCTCTTGGTGGTTGATGTAAGCCACCACAGTAGCATTGTTTGTCCACACCACCACATGTCTACCCACTAGGGAAAACTGCAGAACCAGCCAGGTGAACAACCCTGAGCTCCAAGCTCAGGTCAAGACATTGATTGACTGTTCAACCAAGGGGGCTTCCAATGACTCACTGACTTACCCCCCAACCTGTCAGGGAAGTGTCCAAGCACACCAGCTTCCCATGGAACATCCTGTGCAGCTTCACTCTCCCCGAGAAAAGGGAGTGTGAGCGCCACATCAACAATGCCCGCTGGCACTGTGTTGATACCATAATGTTGTGTTCATAACTACAAAGACACAGGGTAAATGCAATTAAAGTCCTGGTAGAATGGAAAAACAGTAGTACCAGGGGTCCCTAAAGATATGGGTTGGGAGCAACAGGTCTACAGTACTATATAACAACACATTTATTATTATTGTCATGAAGAAACAATGAGAGAAGTTGGAGGGAGGTGGTCAATTTGGTACATGAGCTAAAATCTCAAAATGAGCTCCAAACAATACACTGTGTCCTCTAATCTTTGCCTTGTAGTAACTGGCTGAATCGTTCTATGACAGATCACATGATGTACCAGGCAGCCAGTCCAGCAAAGGCAGCCACCCAAGAAGCCAGCACCAACTGGCAGGTAGGGTGTCTAAGAAGTGTCAGGGCTAACTGACATGCATAGCTGGGATTTCCACTGGCGGCTATGGAGAAAAGGCAAATGAAGAAAAGAAAGAAGACAGAGGCATGAATGAGTGTGGCAGACAAAAAGACCAGGATGATTAATTTAATTATTGACAGTGAAATATGGAAATAACATTAACATTGACTTACCCATTTTAGCAGCATAATACGGACACTTGTTGATGTCTTCTCCCTGCATAGTCTCTGCATGACTGTGTCCAAAGCCTGCATCTTGGACCTCCTCTTCGATGGTCTTCCCAATCTCTTCAAGTTCTGTGAATACCTGTGATTCAATAAAAATAGACAAAATTGAAACATGTTCAAATGCGTTACTATACTTAAAGCTGCACTATATAACTTTCCTGTTAAATACTCAAGAGCAGGGTGACAAAATACACAAGTTATATTGTATTTATACCAAAGTTGGTATATGTGTAAATTTGAACGTCAAATAAATGGTCAAGGTGTGGGTTTGTCCATATGTGTTCAAATACAATGTCCATGTATTTGCCAGAGAATCACTGTTTACTTATTTATATCCATAATAATATGTATCCACATGTTTCACACAGATTTAATTTCTTAGCTAAGTAGTACCTGTATCGATTTTAAATGATTGAATCGTATCGCCATGAATGAACCAATATTATCCAGGTATCGTATCGTCAACCATGTATCGTGATGCGTATCGTATCGTTAAAATGTATCGTTACACCCCTACGCTAAGGTTTGAAGAGTGAAGGGGTAGGATTAAATATGTTTTATAAAGATTAGTAAAAAGTGACGTAATAAAACTTTAAAAAAAACAAAAAAACTTTACAGTTGGAACTTAAAATCTTCATTAGTACATGTTCAGACACATTTTGCCAATTAAATGTTTTACTCAAAATGACTCTGTATCTTTCACTACTGTTACGGTCAGGTGACCTTATGATTATGTATTATTATGATGTATGAGTAATATATTATTGACATGTATGAGGAAGAGGTGACTAACTGCATGTTTCTTCCTTATCATGCAGGAGGTGTCTGTCATGGGTGAGGAGGAGTGAGAGAAGGCTCTAAATCCCACTGTGATTGGCTAGACTCTGCTATAGAGGTGCAATTGGCTAATGGGCTGTGTGCTCCACAGGTGGACTTGATCACCCATCATGTGATGGCTATAAAAGCACTGCAGGCAGCTAATTCATTGAGATGAGACCTTCCCTGTCCTCTCCACCACTGACCCCTCGTTTGTTTGGTTTGTTAAAGTATGGTTTGAGCCCTTAGGAAAGGCTGACTTTGACTTAATGTTTGGATAACCCTTTTGAGTGATTTAACAGTCTCTTTATTTGTTTTTGTTTCCTTTTCAATTGGCCAGTTAACTTGTTTTTGTTTCCTTTTGTTTTGCTTATTTACCTGAGCCACAATAGCACATTTTGATATTGTTAAAAGGTAAAAGGTAACCTGTGAATAGACTTTAAGGACATTTTGGACATTTAATGACTTTTTGACCGTGAACTTTGTAATAAATATACATCCTTTTTGCAAACTGGTTTCAAAGAGTCATATATGTTGCACTCACACCACCCCTAGGGTGGGGGTCGTAACATATTTGGGGGCTCGTGCCGGTTTAGACACCCTTTTGGTAATTTGCATATATTTAAGTTGATTTATGGTGATAATTAACATATATGTGGAAAAATCGTCTAAACAGTTAATTAGTGGTTAGTTTGATGGTAAATGGAAAAAGGTGCATTCGTTAGTGAACGTTTGTTTTTTGGAAAACATGTTTGAGACTATATGATTTGTTAATTGTTTGGGTTTTTTGTTTTCAGTTGGGTCAGTGGTTAGCCGGATGGATGTGTTTTCGGCAGGTGGAGGTAAGCAGGTTTTGTGTGGACTTTTTGGTAACTTGGAGAACTTGGTTCTTTTAATTCGGTTCTCATGTTCACACGGTCTGGGAGATCGGCTGGTAGGATCTTAACTAGGGCTTCTCTAGAAAAGTGTAATAAGAGACAGTTATTGGCCATTGCTAAAGAGTTCAGGCTGCTGGTGATAGCAGGCCAAAAGCAACAAATCCTCAATAGTGTGGTGGATCAACTAAGAAGGAGGGGTATTCTGGAGTCACAGCCAGAGAACAAAGAGAGTGGCACACAGGGTACTAGTGGAGCAATGACGACTGAGGCCGCTAATGTCTCAGGCTCACTAGGAACTCCTGGGGGTCCGGGGATTTCTCTTGTAGAAGGCTCGGGCTCGACCACTCAGACATCACCAGATGTCACACCTGGGGGGGAATTGGAGGAGAACATGCAGCTGAAACTCCGTCTCAGAGAGACAGAGTGCAAGTTAATGCGTGAGGAACGCTTAAAAAGTGAGCAGGAAAGGTTAAAAAGTGAGCAGGAAAGGTTAAGGAGTGAGTTGGAACTAAAAAAAGAGGAGGTTAAATTGCAACAGCAACAAAAGGAGTTGGAACTCATGCATATGAGAGCTAGGTTGCCGGCTGCATCCCCCCAGGTTACTACTCCGCTGGAAGCTCCAGAAAGCAACAGCACTACCCCCAGAGCAGTGTTCGATGTGGGCAGGCACATTGCCCTTGTGCCACCCTTCAGAGAAGGTGAGGTTGACTCCTACTTTCATGCGTTTGAACGCATAGCAAATACACTGAAATGGCCAGAGAATATGTGGGCTTTGTTATTGCAGTGCAAACTAAGTGGTAAAGCGCAGGAGGTCTGTACCAGCCTGACCCTAGACCAGAGTCTCGACTATGAGACGGTGAAAAAAAGCATTTTGCGTACTTATGAATTGGTCCCAGAGGCATATCGCCAAAAATTTCGTTCCACTGAAAAACCTGCTGACCAGTCATTTGTCGAATTTGCTCAGGTGAAAACGGTGTTGTTCAATAAGTGGTGTACAGCAAGCAAAGTGGCTGACTTTGAGCAGCTCAGGGAATTAATTCTATTGGAGGAATTTAAGAACTGCATTCCAGAGCGCATTGTCATGTACCTTAACGAGCAGAAAGTTAACACCGTGTCTAAAGCTGCCGTTTGTGCAGATGAGTTTGTGTTAACACACAGGTCAAACTTTTCTCCTATGCACCGGGAGTCCAGGGGTAACCACGGGAAAAATGGGAAACCTTGGAATAAAGCAAAGTCACCAAACAGTCCGCCGCGTAACGGTAATGGTGCGGGCGGGGCTGGGAACAGTGGGGAAGCACGCAAGTGTTTTGCTTGTCATGAGGAAGGCCATTTAATTCGGGAGTGTCCAACACGCTCACAGAGCAACGAAAAAGAAGGTCAAAATCAGAAAAGCAGTGTCGTTTGTGCGTAATGTTGCTCAGTGTCAGCCTGAGGCAGTGTCTGTCCGGGCGGAGACTGAGGAATGTTTCGGTCCTTTTCTATTTAAAGGTACTGTGTCTCTGTGCGATGGTGAGAAAGAACAAATTCCCATTACCATCTTACGTGACACAGGTGCGGCACAGTCGCTGATGTTACAGTCTGTTTTGCCTTTTTCAGAAGGCTCTTCCTGTGGTTCTGATGCGTTGCTGCTGGGTGTGGAGATGGCATCCTCTCGTGCGCCTCTCCATAGGGTGTTTTTGCGCTCACCGTTGGTTACGGGCCTTGTGCAGGTGGGCATACGGGAAGGTTTACCAGTAGAGGGGATCGCGTTGATCCTTGGTAACGACTTGGCAGGTGATAAAGTTTTCCCTACTTTTGAGGTGATAGAGCATCCAGTGATTTCTGAGTTTGTGTGCGAGGGCGCACAGAATGTTTTTCCTGCTTGTGCTGTGACTCGTGCGCAGGCTAGGAAAAACGCTGAGGAAATTAGTCTGAGTGATTCGTTTTTCTGTAGTGATGATCCGTTGTGCACTTCTGCTACTAGCCCCAAGAAAAAGGTGGAAAACGTGTTGCCTATTAAGCCAGATTTTGCGTTCGATGTAAAGAGGGATTCATTTGTGTTTGCGCAGCAGAATGACCCGTCCTTGGCTTCATGCTGGGAAGCAAGCCGTGTGGGGGGCACAGATTGTGCCTACGGTCTGGATGGTGATATTCTGGTGCGTAAATGGTGTCCATCGTCTGCTGTGGAGGCAGAGTGGAACACGGTGTACCAAATTGTTGTCCCCAAAACATTTCGTTCTCAAATTCTGAGTTTGTCTCATGATAATTTTTCTGGGCACTTGGGTGTTCGGAAAACTTATCAGCGCATTTTGCGCTATTTCTTTTGGCCTGGATTGAAAACCGACGTGTCTGATTTTTGTCGCTCGTGTCATGTGTGCCAGGTGATGGGGAAACCTAACCAGGTGATTCCCCCGGCTCCGTTAAAACCTGTCCCTGCTATGGGGGAGCCATTTGAGCACATTATTATTGACTGCGTGGGGCCGTTGCCCAAAACGAAATCTGGCCACCGTTTTCTGCTTACTTTGATGTGTGTCGCCACTCGCTATCCAGAGGCGATCCCGCTGCGCACAATTAAAGCTAAACCGGTGATCAAAGCGCTGACTAATTTCTTTTCGACTTTTGGTTTAGCTCGTTTTTTGCAGAGTGACAACGGATCTAATTTCACGTCCAGAGTGTTTTCTCAGGTGATGGAATCACTTGCTATTAAACACATTAAATCTAGTGCCTATCACCCAGAGAGCCAGGGCGCGCTTGAGCGTTTTCATCAGACTCTTAAAGCTATGCTGAAGAAATTTTGTCTAGAAACAGGCAGACAGTGGGATGAGGGATTGCCCTTTCTAATGCTAGCTGCGAGGGAATCAGTGCAGGAGTCGCTGGGATTTAGCCCAGCAGAACTAGTCTTTGGACACACAGTCCGAGGTCCTTTGCGTGTGCTGAGAGACAGTGTGTTGGCCAAGCCAACAAGCCCAGCAAAAGGTGTGTTAAGTTACGTGAGCGAATTCCGTGAGCGCCTGCACAAGGCTCGTGAGGTTGCTACGGCTGCATTAAAGCAGTGCCAGGATCAAATGAAGGAACGTTTTGATAAAAAAGCAGTTCAGAGGGAATTTGCGGTGGGACAAAAGGTTCTTGCTCTCCTCCCGATTCCTAGTTCAGCTTTTCAATCAAAATTTTGTGGTCCATATGTAGTTCAGAAGAAACTATGTGAAACTGATTATGTGGTGGAAACACCAGACAGAAAAAGGAAAACGAGAGTGTGTCATGTGAATATGCTGAAGCCATACGTGGCCCGTGCGTCTGTTGCGCCGGTGGCAGTGGCCACTGTTGCGCCAGCGGCTCCCTCACTCTATACCCCCGAGAGTGATGGGCTGCGGGTTAAGAATTCTGCTGGTGCGCGTTTGCAGAATTCTGATGTGCTGCGAGACTTGCCGACATTTTTGTCTCATTTGGATAAGGGTGCACAAGCAGACATTATGGCATTAATTAAAAATAACATGGGTTTGTTTTCAGATACGCCATCCCGCACCACAGTCCTGGCTCATGATGTGGATGTGAGGGGGCACTCGCCTATTAAGCAGCATGCTTATCGTGTTAATCCCACGAAACGGGAATTGATAAAGAAAGAAATTGATTATTTATTGGGGAATAATTTGGCTATTCCGAGCTCAAGTGCCTGGAGCTCTCCTTGTCTGCTAGTGCCCAAATCCGATGGCAGCATGCGTTTTTGCACGGATTATAGAAAAGTGAATAATGTAACAGTGGCTGATTCTTATCCTCTTCCGCGCATGGAGGATTGCGTCGACCGGGTCGGCGCCGCCAAATTTGTTACTAAATTGGATTTACTCAAAGGCTACTGGCAAGTGCCTTTGACTGAGCGTGCGTCTGATATTTCGGCTTTTGTTACACCCGATGGGTTGTACCAGTACACAGTGATGCCTTTTGGCTTCCGTAACGCGCCGGCTACTTTTCAAAGGTTGATGCGCACAGTTCTGAGCGGAGTAAAAGACTGCGAGGTCTATTTGGATGATGTGGTGGTTTTTTCTAATACATGGGCTGAACATATTCACACGCTAAGGGAGGTTTTTGAAAAGTTACTGGGGGCTAATCTCACAGTGAATGTGGCTAAATGTGAGTTTGCCCGTGCCACGGTAACATATCTTGGAAGGCAGGTGGGACAAGGCAAAGTGCGTGCATTGGACGCAAAGATCAAAGCAATACTTGACTATCCAGTACCTAAAACCAGGCGGGAACTTCGCCGGTTTATTGGTATGAGTAGCTTTTATAGGTCTTATTGCAAAAATTTCGCAGCAGTGGTTGTACCACTGACTAGTATGACTAGTGAGAAGAAGCCTTACGTCTGGTCACCTGCCTGCCAACACTCTTTTGAGTCCTGTAAAGCGCTCCTCTGCAGTGCGCCTGTCCTGGCGGCGCCTGACTTCAGACGTCCATTCAAGCTGGAGGTAGACGCCTGTGACAGCGGTGCGGGTGCTGTGTTGCTGCAGGAGGACGAGCTGGGCATCGACCATCCCGTCTGCTACTACTCGAAGAAGTTCGGTGGGGCTCAGTTGAACTACAGCACAGTGGAAAAGGAGGCTTTGGCCTTGGTTTTAGCTTTGCAGTTTTTTGAAGTGTATGTAGGTTCAAGTCCATTGCCGGTGCTTGTGTATACTGACCATAACCCTTTGGTTTTTCTGAAACAGATGCAGAACTCGAACCAGAGACTAATGAGATGGTCTCTATTGGTACAGGATTTTAATATTGAGATACGCCACAAGAAAGGGCTGGATAATGTCCTTGCAGACGCCCTGTCAAGAGTTTATTGTTAATGTTTTTTGTGTCTTTTTCTCTATACATTACAGGTGGAGGTCCTTATTGAGTGAACTTCATCTGGGGGAGATGAAGTTCCCTCTTGAGGGGGGAGGTGTTACGGTCAGGTGACCTTATGATTATGTATTATTATGATGTATGAGTAATATATTATTGACATGTATGAGGAAGAGGTGACTAACTGCATGTTTCTTCCTTATCATGCAGGAGGTGTCTGTCATGGGTGAGGAGGAGTGAGAGAAGGCTCTAAATCCCACTGTGATTGGCTAGACTCTGCTATAGAGGTGCAATTGGCTAATGGGCTGTGTGCTCCACAGGTGGACTTGATCACCCATCATGTGATGGCTATAAAAGCACTGCAGGCAGCTAATTCATTGAGATGAGACCTTCCCTGTCCTCTCCACCACTGACCCCTCGTTTGTTTGGTTTGTTAAAGTATGGTTTGAGCCCTTAGGAAAGGCTGACTTTGACTTAATGTTTGGATAACCCTTTTGAGTGATTTAACAGTCTCTTTATTTGTTTTTGTTTCCTTTTCAATTGGCCAGTTAACTTGTTTTTGTTTCCTTTTGTTTTGCTTATTTACCTGAGCCACAATAGCACATTTTGATATTGTTAAAAGGTAAAAGGTAACCTGTGAATAGACTTTAAGGACATTTTGGACATTTAATGACTTTTTGACCGTGAACTTTGTAATAAATATACATCCTTTTTGCAAACTGGTTTCAAAGAGTCATATATGTTGCACTCACACCACCCCTAGGGTGGGGGTCGTAACAACTACTAGAGACTAATAAAAATCTATGATATAATTGTGGTAAACAGACTCCATCAGGGGTAACTTTACACAATACATAGAAGGTAGTGAATAGAGGTGGTGAATTTGTAGACATTTAAACATTTTTTCCCCCTCCATTACTTTAGATACCTGCATAAAAAGCAGTGTTCGTAACTCCCAACCATGGACTTATGCTCCCTGCTCCTGGAAATTATACCTATTTTATACCATCAGTATCATATGTCATGTAAAGGTATGAAAAAGCTCCCCAATACGGTATTCTTATAACAGTTCTCTTGTTCTTGTTTATACAGGTTTGCACTGAGGAAATAGTAGCTGGATTCCTTTTAGAAAACAGAAAATACAAATGGCATATAGTGTACTAATTTAGAAAGAATAATTGCCTCTGTTACATAAGGATGAAATGCATTTTCATTCAACAAGTAGAAAGACTATTTTGAGTATCAGAACCTCTATTGGCAGATAAACATTTCCACAAGCACTGCATTTCCCTCACCATCATGTTGAAGCCAAAGGCCCGATTGGACTCGGCCACGATCCTCTCCTTCGTCTCAGCATCCATCTCTATCTCGTTCATCCTGCTCCTGTACAGCTGCTTAAAGCCCTTCTGACTGTGGATCCCCTCGAACTGGTAGAAGTTGAGGCCCTCGCCTGTGGAAGGGAGTTTCAGTGCCCGCTGCGCCACCTTCTTCAGGATCTGTCCTCCAGAAAGGTCTCCCATGTAGCGGGTGTAGGAGTGAGCCACCAGCAGAACTGGATCCGTCTCTCCCACCTCGTGAATTCGGTCAACATAAGGCTTTGTACCTGGGGAGAGGCTGATCTGTTGGGATGTGGTGAAACAACATGAAAGCTGGTGTCTGCCATACAAACTGCTATAATATTGAATCATTGTGTTTTAATAAACAATCATGTTTTCCGTCATCAGAGGTGACTGGAGCAGGCGTTTCAAAGGCCCCTCTCCATTGATACATCAGCTGATGTGTGGTGACCTGAAGCCTATTTTATGCTCTGTATTATGATGGTGTCAACTGTCAGACAGATCAGTTCTATTTCGGCACAGCAACACCGTCATGCAATGGAGTATAAACTATGCTTAACCTGCACAGGCTCAAGCACCAGACAGTTCTGCTGCCGAAAGAAAAACATCCTTCGGTTGCAATGGTCACACTCACAACCATCACAATCGACTCTGATTTGGTGCCCACTGCACTATCAAGGCTCAACATGCCCCTGCTGACCTGTTTCTCCCAGTCTTCTCCGTAGAAATACTCCAGGTCTCGGGCAAGAGCCTCTTTCCGATTTAACTCAGTGGGGAAATAAATGGGTGCAAACTGCTGGTGGTCTTCATTCTTCTCAATCTCCTCTTCCAAGGCTGAGTAGACAAAGTAGAGTGCTTCTGTGCCCCTCTGGTCAAAGATAAGTACAGAGAGAGAGAGGGGGAGATTTTATAGATCACGGTTTCCCAAACAGTGGGTTGGAACTGGGTCGATTTGTGAATATCCCTTTATTTTTAGTTTCCTACATTTTGTCAATTATTATTTTAAACACACACATTTTCATGAGGTGAAAACAAATGAAAACTTTCTTTTTTTTTAAATGTCAAAAATAATTTCATGAATAAAATAAAAATGATCAAACAAATTCCCGAAATTAGAAAACAAATGTTTAAGAAGTAGTGAAAATAGCAGATCTGCAAGCTTGCAACGTGGCGCAAAGCAACGCATTGTGAGCTTGACTTGTAGATTCTACTATTTTCACTACCGGTAGTTTTGGACCCGGCAAACAGCCAATTTCTCTTTTGGGTCTTGAGCTAAAAAGTTTGGGAACCACTGCAATAGATAATATACAGTACATGCATACAGTTAGAGGTAGGGTAAGTGATTTACTTTTGTTAAACTAAGTGTTAAATAGCTCTATATTCTGATAGTATTCATTGTTATAGAGTGTTTGTTCAGTAAAAGTCTCCCATGTCTCTCTCCAGCTCTTTATTAAACAGAAAATGCATTTTCAGTGCTCTCTCCTGATTGGCTTAAATTTTGTCACCTACCTGAAAATGTTCTATATTCTGTTTACTAAAGAGCTGGAGAGACCCCTGTGACCGAACAAACGCTCTGTAGCAATGATTACTATCAGAATAGTACTTTAACCTTTTAAAACAAAAACATAATGATTACCGAAACATATCACTTACCCTACCTTTAACAATACCTCATATACTGTAGGCCAGGCTCATACCTCAATTATGTACCAAATAAAGCATGCCAAGTTGTCAACACATTATTAATAAAACAGCTTTTTGTTGTTTGTGTAACTTCCACAGTTACTGTATTATAGATACTGTAAAGAGAAGGATATAAGCAAATACATATAAACAGCGTACCCAGGCCTATTGAATAAGCTCTAACATTATGCAGAATCCATGTAAATGCACTCACTGGCGACCAGAAGACAAACCTTGAAAAGCTCTCGTTTGATGCGCCCTCTAAGGAACTCTTTGACAAACTGACAGTTCTCCGCCTTGTCATGCGAGTCTTTGGTCCCCTCTGCTAACAGCTCAGACAAGTCAGTTGGACTGATGGTGGGTGGAGATGATAGAAGACAGAAGTGCAAAGCTGTCATGCTGCATTATGGTTATCAATAACTACTGTATGCAAGATATTTTCAATTCCAATAATTATGACTTAATCTCCACAACTAATAATTTGTTAAAGCTTATGATGATAACCTATTTGAACTTCATATTGTCTATAACTGCGTATTCCCAGAGCAGTAGCTGTTAGTCGTAGAGCATTCATGATCTCTCATAGAGGAATGTATATTAAAGATTACTTTAGCAATGATTAAGAACAACAACAAAACATACCTTAAAACCTCATCATCATCCTCGACAACAATCCTTGCTCCTCCATTTGATACACCGTTGGATTTTGATTCTGGCATTACCTCAGCAGTCACGTTTTACTTCTGCATCAAGTAAGGATGTTGGTAGGACAGAGAGAAAGAGAGAAGCTTTTTTTTCTCAGCATTCATTCGGCCATATAGCCTACAAGTACATCATCACATTATAAATGCCACCAAGGAAACTGTGGACTCAAAATAACTTTATTTGATGTTGTGTTAGACTGAAAGATCTTGTGTATTGTGATTATAAGATATCAGAAGAAAGCAGTGGGACCTGTGCTGGTTGCACTAAAGCCTCGATACTGCCACGGCTAAATGAGCACCATGCACCACTGTTGCATAAAATAAGAGGTGACAGTAACAGATGTCATAATATCATGGCTAGCACGAGTCACACTGTGAAACTTCTGCAGTCACATCGACCATGTTGTTGTGTGTTTCAACACAGACATATGCAGCTTAATGCAGGCATGGGACATTTAACAGCAGCAGCATACCCTGGTTGGCAACCAACAGATTGAGCCAACAACACATATCCAACAGCCCAATTTGTTCTGTAATTTGTAAGGTAGTTTAGTGTTATCAGGCATTGATGAATGATTACTGTAAAAACACTCTGTATACAAAGCTGGCACTGGTCTAGACTAGAGCCTTCAAGACTATCATAGATATATTTGATCAAGTCTGACTTTTTCTTTCATATCTATGCAAATGTCAGAATTGATTAAAACAAACACATCTATGATAGATCTAAGGCTAGCACTGGTCCGCAGTCATAAGGAATCAATTCATAATGTTAATATCTGTAAAACCTTCTTACTCCATAGTTTTAATATAATGCTCATTGCTCAGAATAAAGAGCTCTGCACCCAGTTACAGTATCAGTGTAGATCTTTTACAGAGCATGTAGTGGTTAAATCATACAGTACAATGTTTGACTCAAGACATCAGTCTAACACATTGCTGTGTGCAGAGGACATTCATGGACAGTTATAAAACTGTGACATTTAAAGTTACAATTCGTAAGTTCAGCCTATAAACATATGCAGCATCTTTCTAGGCAAGCAAGACATACGTGACTAAAAGCAAGCATATAAATTGATCAACGTAAATGTTATTTTGGGAACACTGTAACGTTTGTTTACCTTATTCAAGAACTGATTGCAGCAATAACACCCGATCAGTGAAAGCATGGGGTCTTCTCTGATACGTAACCTCCTGAGTTGCCAGATTTTGCGAGAGAAATAAGCAACCAGGTCTAGGAAAACAAAACAAGCGATGCGACACGTTTTGAGCTTGTAGCTATTTTCCCAAAACCTTGAAATCAAGTGGAATATTTGGAAGATCTTTTAAATATTCGAACACAATCTGGTACAGAACAGGGGTCCCCCATCTGAACATTTTCAGATGGGGTAAGGGAGGGACAAATGCGTATTAATTTGGGGGTCCATGACATTGACCATTTGAGAACCACTGGTTAAAATAATAATTAAAACATTTAGAAACAAGGCAAAAAAATATATTTACAAGCAACTTTACAGAAAAAGAAGCCCAAAGTCGCTTATAATAAGCGGACATGGCAACACTAATAACCCTGCGTCACCCTCTTCTTTTCGCAGATGAGTGAGCCTGGGACCGAGGTTATGCGTCACCAGGCTTTCCTCCCAATCAGAGTTAATTTCACACAATGTGGGCGAGGATTGCCGATGCCCTACCCCCAGAGCCTTAAACGTTATGTTCCTACCCTTATTTTTAACTCTCTCTGACACTGTCTATGTTCCTACCCTGTTCCTACCCTGTTCCTGCTACCATAGACTGTAAAAAATGAATGGTTCCTACCTATACCTCTATGGCTACCCCGTTCGGAGAATCCTTCTATCTTTGGTGTTTAGCCCAGGTGGGCGTGGTTATATGCCCTTACTTCATAACACTCTTCTGCTTATTCTTAGTGACTATTGTTTTTCTGTAAAGTCACTTGAAAAAATTGGTGGTTGCGTTTTTTTTAGCTTGTTTGTTTCTAATGTGTAGTTTTTTGGCTATTTGGGCTTGCTGTCTAAAGTTGTTTATTTAAACCTAGTTGTGAGAAGAGAATCATGCATGCGTTTTGACATGAAATGAAGATAATGAACTTTTTAACTTGTTTATATATGTTTTGTGCTGAATTTTGTAAATGAATTGTTGTAAAAAGCAAATAAAAAGAACATAATATAGCTGCAAGCAGCGATAATACGGGGCCAGGAGAGAGAAAGAGAAATGATAATTCCTTTAACAGGTCAGTTCATGAAAGTCCTTGCGGTCTTGTTTCCAATGAGGGCCTGTGAGCAATTAGGGGTTAAGAGTCTTGCTCAGGGACAAATTTCATGTCATCGACACATTTGCTGACCTCGCCTGGAATCGTACCTGGGGCAACCAGAGCCTCTGGCTCCCTAGGCGGGCTCACTAACCACTCAGCTATGGCCGACCCTCAGAGAGAGAGAGAGAGAGAGAGAGAGAGAGAGAGAGAGAGAGAGAGAGAGAGAGAGAGAGAGAGAGAGAGAGAGAGAGAGAGAGAGAGAGAGAGAGAGAGAGAGAGAGAGAGAGAGAGAGAGAGAGAGAGAGAGAGAGAGAGAGAGAGAGAGAGAGAGAGAGAGAGAGAGACGGAATAGATTGAAGATAGAAACGGAATAGATCGAAGAGACAGAGAGAGAGACATGGAAACGGAATAGATTGAAGAGAAAGACATGGAAACGGAATAGATTGAAGAGAGAGAGAGAGAGCCATGGAAACGGAATAGATTGAGTCATGTTTTTTGCAATTCAACTTAAATGAGTGTGCATCAAGTGAGGCTTGAACCAGCAACCTTGTGGTCGTGAGGCACTCTTAGGTAGCTGCAACACTACCTATAGTGCTATAGCTTTGTCCAGGCTGATATTGTCTGTTGAGGATCACAAACTCTTGCCTTCTGTCATGACCCAAGCCCCTGTTTCACTAACACTAAGATCACTCGTTCACAAACCATTTACCAATTAAGAAATTGTACATCTCCTCAGAAGCAAAACTAGTGAAAGTAGCCGATCTACAAGCTCACAAACCATTAAAAGTTGTCAGATTGTACATCGGCTATTTTCACAATGAAGTATGTTATACATTGAAAAAACATACTCTCATTGCTATCTGAAAAGTTGTGAGATTGTAGATCAGCTGTATGTAAAAAACACTCAATTAAGTATTTCATGTTATCTTTAACAATTGCAGATGTATTCATTGATAGTCATGTTGTGTGAAATGCAACTTAGATGAAGTCTGCACCAAGTGAGGCTTGAACTGGTGACCTTCAGGTTGTGGGGCACACATTTAAGCGAGAAGCCACCAACAGACAAGAACCTGTGAAAAAGGAGATCACACAGATGATACAGTTTCACGCAAATAGCTGAAAAATCCTGGGTTTAAGTGTTTTTCAAACTGCTCAAGATTGCGGACAATATAAGGGTGGTGCTTACTGGTTAACGTGATAGATGTGTTCCTCATTAGTCAAGGCACATGTGTAAGCAGGTCTAATGGCTGTCGGCCAAACGAGGCATGACTTTTGCCTGTTTAAAGTTTCAATTTTCAAAAAATTGCTATAGCGCCCCCGTTTGACCAATTGGAGTAAGATTGGTTTCAGTGATATTTGGAATGGCCCTTTACATTTCTGCAAAGTGTGTTAGGGGCAGATGAATAATTGTCATAAAACTGCAATATTCATTGGCTCATTAAAGCTTCATTTTTTCACTTATGGAAGATATTTTGCAAACGCTTTTTGGTATAGGTCCAAAGTTCATGTGTAAAAAGTTTCGTGCAGATTACTCAAAAATCCCAGGAGGAGATAGGTTTTAACTGTTTTTCATATAATTCGAAATGGTGGGAGATCTAAGGGTCAGAGGTCAAAAGTCAGAGTGTGAAAGTTGTTCATCATGAGGAGACGCATGTGTGTATTGAAGTTTTATGGCTGTAGGTAAAACAGGGCATGAGTTGTACCTGTTCAAAGTTGGCATTTTCAACTGAGTGCTATAGCGCCACCTTTTGACGAAAGATTGTGAGATTTATTTTTTGATCGTTTTTCATGACCATCTATCATATGGCCGAGTTTCATAAAAAGCGTATGCACGGTTCAGCCAGAACTGGCAAAAACGGCAGAAGAAGAAGAAGAAATGGAATAATACGAATAACAATACGGGTCCATGCTGGAAGCCTGGCCCCGTAATAAAAAAAAGAATCAGAATCAGTCTGTGGTTGCATTCTGAGACAGCCTGATTGAGCGTACTGCTACCTACTGGTCCAAAACTGTACCTGCACCACATTACCATGTGAAAAGAAAGATGCTCTTCAGGCAGCAACACAACACATTGAAATTGATTGAATAGACTTGCATGGTTGTACTCACACACACAAACACACACTTCCACAAATGAAATATCCACGATGAGGATTGTTTGTAGATATTAGCAATAATTCACTGAGTTTATTTCTTTTCACATCAATAAATATGTTAATTTGCATTGAGTTTTCTTGTCTTCCATTACTCCAGGTTTTATTTTACTTGGAACTTACCATTATGAGGTCTACCTGTATTATAACAATGTTCACCTGCAATAATGTGCATTCTCTCCCACAGTTTATCTATATACTTATTTTGTGTAGTGGAGCTTCCGAGCCTACGTTTTTCACATGTATGTACCTATGTATGTACCATTTGGCGTGATAGTAACATAATACAGACACCGTTTTCTAAGATGTCATTATTTTTCCTAGTATACATACCGTATATGAAAAATTATAATACTTCATTAGTAAGAAATGTAAACAGCATGTGGTACAGTCAGACATTAGGGCTAAAAGGATAACATGATGATCCATTTCCTGTTAGTAAGGAGAAATACATTTCTAAACAATATTCTTATATTTTAGTGTAACCTTATCACGTGTGAAAATGTCTAATTTGTGTGCAGTGGTAGAGTACGTAAAACACCATATTGTGACTTCCATTAGAACGTTATAGGTTGAGTACAGTCCAGTAAAAGGTCCAGTAACAAGACATCAAATGAGTATATTTTTGTTCATAATTGCTCATACTGTATATCAGCGGTTCCCAAACTGGGGGTCCCCAAATCATTTTGGGGGGTCCCAGATGATTAGCTTAATGTGCAACATTGTTTTCTCACTCAACAGTAAACAAAAGAACATACAGTGTAAGTGTATACAGGGCACCTGCACATTTCTAAAGTGACAATTTAATGTGGAAAAAATGTCAAATTGTCAAATATTACGTAAGAAAGAGGCAAATAATGT
This sequence comes from Gymnoscopelus microlampas, assembly GCF_963454915.1. Classification (NCBI taxonomy): domain Eukaryota; kingdom Metazoa; phylum Chordata; class Actinopteri; order Myctophiformes; family Myctophidae; genus Gymnoscopelus; species Gymnoscopelus microlampas. The sequence goes on from NC_139939.1 coordinate 18,363,624, forward strand.
GAAAATAGCTGATCTACAACCTCACAACGCCTCGCAGTGCGAGGCATTGTGAGCTTGTGGTTCGGCTATTTTCACAATATTTATCTGTGGAACCGAGTCAAACTAGAAATGGTGTGTGAATGTGGGAAGTGAGGACGCTGGCGTTGACTGTTCGCCGCTTCACCTCCCAATGTATGAATGAATGAACCATTGTGTAGCGCTTTGAGTACTTGGGTAGAAAAGCGCTATAAAAATGCAATTAATTATTATTATTATTATTGTAATGCCTACAATGTAATGCCAAGTACTTGTCAGGGTGGGGGGGGGTCCCCAGTTCAAATATGATTATTTTTGGGGGTCGCAGCACTGAAATGTTTGGGTAATGCTTGCTGTATATTAAAACATAGTAACCAATCGTGTCACCGTTGTCTCAACCATCACCATATATAAACAATGCTTTGTTTTATATGCATGTTGTAAGACAAGAGAACTACACCACTGGTTCTCAACGTGGGGCCCCCATAAGGGATAGTGTCCAAATGGATAGGATTTTACAGGGGTCTGTAAAATCAACAATGATGGTGGGGACTGCAAGTCTGAAGAGGTCGGTTTTGAGGGTGCTTTTTAAGGTGAGGTGAGGGTGGGGGCAGCTCTGACGTGAGCTGGCCTGGGAGGGAGTTGGGGAGGGGGTTGCAACTGAAGGCCCCATGTCACTAACCAACCCGGAAAGAGACGGTTTGGTGCTGTTGTTTGTCTGGACTCTTATCGGTGACCATCAACAGCGATGGGGGGGTTGAAACTGTCAGGGTTTGACCCCCACCCACCAGCATTGCTCTCAAGGTCACAGAGTCACTCAAGCCTCTCCACCACGGCAAGGTCACAGCAAGAGGAGAGGATTTTTTTTTTTTTTTTTTTTTTTTTAAATTCAGCCAGCTCAAGTCTGAGCTCAAAATGTCACTCTGGCACTCATTGGGTGAAATACTGGAGCCCATGGGCAAGTGCCTTTATCGACCATGTTCCCACAGCCATAATATTAGACTCCACAGCTGGTTCTGGGTATGTTGTTGTGTTGGCAGGCAGATCTCAGGGAGAGCAGGTTTCCACCTGCTCTCTGGGTCTGGGTGAACCAACGGTGGCTCTTTATGTCCGGGATGGAGATGCGCCCCTCTGGACTGGCCTGCAGTAGTTTAGACAGCAGACTAAGTGGTGTGGGGGGGATTTTGTTCCAAGGTGTCACGTAGATTTTCTTCTCGAGCCAGTCTTGATACTGCTGACATGTGTCGCTGGCCTGAACCCAGGGCAGCTCTCCAGTCAACATGGCGGTCAGAACCACCCCACAGGCCCACAGGTCTGCAGGCGGCGCTCTGAACTCCGTCTGGCCGAGAATCTCGGGGGCCATGTACGAAGGTGACCCACACCGCCTACTGAAGAGACGCTCGATGCTGCCGACGCTCACGCTGCCACTGCGACGACGAAACACGGCGGCAAAACCAAAATCGGCCAGCTTCAGGTTGTCGCTCTCATCCAGCAGGATGTTCTCAGGCTTGATGTCTCTGTGCGTGACGCCCAGACGATGGAGGTACTCCACGGCCGCCATCAGTTGCACAAAATACCTGTGGGCTTGTGGCTCTTCCAGGCCCACGCCAGGCTGTATGCGGTCGAACAGCTCTCCTCCACTGCAGTACTCCAGGAACAGATAGGCCATCTGGCCCACGCTCTGCTGGCCAAAGAAGCGCACGATGTTGGTGTGCTTGAGAGCCTTGTGGATGTAGATCTCCTGCTTGATGTCAGCGCTGCACCATTCAGCCTTGGAGGTGTCCACCACCTTCATAGCCCTAGCCTCCTCAGTCTGTTTATTGACTATCATCTTGACCTCTCCATAACATCCCTGTCCTAACACCTTGACCACCGTCCAACTCCGTGTCACTTCCTCCATCATGTTGATGAATTCCATAATGAAAAATTGTCTGATCACTTCACAGTTTAAATACCCGACGTGGCGTGACGTAGGTGACGTTGTTCAGCCAATCAAACGTGGGTTTTGCAGCGCTCGCGCGTTTATAAACAACTGCGGAGCTAAGCCCCGCCCCCCAATAGCGACCGATGGCCTGCCGTCCATAGCAACCGTTGCTTTGTATATAGCCGCCATTTTTATCAACTAACACGTCACGGGGAAATAATCAACGTAAACAAGCATGCGTTAATAAACACGGCGATTATGAATAATAATAATATGGATTAATGATCACATTAAATGGTCCATTGGACAGAGATTTAAGTGAACTGGGTAAATGTAGGCAGTGCATGGATCTGTGTTATTAACACTGGCATGACACATCTGATGGACCACCTGTGAGCTCCAAGGTAACGTTATTGAACGTTTATTTGCGCAGTAAAAACATGCAAGTCCTTATAATGTCATGTAGCAGCTTGAATGAGCGAGAACGGCTAATTTAACGTTAGCATTATTAGCCATTGACCAACATTACAACGTTAATATAACAGTGCAGCTTAATCCATGAGGATAATGATCTAATTCACGAGGAATAAGAAAGTCTAGCTAAATCTAATATCCACATGATCACTGGCTTCAGTGTAGCCTATGTGAGGTAAATATAGAGACTAATTAAGGGTAACGTGGTTTAGCTTTTAAGCCACATAAGCAGTGGCTACGTTAGCATATTATAGTTTCACGTTTTTACAGCCCAGATCCAGTTAGCAAACATGATAAATGTTTGTTATTCATTTGGCAAATGTCAGCTGATGTTATATTGATCTAGTTTATAGCTCTAACGTCATTGTTCAGTGGTGCTCAAACATTTTCACGTAAAGGACCCCCATAATTGATGGACCCCCATTCAAAAATAGCAGATGATAACAGAGGCTTGTTGTAGATAGAGTGTTATGAAAACCCTAATGATCTTGGATATTTCATAAAAACAAAGGTTAAAGGCTTAATCTGCAATTTCTTCAACTGGCTGACTGTTTGGCTACCAAAACATTATAACTATTGTACATATTTTGCTTGTTTTAAGAGGGGGGGGGGGTCCTTTCATGCTGTTTCACACATTGCAGATTAGGACTTGGCCTAAATGTTTCAGTCGTGATATTTTATTTAGCTTTAATCTATGGAGACTCACCTGTTCAGACAGCCTTTTAGTCAATTCAAACTTTATTCCAGACACACAGGGGGTCCACAGAGTACATACACATCATCAACATTACACAACAAATTAGACAATATATATTCTTTATTTTTAAACATAAAATCATAAATAGAGGCTGACTCTCCAGTGTTTGCATTATAAATGATGTCATGATCATTGTCATAATTTGAGCACACTTTCAATAGCTGCTGTAAGCCTCCACTGTATGGACTCAGAACGACCAGGTCATGAGCGTATATAAGGTGATTGATGATAGACCTTACAAGTTACCTATAAGACAGCCCTCATTGCACTTATTTAATTTACAAGATAGATCAATCCATGTAAACGTTGTATACAACAGGAGACAAAACATAATAGAAATCATCAAGTTGCATTGAGTGGATAATCTCCTCATCCCTATAAATCGTTTCAACTGTATAGTCAGTGAGAGTATCTGTGACAGGTTCATTTGGTTATAGTATCTACACAGACTACACACTGAGTTGGATAAATTAACACACTCTGAATGGATGATTGATTGATTGAATACTTTATTAAACAGACATGTAAACAGCACAAGGTATATTCACATATTTAGGCTAAAATGATAACACAAAAAGTCCTGGACTTGTTTACATTGTGGTCCTAAATATCACATACATGCTGGCAGACAGCAGCAGCATCATTAGCATTGGCTGCTGGCATACATTCCCAACCAAATTTAAGGCAATTTCAGAATGGCAAAGTATAAAAGACAGATAACGTTATCAAGAAAACAAGATAGTAATTAGTAACAAGACAGTATTAGTATTTAACTTTACCTTTCGAAATTAAGCGATGTTGGCTTAACTGAGTCTGGAGAAGTGCATAAAATCTCTATGGACAAAATCTACCGATCCCCTTCCGACTTCCCGGAAGTAAACTGGAAGTTGTCAGACATCAGTGTGAATAGCATGTACAGAGAAGGCCCATGTACGGAAAGGCCCAATACGGAAAGAGACGGTTTGGTGCTGTTGTTTGTCTGGACTCTTATCTGTGACCATCATCAGAGATGCTGGTTGGGGGTCCAACCCCCCCGACAGGGTCAACAATATTGAAACTGACAGGGTTTGAACCGCCACCCACCAGCATCGCTCTCAAGGTCACCGAGTCACTCAAGCCTCTCCACCACGGCAAGGTCACAGCAAGAGGAGAGGAAGTTTTTTTGTGTTTTTCTTTTTTATTAACTGGCTAAATTAATCTAGCGAGATAACTCAGCTTTCATGAAACGGATTCATGGCTAAACCAAGATAAATTCATCCAGGATAGCTGATAGATTTTGGTTTAATCTGCTATCTAGGTTTCGTGAAACAGGCCCCAGGTTTCCACCTGCTCTCTGGGTCTGGGTGAACCAGCGGTGGCTCTTTATGTCCGGGATGGTGATGCGCCCCTCTGGACTGGCCAGCAGTAGGTTAGACAGCAGACTAAGTGGTGTGGGGTGGATTTTGTTCCAAGGTGTCACGTAGATTTTCTTCTCGAGCCAGTCTAGATACTGCTGAGATGTGTCGCTGGCCTGATCCCAGGGCAGCTCTCCAGTCAGCATGGCGGTCAGAACCACCCCACAGGCCCACAGGTCTGCAGGCGGCGCTCTGAACTCCGTCTGGCCGAGAACCTCGGGGGCCATGTACGGACGTGACCCACACCGCCTACTGAAGAGGCGCTCGATGCTGCCGGCGCTGCCACTGCGACAACGAAACACGGCGGCAAAACCAAAATCGGTCAGCTTCAGGTTGTCGCTCTCATCCAGCAGGATGTTCTCTGGCTTGATGTCTCTGTGCGTGACGCCCAGACAATGGAGGTACTCCACGGCCGCCATCAGCTGCACAAAATACTCGAGAGCTTGTGGCTCTTCCAGGCCCACGCCAGGCTGTATGCGGTGGAACAGCTCTCCTCCACTGCAGTACTCCAGGAACAGATAGGCCATCTGGCCCACGCTCTGCTGGCCAAAGAAGCGCACGATGTTGGTGTGCTTGAGAGCCTTGTGGATGTAGATCTCCTGCTTGATGTCAGCGCTGCACCATTCATCCTTGGAGGTGTCCACCGCCTTCATGGCCACAGCCTCCTCAGTCTGTTGGTTGACCAGCATGCTGACCTCTCCATAAGCTCCATGTCCTAACAACTGGACCACCATCCAAACCTGTGTCACCTCCATCAAGGTGATAAACTTTGATCTGATCACTTTACATCTTAAGTACCCGACGTAGGTGGGGGGGCGGGGGGGGGGGGGGAGTGCTGGCCACTAGCCACACCCCCCAAAGCCAGACCCCCAGCACCCTCACACAACCCACACACCAATGTATGTGTCAAATGTCAGTTGATGTTATATTGATATAGCTTCTAATGTCATTGTTCAGTGGTGCTCAAACATTTTCACGTAAAGGACCCCCATAATTGATGGACCCCCATTTGAAAGTATGTTATGCCAGGCACCTCCATAAAGAGAAGATTTGTTGAACATTTTCAAAACATTTTCAAAAATAGCAGATCTACAATAGGCTTGTTGTAGATAGCCTATTTTCGCTTATTACTTATTTTATGATTAAAGAGTATTTGAAGGGGTCAAACTAGCAATAGAATACATCAATCTTCCAGAAAACCCTAATGATCTCGGATATTTCATAAAAACAGGGGGGGGGGGGGGGTCCTTTCACGCTGTTTCACACATTGCAGATTAGGACTTGGCCTAACAAAATGTTTCAGTCGTGAGATTTTATTTTGCTTTAATCCATGGAGACTCACCTGTTCAGACAGCCTTTTATTCAATTAAAACTTTATTCCAGACACACAGGGGGTCCATAGAGTACATACAAATCATCAACATCACGCAAAAAATTAAGCAATAAAAGTAAAGGAAAATAGAGGCTGACTCGCAGCCTGGACGAGTACTGGAGACAGCTCTTCCCAGGATTAACTATATCCTCCATTTTCTGATTTGTGCACCAAAACACCGGTATACGCACAATGTGCTTAGGGATGCCTCTATCAAGCAGCTTCTGAAACAGTTTATAATGGTTCATTCTGTCAAAAGCTCGAGAAGCATCAATAAAGCATAGGAAGACAGTGGAATTACAGCTACTGTAGCTGGCAATAATTTCTTTAAGTGCAAAAATGCATAAGTCTGTGCCGTGTTTCTTTTTAAATCCAAACTGGTTATCTAACGGCAAGACAAACATTTCAAGACGTACAAACATGATTCTTTCCAATACATTGGAGAGGATATGCTGGCCAGAGCGATTGGTCTATAGTTATCAATGCTGTTTAGTTTACCTGCCTTGTCTTTAAGGACAGGCACTAATTGTACAGAGGTGATTGACTCTGGAAGGACACCATGAACCAACATACCTGTAAAACACATCATGGCCAATAGAGGGCATATTGTATTGCTTGCATTTTGGGGTGTTCAGCTGTGATGTGATCAATGTCACATGCCTTGTTGTTATCTACATTAGCATTCTAATGGCATCAACCTCATCATCATAGAGTTTGTGATTACAGCTCTGTGTGCTGTGTGTTTTGTGCCTGCATTGTGATTAGTTTTGTCTCATATTGATGGTTTTCTTTCTTTCTCTGTCTTTTGATTTGATTATTGATAAGCTTTTGTTTCTTAAACTGGGAAGCACTTTGTGTCTGTCGCTGTTTATGAAAGCTGCTGTACAAACTCATTTTACTTACTTACCTAGTCAAGGACCCCTGGGGGTCCCTGGCCCGGACCCTACTTTGAGAATCCGTGTCACAGTCCATGCAACTGAAAACTGCAGTAGCAAACACCTGAGTTAAAGTTAATAAATTATGATTATTTGCTTATTTTTGTAGTACTTAGTTGGTGGGAAGCCAACTAAATGATCCCCACACCGGAGAGCATGGAGAGCATCTCCTAAAGAAAGAAAACATTACTTTATTATTTTTCCATCATCTTCATAAGTTCACAACAAGCTTTTATATCGGCTTTTTTATTCAGCTATTTTCAAAGTATTTGCAAAGTATAAGTTACATATTTGTCATATCTGCCCTGTGCAATTTGTTTTTATACAAAGCCTAAAAGGCAAACAGAAATGTCAATTGTTATTCATAGGTTCCAATGTTCAATGCCGAAAACACAATTAAATCGTTGATCACAATTATTTGTATGACAATTAATCGTCAATAAAAGGTCATGATCGTGTCAGACCTACAGTATGTATAGTATGGCTAGTTGGCTACATAGCCACAAGGTGACTGAATTGTGTGTTGCCTTGATTGTGTCTTATCTCTTGTGTATTAAGGACAACATTGAGGACAGTTCTTCCAGATTAACCCAGAAGAATGTGAACATTGAACAGCCATGGAAGGAAAGCTTTCAGCAACTGGTATGCAATCTCCTTTGTGTCTCCTTTGTACCCTACTCCCTTTCAAAACAGCCCTAAAGATACACCTTCAGGAGGCTGCAATTGGAAAATGGCCCCTGTCTAAGTCCTAACCTAACCTACCCCCCTACCCCCCCCTCTCTCCTTCTCCTTTTGTACATATTTCTCACTCTTCATACCAGTAACCTGTAAACTGATTGTATGACATTCTATAGTAGTTGTGTATATCTGTCTGTCTCTTATATGTCATCATGATTTGTGTGCATGGGGAACTCATTTGAAACAAGCTCAGTGCTTTTATGAGTCTTCCAGTTTAGTAGACCTTGTATTGTGAATTTGTACTTCCATGTACTGTTGTTCTCATGTCTTACTAAATAAAGTACATCAATCAATCAAACTGACCCTCTGCTGCTGACCTCACAAATGTAAAGGTTGCACACATTTTGCTTTAATTCTAGTTAGGCTTATAACTCATGCTTAATGGTGTTCGATTTATACTTGGTTGCATGTCAGTGACCATCCACACCATGAATAGCAGATAAGCTCACATTGTGTTGCGTTGCAACGCACACAACTACAGTATGTACTCAGGCTTTATGCTGTCTCTCTCCTCAGTACTTTGACACCATCGAGGATGCCCTTGGAGGGGTCCAGGAGGCACACTTTGATGGTCTGATGTTCATCCACTCTTGTACTTATACAGATGAATGGATCAATGTCGACTCGCCCATTACAATGATCGGTTTAGGCATGTATGGCTCTGAAGCAGGGTTTCTATATATAGTTTTTATTAGTTTTGGTATTAGTTAAAGTTTTTTAAAATTATAATACAATAGCTATCTGTCAGGGTATAAATATTACAATATAAACACAATACTTTGTGAAGGCATTTGATTCATATCAAAGTCTCAATAAACATAGGCTATGTACTAGTGCCTCTTAATTCTTGCTGTGCTGACGTTTTTTGGAAATTGACAGAAGAAAATAACCCATTTTATATATTAAAAAATAACACCTTTTCTAAAGTCTAGTTTTTATTTCTAGTTTGTATACATTTTGTATTGTTTTTATGTTTTTTACATCTAGTTGTAGTCTATAGTTTATAGTATCTCCATTTCATAGCTCCAGGAAAAGTTGCTGATGAGGTGGTCATTGAGAATACCTTAAAGTAAATGGTAAATGGTAAATGGTAAATGGTAAATGGTGCATTTATATAGCGCTTCTATCCGAAGCGCTTTACATTGATTGTGCCATTAACCCATTCACACACACATTCATACACCGATGGCGGAGGAAACCATGCAAGGCACCAACCTGCTCATCGGGAGCAATTAGGGGTTCAGTGTCTTGCTCAAGGACACTTCGACACTAACTCTAGGGGAGCGCCCCAGCCCGGGATCGAACTGGGAACCTTGCGGTTTTCCAGTTCACACTACCCGGCCACTCTACCCCTGAGCCACTGCCGCCCGTGGCTCAGGGGGCTCAGGGGGCGGCAGTATTCTACATGTGAGTTCTCTGAAGGTTCCGAGGATGCATGTTGGATACATGACCATAACCATGTAGGCCATATGGCAATCTTTGGTGTTTTTACTTTTCTGCATGCATGCTTTGTCATATTGACCTGTGAATTATTTAATTGTTGCTGTCACATGTATTGATAAACTCTCTTCTGTCTCGTGTAGTTCAATCCTGATGATAAATCCGACCAGGACCACCATGCACATCACTGCTTGGAAATTACAACTGTAGCCCCATCATTGAGCACTGCATCATACACAGCACATGTACAGGTAACATTGTCCTGATTTTCGCTATTGTATTTTGGCTTACAACATGTGTGCTCTGACTTGAGAGATAATGGAGTCATTTTGATTTAATCTCAATGAGGAATGTGTTTGTCATGGATTTAGTGTTTCATTAGCCTTGAGCTCTCTGTTTCAGTTGGATCCGCTGTGTTAGTGGCCAGGGTGCTTGCCCCACAATAAAGCATTGCAACATCAGCGACTGTGAGAATGTGGGCCTTAACATCACAGATCAGATACTGTATATGCCACTCTGCTGAAATGTTCTCCATTTTAGCTGTTTTTAGATAACTTCCTTCAACTCTGTTCAATGAATGTATATTTTAGAATCAATTGTGATCGGCCAGGTACACAGGAGTTACGTCCGTTTCCTCCCTGCGGAAACGCATTGTAGATCGTCTATTTTCAAATAGCCAAAGCATATAGGGCATATAGTGGTTAATGTAGGTTTTGTAATAATCAATGGATTTTTATACATTATATACATTTGTAAAAAAGAAAATGTGAATACCAATTGAAAAATTGTGAATACCAGACTTGTTCTACATTGTGGTATTAATACTTTTACTTCAGTAAAAAAAGAAAAAGATTACTTTTGCCATCACTGATCAATTGTAGACAGTACATGCTACCTTTGGAAATTAAAATGCCAAGATGCCATATGATACAAACAAATTATTTTAAACACAAATTGTGACCACTGTACAAACAAAAACAAACAGTAACAAAACAAACATTGTCCCACGTTAACTAACTAATTTAGAAGTTTAAGCAATTGCAGTGAATTTGTTTGTTTTCTTTCTTTATTTGTTTGTTTGTCGTCCTGCTTGTAGCAGGATAATTTGTTAGGTAGCCTACAAGTGGATAGCCTGGTAAACCCCCCTCCCTCCGGAAATCTCATTTGCATTGATTTGTGTCGCAAGCTTCTTCCATTTGACAGAGTCAGGTTAACAAGTGGAGTGTACTGCAGAAGGATCTTTTGACCGCTAGATGCCAGCACACTCCATATAATGATCGAGCCGCTCATTTAAAGTCTATGGTCACAATGATATTTATGACAATATTTATAATGACCGTATTACGTGACCATGCAGAGTGGCCTAGTCCGTAATATTTCCACATTATTACTTTGGGCCATATTAAGTAAAATGCCCTTTAACAGGGTCATTTTAGCTTTTTCAAATTGCAACCTTGATGTTTATCCACAGTCCTCTTGCACAGCATGTGAGTCACTGTTGTTCTTGCACCGTACTGTATCAGTAAGTGCTCTGAATCTCTGTATGTATATCTTTAAGTCCCTGCACCAAAAACATGCCTCTTAAATGTACATTCATTTGTCATTCAGATTCTAATGTGATTTTATCTTCTGTTAATCCTCAACCCCCGTCATTGTCATTATGTTATGTCAAAATATGATTTGTTTTGCAAAATGCATAAGTGTTCCTCCTCTGCCACTGTTGCAATATGTGTCCTCTTGTGGCACAAGACAATGCAAGGGAACTGCATAGTTTACATGTTACTGTCCTGTATTATTTATGGTATGGTCGCTCCCAGTGTTGACATGGATTTCTGCTAATCTATACATCTTCTGGATCTAAACATGTGATAGCAGATAGAGACTGAACTTCAGTGTTATTGTATAACCACAGTCACACCCTTAATAAAATCCCCTCAATGCACCTATGGGCTCCCGGAGCAACACTTGAGAACACTAACAAAGGAACAAAGCTTCTGGATGGCTTTTCCTCTGCAAAATCTCCAAGTATTGAAACTGATTCTGGCAGCTCCAAGAACCTCTTTCATGTCTTGAAGGGCCACAGCGAGCCCCGTCCACTGTAGGAAAGCCCCACTTCTATTTGTTGGCGTCCTTGTCCAAAAACGTCCACCCATTGACCCACCTCTGTTTGTTTTTGTCATTGTTAATAGCCGGGACGAGTTTCCTATGATCAACAATATTACATTGACCTCAGCTCCATTGCTGCCAAAGATGTCTTTAAATATTCACTGCAATTTCCTGTGTTTATGAACATTTTGGCTGCTTGACTAGATCATCAGTATTGAACAATGTGTAGGAAAACCGTGCACCATTTGAGAGCTGATGTGTAATGCACTTGAATATGTCCCACTACATAATTGTCCCAATGGAGGCATTGGATACAACCTGGATACCCACATGTTTTCTATCCCTCCCTAACTGTTAAACAGAGTCCACTCATTGCTCCCTAGGGATATGACTGACTGACTACTGTTGTGATCAATTGTCCTGGTATGCCAGAGCCTGGTAATCAACAGATTTGTCATGAAGGTACAATAGTTTGTCCCCATGTGCTGTTTACTCCATCTCAGATTGTTTTTGGCACAACAGTTTTTGTCTTTATTACACAAAAGGGAAACCTTCCTGTCTGTGAAGGATTTCCTTTTGTTTTCAGTAATGAAAGGTTCAAGCTAAAATAATCCACCAGTGGATTCATTCTGTCTTTGTTTTAGATGGGTGAGATAACAAAATGTTTATGAAGATGAATGAGAAATGTTTACAGCAATGGTGGCTCTTTGAAGGTTTGTGCTTTAGTTCAGTTCAATAAGCCCTATAAACTGTACTTCGCCGTACAACAGATAGCAAAAATTGCCAATCTGCAAGCTCACAATGCATCATGATGCGATGCATTGTGAGCTTAATACAGATTTGCTATTTTTTTAATTCTTCCAAAATCGAACCCTTTTTTAAATTCTCACCTATATTTACAAAAATAGGGACTCCAGCTTGAAAGTAGTCCTCCCTTTCACCTCTGTGTTGATTGATAATGAACTAATGGTCCCTGTCCCTGTCATCCGCTCATTACCTTATTGAACCATACCGTTTTTTTTCCTAAAATTTTTATCCCACGATTTTGTAACCCCAATTTTTTACACCCAATGCCAATTGTCTATGTAATCCTGAGCACTACCTTCCCTCTGCCAACCTAGGGAGGCCAGTGCCGAGCTCATGCCTGCTTCAATGCATGAGAGCCAACTGACCTTCTTATCACCTGACAGGGGAGAGTTTCCCTGGTTGGACGTAGCGCGTGGAAGGAACACGTTATTCCAACCAGTTCCTTTGCCCCCCATCAGGTGCCTCGGCTGGCCAGGGGGAGGCAGTATAGTGACCAGGATTACTGTATGTTTTTGTGAGGGTACCTACCCCCCTACCCTAGGAGACACGGGGAGAACATGCAAACTCCACACAGAAAGGCCCTTTCGCCAACCCCACCTAGGGTATGGGCACTGATGACGCGGAGGAGAGAACACGCCCACGAACCATACAGTTGTTTGGTGGGTAAGCCTAAATGTAGATACCAAACAGCAAACAACTACTGTAATTTGCAATTGTCTGAAATCTACCATAGCATCGATTACAGGTCTATCAAATCTAATATGCTTGCATGCAATTTTGCACTCTTAAACTCTTTTCCCCATATGCTATACATTTAACATCAGCATCCACCTGAAATGTAATTTTAAAGTGTTTAATGGGTTGGACAAATTAACACCTCATAGAATACATAAAAAGCTCACGTTTATGTGTCTGTATGTAAAATACTTCTTCAAACGTTAGTGAAACTTGTCTGTGAATTTGGATAGGACTTGAACGTGGAGTGGACATTTTTGACCTTTAACACACAACACATTATGATGAGCACGCAGTGATGAAGTAAAAAATATGTACTTTATCAGGCCGAGTGAGTTATTGGAGTGAATGTAACAAGTGCATCCATTCCCAACAGGCCTCTGGGAGCCTAATTATCCACCTCCATAACAATGCTATTAGGGTCGCATGCACACACTGCTGCTGGCCAAGCTTGTCTAATTTACAGCCATAGAAAGTGAAGTCTTCTGCGTCTCTGCTACGTTTGGGGTGGAAGTGTGGGGCTTTGCGTCATAAATCTTGTAGGGCTTTTCCACTAGCGGCTGCAGTGGCCTGCGGAGACGGGCGAGAGTGTGCCTCAGACCTACTCACATTTATAATTAGAAACACGTCTTGCAGTGTTTGCTGGCAGGAAACTACATTGGTGTGTGTGTGTGTGTGTGTGTGTGTGTGTGTGTGTGTGTGTGTGTGTGTGTGTGTGTGTGTGTGTGTGTGTGTGGCCGTGGTGGGCTAACAAAGGGAGGAAAGTGTGCACACAGGGCAGGCATGTACTGGAATTGCTGTCTGGTATGCAAGCTCTGTGATCAGCTTGTTAGAAATGTGCAGGTGTATGGGAGGGTGGGATGGAGGCATTGAATGGGGGGTTATGAGACAATAAATGTCTCCAGTCGCTGCATTGAGACATAGTGGGGCCCAATTTAGGCTCCATTGTATGACGGTGTCGCACAGCGAAAATAGGCAATCTACAAGCTCACAACTCATAGCAACTCAATGCGATGTGAGTTTGTAGATCTGCTATTTTTGGCGTGCAACTAAGTTTAAATACAACTCCAGGTTTTCCACACATAGTAGTTGAGTCATCAGCATAACACAAAGGGACATGAGGGTTTGATTGTTATGTACTGTTTAGAATTCCATCATCATGACTGTATGGGTTATGTGTTAAGATGACTGATCTTAATATAGGGTTTTAATGGGTTTGGGACTAATAAGGGTGAAAACTAAGTATGTTAGTACTTTCAGTTATGTTAATACTGTTTTGCAGTAGTTATATATTTGTGTATTTACACTATAGGGAATGCCACTATTTTACTGCACTACATTTCAAAACAAATTGTACACTTTCATCTACACTGTAATTAGCTTTAAGTTCATTTGCAGAACAACAGATTAAAGGTAACATATTTGAAAAATAGTTCAAATATGTTTCTCCTTTGAACACATGTTGGACATGTGTGCTTGTAATACTACAGTATGCATTTAGTACGTTTATACAGTGCTATGTGGTATGACAAGTAAGTACACTTATTTGCAAACTATTCTTAATCCATTAAGGTGTTTTCCTTGCATCGAGGCTACACACTGACACTGTCAATAACTGTCATGAAGTACATTTTGCACTGCTGAAGTCCATAATGTAGAATATTTGCCCCCACATATTTACAGTATTCTCTTTCTATAATGCACTGTCTCTCAAGGGAAATTGGAAACATATGGTCGATATGGAGTGCAGATGTCTGATTAGAAACCTTATATCTCATTGATTAAAAAAGGGGGAAAAGAAGGTGGGGGGGGACAAACAATTAACATCGGGGAAAAGTTTGAAAAGGGGAGTGAGTTCAGTGGATCATCTCTAATGCCATCTCCATCTGTCTCTAAAGGAATTAGTTTAAACTACTGTACAGTCATGTAACTGTGCTGTGTGACTTCTCTTAGTCAAATAACATAGCCCAGCCAGAAAAAAAGACTTGTTCAAGACTTTAATTCTCACATACTCATATGTGTACGTGCAATGAAATGTTGGTGTGGCAGACTCTACCAGAAAGTGCAACAAGTAATTGTCCAACATAACTATAAACTGTAGTACAAAATATAATATAAGTAGGTAATACAAATTAAGTTATAATTCAAGTAAGGTAGTAATAATAAGTAATAAAGTAAGTAATACATTGTAAAAACAGCATCAGTAGTATACACAGACATTGGTGTAGTGAGTGATCATAGCCTATAGTAGAATTGCTCATTCCCTGGAGCTCATTCGCTGAGGTATGATATTGTATACATACAGAAAATGTAGAAAATATACAGAATACAGAAAATACAAACGAAAAGAAAGAATGTGTGACTAAATTAACCACTGAGGTTATAAGGATAGTTTGGAATTGCACCTTCCCTGGGTTATTGAGGAAGATTATATGTCTATATGCCAAAAAATAGAATACAGAATATAGAATGAATTAGTGATCGAAGATATACAGAATATACATTCATGCAGCAGAAGGATGAATAATGTATTAACAAATAGTAGTCAGTGTTATGTGGTGAACTGTAACAGTTCTCACCTACAGTAGGTAAAATTCAAAAACATGCAATTTATGTAAGAAGGTTTTGCAAGATATCGTCCAAAAATGCTGTATGTGCTCAGATTAAGACGGTTGACCTGGCAGGTGGGTCCTTGTTCAAAGCTCAAAAAGCTCTTTTTGTGTCTCTCTGTAGTGACTTGTGACAGCGCAGGTGTTTGCCTGACCGCAGTGGCACAAATAGTCCATTTGTGGACACAATCAATTTGTGTAATGCAATCCAATTTGTGAGTGTAACATTCAATAGAGGGTTAGTTAGATGCCAAATCTTCAACAAAAGCACAGTAATTTGGTAACCTGGTTACATTGCACAATCTATCAAAATAGCAAAGGATGTTTGGGAGCAAAACAGAGCTATTGTGAGTATCAAATCAAAGGTCAAGGTTTTAACTCTGGCAAAATAAAATGGCCACCATGGATAACACCCGATTCTTTAACTTTTACTAAGTACAGTGCCAAAACCACCCATGGTTTCAACAAATCGCCAGAATTAAAGAGAGGCCGGAAGAAAGAATGTTTTATGGGAATGAAAGAAAGGAGGGAAAAGAGGATGGAGAGATGTTTCTCGTAAGGTCCCAGTAGTTTGGGAAGGCATGTTCTTGGACACGCTTCACTCCATCTTCTGATTCATCATTGTTTTTCTGAAGCACAGAGTCCCACCGCCCTGGCAACGCAGGCCAAAGCCAAACAAAGCGTTCGCTAGTGGATCTGTTTGGAAACAAATGGAGTGAGAGATTATCTGGTTCTCACAATGTTTCTTTTCCCAGTAATACTAATAGTAGAAGGGGTTTTGGGGTAACATATTGTGGACTGGAGGCTGGGGGAATCTGATAATGAACAACAATGGACAATTTGCCTCACAACAACCATTGTGTACTCAGGTGAAATATCTTCCAATTTGTTTGGAAGATATCAAATATTTATTCCTTTCAGCTGATATCAAGACTTTCCTTCATCTTCTTCTTTCTTCTTATTGTTTTCTTTCTTTCTTTTACAGTAGAACATTTTCACTGGAGAATCTAGAGCGGGAAGGAATTCTAAGGTTCTATTTTTGTATCCTGCAACTGTACCATAGACTAGACTAGGCACTAGAGGACTGAAGGGGCAATAAGTGCTTTTATTCCAAGAGCAAAACATGTAAGCAAAAGGAGGCCAGTCTTCCCTATTTCGACATATAGATTCATAGATGGTAATAATATATTAAGATGAATCCTCTTTTTATAAAGTAAAGTTACAGAACAAAATGTATAAGAATTTTATTTAACTGGACTTAGTGTAAGTGTATGGCATTTATGCTATTTGACTTTCTAAGCTTAATGAAATGTAATCAATCCATTATGAGGGAACTCTGAGAAAATGACCCAACACAGCTTGCTTGCTACTGACAGCACACTTTCAAATAGATTCCTTCAACGTTTACAGGTTAATGCATACATCTCTCCTCGGGTGGCATTTTCACCCAAAACATTTTTGGGTGATTTTTCTGCCTTTATTGATATTATTAAGTGAAGATGGACAGGAAAGAGGGGGAGAGAGACGGGGAGAGACAACGGGGCTCGAACCCGCACAACTCGCTGTCAAGCTAATTTAGAGCCTATAAGTGCCCGGACCGCTAGGCCAGCGATCCAGGCCTTGAGGACTGTTTTAAACCCTCAAAACATCGGTGCTTCAGGATCCGCCTGCATAGCCCGTTCTCACAGCTAAAGCATTTTTTTAAAAGCCTTTGCGTCCAGGCCACGCCATACATTTGAATTCCTTTGGAGCGAGGCCTCTCCCAGCGGGGGTTCCCTGCACTGAAAGACCACACAGCCTAGCCGCAGCTATGTGAACACAGCAGGCCAAATACAGCATGGAGCGTGGAAGTCTTCTCCGCTCCCAAGTCCCAACACTAAACTGTCCCTAGAGTTCCCCAGGCCCCAGTCCCATTCCCAATCTCAATTGGTGAGAGCCAATCAGCCACTTCCTCATAGGTGGGCATGAGGCACGAGTCTGATTGATTGGCTGATTAGCATTGTTTACCTTGGCCCTGTTCTTCAGACCATCAGTCTCCACTTCAGAACTGTGTGGGATTTCCTCAAGGTCGATACCAGCAATATTCAACAATGCCACATGGCTGCAGGCGGGCGTCAGGGTAGGGAGGGAGCATAGCAGGGAACCCCCGGGTGCTAAGTGATATTGTCTGTTGAGTTATTGTAGTGGAGTCTCCCAAGAGAATGTTTTAAGTGTATACCTTGAATGCAAGCACAATGAGCTGGGCAGGAAGGCATTGTTGTGGTGTATATCAACGGTTGACAGGTTCATGGTTTAATGGTTACACTATTGAGTGGTTCATTGTGTATTACGATAGGGTATTAAATATTATGTGCAGCCATTTTTATGCTGTGAGCCAATCTAGATGTAGAAGAGATAAGCAAGTGAGAATGCAAACACCATATGTTGTTACGTGGTTGGTTTACTAACCACCTTGCAGCGCCACAAGTATGTTAAAGCTGCACTATGTAACCTTTGTCTTCTGCCCCGGATTTGAACCCGGTTTCCTGTGCAAATGCTGACATTTTTACCATTGAGCTAAATAGATATACCTATCCCTGCTGCTCAAGGGATGAATTGAATCTTGACCATCAGGTCAAAATTTTTCAGATCCTGTGTCTAGGTGATGACCCTTGACACGATCTAAATGTCTCAATAGAAGAGCAGGGAGACAAAATACAACCACCCTAATTGTACAAGTTAAATTGTATTAACATACTCTACCATACAGATTGGACAAAATTACATTTTATTCATAAAAAAAAAGATTAAAGTTTAACTTTAATGTAAAGCATGTGTGGCCTGCGCCCGAATCAAACACCCGCAGCATCAGCACCATATTAAACAAACTGAACTGTTCAGGACCACTGCGATGGAGAGAAAGCAAATCATATAACAGACTGAACACATGGTCAGCGAGTTACTGCTGATTGCTGAGAGATGTCGAATACAATTTAAATTCTTATGAACAAATTAATATCTCATTCTTGTTTATGAGTGATTGCGCATGACTACATACAGTAGATGTCAGGTCGGTGTTTCTGTTGTGCTCTGCGTAGAAAATGATGGAAGAGAAGTGTACTTGGAGGACATTCATTTTTCAACAGCTTCCCTCTGAATAACGTCTCTGGAGAATGAACTGAAGGTAATACAGGAAACTATATCAATGATTAATGAATGTCTTTAACACCTCTTCAAAAAGTTTCAAGATGGATTAAGGCAACGTGTGTTCTCATTTGGCAAAATGTACAAAATAGCTAAAAGATCCCAGTGTCATTTATCACATTATAGACAACAGTCCAGTTTCATCTGAATGAATTTATCAATAATGAGAACCAGTCAGTCTCTTAGGTTTGAAAGAGGTTTTTCTTTCTTTTTGTTGACAGGGGTGGAAAGTAACTACCTTGAGTAGCTTTTACATGTACCTTTTTGAGTGCATTGTGCATTACAATATTAGTAATTCTACTTTCACTGAAGTAGACTTTTGATCACATGCTGTAGTCAAGTAGTATGGGAATGGCTAGAATCCCCAGTCAGTCAGGAGGACAGTTGCATTTTATCTATCATTTAACAATCTTTCTGTCATCAGGCTTTCTATGAGAAGGGTTCCTATGAAGAAAATATGTAATCAAAAGATGTAAGTAATCTGACCTTTAAATTTAGAGATATCTTGTGTCCAAGTGGAAAACTAGGCCTAGGGGTTGGCAATAATGTAAAGGCCATCACCCATCAAAGTCAGTAGGCTTCATCCTCCAGAAGAATGAAGGTGCACAGCCAATTCAAAATCTAATGGGCAATCTGCCCATTAGATTTTGAGTTAATTTGTGTGCAAGTGGATATTTTGGCCTAGGGATGGCACTGGAGGAAGGACTATGGGGTCACCAAAACAGCATGGGTTCATCCTCCAGGGAGCATGAAGTTGCACAGCAAATTCCATGGCAATCCAGTTTCTTGCACTGTGTTTTGTTGTCAAATCAAGGACTTACTGATACCTACAGTACTATGCCTTTAAATACTGTAACTGATTTTCAGTTATTAAAGAGGGGGCTTTATCCGAGGCATATGAGGTGAACAAGATCTACAACGTATCCTAAAATATCTCTGTCTCATTCTCAGCAACTATGTGGCGCTCTCAGCTTTTCCCTCAGGGATGGCTGTGTAATACCAGTACACAATCAGTGTGTCACATTTTTGGTCATAGTAGAGTCTCAAGGCTCTGCAGGTCCGTCTCGGTGGCAGAATGGAGGGTTCCTGTGTTTGTGCATGTTCCTGTCTCCTGCTGTCACAGGAGCGAGGTGCGTCGCCATTGTTTCCGCCGTGAGCGACCGGGGGTCGTGGGGCGTGCATGTTCGACCTTGCTGCCCAGTAGAAGGAAGGACAAGGGAGGATGGAGAAGGGAGGAGGAATGGAGGGGAGTGGAAGGGAGGGCGGAAGTAAGGGAGGGAGGGGACCGCCCAAACGGAGCAGCTCAACACCTAAGAAAGGAGAAGGGCATGAATACGTGTCCACACGTCCACACACATTCTCTTCCTGTTTACATGGAGTGCCCCCACCTATGGTACTGTATGTACCCAACACACATACTTGCACACGTCCACTTTTTATTGTGCTGCAGAAATATCTTCTTCTGTTTACGTTTCATTCCCCAAAACAACACCACAGTGATCAAGACATAGTCTCAGGGGGGGGCGTTGTTCCCAGAACTTGACTGGTAAACACACATCCAGTCCAGGTAAACAGCAGACTCTCAGTCTGGCACAGAGAGATGGGAAGTACCATGAGGTGGAAATCTCACTGTTGTTTTTTTTCTACGCTGCTCTACTGCATATGACTAGGGCACAGATACAATAATTACATGAATCGTACCAGTTTGATAGCCTATAATGTAAAGCAGTGACATTGAATGTTAATTATCTATTTGTGTCCGGGTAGCTCAGTCGGCAGAGCTCTCGCATTCAGACCACAAGGTCATGGATTCGATCCCAGGCACCGCCAACTCAGCGCATGAGTAGCACGGCTTAGGTGCGGTAAGTCGTGTAGTAAGTACTGGGAGCTGAGGATAGGTGTGGCGCTCGACCTCAGCAATCCATCTCCCAGGGGTCTAGCGCATTGTAAAGGGAAAGACTCCCGCATGTTACTCGGCTGATACCGACAATAAGCCACCTCCCGACCTACTTATTTACTTTTCTTTTTTTTTCATCAACAGATATTTCTGCCTGTTTTTGTTGAGCCTTGAGTCTTGGCAACCCTGCAGGACTAAAGATGACAACTTTATATGACTTCTCGACTTCTTAAATAAAGGCAATTTGGCATGTCAAAATACCATGACATTTGTCCTGGCATTTGCATAATATTCCAGTATTTTAATTTCTTCTTCTACTGTTCCTCCTCCTTTTCCTGTGAGAATTGCTTCACATTATTCAGTGACAGAATGTGATGGATCACAATTTATTGTTTTCCTAGCAATCGTCAATATTGCTGCGTTAATGGGCTGTTAAGAACCTATCATTAGCACAGAGTTCATTCCAATTTCTGCTATGTATCATTGGGATGGCATTGTAAGATTGAGGGATGTGGATAATTCCAATTTTTTTCTTTCACTCAACAAATCTATCCAGGGATGTTGGTTAAACATACTTTATCAGAAATGTCCTCTTTCATATAGGCTATGTAAGGCTACATTGTAAATGCAATTTTAAGACAGGCCAGTTTAAGGTTTGTTTTTGTTTAAGGGCAATTTGACAGTAGTCAGGTAGAGATGAACATTTCTCATTCATTAATTGAAATATGCAATGCTCTGATTACATATTGTACAGTAGTTGCAACATTCCGCGCAACAAAATCCATGCCTTGACAAATAACCAATGAATAAACAAAAACCTTTGTATTGACTGATAGCATGCAGGATAGTTATTGTGCAGCTGTGTGTGTATTAATGTGGCCTAAAGACTCAGTTATATTGATAGATTTACACAATTATATGAGGAACTATGATGACTATTGTATAATTAATATCCAGGCAGTTATTGGACATCTCTTTCTATGCAAACGCTGAACATAAATGCTCTTTATTTACTTCCACATCACACCACTTTCTGCCTTGTGGTCCTCTACTTGCCTCCTGGGGTGTTATTTGCTCAGCTGGCAGCAGAGATTGCTGGCCTCCGAGCTCCAGTCCAAAGGCCCCATACGGGCCCCTCTGCTTTTTAATATGCTGTGCTGATGAACACCTCGGCCATTCTCTATGGTACCCCACCTAAGCATGCTTAATATTTTCCTTTGCACCTCCAAAACACATTAGCCTCATTGCAGCTTGCCGAATGGCACCTTCTTTCACAGCTTAGCACGATCGTGTGTTTATTCAGTGTCTGAATGGGGATTTAGAATTTTCAGGGTCAGATCACTTCATTCGAAATGGCCCCGGAGGTCATTAATAACACTAAAAAGAAATACCGTAGGGGATGAATACCTTTTCTAATTGCATGACATGATGATTAGACATCGGCTTAAGAGCATCTGTATCTCATTGTCATCAGTAGCAGGTAGTCAACTCCTTTAAGACTGTGAAATCTGGCATTTTCCAGCAGAGATCAAGCTGTCTAATATAGACTATGCCATCTGGATCTGATGTGGAAAGGAAACACTGTCTGTGCTGTCTGTTGAAGCATGTTATTCTGCCGATAAAGGGGTGTGAGTTTTGCTAAATGTACACATTTTGTTTGTAATAGATTCCAATCTTGATTGGGTAGAAGAGTGTTATTACTGTAGCATTAGCAATCAGATTCTGATCTTAAAGCAAATAATTCCTAAGCACCAATATGTCATCTTGTTAAAAGGCCATTATGCTCTATATCATCTTTAATGAATATAAGTTACTTGACTAATATGGTATTGAAATATTTCTCATGTCAAACATCTCTCACAGTTGCAATTTACAATTTACAGTTTACATAGGCACCAGCTATGTAGCCTATATGTCTTCTACCCCTGAGATGCACTAACATTTGTCATGGGGAAAACTTGATCTACCGCCATTTAGAGCACTAAGGAGTAAAATACATGGGAAATGTCAATTCAAGTCCACATGTTCATCGAAAAGTACATTTACACAGTGTACATGATCACAACATCCATGCTCATATCAACATAAACAATGACTCGTAGCAATATAATTAAATAATTATACATGATTGCTTTTTTTGCTCTTTTCTTGCACCCTACTTGGATCCTAGCCTGGCATTACTGTGGCAGATTCGTCTGGTTTCCAGGCCACTTGGTTCCTGCAGGGACCCAAATGCGGGTCATGACCCATCGAGTGAAAACCACCTCTCTAGTGTGTAGACTATTGCCAGATGGTGCCACAAACCAGCCACTTGTAGGTAGGCTACATTACAGTATATTCTACCACTCAACATGGCCATGCTACACTTATTCCTGATTTATACATGGATGCGCACCGTGTCACATGCCAAAAATAGCCGATCTACAAGCTCACAATGAACTTGTAGATTAACTTTTAGATGAACTTGTAGATCTGCTATTGTCGGTGCGTGATACCAACATGCGTGTGTGTGTGTGTGTGTGTGTGTGTGTGTGTGTGCGCGCGTGCGTGCGTGCGTGCGTGCGTTTGCGTTTGTTTTCATGCAGATATGGAAGCACCTCCAGGGCAGTCCACGGGAGAACATACTAAATGACGCATCAGTCCAATCAAGACAGCGAATCACAAACACAGCTGACTAGGTGACGAATCACTTCCATATACTGTAGGCACTCATTATACATAAAGACAAATATACAATTCTGCTTCACGTGTGCAACATATGATGACGGTAGAACCTTGTGCAATTACCCTGATTAATGCTACAACAGTTAATTCTCAACAGCTTGAATCCCTTTCCTCTTAAAGGAGACACACCATGAATTTCACTTTTTTTTTATTTTATTTTTTATTTTTTGGGCTCCCCAGTGTCTCTTGTACCCCAAAAAATATATTTTTTTAACATTCAGTCATTCATTCTCATTTCAGAGATTTTCAGAATGGGCGTGTCTTAACAGGCCATCTCAGAATGGCATGTTTGCTTACATCACGAAACTTTCTGCCCATGTATTTTGACAGACAGAATTGCTCAGTAGCACCCCTCTGCCCAACAGGACGTTTTGGTATTGCAGCTGAAAGTGCTTTAAAAGCCTGAGAGAATTGACTTGGGATGAGTATATCTGAGTGTTGATTTAGGCTCAAACCTTTTGAAAATGGTTTGAGGGACATACACCATATGATATTAAATATCAAATATTTTTTTTAAATTCATGGTGTGTCTCCTTTAAGAGTTATCGCTCGCAGACAGGCTAGCTGGCGGACAGTGTCAGGTTGTACAGGATAGTTTGTTCTGTTGGTGGATTTGAGCTTTTGTTTGAATAAAGTGGTTCTGCATTAACGCCGGGGTGCAGCACTCATGGGACATGTAGGAACAAAGGCTGCTGTGTGGACCGGCTGTTTTTGTGAACCTGGCTGTTTTAAGGGCCACGAACATGGAGAGAAAATGAGGAGGAGGCCAGAGAGATAGATGAAGAGACTAGAGGCGAGTCTCTTGTGCATTGCTCTTTGGAAATGTTCATGGGAAACTGTAGAGCTTTAACATGCTTCATCAAGTTGTGGACAAATTAAAAGCAAAAATAAGATAAGTTTGGGATTTCATGGATCATTAACTAAATGATGCATTTATCCCATTTCATTGCTCCCTATAGGGAAAACCAGTTTGAAGAAAACGCTGTACATTGTTTCACAGCCAGTTTGTTTAGCACTTTAGCCTACTCAAAATTCTCTTTTGGCAACTATAATTAATGTAGCATATAGAAGGGCTTGTAACAACAAAGGATAGCACATTTTCTAGATAAATATATCATTGCTTATTCGGTTGTATTTGGATAACATGAAGTCATTTATTTTACTCATCTTACCCGTGTTAACTAACATGTTTGGGTTGGCTTCCCACACCAAGCAGATCTAAAGGCTTTTATATGACAAGCTCATGATAGGAAGATGTACTTATTTTGGCAAACAACATGGCATAGTGCTTGTGAATCAGAACCGAATACATTTTAATAAACCACATCATCTTTGTTCTTGTTGTGTGATCCATGTTACAATTTGTGTCATAACCTCATGGCTGGCTGACTTTATTGTTCTCAAAAACCTCTATAAAGTGTATTGTGAGTTGTGGCACTTTTTCTTATGTGATTTGATTTATTGGCCTCCCAGATTAACTCATGGAAATAGTTGACTGCCCTTGCTTGGTATTTATGCAAATTATAGGTAGAAGTGAAAACATAACTATTTGCCCTTCCGCCTGGTGTAGATAATTATGTCAATTACCCATCTTTGTAAGGGACAGTCATATTGAGTGCCAGAGTTTTTTTTAAACAGGGTACAGCCAGTGCCAGCGTTTTTAGCGATTTTCTTAACTTTTCAAGTAGTCACAGAATATTTTCCGTGAGCACAAACAACTAAAGAAAGGTATAGGCTACATTTATTAACAATAATGAAGTTAAGGTTAAGCATAAGACGTCAGGGTG
The DNA here is from genome assembly GCF_963454915.1 of Gymnoscopelus microlampas. Classification (NCBI taxonomy): domain Eukaryota; kingdom Metazoa; phylum Chordata; class Actinopteri; order Myctophiformes; family Myctophidae; genus Gymnoscopelus; species Gymnoscopelus microlampas. The sequence continues at coordinate 18,388,521 of NC_139939.1, forward strand.
GCCAAGGCCAAAACAGCAAACCAAAGACCACACTAAATAAATAAACTATTTATTTATTTATTTTTGAAATTTAACAAGCGGATAAGCCCCTTGAGATGCAGCATCTCATTTTTGAGGGGGTCTACACCAAGTCAAATGAGAACTTCTAGTCTCCCTGACTAACACAAAACTGGAGAAAAAGTGAATCAAAACACAGGGCAGAACACCCCTACGGGAAGCGTCGCATGTCTGTACTTAAGCACACAGCATAAAGCGACTTTAAGCATTAAGATATGGCACACACCCTACAGACAAGTATGGCATTGAGAGTTCAGCACACAGGGTGTAAAATAGCATGTTCTCCCAGGCTTTTATGCTGGCTGCTGGCTGATTGGCAATGACAACCAGGTGCTGTCACTCTAGCCTGGGTGCCAGCCTGCTTCGCTACGTTCGGCGGATTTTTTTTTCTCTCTGCGCTTATCAGTCTGGAATGCCTCCTATCTCCAGGAGGCGGGACACAGCAGCCAAGGTTCGAAACCTACCGTGGCTTCTGATTGGTCTGTGGTGCGGGGCGGGACAAAAAAAACGGTGTGATCGTTTTGATTCGTCATTCGTTTGAACAACATCCAATCAGCAACGACGTTGCCTAACGTAACATATGTAGTTCCAGTGTAGTTCTACAAGACGAGTCAATCCGGGGCATTCCAGACTGAGAAGCGCAGAGAGAAAAAAAAATCCGCCGAACGTAGCGAAGCAGGCTGGCACCCAGGCTACTGTCACTCTGCCTCCAATCACCTTTGGCACTGCAGGGAAAGGAAAGAGAAGACACCCATACAACCTGCGGCCCCAATTTCTATAGGGCCGTAACAGTAATATTGGGTAATATTGCCACATACCACTTAAACCCTAGCAATGGGGGAACATTCGGTGACAATACGATCTACAAGCTAGTAGATAGTCTATTTTCGTCAAATTTTGGAGTAGAGGGAAGAATTGGAGTCAGTATTAGTTTACTTCTGTAAGTATAGAAGGTTAAGTGATTAGTTGAGAATAGAATCACCAAATCTTGGGTTGCAGGTGCAATTTTGTAGCAGTTATCAGTGTTTCCCAACCCTGGGGTCCAAAGATCACTGAGGTATAGTCCAAACCTTTCAACGTGTTTTGCAAAATCATAACTTGCTTTCATCCACTGTCTGCCTGTATGTTCTCAATGTGATATCATTCTAAATTGTCATGCAACATCTATTATCTAGTATATTTAAACCCTATACAGTATACTTGACTAGAGTCCCCCAAGGTTCTATATAGGCCTCCTCCTCTTTTCAGTCCACTAAACATCTTCATCAAAAATATGCAGGGGGGGGGAGTTTGGAACCACTGGCTTATATCACTATAGTTTCCTAGAACCAAGCCAAAATCAAGACTTTTTTGTTGCTAGTTGTAGCTATGTCTGGAAAACTGTTGGTACTTAGTAGAGCAGATCGCTGCCCCCTGCAAAAGCAGCAATTGTGAGCACTCATTTTGAAGTGAATAATTATGCAGATAGATAGCTAATCAAGACTAATGACTTTTTAACACTGCTTCTCCCTTTAGGAGGTGAACGATCCCCTTCAGTACAGCTGATAAGATACGGCTGCAAACCGTCATGTTGTGTTGACAGAGCTGTCGACAAAGACACTAGGCACTGGACAGACGCCCAACAAATGCCAAAATGCCCTGTCATGCTGCGACGTGTTTTACACACACGCGTACACGCACACACGCACACCCACCCACCCACCCACCCACACCCACACACCCACCCACCCACACCCACACACCCACACACACACACACACACACACTTTCACTTTCTCTCTCTCACTCCCTCTACCCTCTTTCTTTTTCACATGTTTGATTCATTTTGTGAGGACACCAGGGGTCATGAAGCAGTTGTAATTGGCCTGGGAACTGAGAGATGTCTCAGTGAGGCTGTGGGGGTAAAGGCCCGTTCATAGTCCCTAGATGTGTCTTAAACGTGCGTCATGGGGTGAGGGATTCCGTCCGTTCTTTACGGACACATACATGGTTCGCTCACGTTATTTAGGAGAGAGAGATTGCACGTACCCAATGTTGCCATGTCTGCTTATTATAAGCGACTTTGGGCTTATTCTTCTGTATAGTTGCTTGGAAACAAACAAGCAATTTTTTATTGGTGGTTGCGGTTTTATTTGGTCTTGTTTCTAAAGTGTAGTTGCTTATTTGGGCCAATTATTTAAACCAGTGATTCTCAAATATATATTGTAGATCTGCTATTTTCATATGCAGTGGTGTAAAGTAACTAAGTACATTTACTTAAGTACTGTACTTAAGTAAAATTTTGAGGTAATTGTACTTTACTTGAGTATTTCCAATTTCCAATACTTTTACTTTTACTCCACTACATCTCAGAGGCAAATATTGTACTTTTACTCCACTACAATTATTTGAAAACTTTAGTTACTAGTTACTTTTCAGATATAAATGATGATATTATGAAACATACATTAACCACTTTAGCCCAATTTTATACATAGGCTATTTGAAAATAGCCGATCCGATGCGACGCGTTGTGAGCTTGTAGATCGGCTATTTTCAAACATTTTTGTACTTTTACTTTTGGTACTTTAAGTACATTCTGATACCAATACTTTTGTACTTTTATTCAAGTACATTTTTAATTCCAAACTTTTACTTGTAACAGAGTACTTCTGCATTGGAGTAGTGATACTTTTACTTAAGTAAAACATTTGAGTACTTTTTCCACCACTGTTCATATGTGGCCTAGTCGATTCTTTTGGGCTTGTTTTCATAGACCTGGTTACTTATTTCTCTCACAAAATCTGGCAACCGGTTGTGTCACGCTACAATGCTATGAAACTAGCATTGCAGCCCAGTGGTACTACAGGCAAAACGTAGTAAACGTCCGTCGGGCTGACGGTGAATGTCGACTGAACGGACGGAACAACTGGAGCCGTAAGTGACGGAGGGGGAGTAAAAAACGACAACGCAAGGAGCGCCGGCGCTCGTTACGTATCCTTACGTCCGACTATGAATGATACTTAATCCTACTTCTTATGTTCTTCAATTCAAAAACAGGGTTTACAATCTGTATAACTAAATGAAGCAATAAAGAAATTGAAAAAATGTGAATGCCGCCCCCGCCACGTATGATAGTCAGTATTTCTTAAAGGTAGGGAAGTGATTTTTTTTGTTTGTTAAAATAAGTGTTAAATAGCTCCGTCTCTCCAGCTTTTTAGAAAACAGAAAACACAATTTCAGTTCGGGATACCAATTTTATCCAATAAGGAAAGAGAACTCACACAGGATACAGGATAAACAAGTCAATTTGGAAGTGATGACACAAAGAAATTAACAGATTATTTTTTAACTAAACAGTATAACATGTAAGCTGATAAATGGGTACTCTCTCCTGATTGGCTGAAATTTCACCACACCTGAAAATGTATTTTCTGTTTTATTAAGGAGCTGGAGAGACAGGGAGACCCCTATTACTGAACAAACACTCTATAGCAATGATTACTATCACAATATAGTGCTTTAACTTTTTTTAACAAAACACTTAAAACGTAACCAAAAATAATATCCCTTACCCTACCTTTAAGAAATCTTTTTAATAAATGAGAATCCATAATTCTATTCACAAAACACTGGAACACACTACGTTTAGTGCAGGTTGTAGGATAAATATAGGCTAAATATCCAGTCCATCAGCCAATCATGAATCTGTATTTCTGCAATGACACCTGTATTGGCCAATCAGGTGACACCAGATCCAACACAGACACTGATACTGACCATGATACTGACATGATACATGTTGGTGCTACCTGAGTTTGTTATAGAGCCCTTAACAGACGACGTCACATTGATAAGAACCAGTATGCGCACAACCAGTATGCGCGCAATGAAACCCATTCTGTCAGGTCTCGCTAGGACGTGCCTCACTAGCCAACACACAAGAGGGAGTTGGGGTGTGCTGAAACCAGCGCACCCCGAAACAACAGGTTGGGAATTGATTGCGTGAAACAATCACCTGTGCATCCAGTCTCAATGTTAGTAAACAAATAATTGGTCTATAGTAAGTCATTTTGGTCATTTAAACAAAAAAGTGAAAGGGTCATAAAATGTACATAAGGGGCTCACACTTGCAACGGTTTCATTATAACACACACACACACACACACACACACACACACACACACACACACACACACACACACACACACACACACACACACACACACACACACACACACACACACACACACACACACACACACACACACACACACACACACACATCAATGGACAAGTGAATTAACAACAAACTATATATCTAACAACAAACTCAAGCTATAGGATACTGTAATACTATAGCTGTCATCATTTGACCACCAACAAACAAGGTGCAGAGGTTGCTCCAAAATATTTCAGTAATGCCAGTGAAAAGATTATAGGTCAAATGTATCAGGCCTATTTACGGTATTATCCACACAACAGATGCCATTGTATACAAATATGTCCAAATAATATAATAATAATATGTCCAAATAATAATAATTAGAATCTACAAAAATACAATTTATCATAGCTGCATTAATTACTTTCTAACCAGTTTGTCAGTTAAACAAATATTGTGGCTACAGATTAACTTCATGATCAAATCAAAACATGACTTTAATGTCGGAAGAAAACATTGGTAGATAGGTTAGCTAACTAACAAGCAAAGCTAGCTTTAAGAAGGTAAACATTATGCATATAATCCTACTCAGATTAGCTAACAAGCAATTAACTACAGGCCTAATAAACAGGAGATTGGGATGGAGGGAAATTGCTGAAAGAGGGGGGGGGGGGCGGGGGGCTTATTATAAAATCATTGACTCATTACATTACAATACATAAAAAATAAATAACTTTTGGGGGCCATGTAGCACCCTAGTGGTCGTGGCCCTAAGCAACAGCTTATATTGCTTATAGCAGCACACACACACACACACACACACACACACACACACACACACACACACACACACAGATTTTTGAGTCTAATCAGCTCATGGTACAGTTATACATGGTCAGCTACTCCCATCTTGGACCAGAGAGGGGATCAGGGAACTCTTATTGTTCTGGGTGTCTGTTTTTCCTCACGGTACAGGCTTACGTGACTGTGATGTATTCCTGAGCTTCAAAAAGTAATATTTCTCCAACCCCCCAAAAATGCAGTCTTATCCTGCTCCTTGACTGGGAGCAGGAGCGACATCACATTGTCATTACAAGTGCAGATTTATTTTTCCCAAATGCTATTTCTAAAGTTAATCTCATCCTCCCCCGAATTCTTCAAAGTGCTTTATTGCTACGGCTCCAAAGGTCCTTTGTTGTTGTTATGGTTCTAGCAGCTGTGTATGAGTAGCTATCATTCGGGACAATCTAGTACATTGAATACTATTCAATACTGACAGGGTGGGGAGGCACCACGTGTTTTATTTTTGTTTGTTGGCTCCCTGTGGATTCCTGAAATCCCCTTTAGATCAAACTCCCTCAACTGAATTCTCCATAGGCATTCAGGAATCCAAAAACGTACTATAAACATATACCGATTTTTTTTGTGCTTGTTTCCCAGTTTCAGCCCATTTTTCTTGTATAAGGAGATAGTATAGACTGGAAAGTGGAAACTACTTTCGGGTTTTGGTACCTCAATAATGAGAAAGCACCGTGCATTCATCCATGTTCATATCTATTATAAGCCTCCATATGAGTCCCTGGGGAGAGATTCTGAAGGGAAAAACCCAAACATGCCACCCAAGGTAGCATTATAACTTTTGACCTTCATGACATCCCTCTATGTATGACAAACGTGTGTCATGAGACCCCCCTCTCTCTGTAGGGTGGACATCATGGCTCAGTTCCTATTCACTGTAGCGTTGTACCAATACCTTCCCAGGGACAGTTACCCCGTTTATTTGCATGTTAAATTTTACTTAACTACAATCTGGAGTGCTGATTTAACCACATTAAAGTAGGCCTGTGTGCGTGGGTGCGTGCGTGCGTGTTTGATTATTGGCCCTGGTGGACTGTAGAATGTTTCTCATGAGAAGACAGTTTCCACACTGTTATGGGTCTGACAGACAAGGGCAATGGGTGATGTATTTCATTATTGATGTCTCCAAAAATATAATTAGGTATCCATTAATCATCGGGTATTTTCCATCCATCTATTTCTGACTCGTTGTGACGTACATAAACTTGTATCAGCTGTTCACACCAATGTGAATGAATCACTTATTAGTGTGGTTGCCCTAACAGGGCAACCAGACTATATATAGTACTCTACCTACTTTATTCTTTCTAGATAAACTTTATTTTGGCACGCTACTCCTCCCACAGTTTTTTTTCCCAATTTCATGCCATATGTCAAAATGACCGGCTTCACCGGGAATCGTGCACTATCATTTTGCTAAGACATTGGTTACATAGTTTAATTGATATTGATTTATTAGTGCATTACATTTCCCCATCCACTTTAATGGGAAAATGAAAAAACGCCCATTCAAGTATTTTTCTCTCAGAAACCGTAAGGGCTAGAGTTACAAGACTTGGAGGGGAGGTTCATAATTTAGACCGAAATTATTATAAAAAATAATTACACCAGTCGGCCTCATCGTGGCACTATAACAGCCCCCTTTACGTTTTGGCCTACAACTCTTGAATCGTAGGTGGTAGAAAAAAAAGATCCTTTTCCCTGGATTCCTTGGGTCATGACGCAACTCCCTATATAGACCACGCCCATTTGGATAGATTTTCCGCCATTTTGAATTTTCTTCAAAACACACTTTTAGCTCCTCCTCCCACATATTTTGTCCAAATTTCACAAAAATCAGTACACATGATTTCTGGGCCCATGCGATAAACATATCCAAACCGCATTTTGATAGTCTTTACCGTTCGTTCCGTAAATGGCTTCCAAAGTTAGTGGGAGGGGCCCGTTTTACAAAGAAAAAAAATCACGAACGAAACGTCCGATCAATCCCAAATTTGAATCACATGTCGAGGGTGGTTTACTCAACGAATCCCCAAAAGCATTTCCACTTTGATACATAGGGGGTGCCACAAATGCGCAAAATGTAACCGTTTGATGCAAAAACATGATTTTTGGGGGCATCAATTCTCTCAAAAAGAAAAGCAAGTGATCTCAGGAGTGACATGACGATGTCATTGGCCCGCTACATTTGTGGGAGGGGCCTAATCAAAACGGCACGTGTCACGAACGCGGGATCCTATCGGCACCGAATTCGAATCGCACGTTGCGCGGCCTCCAACGGTAATCCTCCCGGCGTATTTCTCGCGTCCCGGCAGCCGGCTGCGACCCGCGACCGTCGGTGCAACCACACTTTGCAATTTCCCAGCTGTAACTGCTACAAACGACCATTGTCATTGTCATGATTTGAAAGGGAAGTCTGAAGGACTTAAGGTGATGACTTCCTGGGAGTGAAACACATCAGTGTCTATTTATTTGATTTTGAGTAGGTCATGTCTTTAACAAAAATGTCATGCCTTTACCACAAGTGTCACAATGGATTGTTTTTACAGTATGTTGATAGTCAGGATGGAATTAAATTTAACCCTAACAAATATTTTTCTCCTCAGTGTGATTTTTTTTGGATTGAGTGTCACAGTAACCAACGAAACAAACTAAACTTGTTAACAATTGTATGTCTGTACACTGTATGGACCCATGAAGGGCTGTGGAAAAGTCAGGCCCTTATCTTAGTTATAATAAACTAGACCATACCCGTCGGCGCAGCGCATCCGTGAGGGGATATGCGCACATGATCTGGCAACCCGGGAGGCAGTTCGTCCCATAGCTGGGCAGGCCCGTAACCATGGCGACAGTGTTTGACAGAAAAACGCTAATAAGAAGCTGAGATTTGATGAAATTGAAAAACGGGCTTCACAGTTGCGTTCAGATGGTAATGGTCAATGGCTGTGTGCAAAATCAGAGCAATTGGTCCAGCCAGTGAGGAGAACCGGGTGTCTTCACTCACGTACTCACCACCACTACAGAGGTTACTAGAATTATAGTATGACTAGACCATACCCGGTCGGCGCAGCGCAGCCGTGGGGGGATATGCGCACATGATCTGGCAACCCGGGAGGCAGTTCGTCCCATAGCTGGGCAGCCCCGTAACCATGGCGACAGTGTTTGACACAAAAACGCTAATAAGAAGCTGAGATTTGATGAAATTGAAAAAGGGGCTTCACAGTTGTGTTCAGATGGTAATGGTCAATGGCTGTGTGCAAAATCAGAGCAATTGGTCCAGCCAGTGAGGAGAACCGGGTGTCTTCACCACCACTACACCACCACTACAAACGCACAGAGGTTACTAGAATTATAGTAGGATGATGATAACCACCCTGTACAGGTTTCGAGTCGCACTGGAAGGTCATGGTGAGTAAAAGCAATGTCCACACATCATATAAACAATTTCTATGTAGCCTCACCATATAACATATGATGAACTTCATATTGCTAAAGATTTTTTAAATATTGTTTGATAATAACATTTCATATAAAGATATAAACACCAGTCACTCAAAGAGGGGAGTTTACTCCCATTCAACTCAAAATATGTAGATGAATAGGCTATTTGTGGGGGGTGGGGTCAACCGCTGCTGTGAGTTTTGTTTATGGCGGTCCAGTGGAAAAGTGCCTGACTCAGATAGATAGTTAGAACGTCATGGAGGACATCAGACGCCAAACATCATTGATCCTACCACGGGGAAATCACCTCACCAAACGTCATTGTCTGCGGAGGTTGGAACTTGGAGGACATTGCCACAGTATCATTGCCACGTGCCACAAGGTCTGGACAGGCCTGGCCAATCAAAAGGAGGGAGCTACACTTTAGAGTTTGTGTGCAAACAGTGCATCCGCATTGTAGCACAATACAAGGAAGTGGATTCTCGTGAATCGAATGGAATGATTCACAGTTCATGACCATCCATGACATAAGTGTCACGTCATGACACTTACTTTCTGCTATGCGTTCACATGCGGCATTTGATAAAGAACCATTCAACTGTTTGGTTGAACTATGAAGGACAATTCAAGAAAGACATTTGCGACAATGCAATGCCAGTCACATGAATCAAGAATCAAGAGGATTGTGTGTGTATCATTAATACAGTACAACTGCTGTATGCATTTTATGTTTTATTTTCTTCTTCTCTCTCCCAATTCCCAATGTGTGTGTATTAAACTTCAGAGCTTGTCGTGTGATACTGCCTGGTGTCATCTTGTTCTCCGTGTACGCGACTCAACTGAAACACCACTCACCACCCTTAGTTAGATGGAGACTTGTAGGGGACCACATGGTTGGTCAACCGAAATCACAACAGTCATTCATTAGTAATGTACACGTAATATTTCTCCAATAATTTCATGGCTCTTCTAAGCCTACTACAAGCAGTTAGTGAACCACAAGGCAGTGTCCATCCTTTAATCATAGGAATGTGTGAAACCTTTCAGTACATTTCTGACCCCTTGTTTCTGGGGAGATTATTTATCTACATTACGTACTGTAGTGCAGAAATTGCCTATAACATCATGTGGCATGGGTCAAATGAAAGGAATCCATGCTGTGCTTTTACATTGACAGTGACATTTTGTGTGAATATGATTTTAGGTTCACATACTGCAGAAACTTGTGGTCAAACAATGCATCAAAACTTGGCAAATATACAGAGTGACCCAGCCTCCTGTCCAAGCCATGAGAATGTCTGTGCTGTCTCTCCCTATTCTAAAATGAGGCCATGTCCTGGCCTCAAGCAAGCCTGATAATGCTGTGCATCCAATGCCAAAATTACATATGCTGAATTTTGTTTTGACATGACTAAAAGGCTGTTCTTTGTTAGTTGCCAGCAACGTATGACCAAAGAGGGTTGTTTATGACCGGTCAATTCCTCATCTCCCCAATGTGTCCATTCAACATCACACCTCTAAAATGAGTTTGGTATAGGCAGAAACAAATGAAACGCATACATTGTATGAGATATCCTGTTCCCTTTTCCTCCCTCAAGTAAAAAAAAAAAAAATGTTCATGTTCTCTAGATTGTCCAAGTACTACTGAGTATTAGAGAAACTTAACCTCTAACAGGTCAGCCAGCAAAATCCAGTCTAATATAATTTGATGGCTTATTCATTCCAAGTAAAAAAATGTCAGGAGATTCTGTACTTTTTAGTTTGAGCCAACATCGTATAGTAAAAAGTAAGCTTGTCATTACATTCCTCAGATTTCCTGTCTTTCAGGATCTACTATGTTTAGCAACATTACAGATCAGTTTCCTGTCCATAAAATCAAATCCAGAGACTATAAATGCTACATCTATTGAATTTCCTTAGTTAAAGTTAAAGTTCTTGATTTAGGGCTAGTCATTTCAGATTGTATTATTTAGTATTAATTACTTACTGGCATAGCATTTTCAGTTCACTTGTGAGTACCCAGTTGTATGTAAAGACTGCTTGCCCCAAGTGATGATACTGTATTTTAGATCATAACAAGATCACTCCACATGTTTTTCATGAAACGGTTCACGCACAATGACTTGGGAAACATGATTTCTTTCCTCCACAATTTTCACCTACAGTATAAGGACATGCCCACAACAGGGATGCCAGGTTGAAAGACTGTTAATACTAAATGATTAGATTTGTGATGACAGTGTTATGGCCCAGCTCCCAGACCACTACCAAAAAAGTTAAACAGCGAGGGATAAAATGCAAAAATGTATATATATGTAGCAGGGGGATATAAAGCAATGACTACGCCACCCACACATATAGGAGTGAGGGATCCTTTAAACACATTAACCATATACTGTATATATATAGATATATAGGACTGAACAAGGTAAGGTTCCCCAGGAAGGTACGGGTTCAGAATTAACAGAACCAGAGGCTGATGTATCAAATGTGTCAAGTTTATTCAACAATTGGTATAAAAATAGTCAAGTTAAAATACAGAAAGGAATAAGCGGTTAGTATTAGAGTTCTGCAAAAGGGACTAAATTCAAGGGGCAATAAGGGTAAGGGCTTCGGGGCCTCTAAACTAAATATACAGAAATTAAACAAATCAAATCCAAATAATGCAAAACCAAAAGAAAATAAAGTAAATAAGTAACCAAAAGCAAATCAGCAAATCAAAACAAACTACAAATAAGCAAAACCAAAATCATGCAATGCTACATACATATATATACATATATATACACACATATATATATATATATATATATATATATATATATATATATATATACATATATATACACACATATATATACACACATACATATATATATATATATATATATATATATATATATATATATATATATATATATATATATATATATATATATATATATATATATATATATATACACATATATATATATATATATATATACATACATATATATACATACATATATATATACATATATACACATATATACACATATATACACATATATATATATATATATATATATATATATATATATATATATATATAGCACGGTGGGAAAAACAGTGATTAGTTAGTTCAGCTCCTACAAAAATCAAATAATAAAACATTAGACCAACCCTCCAACAATTCATCAATTCATTAGGCTCCTATAGCAAGATGACAAAATACAGAAAAATAACAAACATACCCAAATAGTCAATGTATGCTCATGGCTCCAATTGATAAAGGCCTGCACAGCCACAGAGTACTGCTACTCAAAGGACCTGGAGGCTTCTGGAAGTACAGATATATATTAGTATAATTAACAACAGGCCTAATATTGTCAGCCTATCTAAACTCTTATACATATAATATTGTTACAATGAGTTATAAAAACCTTGTCATTTGTTTCAGATTGTCTTACCGAGAATTAGTCTGTACCCCTCATGCCTCCAGGTCTCTCTCACAAACACTCAAACCAGGCTTCTGGCTAGACAGGAGGCCACAAACCTGGCCACCCCTCTTTATGCACTTTCCTTAAAGGGACAGTGCTACATATATTTTTTTTTTGGGGTGGAAAAAAAGAATGAAATGAGTAGAACAGGAAATGCAGTCTCCAAAACAAATGTGGCAGGAAAACTGCCACAACGTAAATAAATATTATGTTAAACACAAAACAAACAAACAATGCTCTAGTGAGACCATGCTTGGGTGTGGCCCAGGTGAAGTACAGTATACACTGTGAAAGGTGGCTGCTTTATAGTGATTGGAGGCCCTGGCCAGCTGCCTCCAATCCCTGATTGCCACAACTCTCCAATGAGTTCCCAGCACACTGAAAGCAAGGCACACACTCAAACCCTGACAGAGGCCATGGGGCCATCACAACAGTTATTTGTGTTATGAATGAATAATTAATTATCTGATAACACAGAAAGACTCCTCTCAAGTCCTCTGTCACACAGACGTGGTCCAGATTGTGATAAACGTACAGACATAGCAGACTGTAAATAATATAATGATGCACTCATAATGTTGGTAATCATTGAGAAAGTTGAGAAACAGATGCAACCTAGCTTGTATTGCCAGGGAAGCAAATTAAGTGCTTTCAGAAGACTTTTCAGGGATTCTTCTGAAACCCACCTGCTCTGGGTTTCATCCAGGTTCAAAAGGTTGTCACTTTCAAATGCCTGGTCCTCAAAAATGCTGTTCTGCAAATTGTATTTTCTCTCTTTCCTCTCTCTCTGTTTTGTAATGAACAAATCAGAAAAGCCAAAAAAAGAAAATTAATATATGACGTAAGAACAAGTTCACAAGTACTTTGAACAAGATGTAATGTCAATACACAATTGTTCTCATCCCATTACAATATTTTACATTAAAAAAGGACATGTGTTAAAAAGGCCTTTTTCTTTGGTGCATGCGATTCAAAGCAGAGTTACAATAATTGGCCCCAGTGTGTGCGTTTGCCACGCAAAAGGAAATAGCTGGGAGTTCAGCTTTCTACTCTGTTAATGATGCTTGTCTGTTAACCGCCAACACAGGAGTCTGACGGCAACAAAAGACACAGTCTGCTCAGCATGATGTCATGAAGAGAGGGCCCATTAAACACGGATCAGTATCAGCCTATTGTACGGAATGCGACGTCCGAAAACCTAAACTTTAAAATGAACCGTGAATGATGGTATCTCTCTTTTTCCTATCCTCTGTCTCAACCCTTTTCTCTCTCAGCAGCCTCTATTCAGAATATGCTAATAAACGCAGATAAATTGCATTCTGTTTTCTCTGAATATGGGAGTACACAGGGTCCTATTGTTGATGAATGATGATATTCATCACTTTTTCTCCTTCTTGTTCTCCTCCGTTCCGCTCTCTCTCTCATTCTCACTTTGTGTTTATATTTGCGTGGAAACATGCCGGGCCAGTGATCAACCTGTTTCCAATAGCAGTGACTGTGACCTCTTTCTCCACTCCAAGGTTAAGGAAACATTATGCCCTCAACCATGATGGATCATAGAACATTCCAGAACTTTCCACAACTGTTTACGCTAACGTCTGTCGTTTTGATAGAGGAGGGTAGAATATGTGATTTCTGCGGTGGTACAGAGCAAAATCCTTGCGTTACTTTAACTCGTTTCAATTTGCACATTTTCAGAGCTAAATGAATCCTCCAAATTTTGCTGTATATGAACTGTGAACTCTTTCGACCTCTGGAAAAGCGACGGCCAATTTTCTACCCCGACAACTGCATTGTGGTGCTCTCTCCCACTGCATTGAGAAGAGAAGAGTGATCGTTGTGGACAGCTCAAACCTCAGCCTCAGAACAGGGGGCTTGTTCTTTGTGTTCATGTTGATGCATTTTAATGGTTCATGCTCTGTCTTTCGGCTCCGCGGGCCCTTAGGTGTTTGTCTACTGGGGGTAGCTTGGCCTTGGCTTCCTGCAGGTCATCACAGAGTCAGAGAGACCAGACCAGGGAGTCCAGCACATGTTGCTGGAAATGGATCACAGAGTGGTGACGCGGTCAATTTCTGGGTGAAGTTAGCCAGGTGTGTTCCATACTCTGACTTCATATCCTTTGGCCTATATTGTCCATTATTTCATATTCTCAACAGGGAGTTTATGGGTGACATAATTATGAATTTTGAGTGAGGCTGTGCGTGCATGTTTGTGTGTGCGTGCGTGCGTGCGTGTGTGTGTGTGTGTGTGTGTGTGTGTGTGTGTGTGTGTGTGTGTGTGTGTGTGTGTGTGTGTGTGTGTGTGTGTGTGTGTGTGTGCGCGCGTGTGTGCATTATCATGCCTGATATCATGTTTTGACGTTTATGTATTTTGAACATAGTTACACTATTTTGTTGGTTATTATTATCGTCATGGAGTCTAGCAGATGTTTTTTTCGGTGCGACTGTATACACGCACTGTATACACGACTGTATATATGCACGCGCGCGTGTGTGTGTGTGTGTGTGTGTGTGTGTGTGTGTGTGTGTGTGTGTGTGTGTGTGTGTGTGTGTGTTGACTTTCCCCTTCAGCATCAGTCCCATGTCCCATGCATCCTGAACAGGAAACAGCATGTGTTACGCTCTCTTCCCCAGATGATGTGTTTTCATAAGGCTACATCTCTGCACCAGGAAACAGAGACATTCCAGTCTGATCCCGAACCCCAGTTTGCTGACATCCCTCAGTCACCATCATCAACGATACACACGTGAGAAAAGCACCCATACACACACACAGGCATGCTTACGTTTATCATTCATGGTCCCAGCCTCTCATCCCCCACCCCCCATCCCCTCACCCTTGAGCACCACCCACACAACAAAGCATGATTGCGCGCCGTGCGCACACACCCATTTAGACTCACGATTGCCCCGTGTGTGGTTTCCCAGCCAGCATGTTTCCCATTACCTTCCATCCAGCCAGCTGGGTATTAAGTTGTTCAAAGATGTAACTGTAAAGAGACCCAAATCACACCAGATTACCCACAATCCCCGAGACCAAATCAGCTGGGCAATTTATTGTCCAGCCTGGTTATGCTTTCCGTCTCAGGTGATTTGAGTTGAAAGCTGCTGTGTGCAGACAGAAGCTGCTTGTTTTTTGTGTTTTTGTCTTCCTGTGGCTACAGCTTGATTTGAGACTTCTGGGATTTATAGGGAATCTGTCTCACATTTACATTTGAGGCGTTCAGCTGATACTGTTGTTCCAAACGGCTTATTACTGTATGAGTGCAATAGCTGACTGTCAACAATACAAGCGGCATACTGTTAAGTCTACAAGGGTCAAAGCCACTGTTCTCAGACAATTAATGCAACAAATATGGCCATATAACATTCATGTAATAGAGGCGTGCTAGATACAAAAATAAGTTGGAGAGAAGACAATTCTGCTGTTGATTAACCTGTGTTTGTTTTATTAGTCTCAGATTATATGGTACGCATACTACAGATAGTCTGCATTTATACTTTACCATAATAATGCTGCGCAATACACAAATAAATAGCATTTAAATGTTAATGTCATATATTTCATCAGCCAACCATCCCTCCTCCATTCTACTGTATGTGAGCTCCTGTTGTGTTTACAGTAGTGTGCAAATGTGCTTTTGCGTGGCAAACGCTCACACTGGGTCCAATTATTGTAACTCTGCACCAATGCCTCCCACATACATTTCTATACATCTGTACAATGTACTAGTATAGTGAATTCTGATAATCAGCTCATTTGCCTTATTTTATTAATCCAAGCAAGCTTGTTGGGACTAATAACATTTTTCACACCGTTGCTTGACACATCGTCTGAATGTTCTCCCATTGTAAAACATACCCAATAGTATATTGGGACTGGACTGCATTAGACCAAAGTGTTACACTAAATTATATATTAATGTACATTATGTGAGTTTGTCAGTCACCTCGGTCAGCTGAGTAAGCATAGAAATCCCATAATCATTTCTAAATGTGCCCAAGATCTCAAAACATGCAGCTTTGACCCTCTAAAGTGCTTGGTCCACTTCCAAAACCTGTCTCGTGTTCCTCGTACTACATGTTACAAATACGTAAAGGCCAGTGGAGGAAGCCGCAGCGTGAAATTAAGTTGCTCTACAGTTCCATTTTATTAGAGCTGACAGTTTTAGAAAGCTGTACAAGCTCCCCGGTGCTGTGGACTAGTAATGAACCAGCACAAATGAATACTGGGAAAACCTTGGGTGTTAAAAACCACAGAGATGGATTTTAATCGATTTAAATGTGTCTTTCCTCCTGACCTCAAGGCGGGAAAAAAAAGATTTGCTTAACAGGTTTTAGTTACGGGAAAATGTCAAGTGATAGCCCTGTTCATTTATACAACAAACCACAAAAACGCTGTAGGATGATTTGCGTGGGGTTTTGGCTCAGTCTTAAGCCATTTCATTTTGGCAGCCTCGGAGCGACAACGTTTACACTCCAGTGTGTATTCACATGCTGTGCATAAGAATGTGGTTGCATGTGGTTATTGTTCCACCTGTCTGGGGTGTGGTGTTGTGTCAGGTATTTGTTACAGTCAAAACTAATTATGTAATTCCTTGTGATACTCTTGACAAGTAAAGTTTTTTTTTTAAACAGAGTGGACACTCTTAGGCCTTTCTATCTTAGGCCTAACCACTTTAAACTCTAATACTTTGCGACGAATAGTGAAAATAGACGATCTACAAGATCACAATGCATCACGATGCGACGTGTTGTGAGCTTGTAGATCGGCTATATTTGCCATTTTTGAAGATTTTGTGACATGCCGAAAATAGGGTTGCCAGGTTAAAAGTGGTTAAAGACAAACATAACAGTTAAGATAATCATACAAGTATTACAAAATATGATAATTTAGAAAAACAAAGGATTACTAAATATTATTTCATAGAAGTTTATTTAAAAAGGAAGTGAGTATCGTAGCTATGAGCTATTGCTTCTCGGCTTACAAACAGTGAAAATACAGAGGGTAATAATAATGTAACATATCTTTAGATGAAGAATACGCACCAGAAGCTGCCTCAGTCAACCCAGTATTTCACATTGTCTTGGGGTCAAAAGTAGAACATAATGCACCATAACGAGCAATTTTTATACACACTATAGCAAAAATGCATAATTGTGGTTGCTCGTTTACATTAATTTGGTCCAAATATAAGTTTTATTTGATCACAATAAAAACTATGTAATGCCCTGTCTAGCTGGAGTTAGAACATTGATGGCCAGAGATGACATCATGCTAATATTTTAGATATTGGAGTACAAGTTTCCATGAAATATCATGTCATTGCTGTCGGGCAGAAACCTTGTATCTCCATATTTCCATTTTTCTTCCAATGGCCAACATAGGGAGGCTACGTTGAAAGTGGTTAAGTCTGACTGTGGTATATATTTATAATATTATTATTATAAATATTTAACTAATGAAAATTATCAACAAGAGCTTGTGACTAAATAATAACTGTATTGGATCCATTCCTCAAAAATGATTGACACACAAGGTTTCTATCCGACAGCAGCATACAGAATGTGGTATTAATAACTGAATAGGCCAAAATAGTCATCATACTGACATCTAACAATTGATATTAAAAAAAAAACAAGATGACTCAAAATGTGGAGCATGGCAACAGTTAAGCAAAATAGACGTGCACACAAAATGCACGTGTGGGTGTTGGGAGTGGCTAGATTGAAAGCATATGTTAGTCCCACGACCCCCACTTTAAATGTATTGTTCTCCGTTTCAGCTCAACGGCCCCGTCGACACATCATATTTCAGCCTCGCTAAAATTATTTCAACAAACGCAATTACTGCTGTTCAAGAGGAATGACGGGCCGGTTGACGTTGATAATTGCCTGGCTCAACTCAAGTAACAATGATAACAGCAGAGTTAGATTTTAGATGTAATTCAGCATGTGGGACCTTTTTACACAGATTTATTAGATTTATCCAACCTAAAACTGAGGATGTGTCCCAGATGAGACTGGATGATAACGATACACTATACTGTACCCCCCGGTACAAAATCAAAGATATCTAATTTGTTGTAATGAGACCCATATTTATTTCCAGTAGTTTGATGGGATTCTTTTCTCTTCTGGATTATTTAAAAGAGAAGAAAAATCACTTTCATCCATTTAGCTGTTTAAACGAATGCACAAAAATGAGGAATTCACAGATGTCTGTGATTACAACTGTAAGAACAAAACAAAATTAGTAATACTGTTTTATAGCACAGTCCTCTCTGGAAATGCCTTCATTTAGTACTGCTTGAATAGCCTTAGAACGTGTTTTTGTTTTTATTTAACCTAGATTATACAAAATACAAACATTAAAAAATCATAACACAAGACGCAACCGATAATAAAGTGGCTCAAAAATATACTGTAGATAAAAAAGGTATAATCAAAGAATGTTCTCCATGTTCCTGGATGAACATTCACATGTGATGTTAACATTTCAGGTATTTTGTGTGGCAATAAACATAGCTTTATATTCCAACCAAGGACAGGTGTTGGTATGAAAAAATCTGCTTTTAAATCCCTGTGCTCTTACACTATTTTAACCAGGTCCCTTTCTAAACTGCGTAATGCATTGAACTATATTAAGACACATGGTTATAGACATTGAATTTATGTGTTAATATTTTTTTTTTGAGGTTGACATTTTTGTTAAATAAATATTTGGTTTCTGATTTGACTGATTCTAAGACTTGAGTGAAATGATGAATGATTAATCAATAAAGGAGCAGCATTGATATGTTTTTAAAAACCCTTTTCATTGCAATCTTTTTCAGTATGACAGCAGTGCCAATGATTGTGAGCTGATCTAAAACACAGTTACTCAGCTAATATTAGCTTTGCAATTCATACACAAGATAACATAACAGTGTTTTGTATGTCTTCTCTTTTGATGATTTGTGAACATTCAAAAGTTATGGTCAATGCAAGACATTGCACCAAATGATCTCATTCCATCCAAAGACATGAAATACATTTATGTCAATGGCTCTGACTCATTATATATAGCACCTCTTAAATCAGTGCTTGTCTTTTAGTAGCTTTTGTGAACTAATGTTTATCACTGATGTTGCAGCAAGCTTGTTAGACTACGAACAGCATATCCTTCCCTGATTGGTCACCTCTTTTGGAGTAAGCTAACCTCATTGGCCAGTCTGTGTCCCTGTCACGTGTCCCCTCACCCCAAATCCTACTCCCTGGGGTTACCCACAAAGCCCTGCATGCAAGAGTTCAGAGTTCATATTGTCCCTTACAGCCTCATGAAGTCAGAAAATACTATATACAGACACATTCAGAGTTAGTACATGTAGGCTACACACACATACGCTCAACACATACATACATACACACACGCACACGAACGCTTAGGCACAAAAATAAAAACAATCAGTCACACGTTACACAGTTTGATAGACATGACTGACATGCATCCTGACATTCTAATACAACAAGGTATAATTGCACTTGGTGCTGATGGTGAAGCTAGGAGAGGTGACAGCGTGGGGTGAAGCCATCATGTCCTGCAGGCAGGGAGCAGCAGCGAGGCTGCAGGATGGCATGGGTTGGTGGTGAACAAGTGCTGGTTCTGCAAGCGGTCCATAGAGGCGGACAGATACGCGTGTGACATATACATCCGTAGCAGTAGAGAGAGGAGGTATACAAGTTTGGGTGCCAGGCCTTTCGGTCTGCAACCCGTTCCCCGGCTTCTTAGTTATTTTTGTTGTTGTTACGTCTTCTGGATTTCTTCACCCTGCAGAACAATTTGAGAGGATACATGAATAAGTTGCTCCTAATAGGGCGACATCGACCATAATCATGCCCCTATTCTGGGCATGTCATAATAGGCAAACATTTGGCAAAAATAGCAGATCTGCAAGCTCACAACAGGTCGCGTTTTGACCCGTTGTGAGCTTGTAGATCAGCTATTTTCGGCGAACACATTTGGTGTGGAGGGGAAAAAGGGAGGTATAGACCCCTAGGGGACCCCGGTCAACAAAGTGTATATGGTTTAAGTGGTTACATTTGTTTAGCTATACATTCGTTACCAAGCCAGTTAAGAATTTCAGGTATCCAGCGTCTACATTTCTCAATGGAAGAGTAGGGAGACAAACTCCAACCACTGCAGATGTACAAGTTATATACAATATTAACATACTCTGCCATACAGATTGGTTAAAAAAAGTTCACTGAGGATTTTACTGTGTAACTAGATGTCTTTGAAAATGTCACATTTTCAGCCTTTTTATTGTACGTGTCTGTGACACTTCAAGAGAACATCCTAGCCAGTTGATTCTCATCAGCAGACACATGGTTAGGTTTATTGCACACACATTTGAACGGTAACTCATTCAAGAATAAATATTCTGAGATGCTGTAGTTAGTGTAGCCTCCATTGTTTACCCATTGGGTGTCAAAACCAATGAACCTGCTCCCGACTACTGACAATTTAACAGTAAATGTGTCGTTAGAAATTATAAATACATTGAATAATGCTTTCATGAAAATAAAAAATGTTATATGTTAGATATACTGTATATCTTTTATGTGCCTAAAATATCTCACAATCTCACCATCTGAGATGGTCAAAATGGGCCAATGTTGCCTTTACTGATACCCTTTTAGTGTTCTTTGCAATATTTAATCACAATTTCAGACATTTATACACGAGAAATGACAATGCATAAATATCAGTGCCGGATTTATCACTGTTTTCAGGTGATGCAAGTCATTTCACTGTTAATAAGTCAGTCGCTTTTATCAACCAACTTGGTGATTTCCGAGAGTAATTGCCACCATGGAGTTGAACAGGGCTGTGTTAATGGTATGCGTCTGTTTATCTCTGCTTTGCTAGAACCATGTGTGTGTGTGTGTGTGTGTGTGTGTGTGTGTGTGTGTGCGTGCGTGCGTGCGTGCGTGCGTGCGTGCGTGCGTGCGTGCGTGCGCGCGCGCGTGAGAGAGAGAGAGAGAGAGAGAGAGAGAGAGGTATTTCTTTTCTTACTTGTTAATGGCATTCTTTAAGTACTGCTGAAGCCACTTGGTTTCTGGGTTGATGCACACTTCTCTGTTGCTCTTCAGCTTGGCACTGAGAAAGGAGGGATGGAGATAGAGAGGGGTGTGTGAAATAGAGAGAGAGAAAGAAAATTCAAAGTCAATTCATGTGTATTTATTAAATGCTTTTTAACATACAGGTTTTTAACAGAATGCAGAATGTAACAGAATGAGATTTTTTGGGGGTTTCTACTTCTCAATATTGGATAAGAAATATATACACTACTGTATATATTTGAGTGTGTGTGTGTGTGTGTGTGTGTGTGTGTGTGTGTGTGTGTGTGTGTGTGTGTGTGTGTGTGTGTGTGTGTGTGTGTGTGTGTGTGTGTGCTTGTGCGTGCGTGAGAGAACGTATGATTTTTCAGCCATCCATACCATGTTATTTCAAGCCTCCATGCTTTCTAATCAGATACAATACAGCAGTGTACTGCCCTCTACATCTGGCATACTTCTCTGTCAGCTCAACATCCTGTAATAGTGTACCTCTATCCACTTCTTTGGGCCCTAACTGTTTTCATCTATGGTCATGTTTCAACATTCAAACAGACCATTCAAGAATGTGAGTGGCACATTTAATTATTTTCGATCTTTCGCAAGGTTCATTATGATGGCACCTACATTTATATTGGCTAGCTGGGGCAGACTTTATTGTACACAGGAACTTGACGACTGCTGCTGATATATTTTCCATTGGTGGATCATCTCAACGTTTTCTGAAGATTCAGCCCAGACATTTTATTTTCCTATAAACTCAAAACGTCCAGCAACACATTCCAGTTTAAATCTGGATATTTCCATACTTTACAGTAATATCCTGTTGGCTCAGCAGACAGCTCATTAATTAGTACCTGCATATTTTCTTTTTTACAAATATAGAAACACAAATAACTCTATTTTACATCCTTGAAAATGTTGTAATGTGTGAAGTATAAATGTAGTCTGCTGTTACAGGCAGAACAGTCTGATATTACCTGTATAAATACAGATAACCTCAGAGAAGTCTTTATTTATGTAGGCTACACTTCTTAATGTCTATGGCAATATGTCTACTGTATGTAATGTCTGTGGTTTTATGACAATCCATGTCAGTAACAGATCACTTTAATCCCTGAAAATTCCCCAACACATCCCAGTATAAACCAAAGGATTATTATCACCCTAACTACAGAAGTGAAAAATCACATTTCTGGCAATTTAATATCAACTGACCTCTGTTAACTCTAATAGATAAAGAAACACAGATTATGTCTAGTGAAAACTAGAGTGAAATACTTGTATTAAAAATTGCCTATAGTACAGTAAGTGTAAGTAAGTGTCTAGCATAAATCTTTTTTTTTTTCTGCAAAGCCCACTCTGTCCACCTCAAGTTCAAAATTGACACAGTGGTGTGGCAATATATCAGAATAATAACTGAAGCTTTATGGCTGCCCGCCTTAGAAACAGCTCAACTTAATCCCTAAAAACCTCAGAACATCCCACAACACATCCCACTTTAAACCACGGGATTTACTCCACATAACAGGCTGTCACCCTAACTACAGGAGTGAAGAATCACAGCTCTCTGTTTCCACTTTGGGACAGCTGTAAGGGAGGCACACAACACACATCACTACAACCATGAAAAAACTAGATACCTCATTCGTTACTGGGGGGAAAAAACTAAACAAACTCTCCAATTTGGCGTCCCTATTTTGGGCATGTCATTATGGGCGAAATTTCACAAAGCATTTCCAATGTCACGTGTTGTGAGCTTGTAGATTGGCTATTTTATCTATTTATTTATTTTACAAACATTTTAAGTATAAAATAGGTCTTAAGGGGTTAATAACTTTACAATTGAATTCTTTGTAAATTACAAACATTGAACGCTTCAATACAGGGGCTACAGGGGCCAGTTAGGATGTCCCAATGATTTGTACTTTATGATTAACAGCTCTGGGCACCCAGAAATGTTTCTGTGAATGAAGGCTCGGCCTGCTGATGGAGATCCGAGCCAAATGTTTAGAAGAAGGATTTGTTCTGTTATCGCACGCCGCTGGGTGGTGGGTTTTCCGATGTGTGAGTGCCTTGGAGTAAATAGGTGGGACATGAGAGGACCCCCCCCCCCCCCCCCCCCCCGGGCTCTCCCCTCCAAACACATGGATCTCACACCTCTGTGGCAAGAGGTCGTGTTTGAGAGTTAACAACTCTGAGGGGTAGCGTTTCACCGCCTCTCTCTCTCTCACTCTCCGCCTGTATCACACGACCCTGCAAATTAAACATTCCTCCCTGTGACAAATCTCTCCTTCATCACAGCCGCTTGACTTAAATTGTGCCTCGCCCTTTAATCATGCCCCCTCCTCCTCTCTCTTTAACATGCCCCCCCCCACGCCACCTTTGGTGTGTATGTGCATGCCCGCACACACGCACACGCGCACGCACACACACACACACACACACACACACACACACACACACACACACACACACACACACACACACACACACACACACACACACACACACACACACACACACAGCAGGTGAACAAATGGCCAGGCTTTCCCCCCAAATCTAAAAGAGCGGTTTTAGGATTTCAGGAGCATCACTTGTAGAAATCCCTCTGGCACACATCTGATTCAGTAAACCAAACAGCTGGGTAACGTAACGGGACCTCTGTTTGTTTGTCCTAAAGGGATGTCTCCCTTCCCTTTTATTTTATTAGGGGGGTGGCCGGCTAATCCTTTTGGGAGGTTTCAAGTGTTTTGATGTGTCTCCCGCCATCCTGTTTATCTGTCTGCGTGTTTGGCTGGCTGGCTGGCTGGCTGGCTGGCTAGCTGGCTGGCTGGCTGGCTGGCTGACTGACTGACTGACTGACCAATAGTCCACCCTAATTGTCTTGGCTGGAATGTGAGGGCCTGGAGTTCCGCAACCAGCAGGTAGTAATTACTTCACAGCAAGTTAATACCAACAGCATGCCGGGGCACAGTGGGTGGGGGGTGCCATGGGGAGACAGGGGGATGTGGGGGGGTTAGTGTTGCTGCCTGTCTTTCATCTGCGCCAACAGAGATATCAGAGCAGCACCCTGCCTTACTCCCCTGCAGCCTCGTGGGGCTGAATCGGAGGAGTCAAGAAGTCATTTAAGTGACTTCTTGACTCCTCCGATTCATGCATGCTTCTAGGGAAAGGGGATAAAGGAGGGGGGGGGGGGGCTACTATGCATCCTCTCTGACCTTTTGCCACTCCGTTACCCCTTCGAAGAGTCACCCCCCCAACGCTCTTTCTTAGCTGTGGGGCTTTTGCCAGTGTGGTTTCTATAGGTTTACAAATAAGGAGTCATTCTGGTTAATGTGTTCCAGACCATTGGCATTATACTAAATCTTTCTGGGCGGCTTGGAAGGGAAATAAAAAAAAGAGTGGATGAGGGACACGGAGGGTCAGCAGAAATACAAAGGTAATCATTTTGACCCCTAATGATTGTTTCCTTAGCAAAACAAAAATGGTCCCCCGAGTACCTTCCTCACTCTGCATGGATCATGTTGTTCTAATCCATACAGACTGAGAATCGGTGCTTTAACTTGAATCTAGAAGTACTGATAGATGCTATGGTCAGTACTGAAGACTACATTCTACTTATTCTTAAAGTCACAGTTCTGCCACAGTTTTAAATTTCAATCCACCCACTCACACAAGAAGAACCAGAGCAATGTAAAGAAAAGAGTCACTGAACAGAACACAGCATGTTAGAAGTTGTATTTCTCCTCTGTTCACAACACCAAAGGTTTCTTAACCGCTTAGACCCTACAAACTGTACTTCACTTGACCGGAGTCCCCCAGGGACTAGGCCCGCTACGTTTCCCCCCTCTTTTTTGCCACAAATAGCTGATCTACAAGCTCACAACGTGTCGCGATGTGACGCTTCATGAGCGTGTAGATCAGCTATTTTCGCTGAATGTTCATCCCCATTATATGGACGCTAGGGTTCATGTGCAGTTAATGTAAAACATTTAGTCCTCATGACTTACATGACTTGGAAGGGACAGTTGGGCGTGTGGAGGAACTTGAGCTCTTTGATGGACCTCTGCGGGACCGTATTGAGTGTGGAACGGCACCAGCATCTCTCCACCAGGCTGATGGGCTTGGCTATACAAACACACAGAACACATAATACACAACTTTTAGTCAGCAAGCATGTCAAATAGAAGGAATACAATTTCCGCTCTTTCTTTTCAACTTCTATTGATCCACGAGGGTACCTGGCATGGGGGGAACTGAGGGGGTTGGGGGGCATTCAACCTCAATATAGATGCCATGCCAGGATTGGGCCTTAAAAGCAACCTTTTTTTCCAAGATTGGTGAAAAGAGTCTCTTTCAGCATTTTATGCATTAACAAATTTTCTTCATAAAAGGAGATTTTTTGATTTTGTTATGTATAAAGAAGGGGTATTAAAGATATGAAAAAGACAAAGAAAAAAGTACTACAACAGAAGGCACTGGCGAACATAATGATTGACAAATGACTGCTCCAAGTCTATGAATGGACTATTACATTTTGGCTCAAAAACTCTCAGATTGGAACCATATATTTTTGCAAAGAGCGGGGAAATAACTAGAAAAATGGCATAGAAAATGGGGGCATTAAAACAATTAGGTTGTTTCCTTCAGCACAATTAACATGGGCCTCCATGTCACAGCATGCATAGACTTTTTTAAATTTAATAACGGACTGACAATCCTAAGGAAAGTCGTGTAGTCTGTATGCGCTATAAGTTAGGGTTTGGTGATAAAGAATAAGAAATACAGTATAAGGTAAGACTAGTGTTAGTTTATTGACCCACAGCTCATGTAGAAAATATTTAGAAGAGAACTTCACATGCATGCATGAACACACACGCACACGCACACAACAGAGAGAGAGAGAGAGAGAGAGAGAGAGAGTGCGCGAATACATGCACACTGTTCACTGACAAAACAAAGCCCACTCCAACAGAAGCGTCGCTTTTAAATTGTAAATGCCTCAAATGTGGCAGAATATGTTTGTAAGTGGAAGGACTAGATATGACATCAGGACCAAGTAAATAAAATCAGTCTGTAGATCATGTAGTTATTTCAGGGTTGTTTAACATCAATTGACTATGTTTATTATTTCAGTCAAACTAAACCTTATTCAAGGTTTCTAGGTCATCTACCTAATAGATCATTTGATTGCTATTACATAAACAACATATTTCAAAACAAATGTAAACATTTGCTTGATGACTAAAAGTAGAAAAAAAACATATCATAAACAAAATCATACAACCACGCTACTTTGAAGAATCAGCATGAACTAAAATAACTTACATTGCATGCATTCTTTTTACAATGAAACTCATTACTATAAACACACCTAATCTAATGTGTCCAATGCATTTACAATGCATGTGGGTATATAAGAGTACCTGCCAATATTCCTAACAACACAGTCATTAAAAAGAGATTAGTGCGCTACACACTATCTGGCCTGCCTCTCTCTCGCGCCACACACACACACACACACACACACACACACACACACACACACACACACACACACACACACACACACACACACACACACACACACGCACACTACTACACATCACACCCTGGCCTGGCCACTATTCAGTCTCACAGAAGTAATTTTAGCTTTTCACTCTGTCTGCATTCAGCCTTTGCCACTCTAATGGAGAAGGACCCTCAACGTTCAGCAACACTGGAGTTTCCAATATTCCTTCCATTTACCAAAGAATGCCTCGGAGCTTAAGCACAGAATTAAAACCCCTTAAAGAAATCACCTCAAGTACATTCTTAGAATGACTAAACATCACCCATGGTGCCTTTATTCATACATGGTCTTCTGAACGAGAAGACTTGTTAAACAAGAGGCAATGGGGCTTGGACATCAGTGTGAACCCATTTTAAAATCCTCAAAAAATCTATAAATATGTTTTTATTTGACATATCCCAAAAAGTAAGAGAACACCTCCTGAACATACACTCGTAAATGTGTCAGCTTTCTTAGATAGCTCAAGTACTTTCTCTTCCAGCAGGTTCTCCACTGACAAACACACACACACACACACACACACACACACACACACACACACACACACACACACACACACACACACACACACACACACACACACACACACACACACACACACACACACACACACACACACACACACACACACAAACTCCATGAACTACAAAAGTGCAAAAACTAACTTTTTGTGTGGCTGAAACGTTTCCTTGTATTACACAACATTCAATGCAATGTCAAATTTAGCCAAAGTCCCGAGCAGTGTAAGCCAAAATTCACAATTCACTAGCTATCCGACTCTTTTCTCATGCTAACTAGGAGATCATTATGCGGCTTACAGCACCAGGGCTGCAAGAGAGCATCCACAACTATCAGTGCTGCATTGTTGATCCCTAATTAGAAACTAATTAAAAGAAAGCAAGGAGAAAAGACAAATACAAACATTTTAGGCTAGGCCTTCTCTTTAATATGCAATGAGATGCTCACCGGGGTAGAAACAACAAGCTTAGCATATGCCTGGGTATTTCAACTCAACTCTGACTTGTTTTTCTTATCATAGGATGTAAGGGATTAATGCAATAGTTAATTCAGTTCTGCACTTCACCCCTGTGATATGAAGAATTTCATTCAATTTCTTTTAATCAAATGTAGTTTGGTCAGTTAACAAAAAGTATATTACATATTATACTATTACATCATAATATCATGTAAGCCAGGAATGCCAGTAATAATTTTAACATCGTGGCGGAATTTCCAAATGGTGGCTATATACAGTATATTGAATGTATCCATTCATGTATTATGATATTCAAAAGACCAAAGCAGAAACCACATCAGAGCAGGATACCAAAGTGTTTAGATAAATGAATACTGTGATAATAGAGTTATTAGCAAGGAAGCTTGTCTTTCCACCACAAAATGAAAAGATACATAACTCTAAAGACCCTCAAAGTCCAACTGAACAATGAATGTGAACACTACTAGCAACATGTTATTAAAAAAACCCACAACTTACATAATTGAAGTGTTAAGATTTGTTTTAAATATTCCTAACTATATATTGCATTTCATAATTAGGCATTTAGTGAATGCATAATTATAAGTGTAAAACTTATATACTGATTGCAACACTGATAGACAGCATCTCAGACAACCAAGCAATGTAGTAACCTTGGAGAAAACCATAATGCCCAGACAGAGGATGCTCCAAACACTCTTCAACAGTGAACAATTCTTTCAAGAATGATTCAACTAATATCACAGCACATTACGTGTAAATTAAGTCAAATCAAATCAAATCAAGAAATCCCACCCCCCAAAATAGATAAAAATGTGATAATCATCACCCAGTCTTACCATTGGAGGTTGGTACGTGCGTGGCCACGGCCAGCAGTGCCATCAGAGCCAGCAGTTTGACATCCATGACGGTGGGCTCACAGTATGCAAGGAGGGCTGCTCTCTGCTACAATCCAGGACACAGTGTGGCTGCCTGCTCTCCTCAGCACTACCTTAAATCTGTAGAGATGAGAGCAAGCCAGAAAGAGAGAGAGAGAGAGAGAGAGAGAGAGAGAGAGAGAGAGAGAGAGAGAGAGAGAGAGAGACTCCCACTTTCTCAGGAGGAGGTGGGAGGGAGGGAGGTGGGACTCAGCATGAGAGCAGGGCAGACAACGGAGCAGCAGACTTCCTCCATTGTAAAATGTACTGGCTGGAAATCAAGGAGAGAGTCTAAGGGGAATTCTAC
The DNA here is from genome assembly GCF_963454915.1 of Gymnoscopelus microlampas. NCBI lineage: Eukaryota > Metazoa > Chordata > Actinopteri > Myctophiformes > Myctophidae > Gymnoscopelus > Gymnoscopelus microlampas. The sequence continues at coordinate 18,417,397 of NC_139939.1, forward strand.
TCTCACTCTCTCTCTCTCTCTCTCTCTCTCTCTCTCTCTCTCTCTCTCTCTCTCTCTCCCTCCCTTTCTGTCTCTATCTCCCCCCCCTTCTCTTTTCTATTCTTGGTTAGTCTTTACTTTCACTCGCTTCGGTTCAGTTCAGTCTGTCATCTGCCTCTCCCCTGCTCTTTCTGATGCCATCTCCCCCATCTGCTACTCTCTGTATTCACTCAATTATAGACAGACAGACAGACAGACAGACAGACAGACAGACAGACAGACAGACAGACAGACAGACAGGCAGGCAGGCACACACAGACACAGACACACACACAGCCACACACACACACACACACACACACACACACACACACACACACACACACACACACACACACACACACACACACACACACACACACACACACACACACACACACACACACACACACACACACACACACCTCCCGCCCCATGTCCCGCCAGTCAATCAGTCAGACTATTTTCAAAGCCAGGGCTCCCTGCTGCTGTGCCAATGTTGTATACTTCAGCTGACTGTTGTTTAGCTTTTTACTGGGCATCTGACCCCTCTCTCTAGTCTCTCTCTCTCTCTCTCTCTCTCTCTCTCTCTCTCTCTCTCTCTCTCTCTCTCTCTCTCTCTCTCTCTCTCTCTCTCTCTCTCTCTCTCTCTCTCTCTCTCTCTCTCTCTCTCTCTCTCTCTCTCTCTCTCTCTCTCTCTCTCTCTCTCTCTCTCTCTCTCTCTCTCTCTCTCGACTCCCGGTCCTCTGGCTCTGTTCCTATGCTTTATGTCTGCCTCATGTCTTCACTGAGCTCCGCTGGACTGTTCTCACTGACTTACAATTCCTCTCCAACAAACTGCAACTCCACAATTTTATGGTCAGTGATGACAGATGAGTCAAAAAAGAAAAGTGAATAAGAACAACATCTGCTCATTTTTCACAAGGATTTACCTGACATTCATCTTTCTCAATGGTGAGTGCCGAGCAGAGAGGCATTGGATCCTGCACTGTAAAAGTGTGAGTGTTAAGTTAACTCTTCAATGAACCCCTTATGGGTCCATTTGGTTCAATTTGAATACTTTCAGAGCTACAGATCCGTAAGGCTCCATTTGGTAGGAATTGTGTGATATTGACTATTGAGTCTTTGGCAGATTGGACTAAAACCTCCCAAAAATCTGAATTTTCCAGCATGGGTATCATTGTACACCTAAATGGCCACAAAAGAAAGAGATAATCCACTGGGCCAACCACTGCTTAAGTATCTTCATAGCGTATACACACAGTGCAAACAAAATGTAAAGGATTTTTAGAGGTGATAATAATGGAATCAGTCCTGTAACAGGTGGGTATGTAATAGTGTCTTGTGGGACAGATCTCAAACGCTGGTTCCCAAAGCAATTAGTCCTAACGGTCTGATAGATGTTGGTCTGAGAACATCCAACTTCATCTAGCAGAAAGGGGACTTAAATAGCAAGGGACAGTCTAACAGGACACAGATGTGAGTTTAAATGTCTTTATTTGTGTGTACATGCATGCATGTACACATACACATACACATGCACGCACGCACGCACGCACGCACGCACGCACGCACGCACGCACGCACGCACGCACGCACGCACGCACGCACGCACGCACGCACGCACGCACGCACGCACGCACGCACACACGCACACACACACACGCACACACACACACACACACACACACACACACACACACACACACGTCACACACACACACACACACACACACACACACACACGTGGTGGTACGTGCATGCGCCGTGCGGTTGTGTGTTTGAATGCATGCGTGTGTGTGTGTGTGCGTGTGCGTGTGTGTGTGTTGCCTTATCATAATCTGCACCACTCCAGAAATATGACTAGGTGTCACAATGTGCTGATCTTTTTCCAACAAAATGAACCATTGCCACATAAGAAAAACCCAGAGGTTTTCTGAACCAGAACGTGATGTATACTCTGTCAGGCAGTCAGAGATGCTGGGCCCACCACCAGTAATCCATTAAAGACTGCCTGTCGCTTCATATAAGCTGGAGACCCATTCTCTCATACAGTTTAAAGGCCCATACGATGGTACCGTGCTGGGTGAGCTCTTGCAGGGCTGCAGGCAGCCCTTCCGTAAAGCCATAAAACAGAGTGGGTGTTTACTGTAAGCCAAAGGGCCACCCAATATAACTGTCATTAACAGTGGGGAGATCAAACCACAGTGTGAAAAAAACAAACCTCAAATCACCCGGTGGAATTTACTTAGGTGGTTTTACACTAGAGATTGAATTGTTACTGTTTTACGGCTCAGATAATTAGCAAGAGAATACAGTTTTTACGCCGTAAAATCCTGAGTGTTGCTTTAACTCTGAGATCCATTTGGTTACATTTGTATGCTTTCAGAGAGAGTGGATAAATTACCACTGAGGATTTTCTTGTGTACAATTTAAAGTCCTTTTAGAGGGACCCAATTTAGCCATATGAAACTTAAGGGAATACTTTGTTTATATGTTTGATAAATGGGTTGAGAATGACTAGTTTTTGGAATGTTGGAACTTTGGAATCTAAAAGGGGTTGCTGCATATTCTCTGCGGAAGGAGGGGGTTTATAAGGTCACACTTCGTTCTGTACAAATTCACTTACACCCCCAAAGCCGCCCCATTCATTAGAATTACAGCATGTATTTACCAGTGTGACTTAACTAAGAACACATTCAAGTGAGAACAACCTCCTTAGAGGAGAAACCCCGCAAGGGTAGAGAGGGTTACATACACACACGTGCATGCACGAGTAGACGCACGCATGCATGCACACACACACATAAAAGAGTTGCAATTTTCCCCATGGGTTTTCTGTGGTAAAATAACATGTTGTGTCATTTAAGTCAGTTATATAAAATTTGCTCACTAGATCCCAAACTATCTTAACCACTTAAGCAAATAGCAAATAGCAAAAATATATTATATTATAAATACAGTATATATTATAAATATTAAGCTCACAGCTTTTATATCAGATATTGTCACTAATTTGTCTATTTGTATTTCATTATGTTTTATCATTTTTGAAAGTTTTCTCCTGTAATGCCCATGGCCAAAATAGGGGCGACGGGTTGAAAGTGATTAAAAGCCTGCACATTTTTTTTTTCAATCACACTCAACGGAATATTTGCCGAGACAGAACAACAAATGTCAGATGGGCTTTAGCCACTGCGGTGCTAACACGCCACAGAGGCCAGCTGTGACAGTTAGCGCCCAGACATTGTGAATGTGTTTGGCACGTTACCGCTGACCTGTGGGACAACGCTGCCACTTGTATCACACATGGGGTCAGAGGCCAGCGTTTCATGTCTCCTGTATTGGGTTACAGAGGAGCGGGGCTGCCAGGGGCTTTGTTCTGGTCCAGCTACTGATTGACGGAGCTACCGCTAATGGCAGCCATGATGAGGGTCATGATGAGGAACAGAGAGGGAGAGGATGTGTCTGGTTCAGGTGGATGGTCTGCATCAGAGCAACACCGTCTGAGGTGTACCGTCACCCCAAAACAAAGGTCACTGTGCGTGTTAAAAAACGCTTTCAACCTGGCGTCCCTACTTTAGGCCCAAAATTGCCAGTTTCTTTTTAAATAGCGAAAATAGCCGATCTACGAGCACAGCTTGTGTAGATCGGCTATTTTTGCTATTCAACAAGCTACAAATTATATACGCCTCAAGGGGTTAATCTCCCTGTTTTTACCATGCTACTCGCGTGAGATTTGTTTAGGGGTTCTAGTGAGTAAAAAAAAGGAGAAAAAAGAGAAAACTGCAGCGCTGTGTGTTTTTTCCAAACGTTTTGCATGATGAATGACTTAGCAAGAAAAAAATCTATCAAATGAAAAAGACAAGACTGGGTCCAATAACGGCTTGCCTTTATGAGGATCTCAGACTTCATGTGGCCAGTCTATTACGCCAGTCGTCTATTTGACCTATAAATGACTCCATATTTGGTTCAACACACCATTCTCTTCCTTAAAGAAGGCCTGGCTCTGAAAAAGAGCGTACTCTAACCGATGACATCATCCATGCCCAGATTAGGAAATTCCGAACTGTAATCTCCCAATCTCTCCCATTATAACAAGGGAACCAGGAGACCTGGTAGGCCTACTGCCAGACCCCTAGTGGTTGAGATCTGGATGGCTTCGCATGACGTGTGTGCAGAGGAAAAGAGGGACAGACCGACCGACCGACCGACCGACAAAGCCTCATGTAGGCCGACCCCCTGGGTCTGGCAAAAAAGTAAAAAGTATGTGCACAAGAAATATATGGCACTGACCGGTCCAGCGGTTTGAGACATTAGCTCCGAACAGGCACCCAGACAGACACACAGACCCTCTTATAAACGGCTTAGCCTCTATCAGAGGAACATAACAGAATTCCTATAGGACAATACACATTCTCAATGTGCACCAAGCGTTAATCGAAAGCATGTTCAATGCACACATTCCATTAGCCTCGATAATCATCTTTCATAAGCAGGTGTGTCATACCACTTATATCCTACCAAAACAAACACATTATTAATGTCTTTCATGGGCTTCTATGCTTTAAACGTCAACCAAATAAACACGAGACTAATCTTTGTCTTGATCTCCTGTAGAGAGCAGATCTCTGCTTTCCTGTTGGGATCTATGGCATGGCATTCCATCACAGTGTGGTTTATTGTGTTTGTGTAGTGGTTTGAGACTGGTCCTCAGTTTTATTGTATAGTGGCAGGACAGATGAAAGGTTTCCCTCTGCTGGGCTTGGATAAACAACAGTACACAATCATTGCCGGGCCTATACCAGCAGAGCGGTGATTCATACCACACAAATATACATTAATCAACATCCGCAGAAATCTGCAGAAATTGAGCCGAATGTTGCTGTTGAATAAATATATTAGGAATCCTAAGTCTAATTATTATGTACTTTTGAAATGGTGTAGCTATCCTAATGTATGCCAATGCCTTGACTCACACTTAATGTCAGTTTACAAGGTTGGACAGGCCTTTCCGTTTTGTCCCTGTGTGTGTGTGTGTGTGTGTGTGTGTGTGTGTGTGTGTGTGTGTGTGTGTGTGTGTGTGTGTGTGTGTGTGTGTGTGTGTGTGTGTGTGTGCGTGCGTGCGCTTGTACGTGTGCGTGTTTTATTTATTGGGGGGTTCTCTAAACAGGATAAAACCTGGGGGTTTAGGGGGTTAAGGTGGAGGGCTGAGAGGGTGACGTGTGTGTGTGTGTGTGTGTGTGTGTGTGTGTGTGTGTGTGTGTGTGTGTGTGTGTGTGCGTGTGTGTGCTGTGTTATTTTTGGGGGTTGGGGTGGGGGGGGCGGTTGCTGTTATCAGCTCACATGTTTTTTCCTGAGTCTCAGCTGCTGATCTCTCTTGGGGGGCCCGGGGGTACCCCCTCAATGCTCCACGCTCATTGCCCACACACACACACACACACACACACACACACACACACACACACACACACACACACACACACACACACACACACACACACACACACACACACACACACACACACACACACACACACACACACACACACACACACACTTCAGCTAGATGGAGTATCCCACTGAGCAGGGAAAACATTTTGTGCAAACATTTTATGCTTCATTAATCGGTAATGAATCAAGTATTCCCCAGTGCAACTCTAATGGATTAGCTGACTCAACACATTAATTATTAATGGATCAAAGCCTTCAGGTTAATAGAAATCAAAAGCTGTACTGTGGTGTGCACTAAACTGTATTGTATTATATTGTACTGTATTGTATTATATTGAGTTTATGTTGGTTAAAACTATAACTATATAATATAAACGTTATAATACAAAATGATCTGCCTTGTAAATGCCCCAAATAATATTCAATAGTCTAGTTATATCTTTAGGGCAGTTATTACATTTGTTAAATCATATTACTATGGGTTCATATAGTATTGAAACAGATGGATTATTTTTTATGTTCAATTCACCTCCATTAAACAAAATCTTTCTCTTTCAAAAACTTTCAAAAACTGTATTAGTATTAGTAAAAATTAGACCCCTACCTCTCAGAGATAAAGCTACAATATGGGGCTAATCTTAATGAATAAACAATAGACTATGTTATAAAATATAATAATCTGCAGTGGTTGGAGGTGTGGCCTCCCTACCTTTCCATTGAGAAAGTCAGTAGCTCTGGTGTAGTTTAGGACAGAGGTTCTCAACCTTTTCAGGCCACGACCCCCCAAAATAATCATGTTTGAACTGGGGACCCCCCACCCTGACAAGCACTTGGAATTGTAAGAGTTGAGGCATTCCATTTAGTTTGACTCTGTTCCACAGATAAATATTGTTTGCTGAGCAAGCTCACAACGCCTCGCGTTGCGAGAAGTTGTGAGCTTGTAGATCAGCTATTTTCAATTCTTTCTTTCTTATATTATTTGACAATTTAGTTAATTTTGACCAGTTTTTATACTATAGTTTGATGATGACTTTTGACGCAGTAATGGTCTTATTTCTATTTATTTATTTTATTTTAGAGGTATTAAAAAGGTATTAAAAGTTATTTAGATTGTCACATGCAGATACCCTGTATAGTATACACTGTGTTGGTTTGTTTAACTGTTGAGTGAGGAAACAATGTTGCACAATAAGCAAATCATCTGAGGACCACCCTGGGGGTCCCGATCCACAGGTTGAGAACCACTGGCTTAGTACACACTGGCTTGACATTGTTAAGTTATTTGAAGCAGACGGCGCACCCCATCAGACACTTTGATGCGCCACCATCTCTATTGTAGTTCGGACATTCAGGAGATGGAGACATCGGACATAAAACGTACAGATTGTAGCTTTAAATTTACTCTGTACTTTGCTGTGTGTTATCATTAACATACACAACTTACTAGCCATAGCTTAGGCTGTGTCTGCTGAAATATAATGAAAGTCATTTCCATGTGAATGCATGTCCTTTTGTCCCCAAATGCCAGTCTTTCGGTAGACACCTCCTAAATAACGTTTGAAGTTTCCACTGTCACTTACATATGAGAACAGGCCTCTCAAAGACTAATCCAGTTTACTTTGTGCCGGGCCACGGAGGACAGACTCTGGCATGACACCAAATTCTGCTCAATGGATGCTTTTCCAAACAAAGAAAAATAAATGCCTGCCCCTCCTCTCCTCCTCTCTCCTCTGCTTCTTTCCTTCTTTCTTTTTGACAGCCACATTCAGTCCCTCTGCTCTACCGTATATTTGTCAAGAGCATAGTTTGTGCCTGACCCTGTCGCCATGGTTTCAGGTGCTGTATAGGTTAGGTCCAGGACAGGGTGTGTGTTTACTGTTTACTGTATATATTATGGGATGTTGAGTAAGAAATAAGAGACAGTGAGTTGTAGCATTGCCCCCCCCCCTGGTTACAAGATCAATTATGTGTGTGTGTTGCATTTGTAGTGAGAGAGAGAGAAGAGAGAGAGAGAGAGAGGAGAGTGTGTTGGGATGTGCTCATGCAGCTGTCCAACATGAGGCCACATGAAGGCATGGTTGTCATGACACAAATTCTAATTGGATGGGATGTACCATGAACGCTCAGTGACCGCAGGCGTGTGGTCTGACCAAGACTTACACTCTGAGGGTGTGTGTGTGTGTGTGTGTGTGTGTGTGTGTGTGTGTGTGTGTGTGTGTGTGTGTGTATGTGCACACGTGTCTGTGTCTGTGTGGCTCTGCTGGTGAAAGTGCAATTGCTCCTCCCGCCTCTCTCTGTGAGTGAGTGAGTGAGTGAGTGAGTGAGTGAGTGAGTGAGTGAGTGAGTGAGTGAGTGAGTGAGTGAGTGAGTGAGTGAGTGAGTGAGTGAGTGAGTGAGTGAGTGTGTGTGTGTGTGTGTGTGTGTGTGTGTGTGTGTGTGTGTGTGTGTGTGTGTGTGTGTGTGTGTGTGTGTGTGTAAATACTGGCCTACAGAGCAGGTAGGGCTGGGTGATATGGACAAAATCAAATACAAATAGTTTTCTAACAAATGTCTCAATATCGATATTGTGAAGATAATTGTATTGTGAAGATCCATTTTTTAATATACTGTATATAACAAAAAGTTAAAATAGCAGCTTAACGACTTGTGGATCAGCTATATTAATTAGTTCTGAATTATTTTTGAGTGATTACATCCAGGATAAGACAACACCCGATTTACAATATGTAAAATCCCAGACAATGTCTAGTCTCATATCACGATATGAATATAATATTGCCCATCCCTAAGAGCAGGTTTGGGATCAGCTCCCATTTTCTGTGACTGACATCACATGCTGCCTGCATGGATGTGACATTATTTAATGATGACATCACCTCCTTTACGTGCTGTCAGAGAAAAAGACACATTAATCAGAATCCATGTTTTGCCCTCCTTTCTACGCGTTCCCACGGCAACGGGCGATCGAGGCACCGTTTCAAAATTGACACATTTAATTTTATTAAATTCACCTCAGACCAGGGCTGACGCAGGCCAAGAACAATCTGGAGAGAAATTGGAAACACAAGTTTACGTGGCAGGGTTCGAAAGAGTGAATTTGCCCCTTTTCAGTGTTCTTAACAACCTCAGTAAAATCATACTCATCATCCCCATCAACACCTTTTCCTGAACCACTTAAGCCTGATGAGGTGGAGATTATGTTTTTGCCCCTGTCCCTCCCTCTGTCGGTGTGTGTGTGTGTGTGTGTGTGTGTGTGTGTGTGTGTGTGTGTGTGTGCGCGCACGCGCGAGTCACAACACGTTGCGTTGACACACATTGTGAGCTTGTCAATCTGCTATTTTCGCTGAATGTTCTAACCAGAATAGGAACTCGGGTATAAGTGGTTAAAGGGGCTACACCATGATTTTTTTTTTCTTTTCGGTTTTTAGTATTTTTTGGGCTCCCCAGTGTCTCTTGTACCCAAAAAAATATTTTTTTTTAACATTCAGTCATTCATGCTCATTTCATGGATTTCCTGAATGGGCGTGTCTGAACAGGCCATTTCAGAATGGCAGGGCAAGTGATGTCACTTGCCCTGATTTTGCATTGATGATGGCCAGACAGAATTGCTCAGTAGCTCTCCCCTGCCCAAAAGGACGTTTTGGTATTGCAGCTGAAAAAGCTCAGAATGACAGACAGTCAGATTGTGAGAAAACATATCTGGATGTTTTTTAGGCTTACAACCTGTTTAAAACGCATTAGGGGGCAATATTTATATATAATATACATTTCTTTAATTCATGGTGTAGCCCCTTTAAGTCAAAAATTCTAAAATCCAAAAACTAAATACACAATTAACAAAAATTGTACAGGTTAAGAAGAAGACAAGTAAGGGCATAAACCGTTTAGCAGCAAAGGGGAGTGTATGATATATGGGGAGAATGACTTAGCAGCCGGATGTATAGAATATGCAGTAAAAAGTATATACACATTATATACATAGTGGCATTCAGTAGTATCCTGTGGGGTAACAGGAGTAGATAGTGTCTTTTTAATGTAAATTTCATATGACTCCGACAGTTTAATATGATGCGTGTCTGGCACATCAGGATGAAGTCTGTTGGCTTTGGCATGGACACACACACACACACACACACACACACACACACACACACACACACACACACACACACACACACACACACACACACACACACACACGCACGCACGCACACACACACACACACGCACACACACGCACGCACACACGCACACAAGGGCAGAGCCAGAGAGTCTTTCCAGTGCCGGCTTCTCAGCAGCTCTTGACCGACACACAAATGAGTGCTGCGTTATTGTGGAACGTTTTGCTCACTGTGCACGCACACACACACACACACACACACACACACACACACACACACACACACACACACACACACACACACACACACACACACACACACACACACACACACACACACACACACACACACACACACACACACACACACACACACACACACACACACACACACACAGTGCACACACACGCGCACAAGGGCAGAGCCAGGGAGTCTTTCCAGTGCCGGCTTCTCGGCAGCTCTTGACCGACACACACAAATGAGTGCTGCGTTATTGTGGAACATGGTCAGCACCACGGCCAACCGAGGATGAGATATTCCGTATGCTGTGAAGGGACTCAGGGTCACATGACCCCGGCCTGGCAGGCTGTTCAGCCAGAAACAGTGGGAGCTCTCATCACCACCACTCCCTCCTTCACAATCTCTAGACTTCACACTCTAAAGACTGGAGATAGTGGGCACTATTTCAATTGACTCTTTCTCTTCCCACTAGCCACCATGTCATCTGAACCTTTCTCATTTTCTCACTTTTTGTTTGCTTTTCTTCCCCGTTTTCCCAACTATATCGTTGTCCTTTTACAACATTTGTCTTCTTGACCCCCAATCTCTTCATCTGTATCACTTTACCTTCTGTGCACTGTTCTCCTATTCGGCGATATTGTTCCCATTCATGTGTTGTGTCCATCTACAGTCCGCAGTAGCAGGCTCCTTTTCAGGCGATTAGCCAACTGGTTGCTACTCAGGATGGTTCACTGCCTTGATAGGATCTGGAAAAACACGCTACAGCTGACCTGCCAAGATATTCTGGGGAGACAGAGTGCTAAGCACGCTAACATGGGCATGCACGCACTCTTGGACCCACTCACACACACACACACACGCAAATTTGATACAGATGATGTCCATTTATCACCAAGCTGCTTCCCTCAACCCATTACCCGCCCGCCCCCAGACAAATACATCATCAGCATCATTGGATACCCCCCCAACACACACGCACGCACGCACGCACGCACACACACACACACACACACACACACACACACACACACACACACACACACACACACACACACACACACACACACACACACACACACACACACACACACACACACACACACACACACACACACACACACACACACACACACACACACACACACATTCACACTTCCTGTGTAAAAAGGCAGACATAAGTTGACACTCTGATGTTATTGCAGAACCTGATGAAAACCTTTGCATATGTTTTGGCCTCAGCCTCAACAGTGTGTATGGACTGTAATGATTAGTATCCTTGATAAACGATACGTTCATAATTTCAAAATCCGTCTCTGCAGAATAACCTGGCTGGTTTTTCAAAGAAAATCTGGGTTTTACAAAGGATGGTGGATGCAAAATATCTAACATAATAGGTTCAATATTTTTGTTCAATGATCCATGACCCTTCATAATAGTACCTGTTTGATTGCATAATAGGCATTTATCCAACAGCAATTCTGGTTCACAAACTGTTGTTATTATTAATGGGTTAATGGCCCGTTGCCGTTGGACACATGCCCCAGATTATCAAAACAGATTTTCCATTGCTGTTCTGCTGAATCTATGAGCCGCGTCAAAAAGAAACATCATGAAATGTTCCATTTTTCAGAAGTGGAGGAATAAACAATTGAGATGTTGCTCAAACTGTGTCCCGGAATGTTGTTGATTTCATGCACATCCACTGAACCACTGCCTCTCATGGGAGAGGGTAACGAGGGGCTGTGTTCTGATGAACTTCTATAAACGCACAGAGATGATAGAGCAAAGTCCACTCACTCATGTCCGCAAGCCTCATGCAAAACGTTTTAAGACACTTCAGAGTGCTGATGTTTAGTGCAAATATCCCTCCCTTTGATCTTGTGGTTTTATCTCACTCAAATGTATCTGTTATCGTAAACATTGTTGGCTCTGCATTGGGCAGCGTTTCACTTTGAGGAATGAAACCGTCCGCTTCTCAGATCACTACTGTTCACTCAGGCCAGTAATATAGTAATAGTAACCCATTAGCACAATATTATGGTCCCTTCCTCTCAGCAGCCCCAAATTTATGACCCGCTTGTGAAAACATGACTCTCTCTCTCTCTCTCTCTCTCTCTCTCTCTATGGGAGGAGGGATAACAAGAAGAGAGTTTCAAGTCCCTATAAGTGATGGTTCCCAGATGGAATGCACTGCAGTCATAAATCCTCACACTTGATCCAGTGTGACAGATCAATGTCCACAAAGAACACCCCAGAGGAAAGTGTCATAAGGCAATCATGGGTGTGTAAATGACTTCTGTTGTAAAAATGATCAAATAGACGTGAAGTTATTAGGAAATACAAGAAATACAGTACTGAGATTCTTAGTGGTTGTGGACAAGTACAGTAGTAGCAGTAATAGAACCATGATAAGAGATTATGGATTTATCCAATAACGATATTGAATGAATTCTTGATATATCACACTTATTGCAGTTCATATTCCTTTTTCATTATTGATTATTGATTTATTATGCATTTAGTATTCAGCTTACTTCAGTTCTATTCATGTATGTCTGTATGCTGATATGTCTGAATGTAGTGTCTGAGCAGGCAAAGTAAACAAGGCTGATCATTTGTGTTGTGAGTTTAGTAGATCCTTGTGTGGTTATTAAACAGCTATCCCTCTGGAAGCAAGCAGCAGGCCCATACAGCAAGGTTAAAGAGCTATTCCTCTTGCTCAGACAAGGTTCCAAGGTTTAATAAACGCACGGAGAATCTGTCTCGTATCAGGCGTCAGTATTCTGGCTAAAGCAGTGACTATGGCCTTGGCCTAAAGTAATAGGCCTTCCATTCTCAGCCGCTGGCCCGCTGAGAATGGGACAACACATTTTCATAGTCAGATAGAGGAATGTCAGTCCTCAGAAACATCATAATAATTTGCATGTAGGCCTACACTTGAATAATTCTGTAAGCTCCATCAGCATCCAGAACGGTGTCAGATTCTCGTTGCCTTCCAGGCAACACAGACACTGTCCATTTCCTTTTATTTCTTTCATCTCATTTAATTGTGTTACTTTCTTTCACGTCATTTTTCTGTTGTATCTGCTTTCAGGCACTCGTGTGTTAATTCTTCATTCTCTCACATAGGGAAATTTCCCCAACACTGTCAAGATCCAAGATCCAGTTTATTGTCCTTCCCTTGTACTGTATAAACATAACAAAAATGAAATGCTGCTCTATAATAGTACAACAGCAAAACATATATATAATATTTAAAAAAAGATCACATAAAAACAGAACAGCAAAGTGCACACGGAGAGAAAGTACTGTAGTGTCTTGTCACAATTAGACTGTAGTGTCTTGTCACAATTAGATAACGGCTTGTCTACCCAGTTATCATAATGATTAGCATGCCTTGCATCTGTAAACATTGTGTATTTGATTGTGAATTAGCTGAGCTGTGAACACTCTGAAGCTTCATCATTTCATATTCGTGAAACGTTAGACAAAAAAGACTAAATAACCATTAGAATGATGTTTTACTCCACTTGCACTCATAACAGAAATATAAAACAAACCTCTGCAGTGATTCTGGCATTCTTAGTGCCATGCTCAACCATTTGAGTTCACACAGGACCACATATAAAACTTAAAAGGTTTCACAACTTTATGGCCCCTATTATATAATTCACTATTATCAAAGGCTATTTCATTTCTCTTGGCAGAAAAAAAAAATCTTCTGACCTGCTTTTAAGTTTCCATTGTACTCAATATATATACACACGCGCACGCACACACGCATAACATACAGGCACAAGCAAAGGAAGGCAAACAGCTACAGTATATGGATGGATACCTATGAACATGCACACCTGCATGCTTGCACACACACACACACACACACACACACACACACACACACACACACACACACACACACACACACACACACACACACACACACACACACACACACACACACACACACACACACACACACACACATATTGACCTCCGATGCCAGACCCTCAGTCGCACTGAATGGAAGAGCAGATGGTTCAGAGTTGGCTTCAATGGATCCCCACAAAGAAAAACACCCACAATGAAAGAAGAAAGCTTCCAATGGACGCAAGACAAAAGTGGTGAAGTGTGTGTGTGTGTGTGTGTGTGTGTGTGTGTGTGTGGTACGTGCACGCACATTTTTATATCAGCTTATTTGTTTGTGCACACGTGTGTTTGTATGGTCGTGTGTAAGTAGTAGCCGAACCAGTTTTCAACCAAAACTATTAATATGATCAGTATTATTATATGTTGGTTAATGGACACTATAACCCTTGAAAAGTAAAATATGATGGTGCAATATTACACAGGTGCTTTATGTATCATTACTGTGTAATATTACATTGCCTGTATGGCATGCATGAATTCCCCAAAGCTACTCCCCATTGCAGCCCACACACAAATGTAGAACTTGTTCCAAGTCTGTGTGTGTCATCAGAATCCCTATCTGGTAATACCGCGTGAAGACAGCTGCTTGTACAGTAAGCCTCATTGCTAATCGAAACCCTGTCAAAGGCAAACTCGAAGCCGCAGTTTGGAGTCCAACACATACACATAAACACACAACTGTCTCCTGGTGTCACACCACAAGGGTGTGTATGTATTTCTTTTTATGAGCGAGCCAACAGGTTGTATATAAAACTCTGACTCGTTTTCCCACCGTCGTGTTACAAACGCTGTTGGCAGACTTGTGGTAGAAATGAAAAGAATGAGTCATTTTGAAAGGGATTTAGTAGCTGGCACGTGAAGTTGGTGCTCAGGCACTTCTGAAAGAGAAATAAACATTTTAACAACTAAATGGTGGTTTGGAATCAAGTTGACATGGTCAGACGTGAGGCAGTTAAGGGATGGAGGACATACTGGCCCGTCAAGCAGATGTATGTATAATCTAGGCCAACGGTAAGCTACATTTCAACGACTCTGAACCACATTTTTGAAGATGGTTCAAGTCAAGTTACACACCAGGACCATTCCCTTGCGCTATCCCTGTTATTCCACTGAACTGTTTCTAAAAACAGACAAACAAACAAAGTTTCCATTGGAATCGTGTCTAAATTAATATCTGTGGACCCCAGGAGTGTAGAGATCTGCCTCATAAGCATGCCTGAGATAGTGACCAGCGTTGACCTTGGCACTGCATGCCGGTACAAAGTTTCCATTGCTTTGGCAAAACCTCTGGGAAATCCTGTAGTTCCAGCAGTGGGAGAATGCACCAGTGAAGCTATGATGATGAGCAGCAAACATATCTCTCCAAATCATTTAATCTGGTACTGAGCCCAAGAGATTATTGTCTTTTGTCTTGAAAGAAGATGATCAAGTGTGTGCCAATGGGACATGACTATTGGCCTGATGTGATGATGATGACTCAACATCAGGCACGTCAGTATGCCTTAATTATCAATTATATCAAGCCATTGGCAGACAGTTTAGCTCATTTGAGGCCAAATATGATTTGAGGACATATTGCAAGTTAAAACCGCTTGTAAAATAACATGGAAATAGATTACAGACCGTTTTTGGGAAGGGGCATTCCCTTTCCCAAAAATGGTCTGCAATGTCAGCTATATATCAGCCAATGTGGGATTCCAAAGGCTCCAAACTCCTAAGGGTGATTGAGAAGCTCCCAGGGTCTGATAGATTAACTGTCATATCATTTACTGGAAGATTATTTTTTATGATGGCTTTATTTCACTTTTATTTCTTATAATACAGGATGCACTGTACTAAATCAAATCTAATTCCAATCGTATGTTTTATACAGTTTTGTGGAGCTGAATGGGGTCATATTGGTTGTTTTTGGCCGAATACACATCAACTTGTGCATATTTGGCAAAAACTATAAAGCCATGTTCCAGGTTCAGATCCTATCAATTTCCCATTACTCAGTTTACTCAGTTTTGGAATTTGAAGTCTGCTGCATTGAGCTACAATATATACACGCAGAAAAGCACCAGTACAAGCGCTAGTATATGCAAGGTTATGACAAAAGCCACATGAAAGAAGAAATGGGATAGAATCCTGAAAGGAGGGAGAGGCCACCTGGTTTGTTTTGCCATCTTTGACTAAATCAACACGCACCATGTGGGATTGGCCATCTGTTGACAGCTTATTCACCACTGTGGAGGCAGGGGTCAGGGGGGTGAAGATAGGGGCTGAATGGTTGGTGTGGGATGGGATTGGGCTGTGGTTGGGAGGATTTAGCAGTGCTAGGTAGGTAGGTAGGTAGGTACCTCTGCATGGAGATACTATGTGATGTCTGCACGGTGATATGTGACATGTAAATGCATACCAAAGGAAGGCAGATAACAAACCCATAAATGGAGGTTCGGGTCAGCAGCCTGAGCACTGAACCACTGCAAACAGCTGTATTAAACCCTGTTGTATGTGAACAGCATTTAACAATAGCCAGGTTCGATTTGCTCCCAGCACCATGAGACAAACAAGCCCAAAAAGAGAAGCCGCTGACAGTTTCAACATCGCCTTGTCAACATGTTTGGCT
Organism: Gymnoscopelus microlampas; assembly: GCF_963454915.1. NCBI lineage: Eukaryota > Metazoa > Chordata > Actinopteri > Myctophiformes > Myctophidae > Gymnoscopelus > Gymnoscopelus microlampas. The sequence continues at coordinate 18,433,771 of NC_139939.1, forward strand.
GAAGGCTGACAAGCGCTGCTCTGCTGTTTGAAAACAATCTGGATGATGATGAATGGATCACTGAACTGTTTGCTGATGGGAAAGAGTAAACATGTGTATGCATGCATGTGTGTTTCGGCATGTGTGTGTTTGCGTACTAGTATGTGTGCCTACTCACTCCTGCATGTATTCACAGAGTATGTGACAAGAGAACCTGGTAGACATTATCACCACTCTGCAATGCACACAATCAGGACCCACTTAACCACGCTACGGGGTTCACCAGGTCACCACGTCAACCGCGCAGGGGCAAACAAAAGAAGAGCTTGGTGGAGGTAAGTCTGGGAGCCAGTAGCACTTAAGACACATACCTCATGAATAGAAAGGAAAATAGCCGGCTGGATTACACGGTCCAGTTGAAAGTGTGTTTGGATTGGGAAGCGTGAAAATTTCTTCGGTTTGTTTTAGAGCTGAGTTTGTCATTTAATTTTCACCTGAAGACGACATCGCTTTACAAGACTACTAGATAATGACTTTGCTGGGGTGTTGTGCCTGAAAATACTGAGCTCTGTTTCAGCCATTTCATCATTTTTGACAAACTGACATTCATTCATTTTCCATTACATTGTATGTAGAATAGCAACATTGTTGTTGTAAATAATCGCATATATTAGAATGCAATATATATATCACATCTATTTTAATACATTACATATAGTATTGTAATTTAAAATACATCATATTTATGTTTTAAAAATAACTGAATAGAACTACTTGCTAGAAACATAATTCAGTTGTATTGATTTTATAGCCTAGGCCTGCATGCATAACTGGGTTACAGACCAAGAATGTTACGAAAGTAATGAACTATTAAGTTGTTATTATGCTAATGACCGTTGCGTTGATTTTACAGCAACCTATCACTATCCTGAGAAGCAGATAAGACATGTGGGTTGGTGCCTTTTGAGAAAAAGAAGTCCTTTAGAACTTCCAGGAGAAAGCCTGGTACCTCAATTGCAGAATACCCCATGAGGTCTTCAGAAGCCTGTGTGATCAGTAACACTCATGTGTTCATCCACTGACCACCATCATGGCAGAACCAGTGGTCAGCAACACTCATACATTCATCCACAGACCACCATCATCTTGTTGCAGTAGAAACCGTTCCTGTGGGAAAACAGATTGCTATCACTATGTACAAGCTTAACAGTAATATGAAGTGTCATGATGTTGATAGCGTATGTGATCTAGATTGATAAAGCACTTATATTTCTGAGTAAAAATTCTTGCAAAATACAGCTTTGTGGAGAATGTGCAGGAGAGACCAAAAAGCTCTTAAAGGGCTTGTCAAGTTCCTCCCCATAATGGTCTTACATTACAACTGTTTCTTCAGCTGAACTGAGCCCTGTGTCTACATTTATAACATTCTAAAACAACATTTCTCCATGGTGTGAAGTACGTGATTAAAGTTCGGTCTGTTCATGAAACCCTAATCCTAGGTATTTATTCGCCCAGGGGTTTGGTGAATAGATCATACCGTTGCACTGGAGCTCCTATCCTCTGCTGCAGTAAATCAGCTTGCAGCTCTGAAAAATATGTAGAATTCTACCCACATCTTGTTTTCTGAATACACAATGTTTACTGGTCTGGGCGGGGTTATGCCTGATTTAATACTTGCACGCCGTGTCATGCAACTAAGTATAAATCACCCTTTAGCTGAGCATAAGCCATGGCGATTAATTTATGTAAATTCCAACTTCAATGTCCACTTCATTTGGTCCAATACGAGTCAAAATTCATCATCACTTATCACTTGGTTAAGTGTAGAAATAAGTAACCTAATCCTTAATCCATTTCCAAAATTAATATTGTATTTGTGCGTTTCAGCTTCATGTGGTTCCAAATCATCCATCTTCATTCCCTTATCTATCTCTCTTTACGACCTCTGACCTCATTACCACAATCTTGTGATCTTTACAACTACACTACAAGGAGCTTTTTGCCTGCAGTGTCCAATCACAACAGCCTTTTACAGTACAGTATATGGCACAGTCTACAGTGATTGAGTGTGCACATGCCATGGCGGTCTTAATATGATTCTAATCAGAAGTCTATTAGGTCTACAAATGTATTGAAACATTTTGTTGTTAATGAGGCTTGGCACTACTTCAATTTGACTTTGCATTGACCAATACATGGTTAGATGGTTACAGTAGTTCATTTATTTTCTCCATACTGAGTTAATTTCCTGGAAAATAATCAGCACTTTTATGGTAAGTATGAGATTTTAAGAGGTGCTTTTATATTATTGCACTTTGGCAATTTTTTAATGCAGATTTGTTGATTAAATTAACTAATCAATTAGTGATAAAATCCTTGACTATTATTCAGCTAAGAATTTCTTTAATCAATGACACTCCTAATTCTAAGTAGATGTCACATCAGTGTAATGCCTTCCCGTATGTTTCCAGAGTAGACACACGTTTTTGCCACAGGCAGGGAAGGAAAAGTGACTTTTGCGCGACCTTTTGATGGTTGGCTGATTGACAGCACATGACCTCCTCTGCTGGAAACCTTGTCCGCTGGAACGCAGCTGCGGCCAGCGGGCGGAACAGAAATCGATAGGTCACCACATTCGGCGCAACACTCGGGTGCCTTTCACAACTCCTCTTAAAAGCGTATTATTGTTGGAGTGTCTTTTATTAATCATAATGTCTGTCACTTCTCAGTCAGGGTTAACCTTCTTTAAACATATTTGTCAATGTATGTCAATATGTCACTATGTAAATGCATTGCTATTTTGGAGTCTTTGCTCTTTATGTAAGGCATAAACAATTTAAAATGTGTGTGGGAACACACAGCACATTTCTGTCAACATTAATTCCTCTATACATGTGTTCACATACTGTATAGAAAAGGCAGAGTAGCCTGTCGCATATGATTTATTCAAATCATTTCTTGTTTCAGCCTAATGCCCATAACGAAAATTCCTTACAAAAGAAAACAAGAAAATCGCCAAAACCCACAAGGTCTTCACCTGAGAGCAGCAGAGTGGAACTTTGCACCAGGTGTGGAAGACATCCTAAAAGTGGGTTTCAGACAGTGTTTGCCTTGATGGTATTATAATGGGCCATACATCAAACTAAGCTTACATCTCTCATATAGTTCATCACTGTCAGAGTCTATTCCATATCTGTGCCTACAGTATGTTCACTGTGATTGATGGGTTTCCATAGGCTTGTGCCCTTAAATGCACTAAACACCCCTTGGCTGCACCTCAGTCTGGCCTCTCTGGTTCACACAGACATGCTGCATGCCGTTTTCCTCTTTTTCATACACACACATGCACGCAGGCAGGCAGGCAGGCAGGCAGGCAGGCAGGCAGGCAGGCACGCACACACACACACACACACACACACAATAATATACTTGTGAGGACATCGACATTTTATGACGACAATTTTATTAGTGTCATTGCTACCTTTTTTTAAATAACCCTAACCAGAAACCACAATTCGATGACGTGTTATGACATAGTAGACCGGCTATGTATCATTTGCAACACCGGCGTGCAAAGCATAACTCAGGCATAACTCCAACTCCAACCCCTAAACCTAACCTCTAAAAGCCTAATCCTAACCGTAACCCCAACCTGAATCTTTTCCAATTTTAAGCCTAACGCCCCAAATTTTTTTTTTACCATAAAACATCTGAGGACCAGGAAAATTGCCCTCACAATGTTTTTTCTCAAATTCTACATTTGATATATATTTCCGTGTTATTTTACAAGCAGTTTTAACTCACATTATGTCTTCAAATCTCATTTGGATTCAAATAGGCTAAATTGAAAATGGCTTGATATATAATTGATAATTAAGGCACACTGATGTGCCTGTTGTTGAGTCATGATCACATCAGGCCAGTAAGTATTCCCAATTGTCCCAAACTTAATCATCTTGTTTCAAGACAAATAAGCACACACACACACACACACACACACACACACACACACACACACACACACACGTTCTTCCTGCCTCCCACTGGTCATCATTATGAGCACATCATCCATGCACCATAAACCCTGTGGCTCCTTCCTAACGATGAGCCCTGTAAAAGAAATCACCTCTGAGAGAAACAACATCTCTCAGGGATGTTTCCAAGTGACCCCATGGGGTGATCGTCCAATGAGCTGTTTACAACAGTTTACAACTGTTAAGCCGACAACTAATTCACCGTTTTATCGCTTCCGATACACCAGAGGTGTCGTTTCAGAAGAAACTAGAGGGTGGCAAACTATATAAAAAGCAGCTAAAATAGCAGCACAAAAATAACGTGAATGTTAAAATTAATATATTTTTAAATAATAATTTTGCCTATAATGACATACCCAAAATAGGGACGCCAGGTTGAAAATGGTTAATGAATGAATGTATGGTGGAAGACAAGAAAACACCTGTCTATAACGTTTGCCACACACGTTACAGACACACAAACAGCTGTGGATTGAGAAAAAGAAAATATTAGATATAACATAAAGAATAAAGAATTTGAGGTTAAATGCGAACGCTAGGGTAGCAATTGCCATACCCTGGGACCCCAAATGACACCCGTGCATGATTCTCACCTGAGCCGAAACAGGTTCGGAGGCCGAATGCAGGGACCTGCTGCCCAGGTGGATGGCTGCACATACATCCTTCCACACCAGGCAGGGACCAGACTGAGTTATGGAGGGAGGGGTGGCTGACATGGGGCGCCGGGGCCCCGCTTTGCTGTTTATTTACACTCCAATTTAATGAGCTTTATGATTCATAAGTCAGAGCTAACGGTCTTTATGGGGCCAAATATTTATGTTAGTTAAGCTGTGGTAACTACTGAGGGGGCACACACACACACACGAATGTACATGTATATGAGCATGCACGCACGTCCACTCCCCACGCTCACACACACACACACACACACACACACACACACACACACACACACACACACACACACACACACACACACACACACACACACACACACACACACACACACACACACACACACACACACACACACACACAGGGGTCTGTTTCACTCTATGCCCAGGAGCTATTTCTCATTACAAACGTGCGGCCCTTAAACACCTCAAGACTGACTACAGATTAGCCACTGATGAATGGGTAAGACTGTGAGTGAGCGAGTGTGTGTGTGTGTGTGTGTGTGTGTGTGTGTGTGTGTGTGTGTGTGTGTGTGTGTGTGTGTGTGTGTGTGTGTGTGTGTGTGTGTGTGTGTGTGTGTGTGCACGTGTGCGGGTTTGTGTGCGTGTGTGCTTGCGTGTTTGAGAGAGACATAAATCTGAGAGAGACCAATACATAGAAAGAATAACAATGAGAGGAACAAAAGGAAAGTATAAAAGGTATAGAGGAAATGAACAATGAGCCAGCCAGAAGCAGTAACATGAGGACAGGAAAGAGATAAAGAGATGTTGTTGTCTAAAATACAGTCTGTGGAACAAGGCCAGGAAGATTTAATGCTCCGGTTCCCATTATGAACTGGGTCATTCCTCAGGATCTGAACTGTCTGAGAAGTTGACGATAAAGACACAGTATATTTCTCATCCTTCTTTCATATCCCTCAACTCAAATGAGAAAAGACAGATGCACAAACTCACAATAGTACAATACTTACAGCCATGAGCTGCTATTGGCACAAGCTTGATATACACACTCAAAAAATCACAACTAGAAAAGACAAGAGTCAGCAGAATGTACTGGCTAACACAAGCATGTTAACGCTGCTGTGTCTTTGTAATTATGAAATGGTGAATGATTTCTCCTAATCTCCAAACTATCTGAAACCTGATTTATACTTACAGTACACCCAAATATAAATCAAACTAAAACAATGACATCCTTCCCTCTGTATCCACATATCACTTTTATGTTCTAACTTTAAAGTATCATGACTATTTCCAGCTGTACAACGTACAAGGTTACACATTAAATCCTTGAGATTTCTGAAATTAAATACGTGCATGTAAACATTAAAATCCTTGAATAAAACCGACACGTTTGTGACGATTCAGTCCAAAAGGAGGCATACAGTCAGCTTGAATTGATTTGAGCCAATCATGTGACTAAACATGCAGTGTGGAATGTGAACTGCTGTTCATTTACCGAATAATCTTTTCCAGACCCGCTCCTTATAACCTTACGAACCTTTATAACCCTTAATAACCCCTTGACCACAGCTTGTTTATTACCTTTATCATGATGGCCTGGGTCAATCCATTAGTACCGATGTCTCCTCCATTACTTCCTCCACACTTCCTCTACCAGCTGACCATCATCACACGCCATAAAAACAAATGCCTCACTTGATTTTACTGAACAACGACGCAGTGCGAGGCGTTGTCAGCTTGATTGGCTATTTTCTCAATGGTTGTCGCTTTCTTACGTAATATTTGACAATTTGGCCAATTTGGTATTAAAAAGGTCTTAAAAGTCATTCAATTGTAACCCTGTATACACTTACTGTATGTTGGTTTGTTTACTGTTGAGTGCGAAAACAATGTTGCACATCAAGCTAATCATCTGGGGACCCCCCAAAATGATTTGGGGACCCCCTCGGCGTTCCGACCCCCAGTTTGGGAACGACTAGGCTAGAGGATGAAGTCATAACTCTATTTCATTCAGCAACACAATACTGATCTCATTCATGGTTTATGGAATACAATGGTATACAGTATATATCACATGACAGTAGATTTCTCACTTGTCCCTATTGTTTGCTTTAATCAGTGGAGAGTTTCGAGTCTTGCAAGTCAAATGATGCCTTGGGATTATTTTATTCACTCAGCAGCTGTATAAGGAGATATAGTTCCAATATACTCTGATTCAAATGTATGGTCAGTAAGGATTTCTGTCTGTCCAAATAATTTATATAAGCTCACTGTGCCAGAGTCATTTATCTGTAATTAGTATTAATTGAAAACAGACTTGAATTGCTTGAGGCTCCAAGCTGGAGGCTCCAAGCTCCATGCTGGTTTTACGGGCATGTCCATCATTTCAGTTATAGCATGAAACGTTTACCCAAACGTTGCTGCATTGAAGCCAAAATTTAAAATGCGTGCCTCCTTCTCTCAAAAAGTCTTGAAACTAAATCTAAAGAAAAAACGATAGTTATGTACAGTAATTGTCTGACAAAATGATGCCACTTTTTCAGAATGGGTCATTTTGAATGAACTGATGACTTAGAAATATAGTACTACTTACTTGGTAGAAATATAGTTTTCAAAATGAGCTTTTCAAATACGTTCAGCGCCTGTGTAAAACATGAGCCACCCATAATGACTCACACTTAAACACAGCATTTACACCCACAACACCTAATGCCAGTCATGGAAAAACGAGAAAATGTGCATCTACACAAAGACCAAATCTAAACGGTTCAGTCATTGTGTCAATCTGTTTGAGTTTAGACTCTGAGTTTTAGGAGTCTTGTCATGTCTCCCTGTCTGAGGATTAGGGGGTCTGTTGGCATACACACTATATATACAGGCTTCTATACTCCCTCTCTTCTTTTTTCCAGTTCAATAAAGCCCACTTAGCTAGGAGCTGAAAACCCAACAGCCCCCTATTGCTATCAAATATCAACGATTACCACTTCTCTGTCAGCATTACTCCCTGATAACTCAATAAAGGAAAACCCTTCATGGCGCTTTAGGTCAAATTTCAAGAATGATTGAGATAGAGAAATAATTTAGAAGATTTTAAACATGTACCGTATGTATCTGCACCCTTCTTTTGGACTGTTCAGGGTTGTGTCGTGTCTGGAATGGAATGTGGATGCTGGCGTCGGGTTTGGAACAGAGGGAGAGAGAAGAGAAAGAAGGAGGGAGAGAGAGGGGATACGGTGAAGGAGATAGCATTACTACTGTGTTGACAGTGTTAATTGTTGGGATGAGGAGTGAATGAAAGCAGGTGGACATGTGAACTGCCCACTAAGGGGTTTTAGGGACACAAACCGCCAACTCAGGACAGGACATGTGGAGGAATGCCTGCAGTTTATTAGGAGAGTGGTTCATTAATGTGGGGTGACACAACACATGAGCAGACACACACACACAGAGAGAGAGAGAGAGAGAGAGAGAGAGAGAGAGAGAGAGAGAGAGAGAGAGAGAGAGAGAGAGAGAGAGAGAGAGAGAGAGAGAGAGAGAGAGAGAGAGAGAGAGAGAGAGAGAGAGAGAGAGAGAGAGAGAGAGAGAGAGAGAGAGAGAGAGAGAGAGAGAGAGAGAGAGAGAGAGAGAGAGAGAGAGAGAGAGAGAGAGACAACAAGAACCACTTCAAAACACAGAACAATCAACTGGATCCAGGATTCTTCCAGACCAGCATTAGCCCCCATGACTTCCAGAGACAAATAAGTGGCTTCTATAGAAACACCATATAGAATGTTAGCATTTCTTTGAGTCTTCAAACCAATAGGAAACAAACAGGAGTCCTCTATTGACCCTCTTTTCAAATCCCCATTTTCACGTCACACAAATGGACGGACAGACATCATTCAGTGGCCATCTCGTTCCAGTGGTCGATCCACAATGGTGGAGAAGCTGCCCATTGAACAAGGGTTGAGAGTGGGGGTAGTTTTTCCACATCTCCCAAGTTCGTGGCCAACCTTTGAACTCTTGGGACTATGAATGAGTCTGTGGTTATCTTAAGGCTTTGGATGAGTCCCATTAAAGACCATCTGAAGATGGTCATTATGGTCCACCACTATTCACTTCAATGATAAAAAGCAGCTTTGAGGCTGATCCTTCTGTTCTGCAGAAGACCGGTGGAGTCTCTCTCTCGTTAGCGCCTCAACATGGCCACTGGGAATGATAATAAGACCACATGCAAAATCCATTTGTCTGCAAAAACATCACTCCCGCTTTGGAGTAAAGAATGAACAAATGTGTCTCCGACACACAGATGCCACTTGGAGACGGCGTTTCCCATAAATCGCAGAGATGAAAGATTAGGGTGCACTTTGCTCTGCAGTAAAGTCTACGAAGTGTGGATTGTGTTAAAGAAATGAGCTCAGTAACACATCTGCTGTAGCATTTTAGGACAGGGTCTCCCTATGCCTCTGAAAGATGGTCAACAGAGAGGCAAAGAGCATCTCAGTAAAACCTTACAGAAAGCTGCTATTTGGCCAAGTGCACAGTGTTTCATATACTCCGTATATCTGTAAACCAACATATTTAATTTAAATTATTCCCTCATCTCTCTCTCTCTCTCTCTCTCTCTCCTCTCCATCACATACATACAGTAGGTCTCTCTCTCTGGTTGACAGCTAAGTGAATCCATCTGACAGGCTGAGAGTTGCTTCTGAACTCTAACATCACAGACTATGATCCCTAATAATCACCTCGGCGACGTTTCTCTTTCTTTCCATGTTTTATTTGCGTTCCCAATCAACGTATCTCCCTGTTTAACTAGCCATTCCAATTTCTCCTACCTTCATCTTCGTCAATTTGTCTTCCTCTCTCCATTTGTTTCATATTGTATGCTCTATCACAAAATACTTTCTCACATCTCCCAGTCATTGCAGGTCTCTCCTTCTTCGACATGGCCACAAGCCTAATTCAGACTGAAGATGTGCAACGAGACAAAACGTTTTCAATCCCGATTTATACACTGTCATATGATACATAAACATTAAGCATTAGAACGTTGATACAGAGTAAGATTCAGAGCATTAATTTAACTCTGAAAGTGTACAAACTGACCCGATTTCCAGATTTGACTGTGTTCAGGTAGAGGCATAGTAAAGAGGAGAGATAGTGGAGAGAGTAACAGTGATCCATCTCATGACCTCCTAGTGGTTGTAAAGCAGACCAGATGACGACTAGATGAGAATTATGGTACACTTAGCAGGAGTCCTGGGGTCAGACTCTGGTAGACACAAAAAGACAGGGGGACGTGTTGCAGAGGGCATGGCACACGTTTATCAGGGATTTAGCTACAAGGGATGACAGGATTATTTACTGACAGCTAGTGGTGCTGTGGTACCAGCTAGGAAGACAGAGACAGATGTTTTTTTCTGTTGTCTCGGTAGAACCTAAGTCGGGATCGATTTGAAAAGCTGAAATCAATGATGTCATCAAATGAGGTTTGGAAAAAAAAGGGGGCCCCATGATAATTCCGACGTCCCAATAGTCCAACAAATATATAGGTTAGTGTGAGGTTAGGGTTAGGCTTAGTTTGCGCCGAAAAAAAGACAAATGCTATTTGATGGCCAGGTTCATCCCAAGTTCATCTCAAAGCACAGTGAGGGTATTAGTGACCTGCTCCAACTATTGAGCTACAGTATAGGAGCAGGAAGGCTTACTAGTTCCTTTTATTATTGCAGAATTCATGATCAATTAAGTGCCGAAACTAATTTCCAGCACAATGCCAAGCATTTGTATTACATCCCCAAAATAGTCCAGGGCACGTGGAGAGTAACACTAACAATGAACCGGGGAAAGGGGCTGAGGACTATAAATGTACAAACTAAAGAAACACCTTATGTTCTGAAAGTTAAATAACTCTCTGTCTGAAAAGAAAGAATAAGAAATAATGAACTGGCATGCCTTAACACATGGACAAACACAACATTCAAATACATTTCCTTCCTCTCAAGGGGGAACACCGGTGAACACACAACTTATTTACCTAGATTGTGCAAAAACATAACAAAACATACAACATACATACAATCACCCTCTATTAAAAAAAAGAGAGTAACTACAGAGTAACACATAGCTGTTTGAACTATTCCCCAGGTTTTTAGCAGCCAAGCCCTGATGAGTTGATTGAACACTGGTGTGCTCAATCAGAGAGAATGGAGAGAACAGACAAGAACACACCACTAAATCGTAAAAGTGTGCAATTCACCAACCTCCTCCCTGCAAAAAAAAAGGAGAAAAACAAACACACACCAAACTGCATGTGCAACCACCCAATGATGCAGCTCATCTCCTGTTTCAGCTGAGATATTTAATCCTAAAGCTCATATGCAGATGTGTACATAAGAAGGACAGAGGCTGGAGGTTTGGCTGCTACACAGAATCTGATCAAACAAAATTCACTGCAGTCTGCAACATAGGCCTTAATCACCCACAGAGGAATTGGGAGATGGGATACAGACGGAGGAAGATCGTTAACTCAACAGCAGCTCTGACAGATAGTAATAAAAGGAGAGGTGGGAGGACAACAGTCTATGGAGACCACAGTGCTGTCTATTAATAGGCAATTCATTTGATACTGATGGTCTACTACATTTTATTGTGTTTTTATCGCTTGTTGTTTGAATGGAGTCCAATAATCATGAGGTACAGTACGTCATAAAAACAGGAGTAGGAATTCTATTATGTCAATGGGATGCGGTCATTATATAATTACACAAATACATATACAAACCCGTGCGTGCACATGCGCAAATATATCTGCAATATACATTTATATATATCTCAGATGCGTTAGTATACTTCCGACAGAAAGCCTAACTCTTGGCTTGAAATACAAAAATATTTATTGAACAAATATCTTAATTTCTTCTTGCGCCCATCGCTCCTCCTGGAGTTTAGGCCGTGGCGTCAACAAAGATTCCTCAAGCATCTCGTTCGTGAGCCTCTCCAGCTATCCCCAGCTGTGGTCCATCCTCTTGGCATCTGCCTCCAAATCTCTGTGCCAGGTGTTTTGTGGCCATCCAATAAAGATAAAAAATATCTATTGTGCATAAAAATATACAGTTTTCTGGCTCTGGCTCAATTCACTCCCTGTAAGCATGATGAAAATATTTATAATGAACAATTCTGCCAAAAAGAGATTACAGGGAATGACCATAGCAAGACCCCTCCCTAAGAAGATCATAAGAAACAGAACCTACAAGCTAACACTGGGGTTCCGGTGGGAGTGCAAAACGTCATTAGAGGCAATAGCAATTGCAACAGCAGCACAGCAGAGAAGAGCAGCAAACGTACACAGAGCTGCAGCAAGCAGAACTAGAAAGGGGCGCTCGATGGAGTACAAATCTCTGCCAGGAGGCACGCCTCAATAATAATAATACTGTCTGACACAGTAACATCAGCCTGTGTTCTACCTGCCATTCCTAGCGGGCATTGCCCCGGCTGGCCTTCCGACCAGGGGCTGCTACCCTCGCTCTAGAAAGTAAAGCCCAGAAACATTACTAGCATATCATGCATGGCACCACTACGACAGCGTTGCCTCTAAACAGACTCAAGTCCTGCCACCGATATAACAAGGTGGCACAAGAGATGCTCAGTTATATCCCTAAGGACCTGTCTACAAATGCATGGCTGGCGGCATCCTGGAAGCAGGAGTGGGAGTCGGCTGGGCCCACAGGCTGACCCCACTACTTCTGGGACCTAGGAGACGGCATCAAAGGAGAAGATCTGGCACACCGGCAATGGACCCTGCTGAACTACCTGCGGACTGGAGTTGACCGCTTCAAAACATTTATGAAGAAGTGGGACCTGGCAGACAGCGCAGCATGCGAGTGCGGGGAGGTTGAGCAGACTGCCGACCACATAATCACCACCTGTCCCCTGTATAGACCACCATCAGAGGCCGGCCTCTTTGGTGTGGGACCTGAGACGAGACTGCACCACACTAAGCTGGACATCTGATGATGATACACGAAAGAAGAGAAGAAGTTGTCTCTCAAGTTACATAACGTTCGAAACGAGCCACAACTTAACAGTATGGGTGCACGCATGCGTGCGCATCATAGGTCCGCGGGGTATGTCGTCAAGTTTATAAATGTATGTTCAGACCCTAGCTTCGCGGACACGTATGTATCTCATAGTTTGGAGGGTGGGTCTGAGATTATGAATTAACAAAAATAACATGGTTGTCAATGACTTAATCGACGAGATACGGTGAGACACTTATGAAGCACTTACTGTGATGGACACTTTACTTGTTTTTACTTCTGTATACCGTTGCTCTGTATTGTTGATGCTTGTTTTAATTTTTGCCTTGCTGTGATCTATCTATCTATCTATCAGAAGACCCGAGTTTGAATCCCGGGCATTACATATACAGACTTCACATCATTTGTGCGCTCCCACACACAAGCACAATCACCACTCAAAATGAAACATCGCTCTGCATCCAGGATCGATCTGAACTCTGCTTCTGGGAGAATATGAATATCTGTTGAAATGGATAGTCCCCTAGGGAAGGCCAATTCATATTTGCACAGCTGTAGAGTGAGTAGCGAAGCATACACGTCTGGGTTTAACCAGTGAGGCAACCCCGTATCCATTAAATCAGTGCTCTACTAAAAGCTTTGGAGCGATGCCTTTGGCTGTTCAGAGGTCTGGGGAATAAAGTTTTGTTTTGTAAAGCAGAGATAATGGAGCAAGGGACTTCCATTTAGGCAGCGTTTGGGGATCACTCAATCACTGCAGGCCTCATGCACAGTCATTTTTACACTCTTAATTGCAGCCTTGCATAAACTGAATGCATATTTTTCAAGGTCAAAAAGTAATTCTCAGTGGATCCTGAAAAGCATTTACTTTAAAAGTAGTTTTAAACCACATTGCTTTAAGACTACGTACCTAAGTGTTTCCATTAATACAGTAAAATCCTAAAAATGTATAAATTAACACTGGCGATTGTACTGTTTAGATATGAGGCAGTGTCCTGTGAAAATGCAACATAATGCCCCAATTGACAGAAACAAAGTCCTACTGTAACTAGAATGAACATACAATAGCCCCCCCTGGCCAACACTTGCTGGCTTCTATACCAATGTAACTTCTATACCAATGTAAGGATTATGAGGGTTTGTAGATGACTGGTGCCTTTGGTTTTCATTAGAATCTTCGGGGAAACCGAAACAGCCCTGCTCTGCATCAATACGCATAACAAACACTGGGCATGAATAGCACACATTTATCTACAGCCTATGAACAAATGCACAGGCCTGCACCCGTTCATGCAAACATACAAATATGCATGCAAAGAATGGTGGTGCATTTTATCATACCTGTATAATAGTAAAATGTGGACCATGAAAACTGCTGGATCAGACTGAAACTGGAATTGCTGCCTGATAGTTAACTTAAGTAAAGTTTTTTTTTTCACTATAGTGCCAGAATTTTTCCAGCAACAAAATTTGCATAACTTGCTGGAATGGAATGCTGCAGTGAAAAACATTAATAGCTGGCAATATGTTCAACATTACTGATAGTTGGGTGTTTGGTCTTTTGGACTTATTCGGTTTCACTTTAAAATTAATTTGAAACTTTACCACGCACACGCATATACACACATACGCACGCACGCACGCACACGCACACGCACACACACACACACACACACACACACACACACACACACACACACACGCCTGTCTGTGCATGCACGCAGCACACACAGACAAACAAAACCTCAAATCTCATCACCAAACTCTCGGCTCCAAGGCAAAGAGTTGATGTCTCCTTCTCCCGATGTCTCTGCTGCCTTGATTTATGTGGGAGTCATGTTGATCCGGGAGTAACTCAGCTCATCTGTCATCTAAACCATAACCAGGGATGTAAACCCATGGCACTGACCCGGCATCAGCTTTAATGCAAGGCCCTAACCACGTTTAGCTGTCCCATCTAAACCTGTCACCTCCAATTTGTGGGAAGTGGGTGCAAAACAGCCCCGTCATGTTTGCTTTGATGGACATTATGTGTAAGAGAGGTCAGCCGCCATAAAGTTTGACCACGGGAAGGCATAAAACGGACATTGAGAACGCATAAAATGGTATGTTGAACAAGCTCAACATGCATGTGTGGGCGGTGGAATGTTTGTGTGAATTACATTTGTAAAGAAGGGGAGGATGAAAAAGAGTCTAAAACCTTGTCACTCCATACACCAAACCAGACCAAAGTGGTTTGAACCGATATACAGTATATTTACAAACTTAGAGCTCCACGCTCTCACTACACAAAAGAAAATGGAAAAGTTGTAATAATTATTGTGGCAAAATTTGTGGGGGGGGTTATATTGTGTATTCACTGAAGGAGGCACTAGGGGAAGAACCATGGGGTCACTAAAATCAGTTCATCCTGCAATATACTTTTTTATGAGATACTATATATTGTGGAAAGCTCGACATTTTGGCTTAGGGTTCATCCTCTGAGGAACATGGACTTGGAAAGTTTGGCAATAATAATGAGCAATAATGTGTACAGCAAATTCCAATGCAAACCAGCCAATAGTTTTCATGATGGGACACAGAAACATAAAAAGAGACTAGCTAGAATATTCTATTCTATATAATAGAACGAAAGAGACACAGACAGACAGACAGACTGAAGAGACAGAGAGAAAACAAAAGCAACAAGTCACCTCTTCTCTTCTCTTTCTGTACTGTCACAGAGTGACTCTTCTTCTTTCAGGCTGAATGTCATTTTAACAAGGACTAACTGAAAACCAAAACCAGGCCTGAAGGACATTAAATCATGTCTTGGTTTGGAATCCCCCTAAGCCTCAGATCATCACTCTGATCTACGCAGTCCTGAATGAAAGCTCTGAATGACATGAAACAGGGTCGTATATTGCATCCACCACCATCCACCACCAATCAGAAGGTCGTGGAGAGGAAAATGAGTGGTGAGTTTAGAGGGGTCTCCTCTAATCTTCAGAGACAGGAAGAGTGACTGGAGGGTCGTGGGGTGGGGGAGGTTAGGGTGCTTCCGAACGACAGCAATGCTTTTATTGGTCACACGCAAAACCCTAGTGATCCCAGGGCCGGCAGGTTACCCATAAACTGTCATTTAAGAGCGAACAGGAATGCTGTGAGCAGAGACTTGAAGCTATAGGTAGAGGCTGAGGGCTCGTCCCCCCGTCCCCGTCCAGTGTTAAAAAGGATACCCTCAGGGCCGACAGGTTTACGGGATGCCCCCCTACAACCCCTCCCCCCCCCCAACTCTTTCAAATGGACAGGCTTTTAGCTGCCTCCGAAGACAGAGAGGATTCCTTTCCTGTTGATCTGAACAGGGAATTCCAAGACCTACTGATCCAGAACAAGTGGGATCAGCGCTTTCCCGCACCAAACCAATGAAGCCATAGGTGAAGAAGAAGAAAAAGTAGAGGGGGGGGGGGGTGGTTGGGGGCCTCGGTGGGGTGCTATGTGTTTACCTATATACACATGGCTGCATGCACGACATTGTTGGGTAGCCAGTCCTCTGATCTGGGTAGCCAAGAGCAGTCAAAAAGCTCTGCCAATTGGACTCTCCAATAGCTTTTTATAGGTGCCAACATGGCTGGTGAGACCAGTAATCTTTCAGCCTTTGGAATAATTCAAATCAAAACATCAACAGACTGCATGGAGACAATTCAAAATCAATTCATCTGATATTTAAGAACCTTGTGATAAAAAAAGGAAACAATGTTCATCTGTAGTGTTTACACTCACTGATTCCTTGTAGTTTCTGTTGCACTTGGACTCTTACCACATTTTTTTTACAACAAAACTTAAGCCTGTCGCCAGTGCTTAATTGATTTGCACTATACTGATGCACATATAATGTGATTTAGGACTTCCTTCAGGACTTTCTAAGCTACATGATACTGACATAAACTAAACTAAATGCACTACATGTGATTTAAGACCTCTTTTAGATGACATGATACAGATTTTAACATCATTATTCAAGCTTTTATGCTCATTTAATTTTCCATTTTTTACTTCTAATAATCCTTTACTCCTTGAACTGCAAATGTGAAAGCCTGCATAAACAAGAGTTTTACCTCACTTTTACTTGTAATTGTACTAGAGGTCCAGGCGGTCCTACGGGCGCCCGGCCCGCTAGCCGCGCACGGGGCTCTAGCGAGGGCGCGCTTATTTTGGAGTACCAAAATCGTGGGATAAAAATTTCCCCCAAAAAAGTAAAAAAAAAACATAATAATAATAAAAATAAAAAAAAAGACATCGCGGACCCCTTCGGCTGTTTTTTTTTTTTTCATTTAGGTGGTTTCTTGTTTCTGGCGTACATCTGGCAACACTGACCTGTCTGCTTGTCTTTTCCCAACGTGGCAACCCAGACTGCCGGTTGAAGCGAAGTGGTCGCGTGTGTTGTTGTTGTGGGGTTGCGTTCGGTTTCGCTCGGCGGTGGTCGGTGGCGGTGCTCACGCTAAAGGGAACAAAATGGTCTACCCGTAATGTTGTCCGGCTCGCGGTGTTTCGGTTGCGCTCGGCGGTGGTCGGCGGTGACGCTAGGAAACAACATGGTCGACCCGTAATGTTTGTGCTGGCCGCAATTAATTATGCTCCGAGGAGGCAAATGTGTGGTGAGCAACGAAAAGTAGCCTAAGCCACCCGTAAAGTAATTGCGCACGTTGTGGCTTGTGTTGTTAGTGACATGTGATATGTTGTTGTTGTGTTTTACTGCGAAACAATGACATGGGGAAATTATGGCTTTTCATCTTTCCAATGTATTATAAGATTGTCACAATAAAGCTGATGATTGATTGATTGATTGATTGATCGATCTGAGTGTGGTAGATGTATGAAGACAATTATGTCATTTTGAAGCGGTCTCTGATAGATAGTCACTCAGTGGACTGCAAATACACACTTATTTTATTATTCTCGTATACAGACCTGTGGCCAAATATAAAGAATATACGTACTAACTGTACCATGCATCCTGCAATAGACAAATTCTTAACTTAGCAGTAAGCAAAGCATTTCATTCTATATTTGATAATGTGATGTATGATCTGCTAAAATATTTCCTCACATAAAAGTAACACTAAAGGTCCTTGCACACAGGGACCGTTTATTGTGTGTGATTAATTCACATTAAAGGTAGGGTAAGTGATTTGCAATTATTCAAATAATTGCAAAATGGGTCTATGTTCTGATAGTGCTCGTTACTATAGAGTGTCCTGTCCATATAAGGAGTCTCCCATGTCTCTCCAGCTCTTTATTAAGCAGAAAATGCATTTTCAGTGCTCTCTCCTGATTGGCTTATAATTTGTCACCTACCTGAAAATGTACTATATTCTGTTTACTAAAGAGCTGGAAAGACCCCTGTGACCAAACAAACGCTCTGTAGCAATTATTACTATCACAATATAGTACTTTAACCTTTTTTACAAAAAAAAGAAAAATACCAAAAAATATCACTTACCCTACCTTTAATTTAAACTGCAATTACATGGCGATAAAGTAACGTAAACATGTGTCGAGCATATTGGTCAAGCCATGACAAGTTGACCACTTTTGTCAACTTCTGCTTCAAAAAGCCCTCCCTGTCCTGGGGGCTTGGTCAAAACCAGGCCACGCCCACATAAAAGCCATGTCACACCCATACCAAAACAGTGCATCCCTTTATACTAAGCCTCCGTAATCTCCAACCATTATGTCATAATTTCACTCACATATATTAACATAATATTCTGCCAAAAATCACAATCTACACATGTGGCCTCAACCTCCAGTCACACACGTCTTGTTCCCACATTGGAAATGGTAACGGTCTGTATGCTCTCTCCACATGGCAAAACCACCGACATTTTCTATCCAGAAGCTTTAAAGTAAATAACTTCAATATTTAGTAGATCTGCCAGTCAGTAGGTCTACTTGTACAAAAAACACAAGGGAGACTGTGATTTTTTCACTAGCAACAATAACACTATGGTACTGCTTCCTTCACAAACGTATTACAGTATATTTAATTTGCCTAATAAACTGTTTATTAAAAGTATTCATTGTCTAACCATTCCTGAACTCAAACATATTGCTTTGTATATTTAACCTGGGCAATTGCTAGTCAAGTTAATAAAAGAAATGTGCTCACAAAATAAATAATGAATATTACATAACCTTTTCCCACCAAATGAAAATAACATTTTGCGGTGAAACAGTGAAATTTAACAAATATATCAGGAAAATGACCCATTACATACAGTACTGTACAGGACAATACAGCAGGACAAAATTGTCCATGTTTCAAGTGAAGGAACTTGATATCTGAAACAAAGCTCCTTTATCACAATGTCCTCCAGTATTCTGGGCCAGAACTCAGGCTATTACATTCCAGCTTCATTGATAGGGATCAGAAGTCTCTCTTTAAAGAGCCTAAGTGCAGATGTTATAGGAGAAATATCCCAGAACTGGTAGAGAAAGAATTTCTACTATTTATATTGCTATCTACCTCAACACTGTTCCTTTTCTGAAGTAATTGACAGTAGTTGACAGTTTAGCTGCTCTTGACACACGCACACAAGTGCAATCCTTATGGGAAAACCAAAGTACAAAAAACAAATAGCTAAATGTCTTTGTATCCATAGTTTCCTTTGTTGAATGTGAAGAAAGTCACGGTTTAGGCGTTTATATGAGGCGATGACTGATGGGTTCTGACTGGGGAATGTGATGTGTGCCGGCGTGGGCATAAGTCCATGTGTGTGTGTGTGTGTGTGTGTGTGTGTGTGTGTGTGTGTGTGTGTGTGTGTGTGTGTGTGTGTGTGTGCGTGCGTGCGTGCGTGCGTGCGTGCGTGCGTGCGTGTGCGTGCCTGTGTATAACGTATGTCCATACAGTATGTGCAAAGTTGAGAAGAAACAGACTACATTTAAATTGGATAACATTCTGATTAGAAGAATGGCAAAGTGCATGCTGATAGCGCTACTGTAAGACAAAACATTGCTGAGAGGCAAGAGGCAGTTACTTGTTACATTATAGGCCTACAGGGAAAATGTATTTTGATTATGAGATTCTAAACATTAGATAATAACTAATTACCATAATAACATTTTACACATCTTGAAATAATAGTTGAAGATCTTGATAGTAGTGTTATGATACTATTTAAAATTGCAGTCTAAATTGTAATAAACTTCTAACAATTAAATGTATTTCTTTTTATTTTATTATTTTATTTATGTGAATTGTCCAAGACAGAAAATCCCAAAGATACAGAACATAAACAGATTTTGTATATTTCAGTTAATATGACTGAGTAGGCTATATTATTAGACTGGCGTCCTCTGAGACGTTATGACTGACATCTTGAAAAGTAATCCTCCCACAGCCTGTACATACGCCTGTATGTGTGTCCATATGTATCAACCACCGGACAAAATGAGATGTTTTATCACTTCTCCTGTGGTGTTGATGTGTGTCTGACAGTGGAACTGGAGCTTGACTGGCCACAGGCTGTTTATTGTGCTGTTAAAACCACATGAGCATGTAAGCAGACAGCACAGGCCTAATAGACGACAGGAGAAACAAACATCACTGACTATTCAGGATGGCTTGATCAGACTTCGGCTATGGAGGTGTTCTGCAGTTGACAATATGTCATTCTAACATGACTTTGCCTTTTGCAAAAATAGCATTAATATTAATTACATCATTACAGTCCTGAGAAAGAGGCAGATGATGATGATGATAATGATGATAAAGAGGAGCAGGCTTCTTCTATCTATAAATGCACAGAATCACTCACTCTGTGAGTGAGTGAGTGAGTGAGGATTGAAGCTGATGTCCTTGACTTGTTTTACCAGGAAATGAGGGATGTCAGGGTCGCCTTGTAGATGGATCATACAGAAAGCAAAAGGTCACAGTTTCGTTCTTAACACCAGCCTATGGTTTCTCTCTCACTGCCCTTGAGGGTGATACTGACCCATTACTGAGAAATTAGAACGATACACTGTAAAGCCTCCAACTTTCTATGCAGGGAAGAGAACTTTCCACCTTTTCCACAGGTGCTCAGCTGAAAAAGTGGTTGGACATTATGTGTTTTAACAAAGATATTTAATTATCTCAGACAAAGTTTCAAACCCGAACCAACATAAATGGTAGCTCTTGTGTTATGAATGAAATGGTTTTCCCAGACCCAAGATAATGAATTCAGTAGCACCAGGCTCAGTGAGAGGAAGTGGGTTACAGTGTGATATTTATTTCTCCAGGGTATCTCTACCATAATAGAGCGTGAGTGAGTGAGTGAGAGAGTGAGTATGTGTATTACTGAGGAGTGAGGACCCAATGGAGTGCCCATGTAAGAAGTCGGTCGGATTAGCTGTTCTCCAAGTATATTTCCATAAATCCAAAAATATCTCTGTATCTGTATGTCAGTGTGTCTATACGTGTATTTTTATGCGCGTATATGGAGATCTCTGATATCATCAATATGATGTCATAGTACTGACGCTATAGACTGGCCTCTAAGTAAGTACTATGATAATGAGTATACTTGGTTATTAAGTACTCGGTACTGCACTAGCAGGAGTAAAAAAGAGGACACTGTTGATGATATACAGGTAGATAGACTGGCCTACTCGAGGTTATGCAAGTTGTGAACAATGGAAGTCGGGAATACACGCCTCACACATTGTGCAACACTCCTGGTACTCGTTGTGCCCGTTGTCACTCCCCCCGGGACAAATATCTGTGTATTTAGCGGCGCTAGCCGCTCTATACCTTTCTTTAAGTATAGAGCGGATCCTGCTCTATACCTGACTTTGTCCGTGTTCACCGTCAACGCTCTGATTGGTCAGACCCGTCAACGCTCTGATTGGTCAGACCCGCCAACGCTCTGATTGGTCAGACCCGTCAACGCTCTGATTGGTCAGACCCGTCAACAATCTGATTGGTCAGACCCGTCAACGCTCTGATTGGTCAGACCCGTCAACGCTCTGATTGGTCAGACCCGTCAACAAAGTGATTGGTCAAGCTTCACGTGACACATGGCTATAAACACATATCGATGACAAAATGTATCAAAGGCGCCGCTACCTTCAAACAGGGTGTGATTTTTTATGTTCTCGGAAACCTTTGGTCCGATCGAATTGCCACTTAGCACTGCTCACCGCCGGGTCATATGGGACACACACGCCAAGTTTGAGGCTGTTCGGTCAGACGGCGCCCAAGTTATACCCGGGACACACATACACTACATACAATGGTTTCGTGAATTAATAGATAGATGACATGAATGATAACGTGATGGTGAAGAAGATGATGAAGAAGAGGATGAAGATGACAATGATGATAAAGATGCCGATGATAAGTCAACAGCTCCAGACCGAGGACACACATGTAGCGTCTGAGGTCACTACCTCATTTCCTCTGACCTCTAGGGTGTGGCCAGTGACCAAACTCCTACTAGCCTTCCTTTCATGGGTCACTCTATCCCTGTTAGCCCCACCACTGAGGTCAAAGGTCAAGCTCTACTCCCCTTAATGGAAAGATCTCCCATGAAAGACCCTGTCAATCACAACTGTGTCTGAGCCAAACAAGATGTCACATTTGTCCCCCGTCCCCCCCACTTGAGTTCCAATTATTTCAATTGGAAAATGCAGCTGCATGGGAGAAGCAAACAGAACGAAGCCTGAGTGAAATGGAATGATGATGATGTAATACTGATACACCGAGCTATGGTTTGGGTGCGAAATCTCTCACAGGGATTGATGTACAGTATGTACTTGTGTCTTTCTGTTGTCATGCAGAAATACAGTACCTGTTAGTATGATCAGTGAAGGTATATTATTGGTATGGTTGTTACATTATTATCTTATGTCCAGTATTCAGTAAGTTCCTCTGAAACGTGTCCAGTGACTGACCCCATAGTATTTACAAACTGCTCCTGAGCAGTTCACACCCAGGCCTCTTATATAGAAACAATAGGCCTACATAGTTTATTGAAACAATATCCAGGCTTTGTGAAATGTCCAAGGGGGTTATCAACAGAATTATCCATGGCGGCATATAGTGCCAGCTTCAGGCACAAGATACATTTTCAATATATCCAGAAACAAATTAACATTAGCCAGGAATCCGAAACACGCAGAGGGATGTGTATTTTGAGAATTACGGGGCCAGAGCTCTGCTCGTCGATGAAATGAAATTTGTCCCTGAGCAAGACTCTTAACCCCTAATTGCTCACAGGTTCTCATTGGAAACAAGACCACAAGGACTTTCATGAACAACCTGTTAAAAGGAATTATCCTTATCCTAGTCCGAAGGTTGAGAGTTCGATTCCTGTTAATGGCAATAGGTTGAGATGTCCAATCTATCCATTCTGTTTCCATCTCTCTCTCTCTCATCAATCTATTCCGTTTCCATGTCTCTCTTCAATCTATTCCGTTTCCATGGCTCTCTCTCTCTCTCTCTCTCTAGTTTCCATCTCTCTCTCTCTCTCTCTCTCTCTCTCTCTCTCTCTCCAGTTTCCATGTCTGTCTGTCTCTCTCTCACTGGCCCCGTATTATCGCTGTGTGTGTGTGTGTGTGTGTGTGTGTGTGTGTGTGTGTGTGTGTGTGTGTGTGTGTGTGTGTGTGTGTGTGTGTGTGTGTGTGTGTGTGCGTGTGCGTGTGTACAGTATTCCTCACTAAGCCAGTCATTTCCCCCTGCTAAGGCAGTACAGGTTGTATTTGCTATATAATAGTTTTCTCTCACACAAGAAAGAGCAGCAAGCAATAAATTTACTCTAAATAAAAAAAGGACCTTTCAGTGCGTACTATAATCATTTGATATTAACTAAATAAATAGCCACCTCTGACATAATGACTGATCCATCATTCAACGTAACACAAATGGGCATCATTGACGTTTGTCTGAAGATTAGCCAAGCCTGAATACATACCACATAACATCATCCACTGTGTGTGACTTCAACATCTGTGCGTGTGTGTGTGTGTGTGTGTGTGTGTGTGTGTGTGTGTGTGTGTGTGTGTGTGTGTGTGTGTGTGTGTGTGTGTGTGTGTGTGTGTGTGTGTGTGTGTGTGTGTGTTCCATACAGTATCTCATATGGAAACGATTGTCAGAGCCAT
Source organism: Gymnoscopelus microlampas (assembly GCF_963454915.1). Taxonomy (NCBI): domain Eukaryota; kingdom Metazoa; phylum Chordata; class Actinopteri; order Myctophiformes; family Myctophidae; genus Gymnoscopelus; species Gymnoscopelus microlampas. Next base: position 18,457,561 of record NC_139939.1, read on the forward strand.
GTGGAGGAGAACCTGGTTCCCTTTACAAAGCAACATCTCCATTTATCATGATTTAGACTTGGAGAATGTGATGGATGTCAGATAGCGTTGGTCTAGCCTTTTGAAAATGGACCGGATTAAAAAAACAGAAGAGATTGGGGTCTTAGAAGTGACTAACCGATCATAATGTTGTTATTAAACTTATTCTGAGCCAAGCCTAACCTCTGGGTTTTATTGCAGGAAAGACGTAACGAACCAAAACTTTAAGAATCGGTTTCCTTGAAGTAGCACTGGGACTTGGGGCCTCATTAAAATCTTCTAAGACTTAATCCATAATTCCATTGCATGACAATTTCAAATATTATGACAAAAACTTTACAATTATCCATGACACTGACACATTTACACTGTAACTAAAAGTTTGAAGTAACCACATTATTTTGGCATCCCGTTGGTTTTAGCTTTGGCATAATTTTTCTTAAATTGTAACTTTAACTAGAATTTGGTTGTATAGTTTTGTGTTTAAGAACCTCCCCTCCATATCTTGAAAATATGACGCATGTTGTTTTAGTGAATTACTATATTCCACAATTATTTGGGTATGACTCCTGCTGACCCACAAGGAAAATAAATTTTCCTTTAAGGGTGATTACCTGGATTGAAACTGATGTCCTTGACCTAGCCAGGCACTTATTCATATTGTTATGAATCTGGTTTACCAGGAAATTAGGGATGTCAGGGTTGCCATGTGGTTAGAGACATCATGCTGAAAGCAAAAGGTTACAGTTTCGTTCTTAACCCCAGCCAATGTGTTCTCTCTCACTGCTCTTGAGCGTGATACTGAGCTATTACTGGGAAATCAGAACAATACACCGTAAATCAGGGAAGAGTACTTTCCACTTTTTTGTAAACACAAGCTCAGCTGGAAAAGTGATAGGACATATTCTATTATGTGTTTTAACAAATATATATATTTATTTTTCTCAGTCAAAGTTTCAAACCTGAACCAACATAAATGGTAGCCCTTGTGTTAAGACTGAAATGGTTTTCCCATCCTCATGATAATGAATTCAGTAGCACCAGGCTCAGTGAGAGCAAATGCGTTACAGTGTGATATTTATTTCTTCAGGCTATCTCTACCATAATAGAGCATACTGGCGGAAGCGCACTTCCACAAGATATTACTCTCAGATAACATCAAATAAATGTCAGATGAATGATCTGAGACATGTTAACGCACAAGAGTAAATTGCTGGTACTGGTCTTTCTTTTTCTTACCAAATGAAACGTTACATAGACATTTATTTGTTGAGTGACTATCATAAACTTTTACAATTGTTAAAAGCCCATTGTATAAATTATTTTTTGTAAAAAAAAAAAAATTACAATCAGCATGTATACAATGACCCTAAAGCAAATAAATCAAATGGTTTAAACCCACTTATCTATGTCACTTTCATTCATCTAGTGTGCTGTAGTGGGGAACCCCACCATGGTTAGCTGTCATCTGTCAAGTTGTTTATCAAGAGCTAGACATCTCTGCTGCAGAGATATGTGCTCCCTTCATTGAGCTTGCTCAGAGTTGATTGTTTATTATGTTTGGCTCACGACTCACAATATTTCAAATTGGACTTGAATACAATGTGTATAAAAGTTGGGACTCTCGATTTTTCTTTCTTTCTTTTTAGTTAGGAACAGGTGCAAATAGTGTTTGCAGTGCTAACATGTTACAATATCTTGATCCCAAAATTATAATGTGCCAAAAAGATGTTAGCACTATAGCTAACCGATTGTCTTAGCCGTGGCCAGGCTTTACACCCAACGTTTATTAACAGTCTGTGTCAAGGACTGTTTTGGACCTTTTTTCAGTATATTGGCCAGCACCTCTATAGCAAAAAAGAGAAGGAAAATACAAACGCAGCTGTGATTAAAATCAGACTCATGTTAAAATAAGAATAGTTCTGCTATACAAACTTCAGAATAGTAAGCAATAATCTGGACTTTTATGCAGAATAAGCATGCTGGCTCCTGTGTGGTGACTCCACACAGGAGCCGTAATCAGCAGGACAAACTGCAGAGAGTGAAACTTCTGCACACAGTCATTCATCAAGAGGGCAGAGACATCATGAAATAATATCCAACTGAGAAGAGGTGGTCTCTGGTCTGTGTTGCTCTCACAGAACCACCGAGGCTACAGAACCACTGACATTTAAAAGAGTAAAAAACACGAAAGGGTGCTATTTCCATTCTCCATTCCCGCTTACTCACGAGTGTGATTGCTCCATGGTAAATAGGCCTATACGTTACACGGTATAAAAGAGTGAGATGGAAGCCAACTGGCCCTCATTGAAAGACCTCTCTCCAAGACAAGGTCCACAGGGTCCTCATTTTGAACTTAAAAATGTTTACCGACTCAATCAGATTAATAGTACTGGACCTCTGCTTCACTGACTGTTTTATTTCATTAGTGTTGTCACGAAGGCTCCTCTGACTGTGTGTGTGTGTGTGTGTGTGTGTGTGTGTGTGTGTGTGTGTGTGTGTGTGTGTGTGTGTGTGTGTGTGTGTGTGTGTGTGTGTGTGCGTGCGTGTGTGTGTCGGTGGCCTGTTTACTTTCAGTAGGTAGGAGGGAGGCTGTTTTACTCTAGACAAACACTAGTAATGAAGTCCAGTTTATCCAGTATAGTTAACTCTGCAGGAAATATAACTATGGCAATAAGAGAAGCTCTGTGGCTTTCATCAATGTCTCAACCAATTTGCTTGCTTTTATCCCAGCCCTATTTTGATTAAAGAAACCTACAGTATGTGTATTTACTTTGTTAAAAAATTACCAAAACTACATTTTCAGAGAATTATGTTATGAGAGAGAGAGCGAGAGCGAGAGCGAGAGCGAGAGAGAGAGAGAGGAAAAAGGATGCCGGTATCTGCAGCTCTATCCTGACCCCTACTGACCATGCAATCTGAATGGCCACCTACTGTACATTGCATTTTGTCACCTCAAAATGTGTCATTGCTAAAATGTCAGACAGTTGTGCCCACTATTCCTGTACCAAAATCAGCCATCACCCACACCACAGTGCATTTGTAAAGATATTTGTTTATGATTGATTGATTGATTGATTGAAATTTGTATTAGGTAAAACAACACAGTTACATTTATAATACTTTTGTCTAAAAGGTCCGACCAAAAAAGTCCTTGCGGACTTGTTTCTGTTGGGGTCCTTGAATTAATTTCATAGACATATATATGACATATATATGTCTATTATAATGTCTTACAATGTCAGACATTTAAAATAGCTAATTAAAAAAATACGGTCTCCCCATTCATTAGAAGGACTTTATCTGTCAAGAGATGCATTTCAAAATGAGTTTAATATGGAGTTTGAAATTGAATGGGCTTAAATGGGATGTGTGGAGCATTTTATTCAATGAATATACATATCTAAATATTGAATCAAACAACATGAAAACTGTGGGGTGCACAGAAAAGCCTTAGTAAAAGTTGAAATGACCCCAGACGTGTTTTAAAATAAAATTCCCCCTTTAACTAGAAGTCAAGCAAGTTGACACCGATCTATTATCACACCCTCATACCCATATCTTTCCAGTATACATTATTCACTAGATTAGCATCTAGCCACTTGAACAAACAGCGTCTACAAGCCTCCATTACCTTGGATAAATGTCAACTCAGTGAACTCACTGTCAATTATCTGTTCCTGCTCAGATGTATGCACTGGACGATCAACACCTTCACTTGTTATTTGACTGAAAGCAGATCTGTCAGATCTGATCTTTGTTCCATGTATAGCCAGTAAGAATAATACACTGACTGAGTTAATTGAGGAAGCCTACACATAATGGTGTTAAGTTGAGAATTGATACAGGACATACTATATAGGAACCCCTTAAAGAGGCACGTTCATAAAGTGATCTTTAAAAGGGTAACATTATTTTGTTAGAATAAGACCGAGTGTTAAATAGATCTTTATTGCAATAGAAATCATTGCTATAGAGTGTTTGTTCAGTAACAGGGGTCTCCTCCTCCTTGGCTGAGATACCAATTTGATCTAATCAGGAGAGAGAACTCATACAGGATGCAGGATAAACAACTGAAGTGAGGAAACAGAGCAGATACAATAGGGTCTATGCACAGCAGCCATATTGGAAAGAAATTGGGCCTCTTCTTACTTCCTTCACAGGTGTTACCAATGATACTAATGAAGGCTCTGTTCCATTCTGGTCAGGGTGCTGATATTGTGCATGTTGGCTCACTAGAAACACTCCATTTTGGTTCCCAAATAGCCCCTTATGGTGGGTGTGTAACTCTGAGAGTGTACAAATGGAACCAAATGGACCTGTAAGGGTCCATTTGGTTCCATTTGTACACTCTCAGAGTTATGGGGGTCCTTGAAAATAAGACAACCACTATGCCACACTAAATGGAACAGAGCCTTAATTAGTATCATTGGTAACACCTGTGAAGGAAGTAAGGAAGGGGCCCAATTCATTCCCAATATGGCTGCTGTGCATATTGGAACTCTAACACTATAACATTGAAGCTGATAAAATGATCTTTGTGTGGAGTTCTCTCTCCTGATTGGATAAAATCGACGTGAAAATGTATAGGAGCTGGAGAGATGGGGACGTCCCTGTTACTGAACAAACACTATAGCACTGATCAGAATATAGAGCTTTAACCTTTTAACAAAAAACGTTTTACAGAAACATATCACTTACTACTTTAATTATCTTGGGCCAACATGACCCGAGTCTTGAGGTCAAATCTGGTACCATATGGGTAAATAGTGCATTTATATTTATATAGCGCCTTGGGTCTGTTCACCACCACCTGCCTTCATAATCGTCTCCAAGAGATCATAAACCGCCACCACTCAGGATGTGTTCCATTTTAATTAGCCTCTATTTATTGATTTTTCATCTTTATTCCAAGTGCTCAGTAAAGCACAGAAGTGTTTTTTTCAAATGAAAAATTTACACTTTTGTCGAGTGACACGTTTCTTTGTCACAAAAGCATACATTAAGAAAAAAGGAAGTGTAAGTGATGTGCAAGTTAACACTCTATATTCTGATATTAATCATTGCTAATGTTTGATCAGAAACAGGGGTGTCCCCTTCTCTCCAGCTCTTTATTAAACAGAAAATACATTTCCAGGTGGGTTGCAAATTTCAGCCATTCAGGAGAGTACCCATTTATCAATTCTATAGTTTTCCTATTCCAAATTTGTCTGCTTCTTTGTGTCAATTCTTCCACTTTCACTTGTTTATCATGTATCTTTTGTGTGTTCTCTCTCCTGATTGGATAACATTGGTATTCCATCTATAGCAATGGTTGCCATCAGAATATAGAGCTATATTATGTTGTCTCTGTGATCAAAGTCGTATCACTATGATAGTCATAGTCACAGCTGCTTGTTTTATGAGTCAAGACCAATGGTTTAAAGTGCCAACCGTGGCGTGAGCTCAGCTGGTTTCCATTTTTCTGTCATCATAGTTTTGTATTTAAATGCAGTGGGCCACGGAGCAAGGCGAAATCAATACTCACTGACTGCATTCCATGCTGGTTAATGGGGTTGTTGATATGACACCACGATGAACACAGACCTGTGAAAGGTCTTGGGTAGTTATGGGTAGTTAAATACTGCATTTTATTAGACCCTCAACATGTACAAAGATTGTACCCTCCAGGACATGTTTGGAAAGTTGTTTTATTGTTTACAATCAAATTAACCACTTTCAACCATGGCGTCTGGTTGTTATAGGTTGTTATATATGACAAAGTATAGGGCTGAAGTGGCTAACATTTTTTATAGATTTTGATCCCACTATCGATCCTTTTCTATCTTTGGCAGCTGTTGTCAAATTGTTTCTAATCAGGGGCACTCTATCACTTTCATTTAATTTCCGCAGACAATAAGAGGTAGAGTATGTTGTCTTCATTTGATGCGCAACATTGAAGCAATTGATTGATTGATTGAATATTTTATTAGGCAAAAAATGTAAAACAACACATTTACATTTAAAATACTTTGTCTAACAGGTCCGTTCATAAAAGTCCTTGCGGACTTGTTTCCAATGAGGGCCTTGGTATTCAATTCATAGACATATATAGTGGCATCACAGTTCGAATATCATTACACAAAGAAAATAAAAAAAAACAGCAAGAATATATATATATCTATATATCTATATATATATCTATACACATATATATATATATATATATATATATATACATACATATATACATACATATAATACTATGTACAACAAAAGAAAATAAAAAAATAAAAAAGGGGGGGGGGGGATATGTACAAGAACAGGGGGGGGGGTCGGCTATCTAATAGGAAAATGGTACTACCTCCTCTTTTGGCCTCCTGAAAGGTGATTTTTTAAGGCTCTTTTAAATGAGCCCAGCGAACTGCATTTTTTGAGGGATGGGGTTAGCCCATTCCAATCCTGGGTGGCAGTGCTGTAGAAGGAGAATTTGCCCATGTTTGTTTTATGGGTGGGTGGTACCAAATTGTTGTTGACGCTCCCTCTGGTATTGTGACTGTGGGTGTCACTAACCTTTTGGAGGTATTTACTCAGATATGCGGGAATAGGGGGCATATCGGGCAAATTTTCGTTTACAATTTTGAAGGCCAGTCCCATTTTTAGTTGTTTAACCCTGTCTTCCACCCTGAGCCAGCCTAGGCTGGCAAAATGGGCGGGAGAAAGGTGGGTCATGGGCCCCAATCCGAGGAGTAGCCGAATCAGTTTGTTTTGGGAGGTTTGAAGCTTAGTCTTCAGTGACACTGAGGTGTTGGAGTACCAGGAGGTGCTAGCATAGTCAAAATGTGGTTGAATCAGGGCCCCTGAGAGGGTCCTGAGGGCCTGTGGGTTGACAAAAGAGGAAACTCTGCCCATAAATTTGGTTCTCTGGTTTACTATTTTGACCACCTTTGTCCCCATGCTTTCACCCGACAGGTATTTGTCGAGAATACAACCCAAATAGGTAATCTCTTCTTTGCTAGCGATAATTGTGTCATCGACTTTGACCTTGAAATCATTTACCTCCATCTGTCTGAGGGAATGTTTGGTCCCAAAGAGAATGGATTCAGTTTTCCCAAGGTGTAGTGACAGTTTGTTATCGGTAAGCCAAGTACGGATTTTTGAGAGTTCAGAGCTGAGCGCCTCCTCAACTTGCAACTTGTCCTCTCCCGAGATCAGGAGTGCCGAGTCATCAGCGAACAGGAACAATTTGCAGTTACAGGCAGCATTCATGTCGTTAATGTATAAAAGGAACAGTAACGGCCCAAGAATGCTGCCCTGAGGAACCCCACAGCTCACCGGGAGGGAAGAGGACATGGTTCCGTTGATGTCAACCACTTGCTCTCTACCCTCCAAGTAGGATCTCATCCAGTTTAATGATGTGCAGTCAAAACCAATCGCCCTCAGCTTATCAAGTAAAATTGAATGGTTTACAGTGTCGAACGCTTTTTGGAGGTCCAACATGACCATGCCGCAGTATTTGCCCGCGTCTACCTCACGTTTGATGTAGTCGGTCAAATACATCAGGCATGTGTCAGTGGAATGGGAGGTTCTGAAGCCCGATTGGAATTCAAACAACAGTTTATGCTCGCTGAGGTAGCTGTTGATTTGTTCTTGAATTAATCGCTCTACAACCTTTGAGATGGAACAAAGGATGGAAACAGGCCTATAGTTGCCAGGTTCTAATTTGCTTCCTTTTTTATGTAGAGGGATTACTCTTGCCAATTTGAAATCCTGTGGGACGTGACACTGGCTGATGGATAGGTTTGTGATTTGGGCTACTATGGGGGCAATAGCAGTAGCTGCGTCTCTGAGGAATCTGGTGGGGATATTGTCAAGGCCGGTGGCCTTGTTCGGCTGGAGGGCTAAAAGTTTTCTCTGCACATCATCAGCATTTACTGGTTTGAATGAGAAAGAGTCTTTTTTAGCCTCTAGTTTGTCATAGTAAGCATGGATGTGGTCAGAGCCGTACAAACCTGAATGCTGAGGAAGTTTGCTTACCAACTGGGTTGCAATGGTGGTAAAAAAGCTGTTAAAACAGTTCGCAACCGCTTGCTTGTCGGTAATGAGCACGCCACTTGAAATAATGCAGATGTTTGTAGTTTTGGTTTGAATTTTGTTGTTGCAGCCCAATTTCTGTAGCGCTTCCCACAGCTTTTGTGGGTGGCTTTTGTTTGCCTCAATGCTTTCATTTAAGAAATTCTTTTTGGCAGTTTTGACCATTTTGTTTACTACATTTCGTTGATTTCTGCATCTTTCAAGTAGTTGCACATTTTTGCATTTCCTAAACTCAGAGTACAATTTGTTTCTGAGTTTGATGGCATTTAGGATGTCTTCCTTCATCCAGGGTTGTGTACGGGCTCTGACTCTCACCACCTTCTTGGGCGCTAGGCTATCAATAACAGACACAAAGGCAGTTTTGAAACCAGACCAAGACTCCTCAGCCGAGGAGCCATCGAGTACATTTGACCAATCCATTTTCTCAAGAGCTGTTGTGAGAGCTTCTGAAGAGTAAGTTTTCATAGCCCTGCAGCTGACCGTGCTATGACTGTCAACTACAGATCTGTGAATCCTACGCGTGCAGAAAATGATGTTATGGTCGCTTAGACTGCACTCGATGACCCCACTTAAAGGAATCCTCGACTGGTCTGATGTCAAAATGAGGTCAATGATGGTCTGAGAAGTGGGGCCTACCCTCGTGATATTTTTTATCATTTGGGTGAGGCTATGCATGTCACAGAATTTTCTGAAAGATTTAAATATGGCGGCGTCTTTCCTGAGAACATCAGTATTGTAGTCGCCAATTAAAATCAATTCCGAATTTCCAATGATTGCCATGTGCTCCTCTATTAAATCATAAAACTCATTTTGATCTGGGGGCCTGTAGATTGCGCCAATTATCAGGGGTTTAGCGTGAGGATAGATGATTTCTATCCAGACCGATTCTGTGGGGTTGTTCTCCAATTTTGGGTACACATTGAAAATGATGTCAGATCTCACATAAATGCAAACCCCCCCTCCACAAAGAGTTCTGTCTTTCCTAATGACATTGTAGCCTATTATCTCAATTTCAGAGTCGTCTACTGAGTCATCCAGTTTAGTCTCTGAAAAAGAGAGAATCCCTACCTTGCCATTTCCAAACATGGATCTTAGTTCAGACATCTTTGAGGAGTTTTTGAGGCTATTCACATTTAGGTGAACGATGTGTAGACGATGTGTGCAATATGCCCATGCAAGCCATTAAATTCATGTTCCTTGTTTTACCAGTAGTTTGGCAAGCTTTATTAGAATGACAAATTTGTACCAGTGATTTGATATGATTGACATGACTCTCGTCTCTGGAGACATAATGTCACATCAGGTCCCGCTAGAATCAATAAGAGAATTGATAAGCCAAAACCTTACTGTATTCCCGATTCTCAATAACTTCGGAATTGACTCCGTTGGATTCTGATTCTTGATCCCCATTATGATAGAATGATGTAATTGCTGGAAATGCTACTTTTTTACTATGGTGAGCCACCTATTGGGTGCGGCCCCTTCAGTGATGATCAATCCACAGTGAAAACTTAGCACACCAATAGTGGAAGTTGACTTGTCCCCTAACGTCACAGTTGATTGCACTGATAGGGAAATAATTAATGACCCATTTTTCAATCTCAGAATTCCATCCATTTTCACACATTCACGCATTGAGCTAAAATGGGGCCCTTTAGACTTGCAGTATCGAGTTTAGCTCTAATTGGGTAGAAATAATAAACTCTCTCTAGGTTCACAACTGTGACTGTTGGGGTGGATGTGGTGGGTGTGGGGATTATAGCAAAGCTAACATGGCCCTGGGTCCTTCTACTGACAAGTAGAACGTGTGCATTCAGCACGATATTGTAAAAATGTTTGCTGTAACACTTTCCACTTCTTAGATGTACCATGACAGGACTTTCAGAGGGTTTGTTATGAAAGCCCTTGTTTTCCCAGTCTGAGTGTGTTTTAAGTGGTGTGTTTGTGTCTGAGAGATGTGGTGGGAGTCGAGGCCCTCATGGACGCGGGCCGCGGGGTCATTTCTGTTTTATGTTCAACCAGACTTGGGTGTGTAGAGCTCATTGTATCCATGAGAGACAGGGATCCATGGGAGAGGACTTTTTTGACTCGCTTGTCCAAAATCAATCATGTTTAGTCATCCTTCTCCTCTATCCAGGTCCATCTCGTAGCCACTTGTTTATGACTCCTAGTCATCTCCAGAAGATTCTTCAGCTCATTTGACAGTAAAATTGACATGGAACCATCCTCTGTTCTATTGTGAAAGGGGTTCTTCATATATCTGGAATTTGCACAGTCAAATGATGAACCCATGGTGGAATTCAGCTCCTATATCCCAAGGTTTGACCTTGGCTTTTTCAAACAAATCCTCTTAAGTGGTGTTAGTCATCATTTGGAACTGAAACAGCCCGACATATGTTGTCTCAGTGAAGTGTGACATGACTAGCAGTTGTAGCCAAACCACCATACCACAGCTAAGACTGCAAATTTATGATTATATCAACCACAGATACATGGGCCTAAGTGGTCCTACACATATCGAGCATTTATCTTACTTAAACCATTACCTGTTCATAAAACATATCTGTCGCAACATTAAGCTCGCTACTTAACAATGTCTTGGCAGGATAAACTGGCTTTAGTCTCTGACTTCCTACGATTTCCTCTCTGGTTTGGCGTCTACATTGTTTATGTTCGACGATGATGTGCACAATGTCAACATGGCTCCGTGCCAGATGGCAGAAATACACAGCATATAAAATAGGTAGGAACTCTCATTGACCTCCTTGAGTTACTCTGATATCATAACACTATGTATGACTTCTTATTACACCACATTAGAGACCTAATGATGCCTAAAATACTTCAAATACAGATGATGAATCAGTCTTCATTTCATTTATAATGTTCAAAAATGGATTACAGCATTGCACCAGCAGCTACCTGTGTTTATCCTATAAAAACAGTTGTAATGCTAATAGTGCAATGTGAACGCTGCTTCTCGCTTCATAAGGGCTATTATCCCCCTGCCGCAGACTGAAATGAACGCTTAATTTTCCATGAAGACAAACATGTACTCAGGCTGTCGTCATTCATCATCACTGATTGTGGTCTGAAGAAACACTTAGAAAAGCAGCTCCATAACAACAATGCTTATTTAGAAGCATGAATCTTAAAACCCTATACACTATATATTTGACCGGTGTCCCCCAATACTAGGTAGACTCTTTTTTTCCCTTTACACCAAATATCTTTGCCGAAAATAACCAATCTACATTCTATTTGGAATTTAACCTCTTAAACCCTATATACTTTGTTGCCCCTGATCCCCCAGGGTCCTTACTTGGACTGCTTCTTTTTCCCTCTACACCTAATATGCTACTCTGAAACACTAGGGAGGGGGCTCATGATGAATGAGCATCCTTCGATGAGAATAGAACATTTAACAAACTGTTAATGATAGAATTGTTCAAATTAGCTTTTTTCGCATTGTTAAAAATCTACTGATGACAATGCTCTGATATAACTGTTAATGTTATTGAGAAATAACATTATGTTATTGAATATTAACTTGAGACTTGAGTAAGTCTCAAGTAGAGGTCCTCTGAGGTTTCCTACCAATAAATAGTGAAACCATTACGCTGTTAACTGTACCAGTTGACAGTGTCATCTGTTATCATTAGGTACTGTATATGTCATACAGGGACAATGTGCACCTGGGTCTGTAATAAGGAGCAAGTAATTGTCCTTCATGACCAATTGACCATCAAGTTACATATCCCTGCATTTTCATGTGGGATAATACTTAAGCAGACTCGATCCATAATGAGAACAACATGGGCATTGGGTATAATGCTGGGAAAACATACACTGTGGGATGATTAATACATAACATTTATTACAGTAAATTATATTATGAAACTCACACATTTCTGTACATCTATAAAGAGATGACAGAAGCCCTGGATGAAAGATTATTGAACCTACAGTACATCCTTTCCCGTGACTGCAATGAAAATTAGTCTCACTTCATTTTGACATCATTTTTCAAAAGATTATATTTTGTCATTGCATTCTTTTTCTCTCTTTTTTTTTTGATACGGCAGGAGAGTGTGGAGAAACAGGAAACTGACGGCAGAGAGAGAATATATGACAGGACTCCAACTTGGGTCTGTCATGACTCACAAGGAGCATAATGGTAGCTATGGCAACCCTATTTTGACATACTTGATGGTTTCTGTCACTGGTACTCAACAGGAGGTCTGGGGACCCCTAAGGGTCCTTGAGGGGGGTTTCAGGGGTCCCCAGCTAAATGATTGATAGTTAGGAATGGATTTTACAGTGTACTGCTAGATTGGGGGTCCAAGAGAAAAGAAAAATGAGGGTTCATGGCCTAATGCATATCAAACTGGGTGTCCTTGAAAGGGAAAAGTTTGAGAATCACTGATTTATATTTAATGCATTGTTAATATTAATCAAATTACAGATGTCAAAATACAGGAGTCTGACCCCCCCCCCACACACACACACACACACACACACACACACACACACACACACACACACACACACACACACACACACACACACACACACACACACACACACACACACACACACACACACACACACACACACACACACACACACACACACCACAACAGTCCAGTGCATCTGGCAGAGGATTTACGAGTGCGGCCCCTCCAGTGTGTCTCGTCTCCGGGGATGAGAACCTAATACCTCCCTGTATCCCCTCGTCACGCTTGGACAGACGCGCTCACTGTACCGTGAGACACAGCATATGCAATTTCACTGTTTGGGTTGGCAGCCACGACCAAACCTGCCTGTGTCTTCAAGGACAGCCTACCGGACTGTAAGGAAAAGGCTTAGCATCAGAGGAGAGGCATCCAAAAAATCCCCTGGCTGCTCTGACGGAGCTGAGAATTCTCCACTGCTGTAAGCATTCCACTCCTTTGCTCCTTTGACCGTTTTTACTGTTCACAGTTGAATGCAGTCCACTTCAGGTTATATCCATAAATGTGGTCATGGCCAATCTCTGTTTATGTAAGGTCTCTTGTCCAGGTGACGTTAAATACTTCAGCTAATGTCAGAGCGATGCTTTGAAAAAGAGGAACACGTTCACTGTTTCAGTTTTTGAAATTGCTTGATCACTGTCTCAATACAGAAGCCTTCCACAGGTTGTGAAGTGCCAATGCCATGCCTTCCTTAATAATCACATTATCCTTCTTTAAACGATGTCATTATAGGCGAAAATGTGAAAAAAGATATTCAAACATAGCAAAAATAGCAGATCTACAAGCTCACAACACGTCACGATGTGATGCCTTGGGAGCTTTCTAGATGTAGATCGGCTATTTTCACTATTTTCAAACGATACCATCATACGACTAAGTATAAAATGGTTAAGCAGCATGCTGGGAAAAGTCATTTGTATTACAGTATATAATAATGTCCTACTCTCTTGTTATTTTTGCAGGCTTTGGCAACACTGACGACTAATCGATTCATGCGAATAAAGTATATGCTGAACTCTGGAATAAAAGGTGAATATGTGATGGCTTAGCAGAATCCTTCTTGTGAGAATACGAGTCAGCAGGGAGCTACATTATTTTAAGCGTCTCCATGTACAAGTTCTCTTTCTATATTTGGGTGCTCCTCCTGCATCCCCCACATACATGATCCCTCTGGAGTGTCTGGCAACATGTTTTTCCCATAGTTCTATGTATACATGTGTGCGGGGTCATCTTTATTTGTCATGTGGGCACTCTCATATCAACCCTGTGGTTCCCAGACACAAGTGGAGTGGTGTGACCAACAGGAGCAGGCAAGATGGTAAGAAAAATGAAGCATAAAGCCTAGTTCAGGCCAAAGATCTGCACAGAGACAAGACAAGAGGCTTTTTCCCCCCCAGCTTTTTTTAACAAAAAAGATAATTTGGGAAAATATGATCCCAACAGTCAGAATTTATACTATCTCGGATGCAATGCATTTAAAATGTTAATATTCATCCATCCATTGTCCTGTGATTGTAGAAACACTTCTGGGACTTATGTACTGTAGATTAGATATCTGTTGGAAAGAGTTTAAAGTCGGGTAGACATGATGTATGCTTGGTTCGGTTTGGAGTATGTCATATTGGATACATTTTATCTGTTGTTCATCAAATGTTTTCTCAATGTACATCCTCTCCAGAGTACAGTGATGGAAAATGTATCAAACCACAACTGGTCAGTTGCGGTTTCCATAGAAATGTGAAATCTGATGTTATTCACGATACACATTAACCACATGAACTCTGGCGTCCCGATACTGGGGCAAACATTCAGTGGTAACAGCCAATACAAGCTCACGATGCGCTGTGCTGCGACAAGTAGTGAGCATATAGATACACTATTTTTGGCAAAAAAAAATAGTTTTGAGGGAAAAAAGGAGCGGGCCTAGTATAGAGCCCTGCATAGAGGACACTGACCAACTACTGTAAGTACCCTATATAGGGTTTTAAGTGGTTAAAATCCAAATATTAATCTAACTAACTAACTATGTAATAATTTATGTTAGATCCATGTATCTGTTTTGCAGATCAAGAGGTCACTTTGAGTTGAATCTGACAGGTTGTTTAAGGAGTACCGCTCTATAGCATGGCCATATCTATAGACATATACAAATACAGATATAAAGAATGATAAAAGTGGAATGCTTACATTAATGTAGTTGGGGCATGGAGCAACCTGTGTACCTCTAAATGCATGATGAGGTGAAATTTTACACGAACCAGAGGAAAGCCATATGCTTTCTGGATGTTCCAAGATAACTCACATCTCTCACTCCAGCCAAAATGTACATAGCCTTTAGCTTACATAACCAGATCACAGAGGATGCGACTCTTAAATGGCAATGCATTCTCACAGAGATGTACAGATAGCTGTACGCTACAGTGCATGAAACTGAAAAACCAAATGCATGAATTGTAAGATAGTGTCTACATGCTTCCACTAAAAAATGATAGGGCTTCACGTTAATGGTCGATTCTACATTTTCTCAGAGCTTGGTTGATAAATCTCTGTTCTCTGACAGGAATCTTTGTTGTTGAAGAGCGAGAGAGAGAGAGAGAGAGAGAGAGAGTATCATTTTCCCTGACCATGCATGCCAACATTTTTTGGACTTAGGGCATGTCCCACTTTACTAGGAGGAACGCCAAGCCTAAGGACAGGAACAAAACCTTCTACACAAAATCCCAATATTTATCACCTATACAAGGATGGATTAGTTGCCAGACTCCTATCGTTCTACAACATAATACAGTACTTTGCAGACTTTGTAGTTTGTGTTTATAAGTGTTATCGTGTGACAACATCAACTGAAGACTTTATCCAACAATCTTAAAACAAACCATTTCCCAAATCCAAACATAACAATGTTCAATTTACTGCACATTTTCAGATGTCAAACTGGGCCCCAGAAGTCCATTTCTTGAAATGTGTTCCATTTTCATAAAGCATAGCCTAATGAATTACAACTGATATCGACTTCCTTCCTAAATATTAGCAAACACATTTTAGAAAGGGCAAATCATGGCCCGGACGGTTAGCGTAACCGTCTGGGCACCTAGGCTGGTAAGCCTGACAGCGTGTCGCGGGTTCAACTCCCGTTCCCGATGACCTTTGCTGCGTGTCACCCCCCCATCTCTCTCCCCATTTCCCGTCAGTCTACTTTCCTACAATAAAGGCAGAAACGCCCCAAAATTTGGAAACACCTCATTTGGAAAGAGGGTTTTTGTTCAGTCATCATGGTAGCTGCGGATTTCCCCAAAACTCTTTGGAATTTAATAAGAAGTATAATGGGCTGGCGTAAGTAATGTAAACTCCACCTTTTAACTAAAGGAATACTTTGTACAAATCCATATACAGTACACTACTTAGATTCACACACGTTTACCTTGTCCTTACCGATTATAATAGCTTTAAATCTGGAGGTTCAGATCTTCAATCTTTGATCGAGGGGGTCTGATGGTAGACAGTGTTATACTGTACTATATTAGAGTGGAAACAATTGGAATTGATTGGGTAATCCAGTTTCCTTCAATACGTCAAATTACAGAGCCGTCCTTCACCTAATCACTGTGGTCTTGGACAGTGCATTTAATCCAGACAGCCACAGTAGCCTGTATGGTGGACTGTTGTTTGTAATGCCATGGTATGAAGGAGGAGGAATGCTGTTATTGATTCCATCAGTCAGTGTTAGGATTAGTTACACGTACTGCAGAAGGCCTAAAATGGCTGTAGTTGGCAGACATACTACTGGGTGGCATTCTCAGTAAATGGGATGGAAAAATAACCAGCTGCTTAGGTATGCTGGGTGCTTTCCCTTAGCTTCTTTGTTGTATTCTCTATGCAGTCATACACATAAGCCTGTCGTTACACACCAACACCGTGCCCAAATATTATTCCATCCTTTCCTCTGTAAATTGTGTTTGATAATGTGCATGCATGGTCAGGCTTTCTTTGTATTCATCTATAGTGCGGCCAATGCCTCCCCTTGCTTCCTTACATACTGTATGACTAGTGTCCAACAGTGCAGTGATCCATCACAGAGGAGGTGTTCTTGTTATCTGCTGCTGATGTATGGCCTTGGACTAGACTGTCCCAAGCTCAGTGCTGCACTTGAGAATAGAAGTTGTGTGCACAGTGCAGGGATAAACTCGAACTCTGAGAGTATAAACATGTTTTGTTTTGGGGAGTTTTACACTCAAATTTCAATTAACATTAAGGATTTTACTGTGTAGGCTACCCTAATGGAATTGTGCTCTGACAAATTCGTCCTGTCCCCAGGATTATGTCAAATTATTCTTTAAATAATGGTATAATATGATATAATAGTGATATTAAAGCACTCAAGTCAAAATTAAGTGAATTTCAATATAATATTTTGTATCACTTCAGTTGGTTACACTACTTTTTAGTTTTGTTCTGCCGCAAACGAAAGACAGACATGTATGGATAATAAAACATATTTTAATTTCAACACTTTTCTGGACAAATGGTGCAAGAAAATGCAATGGTACCAACATTTTCGGCCACAATTGTATGTGTAGCCTAGTTATTATAAAATAAATTGTGTTGTATATTGTATGATTCCTTGTACATTATCTTCTTCAAAGAAGCTAGAGACTGCTGGTGTTGAACAACCAATAGAGCATTGTGTTGAATGAAAGTAGCCTATGTCATTTGCTTTTGAATTCAATAGTCACTGTCAAAGTTCTTTCAGTTCTCAGAACGGTCGGATATCAAAATACAATACATAGTTAAAATGCCTACTGCATTTCTGCTAAGGATTCTGTGAAAGGTAATTTTGGTACGACTACACACCACAAGGCAGATATTTATAGATGTCTATGTATTGTAGCCTATGGCCAGAGATCAGAATTCATGGCATATTACTGTATGCCCTTCTTTCTCAATGTGGCCAGAATGGTTTCATTTAACTTCAACAATTGGACAGTTTTACAGATGTTAAACAGATGTCCAAAGTTTAACATGTACATGTAGACAGATCACCTCAAAATGTACTGTTCATTTGTCTCCCTTCAGAGTCACCACATAATAAATTACTCGTTAATCTCAATATAATCAACTTTAATGTTATTTAGAGTAAGGGTTCAACAGGCTACTCAATCACTGTACATTTTCCAGTTCCAAATATACCTTATCTCATTTCTGTCCTGCTTAAGTTAATCCAGTTTGAGTTGATGTTTAGCAGATAGCAGCCTTCTTATCATGACTAGGGGTTATTACAGCATTAATGGAGGTATATGATCAACACAGAGGTTGCCCCAACATGGGCTGTGGAGATAATGCTGCCATTGTATGATGTGATGAATGTGTTTGACTGCACCGTTCTACTACTGTACCAGTGTACCATGCAGACACAGAGGAGGAGAGGGGAGTCCATAGATGACAACAGTATGAAAGTATTTCCTTTTGACTCAACAGTATTTTCTTCTGAAGCACAGCTCTTCTCTTCATTCCTCTGTCCACCCATGTCTATTGAAACGTAATCAGGCCAGCAGCAGTCATGGCAGGAGTGGTCTGTCAGGGACTGTTTGACCAAGACTCCCCATTCTGCTTGTCATACATACTAAGATAAATGGATGTCTGACGGTCTTTTCTCAGATAACAGGACCAAGCAATGACGTTTATTGTGCGAGCGCACACACGTGCACAGACACGTACACACACACACACACACACACACACACACACACACACACACACACACACACACACACACACACACACACACACACACACACACACACACACACACACACACACACACACACAATAAACAAGGGTACAATAAACAAGGAAGTTCATATCACAAGAAATAAACAAGCCATAATTGATTTTGTTTCTTTTTTAACACCACAAAGACAATGAATGTGAGATTTGATGGGAATTATCGTCTCTTATATACTGTATAAGTGCTTCAATGACTGATGACAGCATGTACTGTATACACAGAGAACATGGTGTTTGTGTGGGCTGTCTGCTAACCCCTATGTCACTCTCACCCACACACTATCTCCCTTGTCCTAAAGAAAAGACCACAGCAGGAATGAAATTAGAGAGGGGAGATAGATGGTCAACGATGAGTATATTTCATGTAAACATGTTAAGAATAATCTAGATAACAGTTCACTCTGATTGAGGTTATATTTGGGACACATTTATATATAGATTTTCTTAATATCCCAAATACACAAACAAATTTCACACTTCTTTACACCTGTAAACCTGTGATGTGACAATGACGTTGATTCTGAAGTCTGATTCTGTTCTATTACTATTGACCACATCAACCACATTTTCTAAATCATTCAACATTTGTCTGTCCATCTGTGTGTCCGTCTCTCCGTCTATGAACTGCTAATCTCCGGCACCGTTGACCCGATCAACGTGAAACTGTGCACATACACGCCCACATTTTTCACTTCGCCCTGTTATAGCGCCACCAGGAGGCCGATCTTTGCAAAACAATTTACTTATTACTCCTAGAGATTTTGTCCAAGCATCACGCAAATCTGTACACACACAGTATCTCTATAGTCATGTGATAAAGACAGATCTGTCTGATTTCTCATATTGGCTAAGATTGGCTTCCAAAGTTTGCAGGAGTGGTCCGTTTTGAACAAAATGCCTCAAATCATGAACGCACTGTGCGATTGCCGTGAAACTTTGCACCCACATTCCCACTAGGCCAAGGTAGAAATTAGCCTGGTAAAGCCCCTCCCTCCGGAATTCTCATTTCCATTTGATTAATGCAAATGAGATTTCCGGAAGGGGGGGGGGGTTTACCAGTCTAGGAAGAAATGCCACCCTACATTTTTTCAAATCAGCCTCATGGTGGTGCTATAACAGGCCGATTGGCGTTTTTACGATTGCCGTAAAACTTGCACACACACTCCTTAGAGGCCAAGGAAAAACCTCTGCCTTAGAGGCCAAGGGAAAACCTCTGCATTTTTCACCTCAGCCTTTTATAGAGCCACCCGGAGGCAAAGTTTTTCTAAAAACACATAAAAACACCAAACATCACGCAAATCAGTACACAATTTCGCTATTTGTCCTACAACAAAGTATAGTACTTAAGTGGTTAAAACATAACTAAAATAGATGAGATGAGGTGTTTACATTCTTTGGTATCTGGTTTGTTTCAGGACATTCCAGCAATCACTTTTGGGTCCCCGATAATCAGGATATGATAATATTGTTTATAATTATCAGGATGTCTCATTCTAGAAATAGCAAACCAATAGTGTTTACATGTGGCAAATACAAAGTGTTATTGGAATAATGTGAAAGCACACTGACCCACAGTCAAGAGAGTGAAGAGTACTGCTGGATGCTGCTGAGGCTTTCAAAATACACAAATTTGAGGATCGAGGAATTGAGGAATTCACAGATTAAACTTTCGCAAAAAACAAGCTAGGCTATTTATTTCACAGTACGAATGTGCTGTTCTGACACAGGTTTACTTGTGTTGTTGCCACTGTTTGTTTAATATGGAGCACTGTCATGAGGGAGGGAGATAGACAGAGAGAGAGAGAGAGAGAGAGAGAGAGAGAGAGAGAAAGAGAGAGAGAGAGAGAGAGAGATGGAGAAAGAGAGCAGACAAGGGGGAGAGAATTAGAAGTGGGTGGGTGGTCTGGTTCTACTGATGCCTTCTCTGTGTTCACTCATATTAAGTGTGACCCAATTAAAGTAAGTGCTACAATGTGACTAGGGAGCAAAGTGTTCCACTGACTGCACTACTAAAAAAATACACTGTGCAAACAAACAAGCCAGTTTAACAGGACCCTTCTCTTGCACCACAATCTGCAAGGCTGTTAAGAGGGTGGTCAGTGTGTTCCTTTGAGTGGACGTCGTGGCTCAAGCACAATCTAAACATTACATAACTAACACAAACATACATGTTACTTGCTTGTGCTGGGTTTTTTATACTTCTATCATTTTGTATTAATGTGGCCGCAATGTTTCCTGAATGCTTTCAATCAAATGTCACTCTAGCTCCAGCACTGTATAATATAGGCCTACGTGCGTGCTAAATGAATTGACACACGGCACACGCATGCCGTGTGCGCGCGCACACGCACACACACACACACACACACACACACACACACACACACACACACACACACACACACACACACACACACACACACACACACACACACACACACACACACACACACACACACACTTCAGCTTTAATATGTATTCATGTACTGTACTTTGTTCCTCTAAAAACACACTTTTTGACAAATCTCATCCTTAATGGTCCTTTCCAGTAAATTTGACATGACACTGAAAAAAGTAAAACACACATTGACTGACCCCATATAAACTGGAAAGGGGACAGAATGACCCCTCTATCCCCTTGCGACTTTCATGTGTGTCTCTTTCATATGCAACAAGCTGCTAATTGAGATGAATGCTCTGTCATATTTCGATTCAGACACTCCTCCTTTTCGATGTACAGTCTCTGTGTATTTTACAGCTAACAAGACATGGCATGTGTCCGTCGCAGGCCAAAGTAAACGATATTGTTCTGTACCGAGTAAAGTCGGGCCGAGTCCAAACTCACAGCAAGTGTCCTGATCTCAGTCCAGCAGGCGGTTCCCACACAATGTCTCCAAGGCCCACTTGCCAAACTGTATTTTACTACTGGCAGCCAGAGGAACAGGCCTGGATACCCTCAAGGGTGCAACAGGTCCTTGGTGCCTAGCCAAAAGTGCACTGAGCAGGGCTGAGACAGTCCACTGAGGTGCCTGAGATGAACTGCCAGGGCTGTACAGAGTTATGACAGCTGGAGTGGTGGTAGGTACTGTGGATCAGAGTTTTACTGACATATGTGAATTACAGATGGTGGCTGCACACTGTGCTCTCTGATGCTGTGCTGTTATGAAAAGATGCTTCAAAATCAATGATTCCTAGAAGAATGAAAATCAATATGTCACCTCACTATGCCTCTATCTGCATTTCTCTGCAAGACATTCACACACTCACTTGTTTTGGTTGACATGACACCACACAATGCTGCATGTGTATTGTAATAATAATACATGAGAGAAAATAAGGGCTAAAAACTAAGCAAAATGTGAGTTGGGAGTGAGTTCCATAGGGAACTCTGAGGGCCTTGTCACCACAGGTTGTTGAGGGCATAGTTTTGAGTGGAGCAGGTGAAGGAGTCTAAACAAATTATGAGGACTTCAGATTTGCAGCAGTTTAGTTTCAGGAAGTTTGTTTGCATCCCTGTTTTAATGTCAGTCAGGCAGTGATGGTTTTGGACAGGAAGTAAAGCTGTGTGTCATCAGCATAGCAAAGGAACCAGAGGCCGTGACAGCAAATTATCTGTCCAAGAGGGAGCATGTATATAGGATCCATAGGGAAGATGACCAAGCCTTGAGGTACACTGTGGGTAACAGGAGTTGTGAATGACTGGCAGTTGTTTATGGAGACGAATTGATGTCTGTCAGAGAGGTATGATTAAAACCAGGAGAGGGCAGTGTCAGTGTTCGTAAAACTGTTATAATTGTAATTGTCAGTGATGCCAAAGGTGTATTCAAGGCAAGAGATGAGTGTGGAATGGTTAATGGTATCAAAGGCTGCACTGGTGTTGAGGAGGATTAGGATTTTGAGTGAACTAGCTGGTGTCAGCGGAAAGCAGAATGTCATTTGTCACTTTGACGAGGCCAGTGTCTGTGCTGTGTTTGGAGCAGAAACCAGATTGAAATTGTTCATAGAGGTTGTTTGTTTCCAGATATGTGGTGATTTCGCTAGCAATCACAAGTTTTTTGTACTTAATATTGCCTATACATTTATTTCATGATGTAAGGGCAAATGTAATCTTAAACTTCACAGAACTTTATTAATTCCGCTAGGGACAATAGGCTGAGGAAGACACTCCATCCCGAACATTTCAAATGTTGTCTTGTTGTGGTGGTGCTATACCGAGCCGCTTTGCATTTTGACCTATAATTCTTGAACCGTAGGTCATGCAATTAGTTTTTACCCCCCTTGGATTCCTTGGACCATGGTCCAAGGAATCCAAGGGGGGGAAAAACCATATCAGTGGCAGTTGTTTATTTCGATTCATTGACGTCTGTCAGAGGTAGGATCTGAACCAATAGAGGGCAGTGTCAGTCAAGGAAGGCGTGAGATGAGTGTAGAATGGTTAATAGAGAACCGAAGTCTGACATCACTGCCACTAGAAGCCGCTAACCCCCTGGGTCAAGGAGTTATTGAAAATCCCATAGGGAAATCTTAGATTGCGTCATATAACAGCCAGGCGATTTTACTCATATGGATATGAAGCATCAGCTGACGGTGAAAAAGTACTCCGTTATCCAAAGAGTAAGAGTAAAAAGAAATCTCCAAACACGATTTAAAATGTAACTCAATATCATAAACGACACAGAGTCACATACCTGACAGAATCGCGGCCCTCGCAGGCCCAGGTTTGGAAAACTGACGCAATCTAAGATTTCCCTGTGGGATTTTCAATTGAAAAAATACTTCCGTGACCCACGGGTGGCGGGAGTGACGTCAGGACTTCGGTACTATGAAAAAGGCAGCACTGAGGATGTTGAATAGACTGGTGTCAGAGGAAAGCAGAAGGTCATTTGTCACATTAATGCAGCTTGTTTGTGCTGTGTTTGGAGTAGAAACTGGATTAAAATTGTTCATAGAGGTCATTTGTTTCCAAATACGTGGTGATTTGACTAGCAATGATACGTTCCAACGCGTTGTCTCCACGAATAATCTTTAACGACACATTCCACGCTGCTGGAAATAATTGACCTCTGAACAATCCCGATTTGATTCAACTTCAAATATCTTTTTTAATTCCTCTAGGGATAATTTGTTTCCAGAAGCTTGTAACGGAGAAACAAAGTAACATATTGTACAATGTACAAACAAACAAACAAAATCAGTGCCCTCTGCTGTTTTTCACTTTTGCATTTTACTCTGGGGGGGGCCATTAACTGGCCCCATGCTCACTGGAAACCGGGGTTTGGACATGCCTTCAGACCTCTACTTCCGGTGGTGCGCCTATGTTTTCATTCCCACTAACAATATTTCTCCACGGAACACTAACACCATTTATTTTCTCCCAAAGAACATGGATCGTTTTGGTTATAAGCCCACTTGTTTCTATGATGAAAGAACAAGTTAAAATGTGAATTTCTTTCCGTGGTTTTGTCGGCTTCGAGGACGCTATTGTTAAATGAGTTTCGGTTTGTTTTCAGTGGGTGGCGGTGAAATTTCCATGGTAACGCGAGCTCCAACAATCAGACACGTTGCTACTACACATTAGGATTGTGGGTAGTGGCATCACAAATTAAACATCTCCTTCTTAAAACGAGATTCATTGCATTCAAACATGTGTCATCTACAGGAGCATATAGCTCCTTTTACAACCAGGACCCTCGAGGGAAGGCTACATTAAATGGTTAAGACATTACAGCTGATAATACAATACTCTATAGTCTATGGATAAAATGAGATGTTTACTTCTGACACCAGACTGTCAAGCTGTCACTTTTTGTAGTCATCATAGGAAATGGCCTTTTCATTACATATCCTCCCCAAACCGAAACACGCATAAGAAAACACAGTCTTTACTTTAAGTATATCTCCTACTCTCCTATTGGCAAAAGGTAAAACCTACCTACAAGAATTACAGGTTTTAAGTTATCTGTTGAGTGCAGCAGGAGATACTTTAGTTGAGCTACAGGAAATCAAAGATTGGAATAGATATTTCTAGCATCCTTGAAATCATGTTTTATGAGATAATTAAATAGGGCTATAGGCTACTGTACTGTATATGAAAACATTTTCATGAAGAAAATTAAAGTATGCCGAGGAAATCTCTGCTGGATATGTTTAGGTCAAAGTATACGAAAACCTGGAAACATACAGTACAGACTGATACCTACACACACTCCTGTCCATACTGTATGTTTACTTTTATCATTACTAGAGGTTCGGGCCGCTACACACACACACACACACACACACACACACACACACACACACACACACACACACACACACACACACACACACACACACACACACACACACACACACACACACACACACACACACACACACACACACACACACACACACACACACACACACACACACACACACATACACACTCTTGCCTCAGGTGCATAAATATATGATGTGTTGAATCCATCTTGCTTTTATCTGTACTTGATTCGTGTATTTGGTTTCTCAGTAAAGGACAAACCTGTCCACTGCACTGTAGATACATTTGACTGGACTTTACACAGACTGAATTCCCTGTGCAGAACAGTAAGGGGAGGTCATAGGTCAGATGGACTCACAGAGGAAGTACATTAACATGCTTTATGGGCCATGCAGCATGCGCAAGGCTCTGATATATGGTGGAGTTTCACTGGGGCCTGCTGTGAACCCCGATACCATGTGTACAGATCTAATTGGATGGAACGGTGATGACAGCAAGTCATTAAATCAGATGTATAAACATGGCTTCTGACTCAACTGTGTCTACTCACGGGTCCTCCCTCAGCAGGTGCTGGATCTGTGATAATAAACCCATAAAGGGCTGTGATCTTTCTTCATTGTCAGCCTGTATACAAGGGTTTTATTGTTTACAAGTTCACATAGTATAGTATATTTTCCTGTCCATTGTCTCATTTCATGTGTAGGCTATAATAATCAATACCAAATGTACAGTATCTATGTGTGCAATGTAGACCAGGATCCCAAAAGGGAACTGGGTCACATGGTTTAGGCCTATTTATTTATTTTAGTTAGTTAGTTAGTTAGTTAGTTAGTTAGTTGGTTAGTTGGTTAGTTGGTTAGTAGGTGCAATACTATTGTTTCCTTGGCAACTGAACTTGTGTCTTCTTCATTATAGTCAGTGTATGCAATACAGTTTCATTGGTCATTTATTGGTAACTGGAGCGGTCACACCCAAACCTACTCTGCCCCATTTTTTTCTCTGAACACTCTTAGCACTTAGGGAATAAGTGTTAGGCATAGTTTTACTGAAGTTAAGTTTAGGAATAAGGTTACATTTAGGCATAGTTTTACTGAGGTTAAGTTTTGGAATGAAGGTTAGATTTAGGCATAGTTTTACTGAAGTTAAGTTTAGGAATAAGGTTAGATTTAGGCATAGTTTTACTGAGGTTAAGTTTAGGAATAAGGTTAGATTTAGGCATAGTTTTACTGAGGTTAAGTTTAGGAATAAGGTTAGATTTAGGCATAGTTTTACTGGGTGCATTTCGCCTTTCCGACGTTAACGAACCCTATACCTAACCCTAACCCTAACCGCACGCGGAAGCCACTAGTCGGAGTGGCGAGATGTCGGAATGGAAGGAGCACCCCAGTTTTACTGAGGTTAAGTTTAGGAATACCTGGTGTTGAGAGCCGACCGGCCGCCGGAATTTTTGACCGGGGCGAGTAGATTTGGGGGACGACCGTTCTTGTATTAATTTTAATGCCTTTCATTTTTATCAGGTTGTTATACAGACAGAAGAGAATAGAGAGGGGATGACAGCCAATATTTGCTCACATCTTGAAAAGCTAGTTAATCATTTGATATAAGGTCTGCTAGCAGCTGTGATGCTGAGTCACAGGAAAACCAACAATACAAAATGGCCACATGTGCCGACTGCCACCGTGTATTAAATAAGTATGTTAAGAATGTTCGCTGACAAGTGTCATAAATCAAGGGGGAACTTTCCCACTGAACCACATCAGAACAAATAGATCACATCAGAACTCTAATTCCCCACCAGCCTTTATGTAAATATACAGAGAGGAAGAAGAAGAACGAAGACTGGTGAGAGAATGAAGGATGATGGGAGGGAGTGGAATGGGAGATGCTCCATAAAGAACAACTGGTGGTGCTTTAAGAAATACCATACGACCATACTGAGACCTTTAAATTAGACCACACCATTTAACAGTGTTATTTAACAAAACGTAATAGTCTAAGAGCCCCGCTAGCAGCCCCTAGAGGCTGTAGCCTACTGCTCTTTACACCCCATTAGACCAAAGTGGTTTGAACTGACCGAAACTGGCATCCTCACAGGCCCATGTTCCAACTACTAGTGAGGCTCAGGCCTGAGGATGGTGGTAGAGGCTACATCATGGGGTCCCTCAAATGGTTAAGGGCCATCCACCATGCTCAGAAAGTGTGCTCAGCGATTAACATGGCAATAGGACCATTTGAACTGCAAATTGTCAATGATAGAGGAAAGGCCCAGGGCTCACCAAATTTACTGTGAGCAAAAAAGCTCACAGAAAATGTCATGGTAATCCAACCGCCAGTAGTTTTTCAGATGTGTTATTACGGAACAGAATGACAGACCTAGACAGTATTTCTGCCATCTAACCATCAAGGTGAATAATGAAGCCAGCTAGCTTATTACTGTGGTCGCTGCGGTCTAACATGGAACCAAGACATACATTGGGAGAGGTAATATGTTGAGATTACAATTGAGTGGATACAGTAGAGGAAGAAGCAGCTATATATCATATTATGATGAATGGCATTGATGGTAATTTTACCTGATTGGGACTACAGTTGTGGACAATAACATTTGTCAAATGGATGAGGTACTATAAGTAGCTTTGTTGAGATGTGGTTGGTTAATGATGGACTGGGAATGAGAGCAGGTATTGCTGCACATTACTGTGACCATTCCAAAAGCTGTCACACTCTGGGAAAAGTTCTTCATTTAACATGGCAGCACATAAAATAGAAGCAAGTTTATACGAGCAATTAACTTACACACTTTCCCTCCTCATAAATTGTGATTCTGTCCCCTTAACCCAAATAAACGGCATAAACAGTTTCCATATGTGGTTATTTAGTGGATAGGCAGGAATGCATGGCATCTTAAGAGATGGTATACCAAGCCAAGTTGAGTGTGACCGTCTGATATAGCCACTATTAAAGAACAACTGATTTGCCATTCTTTCTATATATAATTTGGTAGCATGTTTATCAAAAGTGCCCCTGGGCTACTCATTGTATTAATGGGGCAATTAAAACAGATCTGTGAGGGAAAAAAAGAAGAAAAAACAGACTTTGAGGAGCCTACAACATGAGAGGGGGTTGCAATACTGAGCAAGAGGAATACACACACCAGAGGTGTTGCCATGCATGATGTGACCCAATACAACAACCTTCCTGTCACAGCCATGGGTCACAACATGGCCACAACCCGAGGACTTCAACAACAACCACAACACAAAATAAACTGATTTAGTTTGGCAATTTTTATTCCAAAACCAAAAACAATTTCACTGAATATGATTTGTTCTCGCACAAGTTGGCACAACCTTTTGGGCCCAAATACAACATAGCAACAGCCTGAATACATAAGTCTACACAGCATAGCACATAAATGTACAGAAGAAGGGTGCCTACCTTTTTGTAGTTATCTCTGTCTCTGTGCAATACAAGTCCTTGATCAGTTCAGTAAAAGCAGCAATTAATTCTCAAAACACGTCACAGTGAGATGATTATTGGGAAATAGACTAGATTTCTTTGGCTATTGCAGATGTAATATCGTCACTGCTCATGAAGTTTTTGAACTGATCCATCTCCTCCACAAAATCTAATGCAAAGTCTCTAGAATAATGTTACTTTTTCCTGGAGATTAGCAGTGGTTGCGCGTAATTAGTTCTTGGCATGATTCAGGCCATTTCTTCGCCCAGTTGGTTCAGACTTGACGTCACATAATTTCTCCCCAGTAATAGTATGCAGCAGGATATCTTCTGTAGGAATCCTCTCCTAGCCTGGTAAACCCCCCTCCCTCCGGAAAGCTTCTTCCATTTCACAGAGTCAGGTTAATCC
Source organism: Gymnoscopelus microlampas (assembly GCF_963454915.1). Taxonomy (NCBI): domain Eukaryota; kingdom Metazoa; phylum Chordata; class Actinopteri; order Myctophiformes; family Myctophidae; genus Gymnoscopelus; species Gymnoscopelus microlampas. The sequence continues at coordinate 18,486,079 of NC_139939.1, forward strand.
TCTCCAACTTTAGAAGGAACTATTCAGGCGAACAGTGTAGAAGGCCTTTACTTCAGCTGTCAATGCTTGGTCTGTAGCTATTATACTTTGGTTGGTGAATAATGTTCTGAGTGAGTTGGAGGGTGCGTTCGGAAATACAGCACTGAGCGCACTGGCCAATACAAACTAATAGGCGAGTCGCGAGTGTGCTCCGGTGTGTAATTTCCGAGCGCACCCGGAGAGGTAACTGGTGCTGGTTAGCTACTTGCTGTTTCAGCCAACACAAGTTTGAAAAATCCGGAATATCTGTGTCTGTAGTTCACTTATCTTGAGAACCATTCGACCGACCAACTTCAAATTCGGCGCACACGTCGCAGACGACCCGAGGGAGCTGATAGGCGGATGTCCACAACCGCCAGAAAAGGCTCTGACCATGGCCCAAATGAGCCAATTGATTGCCATGGCAACCCCAACCTAAGTCTCATTTGGCAAATTCCCCACACCTGCTATTTGATTACTTAATCAGTATACTTTCCACAGTCAGTTTGCACTCTTCAGACATTCCCCACAGACAGACATACGGTTACAACGGGTATAACAATAACACTGACTGTGTAAAAGCTTTTGACATGACATGATGATTCAAATTAAAACACGTGATCATGCAGTGATGATGAAACTTCCTCCTGACACCCAGTGTGCCTTACTGTACTAATATATATGACTAGTGCAAATTGTGGCACAAACACAGCCATCCATTTAATTTGATTGATTATTAAAAAGTGAAGTCTGATCCTGGGGGAATTTGATGCAACCTAACAAGCAAAGCATGACGTCCTTTTGTGGAAGGAATCTGGGCCATGAAGGAAATCAGTGATAACCATCATTTCATCACAATAATAAAGAAAAACAGCAGTTGGCTGTGACTCGAGTCACAGGATCCTGTCACAAGTGTATATATATGCACGCACGCACGCACGCACGCACGCACGCACACACACACACAGACAGACAGACAGACAGACAGACAGACTGACTGACTGATTCCAAGACCTGATTTGGACTTCGTCGTACGTCAGTCACGTGCCGGAAATAGCAGATCTACAAGATTACGTGTGGCATCGGCAACGAAAGCTTAGTTGTAGATCGGCAATTTCCTGTACACAATGACGTAGTACTACGAAGCATAAATCAGGCCTAAAAGTTATATACATTTTAAAAAGTCCTGTCCTGGGGCCCCTAGCAGGTCCATGGGGTACAGTCCAGGAGAGCCCGTTCATAAATCGGCCCCACATAGAGGCATTTTGAACATGGGTGGTCCCACTGACAATCAAACTTCTAACCCTAGCAGTGTTAATAACCTATACTATCCAGTGACCTCAGGACCATAAAGTTGCAACCACAAATGTTTTAGCCCAGGAAACTGAAAAATGCACAGTTGAAATATCCCCGATCTAATCCCACAGAGCAGCAGGCAGGGTAAGTTTATGAATACTGGCACACTCAAATAAACCATACCATTCTAATGCCACGCAAATGCCCCTCAAACTAAAACAGCTAAAAACAATACAGATGTAAAAATTCAACAGTTTAAACTGTTTTTGGTTTGATAATACACAAATAGGTATCAAAATCACAGATGAATTCCTTGTCACTTAGTCTCCCTCTATCTTTTACTTTAATACATGACTCCTCAGAGTACATAAACACATATGTGTAACAGAAATATACAGTATATCCTGCCTTTATGAGAGTGAATCCTAATCTAATTATAAAGAGGAGAACACTGACATCTAGTGGGTGTGACACAGACTTTTAAGTTGACACGTAAACTTGTCTGTTTTATCAAGTCATTATTATCCTGACCTTTGCATAGAGATATACTATCATGCTTTGTTTTGATTGGTGTAATATATGACTTGTGAAAACACTAACAGGATAGTGACTGTCCATCTGGGGCAGACAGTCAAATTAAGCAGTGTGAGGTTATCAAGATATAACCCTTGCACCCACACTCTACTGAATGAAGTGAAAAATAAATGATTTCCCTTGAGGTGAATTACATTCCTCAATGGGGAGGTCTACGAAACATTCCTCTTTCTCTCTATATATCTCTCAGTGGCCAGCTATAGAATACTGTCTCCAAATTGTGTCTGGTGGGGCTATATTACATTAGGACAGTTCAGAAGTTGCCTGTAAGTTATCAATTACAGAAATGTATATAATATAATACATTGTCTTTCAAAAAATGTCCAATAATCAACTAAACTTTAATTGCATTGTCCTATATGGCACACTCACTGTGCTGAGTACCTCATTCATAATAACCCATACATACCCAATATTCCCCACTTCAACTCCATGTCCAATACAGTCAACTCATCAAGGGCTACAACTATCAATTATCCTCTTATTCCTCGATTATTCTATGTTTAAAGTTTTCATTAATTGAATAATTGAAAGTTTTTTCAAATAATCAACTAAATTGATTAGTTTGATTAACCACTTAGGCCATGTTTTATACTTCGTAGTACAACGGTGTCGAGCTAAAAATAGCTCAAATAGCCGATCTACAAACTCACACACTTTGTGAGCTTGTAGATCTGATATTTTTACATATCAATGATTTGATTAATATTGATTAGTATCATGATTTATATATACAATTCATCGATTAACTGTTACACACCTAAACTCATCATTTAAAAGATGGGAGACAGAATACTGTTAGACCTCTGTATGTCAGTACCAATTAGTTTACAACCTACAGTGATGTTCCAAAGTGAACTGAAGCATAAGGACAGTGAAGAATGGTCTCTTTGTCACAGTATTTGTACTTGGCAGTCACGATGCATACAGGCAGCTAGACCCTGGACCTGTGAACCATGTCTGCCTCAGTCTAATTATTTACAAAGATTTGCTCATAGTGGTTTATTTTTGTGATTTGGCTTGCTGCACTCTTGTCCCAAAACCACATGAATCAAACAGTGATGAACATGAAGATAGTGGAACTACAAAACACCAGGGGAGCACATATCAACAGTGACTGTGGTGCAAGTTTTCTGGAGGCAATCTACTGATTGAAAATGTTTATAAACAGAATTCCATATGAAGGGATTTTAAGGTTATTAGTTCAGCCACGAAACAACTGTGAAACTGCTAAGTGCTAAGTGATGTCTCTTGTGCATGACAAGAGACTGAGGTACTCTGCCTTACTTTAATTTGTTTAGATAGTTTTTCTCCCTTATGTATATTTTATAGTGTTAGTTCTGCTTTGACATATACCTTTTCTTATAATTATCTATTTTGTAACTGCAATTTGCGGAAGCTTAGACGGACAATAATTTCACCCATTCCTTTACACCTGTAAACTTGTGATGCTGAAAATAAACTTGGAATTTGAAACTGTTGTATGGCACTCTCTGTATATGTTAGCATGTCTGCAATGTCTCAATACATTGCATCATTGTCAAATTGTCAGTCAGACCATGAAACTTCATATTGGATCTACTTCATATATTGGATCTCTTAGTATCTGACACATACTGTAGTGCAATTTCATGGTTAAATGTCAAGTTCAATAAGATACATGAATTAACACATTGTCATGCATAACTTCTGAACTATTCATAGAAGGCTGAGGTCATCTGATGATGGGCCTCATGGCTCAGTACAAGTTCAGATAGCCCTTGTTCTGCAAGCAAAATTACTTTCAAAAACATAGTCCAGGTTTTCATGGTCATGAACAAATGTTGCATTCTACACAGCAAGGATAATAGCATAATTGCGTCATCAAATTGCATTGCTTGGATTGAGTTTTCTTTTTCACTATGATGCACCTTATGTATATTTCATTTTGATATTGTCAGACTTTTTCCTTGAATTCTTTCTCCAATTTCTTATGGCAACATTTTGCTGCAACTCATTAGGAGCTTGTACAGTATATGAAAACGGATTTCACCCACTATATACACTTAAGTAAAAAGTAAGAATAAAACATGTATACCTGAAAATGTTAAGAAAACACCTTTTGTAACAACTGGTACAGTTCAACTTTAACTTCTTAGATGTCAAGTATTTGGTGATGGTGCCCTTCATGGTAAACTGGGACAACACTCAAAAGCCCTAGTACCAGCCTCCACCCCCACTAGCGTCTCCCTCCCTCCCCTAACAGTCCCTCAAAAATGGAGAGAATAGTAAACAGGGGGTGTGGAGGAGTGAGAGAGGGGTCCAACTTGAAGTGAGGGGGTGACAAAGGAGGGGAACGTTTCCACGGCGACTGAGTCAAGCTGATTGAGTCACATGGTTCTGGGGTCTATTGAAACCAGGGAGAGAGGCTTGGAGCTCTGTCTCAGTTCATGGTGTTGGAAGCCAATGGCAGCAACATGAGTGGGAATCAACAGGACCACACCACTGCGGTAGCAAAGGATTATATGAACAGGACTGGAGGTCTGGGATTCACTGACCAGCAGATGAATGGAGCTCTGTTTGGTCTGTTACAGAAATTCATGTTTTAAATGTTTGTTTTTAATCTATCAAGAAATGTTTGCTTGAGGTTACTATGTAATTTTCTTGCGCTTAAACAAGTTGGCATATTTGCTCCAGGTTCTAAGAGTAACAGATAAAGCCGGCCAACAGTTGAAAAGGAATAACATCTTACTACAGTACACTTAGGTGGATAAAACCATGTTCTTTTCAACACATTTTTGAATGCCATGAAAAGTTACTGACTTTACATACATGCAAAGTAGCCAGATGTTGTTACTTACTCATTTTTATTTTGAACTGAATCATTTACAGACAGTACTCTGTTTCATCTAATTGGAACTCCGGTCTTCTTTTCTCTCAGAGTTCAAGGTATTTAACATCGTCATCACTGCCCTGGCATTGTGTATCCTCTGCTCTACTGGCCTGTACTGTGTCACTGTCTGCTACAACCGCAACAAGTGAGCATTTCATTTCATTTGGCAAGCAAGTGCCATTCTTGCTCGACACCAAAAAACAAAACATCAGAAAGTTTACAGAGTTTCGATTGTCAGTCAGTTTAGAACAACAGCTCTGCCTGGTATGTACAGTTTTTTCAATTACATTTTTCATTTATATTGTTTTGGAAAATACATTTTAGAGATTAAAATAAAATCAGAAAAGTTATTTAAAAAACATGGCCCCCACACATATAAGGACAATATCAGTCACCAGAACAAAGTACAGGTGTTTTCGATGAATCTATCATGGTTAAAATGGAGTTTGATGAAATCCATATCAAATACTGAATCAAGCAACTTAAAAACTGTCTGGGGTGCTCTCAAAAGCCAGAGTAGATGTTAAAATGACCCCAAACATGTTTGAAAGTGAAATATCCCTTTAAGCCCTTGGCGTACAATGAATAGTGAAAATAGTCGATCTACAAGCGCGGCTAGGTTGTAGATCTGATATTTTTGATTATGACATGCCCAAAATAGAGACACCAGGTTGAAAGTGGCTAAGCGAGTCGTCTTCTCCATTTCAGGCAACTGAAGAGAGCTCACATGTATGAGAGTGCAGTGACACGGGATGGCCCGGTGAGCCCTGTGGCGGTCAAAGCGGTGAAGAGGTCCACCAGTTTCATGAACCCCTTTGCCCTCTTCAGAAAATCTGAACGGGCCCGGGACAATTCCAAAATCTATTTCATCTACAGTAACCCCCTGCCTATAGGACTGGAGGAAGAGGAGACTACTAGAGTCTCCTGTGGCCTGGAGGACCAGGCTGCACTTCCGCAGCCACCGTCGTTTCAGGAATACGCCAAAGACCCTGCTAGTGGCATCATCCTGGACCCTCCGATATTTTACATGCAGCTTTAGTGGAACAGTGAGAGGAATGCATGGCTGATAGAATGTACACAATTCACACATTCATTTCAATTCAACAGTTACGTTTTTCTAAATTTTTCATTTAATTCATGTATATTCATAAAACCGGCGACATGGTGCGCTTTACAAAAGAAGCAGAGCGTGAAAGACAGGTACGACCAGAAAACAAACGATTATCACTGCAGAGCTGTCGATCGTTCTCCCGGGCAACAGGATTGTTTGGTAAAGAGTCAGTCACTGATTTATCTTCAGGCGATTGGCTGGGTCTCCCGCATCATCCACTCGAGTGCCTCCCTCCGACCCTGCTTCTCCAGCTCTGCTCCCACGGTCTCCCGGCACTGCCTGTGGTACTCGTTCACCCAGTCACACTGCAGGACCGCAATACAGAGCGTCAGGTGCCAGCACACTAAGGCCACAACTATTGATTACCGGTATTTTTCTTAGGGATTACTCTATGGATTACTTTTTCGATTAGTACTTTTCTTTTTGTTCTTTTTCTATAATACAGTATATCAATGAATCACCAGGAAAACTACAAAGGTTGTTGATTTAAAAGATTTTTTTATGATCAACTAAATTGATTACTCTGATTAACCACTTAAAGGAGTAGTTCACCCAAAACATTACTTCTTTTCTATTAATTACAAAATCCATGAAGCATTGAATTCATGGATTCATGTAATTGATAGAAAAAACGTTATTTTTTGGATGAACTATTCCTTTAAGCCCATGTTTATACTTAGTTGTACAACGGTGTGGTGCAAAAATACCCAAAACAGCCAATCTACAAGCTCAGAGCTGGTAGATTGAAAAATATTTGGACTTTTGAAAAGTTTTGAAAAAGTTTAAATTCAATTCAATCGAGTAGTTTGATTAATTGTTGCACCCCTACAGCAAACCATTAACAGAACTGTGATGTGTGTCCGATGGCAATAGAAGGTCAATATGTAGGCCTACAGTAGAGGATTTTTATATACAGTAAGTCATCTGAAGCTTTTAAATGTTTGTATTTGGTTCGTAACAATGGTCAAATGCAGAGTATTTTATGTACAAATGCTCACAATATAGAATGCGGATAAGATTCTGTTTGACACATTAGTTTTAGTGCATTAAATAAAGTAAATACAAAATTGTGGTTTAGTGCTGGAGGTATGTGGTATTACGTATAAATACTAATTTAACAAAATAATAGTGGAAATGTCTCACCTCTTTCTTTGTGAGCAACTCTGTGTTCATCATTTTCACTTGGATGGGGACCAGGGTAAGAGGATCGAATGTCAGACTGCCTCTGTTTCTGTAATTGTACTGAAGACATAAAAACAAAAACAGTATTATAAGTCCTTATTCAATCTAAAGGTGATTACTTAAATCAGATGCTTCCACGTAAGTGTAGTATCCATGTGTAGGATAAACAATTAACACCTATAAGGCCATCCATCTAAAATCCATGGCTTCACCGATTGTGAATTTTTCTGGCCGCTATATTTTCCAAAAGTGATCTCAGTGTGCATTTGGTAACAAAGACTGTTCAGACAGTCATGTATTCATTCAGTCATATTTATTGTATTAACGAATGCAAATTAAAAAATTCTCCATACACAATACAGTGAGCCTGGTAAACTTGTAAAAATGAAACATTAATCCTAAAGTTAAATAGTTAAGTTGTGTGTCACACCTTGGATTTAGTTGGCACAACGAGGACCACATTTTCAATTCTTATGCCAAAAGATCCATCTTCATAGTACCCAGGTTCTAGAAAAACAAAACATATAGGCTTTTATGATATTTAATAGACATTCACTCATTTGCTTGCGTACAAAGTACTCATATAGTCAATTAAAACTTTTTGTATTATAGTTGTCCTGCATATACGGCAATAATAATGTGTGATGGTCACAAAATCGAAAGGCACACCTGGACTTGCTCCACGGCCCACCGTTTGGCAAGCACTGGTGTGCGGTATGTGCAGTATGTGGTACAATATGTGTGTGTTAGGACATACCATCGCTGACGATCATGCCAGCCTCCAGAGGCTCGTCAGCAAACGTCTTGTAGCTGATCCCGCATGGCCCCTCGTGTACGTTGAGGAAGCAGCCCACGCCGTGTCCTGTGCCATGCAGGTAGTCCAGTCCTGACTCCCACAGTGCCGCACGAGCAAACGAATCCAACAAGTGACCTGTGGAGATGGGTGAAAAGAAAAGTGCAGGCAGAGAGAACAGGGATTATACTTCATCTACTATGAAGATGAAGTATAATCTGCTATGCAGATTACTATTGCTATGCAGAAAACAACTCATGCGTTTCAAAGAGCCTTATCTGTTGATGGAGCGGAAAGCTTGTTGCAAAAGAAATGCTATGAAACAATGCAATGCGGTTGAGACGGCATCCAACAATGGAATGCAATACGTGTACTTCAAAAGGGTACAGTACCTTTGGTTCCATTGGGGAAAACCGCAGCACTGACAGCTATGTGTCCCTTCAGCACATAGGTGAAGCATTCCTACATCACAAACACGGGTTTATTAAAAACATGGCTGATGCCAGCAATTCACAATCAGAATCTGTTCATTGGACAGGTATGTTCACAAACGAGGAATATTACTTCTATATTTGACTTCTCACATAGAAGAAAAAGTAAGAAAGAAAGAATAATATATACAGCAAATGAGAGGGGGGGAAATATACTGTAATAGAGCAGCATAAAAAAGTATGAAATATGTATGGAAGTAAACATTTGAATAATAACAAGTATTACAAATGTAATCTGAAAATCTTGGATAGAACAATATGAAGAAATACACTCGCTACACTGACAGCATAGCAAGTGACAGATCCTGATAAAAAAAAGTAAAGTGAAATTGCAGTTAGACCTTAATGGCACACTCTCAGGAAGTTACCGTAGTTACCTTTTCAAAAGCAGAGGGGGTTCCAAAGTGCATGGTACGGGTGACATCTGTGGTTCCATCACTGTAATGAAAGGATGATAAACACTGGTTCAAATTGAAACACACTACTTTTATTTAATGTTTTTGATACATGACAGTGGTCTACATAATCATTTAGTCTTATGAATAATGACTGATTTAATGCTTACGTGTACTGAGCTCCAGAGTCTAACAGATAAACTTCATTCAAAGACAATGTTCTGTTGGTTTCAGGCAGGGGTCTACAGGAGAGAAAACAGGCAGACATTCAAAGCAGAGCCATCCAAGGCACTCATTGATTATACATTGTGATAAAGTGACTGACCTGTAATGTATGATTGCTCCATTTGGACCAACACTGGAGATGGAGGGGAAACTGAGGCCGACAAAATCTTTCTGCTGACTAAAAAGACACGTTATCCTTTCAGAAAATGTTTCAAAGCAGTAGTACATTTACATGACCAATAGAGGGCGGCATGACTACAAAAGACTGGCAATCAAGGTTTGTCATCTTGATATTTCAGTGTAGCCCCTGCTAAAACATGGTAGACAATACCATACAATACAACTATATAACATGACCAATCACATTCAAAATTCCTGAGTTAATTGCGTATGCCTCAGCCCATGTGTTCCCTCTATCTAATTCAACATTCTAAAATTAGATTAAAATTAGATTAAACATTCAGATTAATATTATACAGTAGCATGGACAGTCCTGTTATGTTCACCTTAGATGAACTCAAATAGATTGAACCAGTTAAACTAGATACCCAACTGAAGGCAGTGAAAATGGAAACCCCACCTGCGGAATTCCTCAGCCTTATCAGCAGCGGAAATCTCAGTCACTGTGCCTTTTGGGATCTATGAACCGAAAAACACAGGTCTGATGTGATGCCATTGTCACGTAATGATTTTTTTTTCATGGGAGTAAACGGAGTATTAGAAAGAAATTACCTCTTTTTCGAGCCAAGCAAATAGTTCGCAAAGCGCAACTGCATCCTTGATCTGTATAAGGAAATAAGTAAATAAAGAAATAAGGAAATAAGGAACTGTCATGACACTTTATATGGCCAGAGTTTTAGCCAGAGTTTACAGAGATTTCACAACCTAAATGATTAGATATCAGGTCCGCTGACTGATCTGGATTTTAAGGCAGTACAAAGGTTCTTACATGTGCATTTCTCATGCCTTGAATCTCAGAGGTATTCTTGACTGCCTTGGCAAGGCAGAGTGGAGTGTAGGGGATAGGGGCGCGGTGAACCTAGAAAAGATTAGGAGAAAACATTTCCATTTGTAAGACTTTAGAAAGAAACATTGTCTCTAGTATTATAGATAAGCTCTTGAATTTCTGTATCCACAATGTTAGACAAGTAACAAACAGGTCTAAACGGGGCTAAAACCATAGTGCACAGTTAACCCATTTAGACCTGAGGACGATTCTAAAAACGCCTTCTAAATTCTGAATTAAGTTTTCTGAAAAACTTCAAATATGTATTCAAAAATTAAAAAAAAAGATATGTTGGTATATAGTGTACATACTGTAGCAACAGAAACCCCAAAAGGGGTTCCCGTCTTGAAAGGGGTTCCCGTCCAAAATGGGTTAAAGGGATATTTCACTTTTAAAATAAAATTGGGTAATTTTATCGTGTACTCAGGCTTTTGTAAGCCCCTCAGACAGTTTTTAAGTTGTTTAATTCAGTATTTAGATATTTGATATTCATTTTATCAAACACGCCCCCTTCCTATACAAACAAAATGTTAGATTAATCAAAAATACCCCTCCTTGGTTCTGGTGACTCATCCTGCCCTCCAAATACGTGAGGGGGCCGTGTTTTTTTTTATTTTTATGAAAAAAGTAATTGAATGAATATCAAATACCTAAATACTGAATCAAGCAACTTAAACACTGTTCGGGGTGCTGCCAAAAGCCTGAGTAGACGATAAAATGAAACAAAAATATTTTGAAAGTGAAATATCCCTTTAATCGATATAACAAAGAATAGCACTAATTATCTGAATATGAGAATGTATAATATATAAGAATGTTTTTGAGAACCTAGTGAGAAACCAGCACGTGAAAACAAACAAATAATAGAGAAATAACATAACACACAACAAGGTAGAATGAAAAATAAAGTACAAGCGATTCAAACAGCTGCTCTCTCTTACCTTGGGGATAACTTGTGTGAGGGCACAACTGGCTTTGTCACAGATCCACACTTTGTCCTTGGGGCCCAGGGAGGCGCAGATGGCCTGGAGCTCAGCGTGGACGGATTCATAAGGGTGCGTTTTGATGCTCAGCTCAGGCTTACTGGGGGAGTCCAACTGCAGGTGGAGCCTCGCCGTTGGATCAGCCAGCCTCTTCAGGTCCACAAACAGTCTGCACATCACAGGGGTTCAGTTAGTCCCCGATTCAGAATGTACACAGTAAAAGCCTCAGTGTTAATTGAACTCAGTGTATGTTTCTACACTCTCATCGTTAGAAAGTGGATACATTAAAACTGAGGATTTCACTCAGACCCAAAAATGTGGCCTCGGTCAGGCTATACAACTGACAGCGAGGTGCCCTTGAGCAGGACATTTGACTAACCACTGCGGCACTACATTAAAAAACTATTATAGTGTATATATTATACTGAATAGCAGCGTGTAACAGCCACCAACCTATAACCCAGGTCTGATGGCAAGTCATCTTCTCTTATATTATATACATAGTTACAGTTCTGTACTTGTTCTCTACCCTTACCTGTATCTATGTTTCATCCATACTGCGGTGCTGCTATGACAACTGAATTTCCAGAGATTAATAAAAGGTCTGTCTATCTATCTAACGGTCTAATTCTTAGCTTTTGTTCTTTTTTTTACACATAAAATATGATCAATCAAAACAGAAAAAAGAAACAGGAAAACAGAATGGTAATCAGAAAAACTCTTGACAATGCTATGAGAATGGTACATTATATTATTTTACCTTATTGTGCTCAACCCCACAATAGCGTATGCAAAGAACACAGGGTTATACTCGATGTCTGAACCACGGAGGTTGAAAAGCCCTGGGGAAAGGAAAAATGCAATATTGAAAAACATTATAGCATTTTATTTTTGTGCATTTTTAAATGGCGTAAATGAATGGTGATTTAAGTGCTCACATGCTTTGTCCTTTCATTATGATACAAAACGTTTGTGTTGGGACTCAATTTGAAGGAAATCTTTACATTTATTTTAGGTGGAGTGGAAAGGTGTGTACTTTTCTTTTGTGAAAACCAGTCTATTTACAAATGTATTACAGTATGTCAAACCTGAAAACAAACTCATTGGTATAGGATATCACTGCTATTAATAGACCACCAACCACCCACTCATCCTACATGGGTCCCCCTCAAGGTAACCCCAAAATGGAACCCTCTTGTCCAAATGTGACCTGATGGCAATCAAAATCACCATTGTTCTAACACTCAAGCTAACCAATCAGGCACAAGTGCTCATTAATCCATGTTAACAAGGTGCTTAGACGGGCATTTCGAGAGACACCCTTGCACCCTGGGGTCCTTGGATCGTGATCAGATATCAACATTGACTTATACAATATGGGCCACAATATATGGGGGGAAACAATGTGCAGAGATACTTCCTCGGCCTACTGGCACGAGAAATTTGATGCTGATGAGTCCAGTCGTTTGAGAGATTAGTCCTGGACACACACACACACACACACACACACACACACACACACACACACACACACACACACACACACACACACACACACACACACACACACACACACACACACACACACACACACACACACACACACACACACACACACACACACACACACACACACACACACACACGTTTCCCATACAAACAAAGTTTAAGCCCTAAAACTAAAGCACTGGTCTCAAACTAACTTTCTTTGTATATTTTCCATAAATTCTTCATCAGAAATGGCAAAAGATCAGTGTGCAGGTAACCGTACATGCAATGTCGTCCAGGGCTGTGGCAACAAACCAGGAGATTTTCCTTTCGGTCATCTTGGCTCGGAGGGCTGTAATCTTGTCTTGCCAAGACATACCTGTGGGAAAAAGTCACAGTATTTGCGATGTAATGGGTGTCTTTATCCAAAGCAACTTAGAGTGCCGTGAGAGCATTCATATTAAGCAAGCTCAACTGGAGTCAAATGCTCAACCTTGGTTACATTAGCGTCTTCATTTGTAAGTTACTGTTATTTACATAAAACAACTCAGCATTTCATAAAATAACTGTGTCAAGTTCTGTTATCCCCTGCAGGGACAGCAGAAAGTAAAAGAGAGATTTCATCAATGTCATCGGCACAGCAAGCTGAAATGTCTCTGTAAGCAAGGAAGGAACTCAAAACGTCAAACTTGGACTACAATTTGCTGCCATCATCACAGTTGCTGCAGATGGTGTGGTAGAATTCACAGGTATGGGGACACGACAACAAATCTACATATATCTGTCTGAATATAGGGCTGTCACGATTACAAATTTAAGTTGACGATTAATCATCACTCAAATAATTGCGATTAACGATTTAATTGTGTTTCTGTCGTTGACAATTAATGGAACATTATGAATTAAAATTACATTTCTGTTTAGCTTTTAGCTTTCGTAAACAAAGTTGCACAGGGCAGATATGACAAATAAATAGCCGATCTATAAGCTCAAAACGTGTCGCGACGCGTTTTGAGCTTATAGATCTGCTATTTCCACTATTTTTGACATTTTTCGAAAACGTATGACATTTTCTAACATGGACTTGATTATGACGATTAAAACGATTATGCAAAAATAATTGCGATTATATAAAATAATTGCGAGACGATTATGTAATAATTGTGACACGCCTATCTGAATATGTACCATAAATGCGCTAACACTAACCGGTATACTCCAATCCCAAGGTGATGAGCTGTGTACTGGGTCTAGTAGGGCGGTCCTCCCATACAACATCTATCAGGTTATCCTGCACTGTAACCAGAGAGTGACCTGCACTGCTCAGAGCCTTGGACATGTTCTTCCACTGGTCTGAAATAAGCACACAATTAAGTTCAAATAAAATATCTCTGTTAAGTCTAATACAGCATGTGTTTGCAATGTAGATATGTACTGTATGGACGTGCAAGGGTGTGCATTATTTGTGGTATCAGTCTTCAGAGCTTTAACTGTATGAATAATGGTGTAGTAGGAATGATGACTTAACAACAGTTCGGGGAGGGTTTGGGGGGTTTGCTACCCACCTGCAGCTATGATCCAGGGGTCCACGCCAACTTTGGAGTTCTCAGGCAAGATACTGATCAGCCAGTCCTCCTGAGTTGGAGTCTCCTTCAATCCTAGATGTGACAAACATTATACAGTAACGCCTAATTTATACTTCTGCGACAATGTGTCACACAGAAATTACATGAGACATGGCATTTATAGTGTGCTGTTACTATACAGTAGCAAACAAAAGCAAAATACACATGGAGAAACAACAGAGGACCGATCAAAACATGGTAGATTGTTTTGATAAAATGTGATCTCAAACTACGTGTTTGCACACGAGGAGAGAGCAAATCAGAAATGTAAGACGGAGCAAGACCCGACATGGCCTTGTATGTCATGAGTAAAATATTTAAATGTCAAAAGGCGAACCGGAGCATTCCTGCAGGAGGATGACTTCATGTGCGTGATGGTTGTCCGAAGGGTTTCTAAAGACATTTTCTTGAAGGAGGAAAAGGAGCCACTGAGGAAGTTCAAGGCTAGCTTTACTTTGTTGGAGTTAGTTAAAAGAGATTGGGTGTTGGCCATGTGATTTGATAAAATAAAATGTCCTAGTAAAGAAAGTTAAAAATTAAAAACAGTCAGGAGAAGCAGGCATGACACTGTGGCCTCAGGGCAGATAATTATTTTTTAGGGCAGGCAGCCAAACTGTGGGGCAACGGCAGCCATGGCCTTCATGGCCTCCCTGAAATTCCTGCCCTGGTTTGTACCCATAAATATTCAAAATATTCTGAAAGATAGTGGGGCATCAATATTTTTGACAAAGAAATGGGCAAGATAAACACCTGTCTAGATGTTTTGCAGATGATACTAATCACTATACTTAAACACTTAAACCCTATAGTTCACATGGGTCCCCCACCCCCCTATAGGGGTCTACACACGGTCCCCTCCTTTTTTCCCCCCCTCTACACCAACTGTCTTTGCTGAAAATAGCCGATCTACAAGCTCACAACACGTCACAACACAATGCGTTGGGAGCTTGTAGCCAAAAGCCGAAAGTTTGCCAATTATGACATGCCCAGGAAAGGCATGCTAGGGTTCACTATGTTAAGAGCTGAACAGAGTTGAACTTTACCCATCTTCATGAGTGTCCAGTTGTTGTCCATCTGCTGACTGGCCTGAAGAAAGTAGCGTCCATCTGTCCACATGGCTGCATGCTGCTCTGTCACAATGGCCGTGCCTAGCAGAGAGCACACACAACTACTGCAGGAAACTCACTTTTTACAGCAACCTATCTAATTAGCTGGGAGTTGGAAAGTTCTGTTACAACAGTCAGTTTCGAACTTGCACTGTAATTGGCTGAGAGGTATTCTAACGATCTCTCGATATAGCACTCCAAACTCATCCACCATGTTTACCTTGCCTGTAACCTAGCAACTGCTTCCTCCACCTTATAGTTTAAATATTATTAGGGCTGGGACTCGATTAAAAAAAGAATCTAATTAATTAGAGGCTTTGTAATTAATTAATCTAAATTAATCGCATGTTTAATCGCATATCAATATTTGACCTGAGAAGCAATTCATTTTCAGTTAAAACAGATTTTGGTATATGAGTGAATCAATGAGTGAATACATAAGTTTAAGCAACAAAAAATTGTTCTGCACACAACCGTGTTTTTATCCACGCTTCCATCAGAGAGTTTTTTAAATCTAAATTTCCCATCCACTGGGCCAAGCAAAGCAGTCTGATCGGCTTCTTGTCCCATTGCGTGCACTGGGGTGTGTTGGCTGTTAGTTGGTGCTCTGGTATGATCGGTACGCCTGAAACTCGTCCAGTGAGATTCTGGACGAGTGAGGGGTTCTGTGGTGCAGATAATGACATTGGTGTAATGATCTATGGCGCGAGGCCAACCCTAGCCTGGTACAAGGGCAAGACTCCAAGCAACCAGCAACAAACGGGTCCTGGTTGCTTGGAAGTCTATCTCTTGGTTTCCTGGTGGTAACAGAATATTCCTACGTGAGCCAACAATGGTAAAACTTCCACCGATATTATTTCTCTTCCTCTTCCTCAGAGCTCAGAAGTATAGTGTGCAAAATGTCCCAGTGCCCTCAGACATAAACGCCCTCACAGATAGGGAGATGGCTGATTTTGTGATAACTGCTTTAGGTCAGAAACCTTTAGGAATAGATAACACAGCGTTCACCAGTTGAAAAAGTTTTTTTTTTTTTTTCCTTGTCACATTATATTCTTCACATTGTCCCACTGAAAATGTGATCCTTAGTACTAGAATATCGCCCGTATTTATTTCACTTGAGCCAACAGTTGTGTAAACGCACATGCTGGTGCATACAGTATATTGACAAACAAGCAAACAGGTCAGGTTTGCACACGCACACACACACACACACACACACACACACACACACACACACACACACACACACACACACACACACACACACACACACACACACACACACACACACACACACACACACACACACACACACACACACACACACACACACACACAGAGAACAGCACCTGCAGAGCCATTGAATCCGCAGATGAATTCACGTCTGCAGTCACATGGTGCAATGTATTCACTCTGAGATAGGGAGATGGGATAGAGAAGGAGAAAAAAAATAATTGTCATTAATAATCAGCTTTGAGTGGTCAAAGCTTGATTGGTTCTTAATTACTTCATCTGCTGCTCTTCACACATCACGCTTTGTAGATGAAGAGGAGGAGAAATGCGATAAATGATCTGTAAAGGGTATAATTTATTCTAAAGTTCAGACAAACACTTCAGTAGTGTTTGCTTATCAGAGGTGACTGAGGATATGCACAAGCAGCAATATAATAAACTATATAATACAGAAAATAAGCTGGAAAAAAGGCCAAGCACATTTACACTGTCCACCTTTTTACATTAAAACCTGTGAGAAATTACCAAAAGGCGACTGCAGTGCATAAGGCGGCTGCCTCAAGGTCCCTCAAAAGTTGAGAATAGTTTACCATTTTGTGAAATGCGCATATGTGGGTAGCTGTTTATCAACTGACCAATAACAATAAATTGTGTCAGTTGTCTCGAGATTGCTGGCTCAAACTTCTGCAACAGGACTTCAAACTGCCCCTTGCTTAGCCTGAAGTAAGCTTTAAAACGAGCTTCTTCTAGATGCCACTCCTGGACGAGGTTGTGATACAATACGTCCCGTATAGCTGTCAGTGCACACCCGACTACAACCGGCATCCTCCTCCTCCCCTGGCTTAAAAAACTGGCAAAGCTTGCGCAATTTTTCTCCTCATGTTAGTTGACATGGCCATGACGATATGAGCAAAAGTATTAGGCAAAATACAAGGCTAAAGTGCAAGGTCAATAGTCTGACCTGATGGTCTCTCTAAATTGCACAAGCAATGTTGTTACGGAAGCAAAATGTACATTGCGCAATCCCCCCATTTTATTGTTTTTTTTTAGCATAAAAAGGAAGTAGATTGTACAAACATGCCACCCTCAAGAGTTCCTTCCAACCCTGACATGTGGATGTGTGTGTGAGACATGTTACTAAACCTGATGTGCGTCCCCAGATGGAACAATGTAGGCCTGGATGGGCTCAGCGAAGTATTTTCCATTCTTCATCACCTGGCGAAGCTGTCTGAGCAGCTCCACTGAGATCTTTGGAGACATGATCTTGTCTGGATGAAAAAAGACAACGTTTCATTCTGTTATATTACTGTTACTGTTATCTTACGTTGGTGTTAGCTAGTCCGCAATATTATTATTATTAATATCATTATTATTACTACTATTCATTTACTTTTTTTTGTATGGGAAGAAAGAAAACAAAAAAAGGGGGGGGGGGGGGTGCATACCTGATAATATATTGCATTAAAATGTGATTTTATGATGTGTACACTCCTTTTGAAAATACAGGGGGAAAAAAATATTAATTCTAGTCGCCAGTGGTGGGATGCACTTAGAAAAGGAGATAAGGAAATGGTCTTCATGACTTACACACAAGTTACCGTATAAGTCAAAGCTTTAAGGCTGAGGCAGAACTGAAACCTAAAACCATTGTACCCATATACTGGCTTAGAATGAAACGAAAGTTAACATGTACAAGCTCACAATGCATTGTGATCTTGTAGATCTGCTATTTTCACATAGTCGACAGTATATAGGGTTAAAGTGGTTAAACTGGTGATATATTATTAAAGGTAGGGTGGTTTTCTTTGGTTAAATTAAGTGTTATATAGAGTACTCATTGCAATTTAGTGTTTTTCGAGTAACAGGTGTCTCCATGTGATTTGGAGGCCCTAGGGCCTCCAAATCACTAAATCTGCCACTGATGCTATACTATATAATAATATAATAAATACTAGTGAGGAGGACAGGAGTGTGCTGCTCGCTGAAGTGAGCCCACAACTATAGAGAATTGTGAATTGAGAACTGTGCCACCAACCGGCACTTTAATTAGGGTGTCCATTGTATCTTCAGATGGTGTCAGTAGAGTGAGTAATGAGGTTTAAAAAATATATATTCTTCACTGTTATTTTTGGGGGACTTATTTATTTCTCGGCATGCTGATCCCAAGATCGCTTGTTACATTGTTAAGGGTTTATAGCTAGAACCTCCTAGCTTTATGACTCTCCCGATGGAGACAGGTAATTGCAATGACGTCCGAACTACAATAAAGATGGCATTGGCAATGGCAACAGATCTAGTGTCTCCAACTTTTGACATTGGCAACCAGTACGTGTCCTACCCGACACCAGGGTCAACATTTCTCAATGGAAGAGCATGGAGACCACCTCCAACCACTGCAGGTGTACTAGTTATATTGTATCAATGAATTTACTCTAATCTGCATTGGTTAAAACTAAAAAGTTGTATTCATGTTAACAATAAGTTACAAATTGAAGCTTTAAGCGTTATAGACAATACAACAATTCTGGTAGGGTCAACTTAAATAGTGGAGGAGTCTAAATGTAAACTTGTTCAGACTTGTGTGGCTCACAGCAGTAAGCAAAATTGCAATCTGGTAATAACGACCAACTTCAAAACACCAATTTCAACCAAATATAGGCCACAAATTGAGCAAAATGCACTTCAGACATAAACTCATCACTATGATTCCGAAAAATAAACAATTATCATAAGATTACCTGTCTCTAGGGAGCCCATGTTGACATCAAGTGACTGGGGGCTAAACTCAACTGTAGCCTGGTAATGAACAGTGACTGTTGCCTAGAATGCCTACCTGTCTTAAAAGCAGAGTTCAAAGTCGCACCCTAGAGTTGTGGATATTTAACCTGTCTCAATAGGCTGATTACACAAAGTCTGAGAGAAGATCTGTGGTTAAACATTAAAGAATTACTTCTGCGGGTAGGCTAAGTCAATCGTGTCCCTGTCCATATTTACGGTAAATCTAGTTTGTAGTAAAATAGCTTTAATCCACAATACAGTTTAAATAATATTAATACATTATTTATGAAGCTGTCCAAAGATAGACCCACTCATTGTCATACCCCAGTGATTCTCAACCTTTTCCATTTCAAAGACCGCCATTGATATGCATTCGGCCACTCTGCATGGACCCCCATTTGATACGATTTTTAACCCTGGGGTGCCAATCTAAAAACACCTGTCCAGTGTACGTTCTTTAGCTGTATTTTCTTGTAATAATCATGACATTGACTACCAAAAAACTCCCATTACTACTGGGAGAAATACAACAATAAGCGAACACAGCAGCAAGATTTGTGAACTGTTGCGATAAAAGAAGGTTAGCCAATGGAATACAACCACCCTTAGGACTACTAACCATTGAGTTTCCCGCACTATCTGTACCGAGTAGACCTCTAGACCTACTGCACATATAAACAGAGCTGCTGCCTTTAAATGTATCGGAGGCCTTTTTTTGTATACTATTTTTCTGCGAATTGTCCCAAAGGTGACTGCAAAATATTGCTGCAATTTGTTTCAAAAATCTTTATACCTGTATAGGTTATACAACATGTATAACAACGCAATCAATGTGACATAGCTCTGTTCAACACTGCTGTACCCCGTCCAACTGGATATACTTTCCCACTTTTATTAAACCGTTTTTATTATGTTTTGACACTTGCTTTGGCAATGTAAGCATGTAAGCATGTTTTCTCGTGCCAATAATAAAGCTCCTTTGAATTGAAATGGAATTGAATTGAGAACCACTGTAGGTATTTGTGATGCACAGCCACCGTCACGTGACCGTCACATCGATGAGCTCCTCCCCCATTGGTTCGCTGCTCTCGGCATGCTATCTATTATTGTTTACAAGTTACCAGCCTGATGGGTTCATTCATGAATGCCTACATTCAGTGCTTAATACATTATGAAGAATCTGTACATTAAAAGTCATAATGGGAAATACCGCACTGTGTACTAACTAGTACGATGGATGGGTAATTGTTTTCAACCAAAAATCGGTCCCCAGCTCCGGGGGCAATTCATAAGTAATTCATTCATGGGGTCGCAGTTTATTTTATTTGTTGGATGTGTAGGTATACGATTTACCGATCTGTACAATTGTATAATTATCTTTGATACATTCATCGTACGAGTTTCATAAACCTTGCATCATAAATAAATATAATCAATGGAGCATATACACCAATCACCAATCCCATACATGTGCAGACTCTTAAATGATGGATTTGTGTTTTAGGTTATTAGATTTTTAGATAGAGACAATTATATATATATTTTTTGTTGAAGTTTTATATTGTAATCAGCAAAATAATTCAGTGTTTTTACTGGCACATGTGATCATGCTGAATGCTGAATAAACAAACACAATATACAGAGACAGGCGTGGACTGAACGTTCCCCCCGTTTGACAACAACAGTCAACATCCCGTTGCTCGTCGCTCGCGGAGCCACGCGACCCGCACAGTTCACCAAACTAAACAAGTTACCTTACATGCAATGGGTGTAAACATGATACAAACAAGTAACCAATATTACCTTTGAAATGCAATTATTTCGTTAAAAAAACACTCTTTTACCACAATGGTGCCTTGTGTTCGTTTACGAAACAACAGGAGGCTGCCATTTAATCGTTGACGTTTCTGGTCACGTGACCGTGGTCTCTGCCAGTAGACTTGGTGGGATCCAGACTCGCCTCGTTTATTGAAATACTCTATGGCAGGGGTCTTCAACAGGGGGTCCGGGACCCCTAGGGGGTCCTCAGAGTTACTACAGGGGGTCCGCCAAATCTTTGTGTGATATGTTTTTTTTTTACCTTAACCACTTGAACCCTAGCATCCCTTTTTCTAAGGAGAACTTTAGCCAAAAAAATAGCAGATCTACAAGCTCACAACACCTCGCAAAGAGGTGTTTGGTGTAGAGGGAAAAAAGAGCAGACCAAGTAAACAAAAAAAAGTTAAATCTGAAACACATTTTTATACAATATAGAGGGGGGTCCCTGCTTCATCTCTCTCTCAGCTAGGGGGTCCTTGGGCTGAAAACGTTGAAGACCCCTGCTCGGATGAACATTGTTGTTTTGTGTGTATCTGTTGTGTGCAGTGGTGGAAAAAGTACTCACATTTTGTACTTAAGTAAAAGTATTAATACTGCAACATAGAAATACTCTGTTACATGTCCGGAATTAAAAATGTATTTGAGAAAACGTACAAAAGTATTGGTATCAAAATGTACTTAAAGTACCCAAAGTAGAAAGTGCTCATTATGCAGAATGTCCCATTGCACAAGTTTTCAAATGTATAACATGTATAAAAATCTTTTGAAAATAGCAGATCTACAAGCTCACAGTCGCGATGCGACGCATTGTGAGCTTGTTGATCGGCTACTTTCAAATAGCCAAGATATATATAGAGCTTATGTGGTTAATTTATGTTTAGTAATACAAATCTAAATCTAAAAAGTAACTTGTAACTAAAGTTTTTAAATAATTGCAGTGGAGTAGAAGTAAAAGTACTGAAAATTGGAAATACTCCAGTAAAGTAAAAATACCTATATAACCTATATAACTGTACTTAAGTACAGTACTTGAGTACATGTACTTAGTTACTTTACACCATTGTGTCGTGTCGTGTGTCCATGATGCAGACATTTATTAACCACAGTAAAGGGGGTTTTAAGTGATGTCTTTGTTAAAATAAGTGTTAAAAAACTGCACAGAAGATGTTGGTGCCAGGGGTCATCAACATGTCCATACATGGACAAACGTGTCTAATACTGTCTATGTCTGTGGGCCATTTTATTTTGTTTTATTTATGTTGAAAAAAATATAGTCTAAATTCTGTTTTTCATGATAATGTAAAAACATACTAATATTCACAATCTAATCTTTGAATTCAAATTGGTTTGAATTAGGGATGCACCGATATACAGTATCGGCCACATATCGGTATTGGCCGATATTTGTCGTTATCGGTCAATATCGGTATTGCCAAATAAAGCTGACATTAACCGATGGCAGTAGGCAGTAGCCGATCTTTATCTGTTGTTGATAAGCATCCATTTTGCGCTGGCTATGTTGGTGTGTTGGTTATCTGCAACCTAACAAGCTGTAGATTCTAAACAGCTATTTCTTATAATGAAGATTTATGTGTTTCCCTGGCACAAAAGGGGGAAATAATAACACCAAAAACGAAATAAGCAAATATCGGTATATCAGTTTCATCTATTGGCTATATTGTTATTTTAAACATCGGTATCGGCCAAGAATTTCCATATCGGTGCATCCCTAGTTTGAATAATTTTGGTGACTCATAAAGTGTCGGGATGACATGCTCTTTAATATGTTGCAGGAGATTTGTGATATCGTTTGATAATAGCTACCTTAGTTCCCTGAAAATAGCAAAATGTGTGTTTAATCCTTTGTTGGAGAAACCTTTTATTTTTTAAGACAATGGATTCATACAGTGGTGTGGTCAGACAATTAAACTGTAGGAAAAGATCAAAAACATCTGTTCAGAAGGAGCTATTTGCTACCAAGGCAAAGGAGCCGGAGGGCAGAACTAGACAAGTAAAGCTGGTTGTCTTTAGTTGAGAGAAAGTGTTTCAAAGTGTCCAATAATGACAACAACTATAATAACACTCCACAATCATAATCCATGGAAACCCTCCATCCACAGCCTGGTGGTCCTCCAACCTAAAAGTTAGCACACCTCTGATCAAAGTTAGGTGCCTTTGCATTAAACTATTGTGACACTGCATTTAATTAAAATCCTGGTATGCCCTTCATTAATCACTCATCATGTCTCTCAAGTTTCCTTGTTCCAGTGTTCCATTGGCATTTTATCCATGACGTTTCCGTGAGAAGCATTTAACATGTAATTACTACGTCTAAGAAATCAAATCAAAAGTAGCTTGTACATTTGCATTCCTTGGACTTTCTCATCAACAGAGAATACCTGATCACCTTAACGGAATCCACAACTAGCTACCATACCTTGCCAAACCAACTTAGCTGGTAGAACTTGATCTCCTTCTGTCCTCAAGTAACACTGTCCTGAAAGCCAGCAATCCCAGCAATCTCTATATAAGGCATATGATGTATAATACGCACCTTTGCAGCTAAGTGTCCCTTTTGCGATGGAAGCACTGTCTGTACTGATGAGCCTCAATCATTATTATCCAAAATAATTAGGATGTTTTTTTTTGGTGGCTAAGTGGCTCAGTAGTTAATGCAGACATACTGTTTTAAAATGTGCAGCACATTGGAATATACCCTATGACACATTAGTGTCAAGAGTAGAGTCCAATATTATTGGTGTGGCTAGGCCACTGTGTTTTTGGTGAGATGATTATTTTGCATGTCCGTGGCAAAAATGATTAATGAAAATGTCCATCACAAGCTGCCATGGTGATGACCCCTGGTTGGAGCGAGTGCAGGGGCTCAAGCTAAACAGACCCATCCATAATAACACACTAATATATGTTCATTTATCATAATAATATACAGGGCAATAATACAAGGCATTTTATGATCCAATGCATTTAAACAGAAACAATTTCAACTGTTCTCATATGTTGTCTGATGTCCACATAAATGGTTAAGCATTGTCTCCAAGCTGTCTTTTTCATGAGACATTTTTATCCCATACATAAGTAGCCTAGTCATAATGACCAGGTGGGTTACATTTCTTAATATCTTTCTAATAAAATGATTTTATCAGTATTATTCAAGGTATTCCTAAGAAAACAGTTTTTGATATCATTTTGAGTTGATCTTTTATCAAATTTTAGTAATTGTAGTTTACTAAAATTAACAACACACTTTCATCATCCTGAGAATGGGAAGTGTGTGTTTGTGTGTGAAGAAAGTGTCACAGTTCCTGGCTTAGCCGATTGGATTTCTAAAGAGGGTCTGTTGAAATATGTCAATTTGAGGAAATGTGTCAACATGAATCTCACAGAGCTCGTGTAAATAAGCAGCACACACAATCATCTGTGCTTCCTGCATTGTCCTTGAGGCAAACAGCACGAAAAGGTTCCTCTTTGCTTGGTCACTGGTGATGAGCACAGAGCATTTAGTGGTCAATCGTCATTGGTACAGAGACATATTTGAAAAAATGGGTTCATGCAGGGTAGTTGGCAGAGGATTTACGTGGCCCAGCAGGGGCCCTGCAGGTCAGGACACCAATTTCACCCAATCAAAGAGAATTCATACAGGATACAGGATAAACAAGTGAATTGGGAAGTGATGAAACAAAGAAAAAATAGCAGAACACTCTAGAATTTAAGCAGATAAATGGTATCTCTCTCCTCATTGGATGAAATTGGCGACCCACCTGAAAATGTATTTTCTGTGCATCATTAATGATAAAGAGATGGGGATACCACTGTTAGTAAACAAACACTATATCGAAACGATTATAGAGAATATAGAGCATTAACAGCCTGGTGGAGAGGTAAAGCCCACAGGCTGTTGGAGCGGCAATTGATGCTGAGGTGCACCACATAGACTCCATATAGATATACTTTGCCTTGGCGATGTTCAGCTTGGCCCGGATTGAGGCGTAGATTCCACACATAGACCGGAGAGCCAGTGGTGACAATGTGGTGTTTATTCCCCTGAGGAGAATTGATAAGCAAAATCTCTACTCTGGTTGCTGTCAAAGTACAGAGGGCGGATACCACTGTTGTTACATTTGTATTCCTTGGACTTTCTCATCAACAGAGAATACCTGATCACCTTAATGGAATCCACAACTAGCTACCATACCTTGTCAAACCAAAAACCAATGGTTTAGCTGGTAGAACTTGATCTCCTTCTGTGCTCAAGTAACACTGTCCTTTGAAAAGCCAGGCAAAACAGCTCACGGAAGAAGGTTCCCATGAAGCCTGGCAGTTTAAGGTGAAAAGACTTTGTTTTCATGTTTGCAATTCGCTTTCACTTGAAACGTCCAGCTAAGCTAACAAAACTTTGAGGTCACCAATGTAGGAACTGCAGGAATAATATGAGTACAACTTCTCTCTTTGAGTACACAGACCGTGCAACTCGTTTATTATTTTCCCCACGACTGCCTAGAGGCACAGCAATATGACATCACCCCAGCTTCCCAGACAGCCCCCAGACAATGTCCACCAAATATCTTGAATTATAAATAAAGTCTCCACACATTCACTACAATATTTCATTCACATCATTCCCGTGGATTTAAACAAAATAGAAATTAATTTATGGATGGTGCAGTGAGTGTGCAAATGCCTAGAGCAATCAACTGATCTACACCAGTGGTACACAAACACACCAGTGTGCGGAGGAACACTGGTGTGCCCTGAAACAAGTCCAGGTGTGCCTTGGGATTTTGAGACAACCACACATTGCAATGTACAAATATACAAAACCTTTCAATGTACCTTAGCAATCCTTTGTGTACATTAATTTCCCAACACAGAGGCAAATTCTATAACCTTAAAAAAATATTTTTCTTACAATCTGGCATCCCCTTCTTACAATTTGGGCATATCCTTATAGGCAAAAATGTTAAAGCTACACTCTGTAACTTTCCTATTCTAGCACAGATTTGAAACCCAGTCTACTGTGCTTACATTTTTACCACTGAGCTACAGTAATAGAGCCTGCCTGCTTGCTCTGGAGAGAAATTGTGTCAAAACAGAAACAGGAATGTGTCAAAGGTTGTGTCCAACCTATACACGTGCTTTAAATATCTCAATAGAAGAGCAGGGAGACCAAATACAACCATATATTAATTAACATACTCAACCATACAGATTTGAGAACATAAAATTGTATTAATTAAGAAAAAATACATAAGAGCTTTAAATGTATTGTATTTTACCCACAATTCTTTCAAAAATAGACTAAATAGAAGATCTACAAGCTTACAACGCATTGCATTGCAACACGTTGTTCAGACAACACAACAGTTCAGACACATTGTGTTGGGGGAAATAAACCCTTTTCCACCTACATTCATCACATCAGGTCACACAGAAAAATATCATCCAAAATGTCATACAGTAGCCTATGTACAATGTGCAAATATGAAAACAAATATCCAACCGCAAACAGAAAATCATTTGCTCTCAGAAATGTATCGCTATATACAATTATCATCACATCACAAATTCCATTAATGCATTCACAGTTTATAGAATGTTGAGTATCCCCAATGGTGGTGCATGATATAGTTGAATCTGCATGTGCGCTACAGCTGAGTCCAAGATGGCAGAATCAAGGCCACAGCTATCACAACAGCCATAAGATATCTTCCAGGTTGGAGCAATAGACCTGCAGCCCCTGGGGACGTCAAATCATACAGATTTAAAGTTAGTCAAGTACTGTATGTAATTCATGTTTCCCAGTAATCTGTAGATCAATTTCACATCTCATCTCAATGGTGTCACTCTTTCTCTCTAGTTAAATGTACAGTAAACTGTTTATGAAAAGTTGCAACGCATTAATCAGCAGGTTCACTAGTACCCAGCATTGCCCGGATCATTGCGTAGGTGAAAAATGCTCTGCCTCCCTCTGGTCTGATATCACACACAACAGAAACTGTTGCTGATCCGGGCACTCATACAAAAAGCGATTTTGATCATTGTGTGACGCCAAGTCGCAGTCTTCAAAGCCTAACAGTACTTGCAGCAAAAGAGACAACTGGGGCGTGGATTCCTTTCTTTGCATCTGCATTCTTTTTGAGGAAGTGGAGTGCCGTGTAATTGATCTATATTCATCTTATTTAGAACAACCAAAAATACTTTCTGATAACATCATGCTGTGTCTACTGTACTTTTCTTCTTGCCCTGTAATCTGTTTTTAACTGCTGTACTCTATTTGGCACCTGAATTTCCCCGGCAGGATCAATATAGGTCTTATCTTATCTTATCAGTTCACATTAAGCATGCAGTATGGTAGTACTATGAACAGCTATAGTTTAACAATGTGTTAACAAAATGTGGGAGCTTTTGGACTCATTATACATGCACTGTATGTATCTATGTTCTGTTGCGGTTACAGTATGAATAAATAAAATAAACATTATAAACATCTGCCATGATTGGCCGTTGCTCGGGGCTCTCTCAAATCTCGTGGAGAGTCGTGGAGAACCTTGTAACCAGGTGTCTCGTCGCTCCAAGAATGCTCATTGTATCCAATAGCCACTGGAAATGAATGGCTGTCGGTCGCTTTGTTGCGTCGCTTTTGGTATGAGTGCAGAGTAACGACAATTTGCGCAGATGTCAACCTTTGTCTAAAAGATGTTGTCTATGTGGATGTCTTTTTATATTTGGCAATGCGGTTACCAAAAAAATAGTGCATACTGTACTTACTTGTGCACAATTCACGTTCCTGGAACAGACCCATCTTCACACTGTTTTTGACTGAGTCCAGTTTTTCCTTGCTGACATCCCCTATAGGAAACACACAATACATGAAAAACAAAGCCAAACAATTATACTTCAGATTAGTAAATTACAATTTTACAGTATGAACAAGTATGTCTAATGATTATACCAAAATCTTGTCCAATATTTAAATAAGTTCCTAAAGCTACAATACCTATCCATTTTGAGGAAACATAAGACTTGAAATTCACAGTTCAATCAAAAACAACTAAATGTCTAACATATGTAATAGCTTCAGTAATGTTCCATATTTAGTTTTATTTTCATATGATGTGGACATGATTCCAAATCATGCCATTGTTGCCATTGTTGACAAATGTCTTGCTGACAAAGCCCCTTTTGCGAAGATCAAATGTATTAGGTGGTCTGACAATGATGTGGAAGTTACATTTAAAGTTCAACCATCAACAATGGACAAAAGGTAGTCAAAACACAAAAGCATTGTGAAACAAAGACACAAAAGTATCAAGGCTGAAATCTACCCCAATGAGTGCTGTGTATCATGTATCATCCATTCCTTTTCTATTCTGTTCTGGTTCTATTGTATTATTGTTTCATGTCAAGTTGTTGCCTTATTGTGTTGTTCTTACTGCCTTGTGATTGTGGCAAATGTTGGTTGTTGCACCATCAATTTGCTTACGTGTGTGTGTGTGTGTGTGTGTGTGTGTGTGTGTGTGTGTGTGTGTGTGTGTGTGTGTGTGTGTGTGCTTGCGTGCGTGCGTGCGTGCGATGTATAGCTGGAATAAGTCAATCTTCTGTCTTTTCAATCACAGTATGAGAGAGGCTGCAGATCACATTGAAATCTGCAGTTTCCAGAGTTTGTAAAATTGCAAACTAACAAACTAGGTTTGAACCCAGTAGACTAAATATAAAGTTTTCCAAGGCCAAGTCAAAGAAGAAACTTTTTTGTTAAAATGTTTTAAAGCACTATATTCTCATTGTAATCATTGCTATGGAGTGTTTGTTCAGTAACAGTCTCCCCATCTCTCCATCTCTTTAATAAACAGAAGAGAGGAGGAGGAGAGAGTACCCATTTATCAATTTTCAATTTGATACATTTTTAAAGTTTCAATTTTGTCTGCTATTGTATTTCTTTGTGTCATCACTTCCAATTTCACTTGTTTATCCTTTATCCTGTGCGAGTTCTCTCTCCCGATTGGATAAAATTGGTATACGGACCTGAAAATGCATTTTCTGTTTTCTAAAGAGCTGGAAAGACAGGGAGACTCATGTTACTGAACAAAAACACTATAGCAATCAATCAGAATATAGAACTATTTAACACTTATTGTAACAAAAAAATATCACTTACCCTACCTACCGGTTAGTCACGCAAGTGTTAAATTACATTTAATGATATTGATTATGATCAGGAGGACAGCCGGGTTAAGAGTCACAACAGTTATGTGAAAAGGATATTTGAGATGTTGAGATGAAATGCAAGATTGTAAACGTAGGGAACACCTTTTACTGACGGGAAAGAAATTATGCCAAAAGGTACAGAGAGGTTGATAGGTAGTTAAATTTATCTGTCCAAGAACAATGGGTCACTGTAAAACATGTGCAAAGACCTCTTAAGATGCAATTGACACAGAGCTGTATTACAGGAAATGCAACAGTGAGGAGCTGGGACTACAGGCATACAGTGATGCAGATTGGGCAGCTGATGTAACGACACGCAGTAGGCGCAGTAGACACAATAACACAACAGGCTATTGTGTCTAAAGTCTAAAGTAGCCCTTTGATTTTGTGGAAATCCAAAAAGCAACCTACTGCACCATTATTCACATACACAGAGTGTATGGCATTAGCCGTAACCACACTATTAGGTATTGACGGTCATTAGTACGCACAACCAAAGGTTTACTTCTCAGGACTCCTCCATGAACGTACTCTGTCACGGAACCTGCGGTCCACAGACTTGGACCTCCTCTCTATCCCTCAAACAAGCAAGAAAACCTTGCGTGACAGAGCCTTCAGTGTGGCAGCCCCTACCCTGTGGAACTCTCTCCCAATAGATTCACCATGTCCCAACACTGCACTCTTTTAAGGCTGCCTTGAAAAGACACCTACTGTATTCTCTCAGGCTTATGGCAAATAGTTGTTTGTTGTTTTGTTTGGTTGTGTTTTTGTTTGTTGGTTGTTCATTGTTTTTGATGTAAAGCGTCCTTGGGTTCATGAAAGGCGCTATATAAATTCAAGCTATTATTATTATTATTATTATTACGAGGTGCAACAGCATTGTAAAAGAACCCTGCAACCAGACAGAGGTGCGAACATGTCAATTTAACACAAAACAAAAACATATCAACAAGGACATACACATAAAGGCCCTTCTACCATCTTAAACCACCACTGCATCAGTTAGTATCCTTAGAAGTTCTTTGAATTATTAATTATTAATTATTATTATAAATATAATCAGAAACAAGAACAGCTAGATGTAAGGTGAGAGTATGATATTTCCCAACAGAACAAATGGTGGCAGACATTATAACAAAGCCTGTGGCGTAAATTGATATAACCCTCTTTTTGGAGGTAAAAAAAAGATACCGGTAGTCTTTTCTCAAATTCACACGTTTCTTATGTGTCAACAGACGTCATCATTTTTATAATGAAACACTTCATTTTACACGAGACCCTTACAGGGGATGAAGAGCTATTGTGTACAATTTTGTGTGAACCATGAAAATGACACACACACACACACACACACACACACACACACACACACACACACACACACACACACACACACACACACACACACACACACACACACACACACACACACACACACACACACACACACACACACACACACACACACACACACACACACACACACACACACTAGCATCAGGCTTCCCAACAATCTTTTTCTTTTTCCTGGGAAGCTTTTCAATTGTCCATTGTCCGGACAGATCCAAGCCTCTTTTGGAAGGGCAGGGTGAACAGAAGGCTCCATAGAAAATGGAAACAACACCTTGAGGTTGACTTATATAGCTCAGGCGTATAGACTTACAGATGCTCCCATGGCTTCAATTGATCTCACACACAAAAACATAATTGCTGTGTCCAAAGCCATTGTATTTGGACAAAGGGTCTGCTGTTGAAGTCTTTGCTCTTCATTTTTGACTGATATTAGAATATCTTGGACATACATTATGTTGTTATGGTCTTTCTTTTTCACTTTTCACTGTACTACTGTAGTACTGTACGCTGTGGAGAGGAGTTTAGATAGCGTAGAGAGACAGGAAACCAAGGGCAGACATTTGAGACATCAGATTCAAACTCAGATCCTACATGGCTGCACCACCAGACATCCCCTACCTGGTGTGATTAATTTAAATTAACTGAAAACTCTGATGTAGGAACAATGAACACTGATGTAATGTTACAGTATGTCACTAAAAATGGCACCAAATACCACTAAAAGGGGGGTTCTTTGGGTCATATTCATAGGGGAACCTACTGTATATAGCACCATTGTCAAATGGTGCTAATATACAGTAGAACCATTAGAGGTGCCTAAACTAAGCTGAGGAACCAGGACCTCTAAAGAACCAAACAAGGGCTGAACAGGTTCTTTGTACGGGGACGCTTTGCGTCGTGTTTGTGTCATATCACTCAGTTAATCAGTTAAGCCACACAGACAGACCGGGACGCACAGACAGACTGTACACACACACAAAATAGTTTATCTGCCGTTTGAGCACAAAAACAACAGTTTTTTTTGTGGTAGGCTAGCAAATTGGCTTATAGCAAAGCACACTCGCCATATAATGGATTATAATAACATGGCCGAAATAGCAATGATAATTGAGCTGCCCCTTTACACTGTCTGCCACTGGGTGGAAGATAGGGTCCTTAGTGTTAATTTAAATCTGTACAAATGGAACCAAATGGACCCTTCGGAGTTAGATTAACTGTGATTTTACTAGACCCTACTCGGGAACGATGCAAATTAGAAATGCATGCCCCACCCAGTTATGCAATGTTTTATTTATGCACATATTTGGAGATTTGTCTGTGTTCCTTTTATGCCCATATAATATGCAGATATCTGTATCTGTCAGTCCTTGTCCCTTTTATTATATTATATTATATATATAGATACTATTGGAGCTATGAGCCATGAGCCACGAGTCATGAGCCATGGCTTGGCTCTCACATTATGAATGCTTGAGCTTGTGCTGGCTGTGTTTTTTGTCGAAACACTACTAAGGAACCTGCTTTGCTTTTATGTTGCACAGATGAGGTGAGTCAACTCTCTCCTTAGCTTAAGCCCTTAATAAGAGTGCTGGATGCCCGTGTTTATAGTCATGGGTCTGAATTTCTTTCCGCACCATTGCAAAAGAATAAGATCAAACTGGTAAGCTAACCAAATTTCTGCATACATAATAATAGTCATAGGGGTGTGATGCTTTGCTGACACACACATTACTAATATATCAACATGCTATTTGTATAATTTCCTGGTAAAAATTCACACAGTTCACCTGGTTCCTGGTGATTGTGTCCAGATTAAGAGGAACGAATGTTCCCCCCTTTTTATGCCACGTGCTATCGTTGGCTTTCAGTATACTGGTTATTTCCATCTACACTGGAATATGCCTGCCCAGTGTGGCATAAACCTACTGAATGGACATTAGTAGGTTGAGTTTTCTTTTTCTTAAGTTCAGAGGTGGACGAAGTACTCGACCCCAGTACTTGAGTAAGAGTACAGACACTCCTGGTCAAATTTACTGCACTACAAGTAAAAGTAGCTCAGTCCAAATGTTACTCAAGTAAAAGTAGAAAAGTAATTGCTTTTAAATATACCTAAGTATTCAAAAGTACATGCTTTGAAAAATATTTCAAGTACAAGTAAAAGTAAAAGTAGAAGTACATTTCTTAATTTTTATATCAATGAATTGCTGTAATGTTTTCACAATGAATGTATAGGACCTTGTAACTCTTGTTTCAGAGAAGTATTGTAACTCTCTGAAACCACCTGCACTGCATGCACTGATGTGCTTGCTTGTAGAACCAACACATTATACAAAGCCTGCAAACGCCATAAAAACATAGAAATGACTGAGGAACCAGAAATAAATGCTTTTACTCCTATACACCCTTACAAGATGTAACAAAGAGGCGAGCGGAGGGGGAAGCCAGAAACACGGCCAGTGTGAGAGCAGAAGTTAGGCCAATTGCATTTTAGGGAAGAAGTCGCAAGTCCTTGCAACAAAACCGTTTTAAGGTCAACCGCACCAATGCAACTCCTTGCAACTGCCATTGGGGGTAATGGTTGCAAGTAGTTGCATGTTGCAAGGAGTTGCAAGGCGAATCATTGGTGTGGCTGTGGAGTGGGCTTAAAAGTACTTTACAGCCTTCCTAGAAATGTACTTGTGTAAAAGCTACATTTTTGTCTTAGAAATGTACTCAAGAAAAAGTAACAAGTATCACACAAATCTAATACTCAAATAAAGTACAGATCCTCAGAATCTGTACTCAAGTACAGTACTCAAGTACATTTACTCCGTTACTGTCCACCACTGCTTAAGTTTATCTCGTTCACACGGGTTAGGAACTCGTGGGTTGGGAACTCGTGGGAACGAGATAAAAGAAAGCATTATTGTAAAAAATCTCGTTCCCACGAGTTACAAACGCGTGGGAACAAGTTCCTAACTCATGATATAGAGAACGAGATAAACTTAATACAAATAAAAATCAACATGACAAAAAATCTGCACACTTATTTTTTTTTTCACCCACATAAAAAACAGAACTTTCAACTGCACCCTGAAAACACGTAATATGTAATTTTCCAACCCACAAATATAAACCAACGGCTTTTTAAAATAAACCTACCCCTAAAATAATCTACCTTCTAATGTCCCTTCAGGGTCTCCGTATGAATCCAATGCAGGCTCTATGAGATTAGATAATGTGACGTATTGTGAGCTTGTAGATCGTCTATTTTCGGCAGAGTGATTTGGTGTAGAGGGAACAGTACGGAACAGTACGGACCCTGCTCAACGAAGTATATTGGTTTTAAGTGGTTAAATGCCAATTAAATAGAACATACTTTTTACTTTTATGATTCTCTCTAAGTAATACTATGTGCTATTGAATTTCAAACACATTCGTGTGTCTAGTTAATCATATTCTAAGCCATGTCAGTTATATGGTATAAAATATTAAGCCTAAATTATTACAGCCAAGCATGGCTCATGGATCATGGCACATACCTCTGTTTTAGATACTATTGGAGCCAGAAGCCAAAGCTTGGCTCACACTGTATCAATTAGGCTTGAAGCCAAATTTTTACGGTTAGGACCTCTGCCTCTGCCCGACTACCAGGGGCCCTTGGAGAGCACTTTGACATTTTATTAAAATGTATATAGGTAAATGCTCAAATATGGGAACACCTCAACCTATAGTACAAGGCCCATGCTATAATATGGCCGTCTGACTAAAAGATTTTTAAGATTTAGATTTTTGACATGCAAATATATATGATGTAAATACTGTAGGTTGTAGACTGTAAATGCTGGTGCTATCTTGACACACACATGCCTTACAACTCGAGCACTGCCTGTTCTGGGTAGCATGGGTCGGGGGGCCCTTTAATTGACCCAGGGGCCTCCTTGAGTCTTAATCCAGCCCTGGATTTAATTGAAAAGGACATACATTTTGTAAAATGTGTGCTGTTGTGTATGTGAAACAGCAGTCAGCCCTACCTGATATGAAATAGTTCACTTGCTGGCAAATGCCACCGGATGCAGGAAGAGGGGACTCAGGTGTGATGGTGACTCTTGATATGTGCATCCCAAGGACATCAGCAACCCTCGACCGGAAGTCAAATCTGGAAAAGGAAACCAATAACCTTGGGACCTTCGCAATCACTGAGTTTAAACTAAGACAGTCAATCCTTTTATTTTAAAATTCTATTTTGAAAACTGAAGAATGCCAGCACTCACGGTGTCCTTCAGGGACCTTTTAGCAGACTATAACTTGTAACTGAGTTGTGCTTGCATTCTGATGTAGATTTTTATGTAGGCTACTGATCTATTATTAAGATTTATAATTAGCTCTCTGACCTGTCACCTGACCTGTCAGATGCAGAGGGATCATGGATTGTGTCAATAGAACTTGCATAATTCACTACATTTCATTGCTATACAAAGTACTAACCTGCTGAAGGATGTACCATGAACCATCCTAGGGAAGATCTGTGTTGCAGAAGGGGATTCTGGCATGATATCAGCACACGCCAAGATATCGGCTCCACTTTTCAGAACCATGGCCCTGTGCATAACTAAAAACAAATCCCTATTAAATCACAACAAACCCTTCCTTGTGGTACCGCAGATGTGACATGGGGGGGGGGGGGGCATGTGCTATAAATGCTATAAATGGATTACGCACCAGGAGACTGATGCTCAGCGTTTAGATGAGTTTCATTTGTGTGATTGATACTCCATCTTCCCATCCATAAATTGTTACTTGTTAATTTATACAGAGGCAGGTATGCTTTTAAGCATTGATCTTTATCTGTATAAACACTGTACTCAGTGGAGTCCAAGAGCCTGAAACTTCACTAAAACAATGCCTCTCTAAAGACTGTATGGAAATCAATCCATGTGTTTAGATTAAATGTAATAGCATTAAACAAGTTGTTTTGTGTTGAGAAAACCACAAGACATTTTTTGTTTACTAGTTAAATTTCAAATAATCAGTTTAAATGTTGACCCTTAAGAGCAATTTGTACTTTGTCTATTAGCTTATAGATCGGATATATTCGGTCTGTAACACAGAGCTTAAATTGGGCATTAGTCCTCCATGCCAGGACTGTAAATAGCGTTTGTACCTGTGAAGTCGCAAGTCAGCAGGATGTTCACGTCAGTGTACAGTTGTCTCTCTGTCAGGCTGACATGGCCCTGTCTGTTGGTTATGTCCCCCACCATGCATGCCATGGGGGTGTCCCGTGAACACCTGGAGCTCTAAGGAGGAGAATAGAACGGACAACTGAATTTCACTTCCCTCTCTCTGTGACGATAGTCTAGGTACTATAGAGTACAAAGTGTAGACGGTTCTCTGTAGAGACTTATGTTCATTATGAAAATCATTGAAATGACTTCCAACTGAGTAAACAGCAACATGATATAATGTATTCAACTTTCAGGAAAGTCACATCACCCGAACAACAAATGCAACAGATGTTGTGGTGTAGAAGTGCAAGGTCTATAACAAAGTATACGTAGATATTTGTTTTTCGCAGGAACAGAGGCCAGAATTGAAGAATGCATGAAACAAGTCTGTCAAACTGGAAATTTGACAAAATTAGTTTGGACAAAATGATCTGCTTTCTATCAGGTAGAGGTATTAGAACTGGTTCATTCAGAGGAAAAACATTATGTAAAATGGAAAGATGACCTTACCACAGACATCATATTGAAAGGATTATAGGTTCCTCCTCCGGTGTGTGAGTCGCACCGGCTGTTGCTGACGCGTTTCTCCATGATGGTCCAGGAAACAGAGGTGATCTGATACCGTCAAACAGAGTTAAGATAGGCCTATGGATGAGTTTTACTTTGGAGCATATTCTTAGGTACTGTGCATGTCTGTGTGCGTGCGTGCAGTGTGCATGCAGTGCGTGTGCGTGTGCGTGTGTGTGTGTGTGTGTGTGTGTGTGTGTGTGTATCAGCTATCTACTATCTATAAATGCACAGAATCTGTCTGTCTGCCTCTGTGCAATGCAATTCACCAATCACCGTGCATGTGAAGCTGAGTCATGTTTGCATCAACCATGATTCGCCACCTCCCAACACTAATGGCACAAACGTCATCCACACCACTGCATCAATGTAGTAGTACTTCATTCTTTGAAAACCAGCATTGTTGATACAGTACAAAAATGACTAATGAAATCACTGCCGGCGGTGCGAGGCAAATCACAGTGCATTTGAAGCTGAGTCATGTAATTTTGGGTAGCAGAAAAATAAACTAGGAAGGTGCACCCTGTGGAACGCATATCTCTGCCATATTTGGGCATGTCTATGACGTATCTATGACGATGTTGCCATAAGCCAATCAGAGCACTAGAGCTGCTTAGCTGATTGGCCCTAATTAAGTTGAATGCATATCATTAGTATAGGACTGAGGAAAATCTGTTATACAGACTTTGTAATATAAAAGTTATACTACTTTGTAGTGCTGTGCATGACAAACAATGTGAGTAATTTGCACGCTTTGAGTGCTTTGTTATTTTTAATATGATACATGCGTAGAGATGACATTTATCGGTCAGGCTATTAGTGTTGTTCATGGTCTTGTGAAAAGTGTGAAACATGAGTCAAGCTATGACATACAATAAGTATAGAAATAAATATCAATGTATGGTTGTTTATTTTTCAGTATGAATATAAATTATGTTATTATTATTATTATATTGATATTATGGGTTTAAAATTATTTTCCAAACAGTCATGATGTGCTAGCATGATTATAGATGCAAGCTGATGTTGCAAGTGCATCTATATATGTGCTGATAAATATGGGTTGATGTTGGGAGTGTTCAATTGACAAAATCATTGTCCTTTACAGGACAGCATGTGGCGAGTTTTGTTTGGTGTAGTGTGAGTGTGTTTGTGTGAGTGTATCTACATTCGTGCATCTTTGCAGTATGTACAGTATGTTACAGTATGGTATCTGCATCTACGTATGTGTCACTATGTCTATCAGTCTTTGCACTGTAGCATGTAGCTGTGTATCTGTGCTTACAGCTTTGATCTCTGCTGATGATCGAAGGTCTACTTCCAGTTGGACATCACTGCTGCTCCCATCAGGAAAGGTCAGCTGAGACTGCAATCAACAATCAAAGTACACAGTATGAGAATGACAAATAGAACAGCATTGAACTGACGTTATAGCAAAGTCGGTGCGAACTTCCTGAACTCAAGACTACGTTCAAGACTATGTTCAATAAAGATCAGTGGGGAATCTGGTTGTTAGTTGTTACACATATCCATGAATTGGATCATCTTCTACCTTAGATATTTGTTCTGCCTGATATCCATACACCTGATCTTCTTATGCCTAAGATATTGATATCCATGCGATGCAATTCCATGAGAGAGTGTGGACTAGCTGACAACTTGGGACTCCTGGACTACTACTGCCCTCCACTGCCTCCTATCCAGATCCACCATCCCTGGGTCCAGAGCTCTGCAGTGTTGTTGGCTCCGCTGTCACACCGTAGTGTGCTCTTTCCCTTCCTAGCTGTGGCTTGGGTTGGCTCCCTCAGTGTCAGTTAGGGATGCCAAGTTGAAAGTATTTAAAAATATATTTTTAGGGCATAGAATTCCCCTCTG
The DNA here is from genome assembly GCF_963454915.1 of Gymnoscopelus microlampas. Lineage (NCBI taxonomy): Eukaryota > Metazoa > Chordata > Actinopteri > Myctophiformes > Myctophidae > Gymnoscopelus > Gymnoscopelus microlampas. The sequence goes on from NC_139939.1 coordinate 18,524,315, forward strand.
TATTGGGAAATGAGTGTGCGCAAAGAACTGATATATTTGAAAAATCACACCCAGTGTGAAGTGGGCGGTGTGTGGTCATCACAACATGACTCACTTTAAAAAAAAAGGATAAGTGACTTTTTTTAAAGTCCATACTGCTATTCATAGGGCTGCACATGTGTCATGTGTTTCGCTAGCCAATCACAGTCCTGAATTTGCAAAGTCAGCCAATCACATTACAGTTAGTGGTGATGACACTAGCTGTAATGTGATTGGCTGATATGAAAAAAGTATCGATTTGCATTAATAATGGAAGGGTTAGGGGGTACACAAATGTTTTGGTCGGTGTCCAAAACTCACTTATAGGGGGCGGCTACACCGCCCCAAAAAAAGTAATTCATAACCTTTTGTCTAGTTGTATACACTGTATATTGTAATAATAATGTGTGGTTGTCATGACATCCCAAGGCACACCTGTACTCATAGCACACACAGGCACACCCCTGTGCCTCAGCACATCATTTGGAAACCACTGAAATATAGTAATAATAGTAGCGCTCTACTGTCGGAGCTCAGTGTGGGGCTTCTGTAGGGGGGCTGACACACACAGCTGTTCCGCTGAGCAGTTGCCTAGTTTGGGAGACCACTGGACTCCAGCAGCAAGTGGACTGATGCTAAGCTAATGATGATGCACTGCATCCCGTTGCTCTCTATCACTACCCTCCTGAGCCCTAATGAATTCACTGTCTGTCCAGCACAGCAGAATTGCGTTGCCATGTTTTTGTGGCAGCTCAGGTTCCAAAAGGCTACCATGAGAAATGCCTAATAACCATAACTTTATGTGCCAGGTAAATCATTATATGCACTCAGACTCTTGCCAATGATTTGTTCCTTTTATATCTTTATTAGAGTTAGGGTATTATGGTATGCATTTTCATTGGACATATTTTTGTCTCTTGAAATAAGAATATAAATACAGAGACACATACCAGTCGCCATGTGGGTTATTTCTTTTTGTCAACAGAAAACAACCACATTGGTTAAGTGAATCAGTGTCATAACCTGGTTTGGCAACTTCAGCTTGTGAAATAAAAACAGAGCTTAGTGAGAAGATTATTGACATGAGCCAGGTGCAATTAGCTGGAAAGGTTGAGACGTGTGGCAAAATCGATACCATTTCTACCATTTCCCTTGTCCATGGCAATCCTTAAAGCCAAGAAAGAAATAAAGAAAGATCTAGCCCGCTCTAGCCCGGCATTGCAGAGGTTGTTGCAGCGTGTTCAGGTTTCGATATCCAGCATTGGCCGGATTATCTCTCCTTCTCTCCCTATCACTCTCTGCCTCTCCCTCCCTTACACACACACACACACACACACACACACACACACACACACACACACACACACACACACACACACACACACACACACACACACACACACACACACACACACACGCACACGCTCACACTCACACTCACATTGACACACACACACACACACACACACACACACACACACACACACACACACACACACACACACACACACACACACACACACACACACACACACACACACACACACACACACACACACACACACACACACACACACACACACACACACACACACACACACACACACACACACACCTTTTTCTAGTCACTATATTTGAAATAGGCCTTAATTCATAATGTACTTTTTTCCTTTCTCAAAATGCAGTGGACTCAAAAGTACAATAATTGTCTTGTAGTCAAGGTCATGAATATACAAAAATACAAATACTCAAGTAAAGTACAGATACTCAAAACAACATATTAAGCACTGTACTCAATAAATGCACTTTGTTACTGTCCATCAATAAGGGATTATCATCCAGTGACATATATGATATGACTTGACATGGTTCTTACCAGTTTCACTGTCCCAGACACTGCACTGTTGAACTCAGCCTTGGCAAACACCCAATATCCATCGGCTGCATTGGAATCCACGATGTTCGAACACTGCATACTGAAAATAATTCTCACTGTTAATTTAACTCTGAGATTGTAAGAATGGATTGCCACTTGCTGAAAACAACTGATTAGTATTAATTTGACTTAAGACATGATCCTTCTCCAATAATTATTCTCATTAACCACTTTCAACCTGGGTTCCCTAATTTGGGCAGGCAAAACATTCCAAAACGTTTCAAACTGAGCTTGTAGATCGACTTGTAGATCGGCTTCACATTTTCACATATACTCAGGCTTTTGTGTGCACCCCAGGCTGTTTCTAAGTTGCTTGATTCAATATTTTGATATTTAGAGATGTATATCCATTTAATAAAGAACCCTGCCCATCCCATTTAAGCCCACTCAACTTCAAACTCATGTTAGACTCATTTTAAAATCATGGCCAGCCATGCAATTTTGTAATACTTATTTAATTATATCACTATTGTATTTGAATGACGCACAACATCAATATACATCTATAAATATTTAAATATTGAATCAAGCAACTTAAAAAAGAGGAAGTAAGAAGTTGAAGGAAGTAAGAAGTAGCCCAATTTAATAATAATGCGGCTGGTGTGCATTATTCTTCGAGCTTCCTGGAACATGAATGTCTTCTTGGCATTCAATTCAATGTTAGTTCCTTGTCTTTAGTGAAAGTGCGTAGTTATAGTGCAGCTTCTCTTTGCACGCAGTCATGTGACCCAGACAAATGACTGACACAGATCCACAGATCCGTTAGTCCACACCAACGATTTGCAATGCAACAAGTTGCAACTACAATCACTTGCAACAAGTTGCAACTACAACCACTTGCAACCACTTGCAACAGAATCCCAACAGAAGACCCGTTGCAGGTCAGCACAGCTTGCAAGTGGTTGCAATTTGTAATGAGTTGCGTTGCTAATCATTGGTGTGGACTTTGACTTTGACGTAATCATTGGTGTGGACTTTGACTTCTTTATTATTAATAAAACATATCTCTGCTGTCGGGCAGAAACTACTTATGACCAAAATATTAACTTTTCAGGAAATGAAAAAAAAAACATGTTTTTACTTTTAGAACAACACAATACTACCTCATCGTTTCGCACTTTCAGTAAAGACAAGGAACTAACATTTGAATTGCATGCCAGCCACAAACCACAGCCTTCACCATAACTAGTAGTTATGTTCAATTTTTATTACTATTAAAAACTAGAGACTAAGACTATTTTATCTTTTGACGATTACCGCTCTTCTCTCTGGGAAATTACTCTGGACTATCAAAAACCATGAGAACCAGACTCACAAACAGTTACTTACATGTGGTTGAACTCATGTACGGTATGTTCCCAAAGGGCCGTTCACACCAAGCACTATAACTACAGTATAACGATAACTATAAATATATTGCTCACCATTGTCTTGGTTATAGTTGTGGTGTGAACTCAGACTATGACATTGTGAGCTTGTAGATCTGCTACTTTTGCAGAAGACATTTGGTGTGGAGGGAAAAAATGAGGGGGCCTAGTAGACCCCTGGGGGACACAGGGAAGAGAAGTATATATAGGGTTTAAGTGGTCATGTGCTGCCCCCATCACTTCCAGTTTTTCCTATTACACTCCTGCTATTTGCGTGCAATTGTGTAAATAGCACACACACATATTCACACATACTGTGTCATCTAACCTGCTTTGATTGATATGTTGAATCACCAGCGATCTCCCGACAATGCTGTTAGGGCCAGTTAGCGGCAGGTTGCTGTCCACCTCCAGACGATGCATTTCATCAAGACCCGTCATCCACCCAAACTTCCCAGCGAGGTCTCCCGTCTTATACTCATCTACAGTACCAGTCCCAGGGGCAGGAGAGTCAGACGCGTTGATGTGAAATGGGTTGAAGAGAGCCATGACGTCCACATCGGAGCAGGGCTGTGCAGTGCCATTCTTGATTGGCAGCATGTGAATAGAGTAGGCCCCTACCGTGGAATCTAGGTGTGTCATGGACATGTTTATGACCGTAGGGCCCAGAGCGAAATGCTTGGAGAACTGCAGCTGTCCCCTGCAGGCCCCATGACCAAACCATTTGCCGGTGCTTGCTATGGGGAGACGGACCAGAGTGAGATTGGCACAAGCTATCCTGTGGCTGATACTTTCTGGTCCATGAATGACCACCGACCGACCAATCATAGAGTCCGATCCAGGCAACCAGGAAGTGGTATCGGTCATGAAGTATTTTCCCTCCACCCCGCCAATTTTGGTGCCCAGGTTGATGGTGCCGTGTTTTCTGGCAAGGTCCCCCACCTCACAGCTCAGTGGGTTGGAGGGACCACAGTGGAGAGCGTAGCTGCTGTCGCTTATGCTAATATTAAAGGGGTTCCAGTGCGCCTGTGTGGTACCACAGTGTCCGTCATCATCGTCCCTCTTTGAGCCGATTGGAAATCTGTGAATATGCCATTTGTGGTTGTTGGTGGGACTTGTATCTGGTCTCCCATAATACGCTTCCATGAAGATTGACACATCAGACAATGGGTTGTTCTTCAGCTGGGCGAACTGGACCTCACCGACCACCGGGTTCTGAAACCTGGCCCTTGCTACCATCATTTCCCCTGGGTAACCAATGTTGGTGCACACAAACCTGGAACCGTCTGGCTTGTGGATCACAACTGATCGGCCCACAATGCTGTTCTGCCCAAAAAGTGGGAGGTTGAAGTCTCTAAAGACCATATCCGTCTCATTTTTGCCGTCCAGTAACATGTGTTTAGCGCTGAGGTCGCCACTTTCATATTTATCATGCGTCGACCCAGGCACCTTGGGGTATGTCGGACGGGTCCTGATTAATCCAAATGGATTTAAATGATCGCCTACGCTGTCGTTATTACATAGGCTTACAGGTGGGGCCCTCATTGAAGGCATGGGGAACAAGTGGACATGGTATTTTGACATGCCCTGTAAGTTAGTCAAGTTGACACTCAGCTCTGTCACATCGAATGGTGAAGCCTGTTGGAAGTTGAAATAACCTTTGATCCCTCTCATATCAAACACTGCCCTCACCTCCTTTTTCTGTACTTCATAGATCTGAGCACACATGTAACTTGACCCCGCTTGCAAGAGAAGGAAGACAGTGTTGGTACTGAAAGTAGTCAGGTCTAAACGGGACTTCACATGTTGTAGAGGGGCTCCAACTTCCAGGACACCCAAATGGGTCAACGCTGAGGGGTTAAGGCTTCCAAGGATCACGTCGCAATTAGCAGCAGAGCTCACTGATCCAAGGAGAGTTATGTTAGTCTGTGAGGCATTGACTTGACCAATCGTAGCTAGATCTGCCAGGACCCTGACATGGGTCGCTCCTGTGTTTAGCCTGATGTAAACATTACCAGCAATGGAGCTGAAGAATCTGGCCTGAAACGTCATGAATGTGCGACCGCTACCTACAACTGTGCAGACTTTAGTGCCATTGCAGGTTTCCAAGGTCAGTGAGAGGTCATCCAAGTTTGACCTCTGCTCAAACAGGCTGGACACATTGACTGTTGAACCTGAGGCGGAATCAGTGGTGAAGGTGAAGATACTAGATCCAATATTAGCTTTGGAACAAGGCTCAGCAAAATGGCCATACATGACTGGAAATTCACTAAGGGACAAATTGAGAGACGCACAGGTTCCGGCACCAGACACATTCACAGTGACCATCTTGGAGGTGGAGTCCAACATCACCTGCCCTGTGACTCCGCCCATGTTCAGATCAGCCTCAAACAGGGTGCAGGAGACAGAACCTGAAAAAACAAGAGATTATTTGTGTTACTTGCTTGTTACTGCTATTGATTGGTTCAGATGTTTATAACATTGCAGACATACCAACATCCACACACGCACGCACGCACGGCCGCACACAGGAATGATAATATCAAGTGTTTTGCTGTGGCTATTGACATAAATACTAATGTATTTCCCTGAAAATAACGCTCTATCCGTACATTCTCTATCTTAGCCTGCTATTCCAACTAACTATTTGAATAATCATTATTCTGAATGTCTTTATTATTAAGTAAGTAAGGTAAGTGATATTTTTCGTTAAAATAAGTGTTCAATAGCTCATATGCTGATTGCTGTAGAGCACTGTTTTCCAAACAGTGGGTCGGACTCGGGACCCGTCTTTGGGTCGCGAACCAATTTTTATGGGTAAGAACAGGGACGCTGATAGGAGGGGGGGGCTTCGGGGCCAGCGCCCCCACGCTCAATTGGTTTGTCTGGTTTGTCAGGCTCAAACTTACAGTGCCATTACCATTACCATTACTATAGCGGGCGCAGATAGGTGTTAACTTGCCGTTGACACCTACAATAATAGCCCAGACAGAGAAACGTACTTTTTTCGGTCGCGGCTGAGGGGGCGGGGCTATTGCGGTTTCAGTTGAGCCCCCATGGCCGCGCACATAAATCGGCGTGCCTGGGTAAGAATAAATAAATATATATTTAAAAAAATAAATAAAAGTCTAAACAAAAAAATCGCAACTCTTCATGAATTAAAAACAATTCCAGGCCTGGGTCGTGGCGTGACGGTCCAGGCACCCTAGGCTGCAATGCCAGCCTGGCAGTGTGTCGCGGCTTGACTCCTGTTCCCGACGACCTATGCTGCGTGTCACCCCCCCATCTCTCTCCCCATTTCCTGTCAGCCTACTTTACCTATCCCTCTCTAAATAAAGGTATGAAAAGCCCCAAAAATATATATCTTAAAAAAAACTAAAAAAATATTCCAACATTTTTCAAAAGTAAGTAAAAACACTCTATATTGCAACGAGTACTATCAGAATATAGTGGTTTAACCTTTTAACAAAAAACTTTGTTTTAACCAAAAAATATCACTTGCCCTACCTTTAACTGTCAACACATCTACAATTTAGATCTAAATCACACAGCTTTTGTGAATGCTTTTTAACATGTGTTATATCCTACCTGTAACCTCTATTTGGTATTGTTACTGTTGCTACTGTTTGTAGATGCCATTGTGATTTTTCACCTTATGTGACAGTGACACTACCTTAATTGTGCCAACGAAGGCATGCAAAACAACACCACTAATGATTACTTACTGCAGCAGGAGGATTAACCTGAAAGGCCAGCTAACATTGTGTCCCCGACAAAAGCACATCAAATAAAACCAACATATTTAAATGTTCACATTTCACACAGAAGGCTACTGGTTCTTTGTGAAAACATAATGCACTTAACAAAGCAGAATGTTGGCTCATATGAAGATCATCATGATGGAACTTGCATTGGTCTGGAAGGCTCTAGCATAATCCCTTTTCTCTTAACATAAAAAAAAAACATTTATAAGCAGCCAACAACAATCCGTTACACACACTGTATACTGTATACTGTATAACAACAGATAAATGGTCGGTTACTTATATTAAAATGAAAATAGGCAATGTAAATAAGTAAACCCTAATCCAGTTTGTGAACCCATTTGGTTAAAAACAATAGGAAACAAAAAGAAGAAAGAACTAAGTGGTAGAAAAAAGAAGAAAAAAACAGTAAATGGGCTGAAGCAAAGACAAAGCAGAACACACAAACACAAAAAACTATTATACATCTTAGTGGGAGATACACGTCATATGACATGTTTGCCAAGCTTCTTTCAAAGCAAGTTAAATAAGCTTGACATATATGGCATAAATCATACTTTTAAAAAGTTCCTCTGCTAGTGCTGTAGTGTAAACATTGTACAGGTTTTGAAAAATACTTACCAAGTAAAGCAGACAACAGGGTTAATGCTGAAAGGCACATACTGGCAGAAGTGTAGAGACCAGAACAAGAGGAAAAAATATTGTTTAGGCCTATGTCGATTTGTTCATTCTTTCGAGTCTTCTAAATCACCACAGCAGATGGAGGGAAATACAAAAACAACAAACAGAGGTGTGACAGAATATTCAGTGCAAAAAATGCACAAGAGGTGTGTGCTCTCCAAGAGTGCGTGCCGGTTTGTGAGAGTGTATTCATCAGTGAGGTGTGCAGCTGCCTTATGTGCCTTTGAGCTTCTCTATTTCTCAGCCACAGACAGCCCTCACTGACCACCTTAGGCTGTGATTGGTGGAGGCAAGAACAACAGTGTCCCCTTATTGTTGACTTCCTAGAAAATAAGAAGGGGAGGGAGGCAATCAACATGGTGCTTGGTTCCAGGTAGCATGTCCCTCAACTTTGTGCTCATACAATATAAAGGAAATGTTCATTTTAATCTGAGAGTGTCAGATTAAGTAAATAAGGGCCCATTTGTTTACAGTTATACACTCTCAGATTTACAAATGGATAAATGACTGTGTACCCACTCCATGCATCAATAGCAGAAGACAGGTAACCTTTTGTGCAGTGAACAATGTGAAAACTAATGTTGATGTTCTTCAAATACCTCATATGTTAGCAGAACTCGAAACTAACGTCTGTCACTAAGGTTGCTCCTTTAGCCACAATGTATTTTTATGGTAGCTTATTCCTAAAATTGCTTTCACTCCTTTGCTGAATTTGGAACTCATTCGTCACTGTGGCCATTCAAATAGAATATATCACATATATGTCACAAGGTCCCCACCCTCAGGCTATCAGAGTCATGAACAAGGAACTGTAACTTCCAGGCCAAATGCCTTCAACCTGTAATTCAATATTTGCTCACAATAGTGCACACTCATTATTCTTTTTTTTTCATATTGAATTGCTATGACAACTGAATGTACCTCACAGGAATAATAAAGGTTAATTAATCCTGTTTTTTAATTTTCTTTTCTGGATCAAACATAGGCCTTTTCTGGATAAAACCTGCACATACTGTACTTTTCACATACAGCATTGTACCTTGCACTATGTAGATACTACATATCATATATCCTGGTTGTGCTTGCAGCATTATTTTCAACCTGTAAATAACTTTACTCAGATCACACACAGCTGTATACTCTATCCTGGACAGATGATAAATCATTCTCCCACCAAGTTCTGTACATTCTCTATATATGCTGCAAATGATTTTCTTTGCCCGTTTATACTTTAACTATCCTGTTATTTTAGCTTGTTTGTTTAATATTATACATTGTTAGATGCTGCAGAGCATGTGACCGACATTTGACCGCACAGAACTTGAGCAAGTGACAAATAAAACCTCTTACAACTCATCAAGAAAGAAGAAGTTAATTCTTATTTGTCTTGCAGCAGTCATAGCTAAATTTGATCATCTTTTGTATATGTGTGTGCTGGAGTAACAAAAAGATGTCTCCGTCCGGTGGAACTTTTTATTTTCTGTCCAAAAAGTGGATTTTACACAAAAGGTGGGGGTCTGAGAGTCTTCGGCTTTCAACACTTGTTCCGTGTATTGTTTATTTTATCTTGAATAATTAGACAATGACACAAACCCGTCCTTGCTAGTCATCGGAAAGAACACCTCCTCTGCTCTTATCTTTTCCATGGTCATCTTTCCATACTTAAACGATTTTCCGATGGGGGTCTGTGGCCTGATAAATAGTAACTTGGGGGTCCTTGAAAATAAGAAGTTTGAAAACCACTGCTTTATACTGTATATTGACTCCTTCCCTCTTCCTTCTATCATGTTACGTCATGGTGCATCAACTGCCCTTGTGCTCTAAAAATAGCCCTCCAACTTCGGGTAGGTCAGTGATTTTCTCAACCTTGCAGATATTGGAAGATTATATAATGATAATATGACAATATGTACACACTTTGGAGGGCAGGTGGAGTAGTGGGTGTCCTCCACTTGGCTCATTCAGACCACTGATTGCACTGGAAGCAAGAATCACAATTTGAGGCCTTCCAGCACATAGGCATGTATTTATACTCTGACGTACAGTATATACATTCTGAGAGGGACATACACTGTAAAATCCTCAGTGTTAATCTAACTCTGAAGAGTGTAAAAACTGAACCAAATGGACCTTACGAGACCATTTGTCCATTTAGTTCTCTTTGTTGTTAACCACTTAAACCCTCTATACTTAGTAAACTTCAACTGTTGCTGCACTCTATTTTATCCCTCTACACCAAATCTCTTTGCCAAAAATAGCCAATCTACAAAACGTGTATATCTGCTATTTTTGGTGAATGTTAAATCAACAGGGAGGGAATAACAAGGTTGCTGGGTTGAATAGAATGATAAGCGCCACAGACGTACTTTCTCTAAAAACGAAATGTTTATTTGTATTGGTTCACTCATAAATAAATATGGAATACTTTTGTTTGTTTGTTTGTTTGTTTTTCTAATACAGATACTGTGAAGTGTTGATGAAGTCTTGTTAACCTTTACCGTAATACGAAATAAAGCAAAATAAAAGCCCTTACCAAGTCTCATTTCCCATGTCAATATATTTACTTGGGCAGTGTTTGCCAAACTAACAAGGACAAGTACATGACATCAAAATTAAAAAGGCAGCTACTCATATTGTGTAAATCAGCAATATTTCTCAATCTCAACCTTACGTGTGACAGCACATACGTGTGACAATTGCAGCGTTTATGTGAGTTTTCAAAGCAACAAGAGGCAACTAACAAAGGTACAAGAGGTCAAGCAGTAAGTTAGTCATTAGTCACAACAACTGCCAAACAAAGTAATGTAGAATTTGTGAATTATCATTTCAGACAAATGAAATATGCAAAAAAAGAAGAACAGTTGTTGCAAGTCACTGTTCCCTAATAGACAGTGGTCAATGGCTTGCCTTACATCCATCGCTCAAGGGACAGGTTATGTAGGACAGTATTCAAAGAAAGCTATAAGCTGTTAGATAGCCTACAGGGTCATCCATACTTGTTTGTCCAAACCTATCGTGTTTTTCTGTTTGTACATCACGTGTACATACCTTGAGAGATTACAACTGCATCTCTTGGCTTTTGATCTCACATTGGAAAATGTTAAGCTTTAAATTCTTACCTGATCAGAGGAGCTTGAAAAGACTTCTAAACATGAGGAAGTTATCTTGAAACTGTGCCTCAGGGCACCATGCGGGACAAGGGTTCCCGACATGTGTGGTGATTATGCTATAAAGACGTCACATTTAACAATAGCCAAGTAAAACAGGGAAGTGCAACCTGTCTTGGAGTCTGTCTTCATGCGCAACGTCCCATTATAGATATAGACTATTCAGTCACAATTTCCCTGGGAGAGGCCCCAGTCCACCCACGCTGCAAAAGGATTGTTATCATTAAAGGCAGAGCAACAGATGAGGGACAACAGCTGATATTTACAAACTAGTCCATATCTAAACCACACCGCCAGTTTATTTTTTTCATATTGTTATATAGAGGTTTCTACTACTTCTTGATATTATTTAGGACTGTATTATTTATTAAAGGTAATCCCTAGGTGCTGATTCTTTGTGATTGCCTCAAGTGAAGGTGGGAGTTGAGAACAGATTAGGTTGTAAGGCTAACCTCTTCTTAGGTTCTTAGGTCAGGTTGTAAGGCTAACCTATATAGGTTAGCCATAGAAGAATATTCTTCTATGTCCTGGGTATGAGATGTCCGGTAAACTCTGTCTATTGTTAATTGACTGCCTAGAACGACGTAACTAGTTTTTAGCTTTTCATCACTTGCCTGCCAAGATCGAGTTAACTAGTTTTTAGTATTAGTTTTTACTTCTTTTTATTTTTATTTGACCCAAAGACCAAGGAGATATGATTTTTCGAAGATCTTTACTCTCATCCACTTCCTTGTTAACTTAAAACTCGGCTCCTGAGTACCTTTTTTTTTTCATTGAAAAATCTCTGCCATGAATAACAATAGGCAGTGAAAATAATTCAGGCAGTCAATGTGTTGTCACGTCCGGAAGGGAACGGTGTGTCGTTCACGATTCCCCTTTTTATTGCCTCTCCGCTGGACCTGGTCGTCTGTGAGATTCTATGAGATTCTACAAGAGCTATCTAACTAACTCTTAGGTATCTAACTCTTAGCTTAACTAATTATCTGACTTTTATCTAGCTGCTGCTCGACTCTATTGCTCGGCTTGCAGCTGCTTTTGTGTGGAATATGATGTCGTACGATCGTAAGACGACGTCACGCTGGCGTCGTGTCCATAATCGGCCGTAATGCCGCGCCGTCATCGTCGTCTTGGCAACACATATAATTATGGAAATTACTTCAAATTTGAAGTTTTGAAAAGGTGACTGTACAGGTTGTAGAATGGCATTGCACTGTGATGATGACAAGTAGATGAAGCTGCTGCATTGACAGTCTGTGTAATATTGGCCTATAAATGTATGTTTTAAATATATAGCATTGGTTCTCAAAGTGGGGTCCGGGCACCCTGTGGGGTCTTTGAGGGAGTTCCAGGGGGTCCCAAATGATAGATTAAGAACCAAATGGACCCTTATGGGTCTGTTAAAATAACATTAATTTTACAATGTAAATTGGGATCCAAGAGATAGAAATGCCATTAAATGGGGGTCTAATGCATGTCAAACAGAGGGTAAATCACTGTTTGAGCCGTAACAATCTTCGTTTATGGGGGCATATATTTTCAAATGGGGGTCCGCGGGCTAATATGTGTCAATTTGGGGGTCCTTGACATGAAAAAGTTTGGGAACCACTGATATTATGTACTATACTGATGATATACAGTAAGATATACAAGTTCTTGTATTTGTTTTTAGGGAGTTAACTGATTTGACCAGGATGAACTTCTTCCTCTCATGACATCACAAAACCTCACAAAAACCGATGAGATGATTATTGAATGTTGGGGGAAGGGCAGATTTAACATCTTTTCCCAACATATATAAAACCTATGTATAGTTTATGAGAATGGCAAGTACTGTTTTTTGGCAAGTTCATTATAGGTAAGCATTTTCACAAATGTTCAAACTTTTCATCTATTTATTTATTTTAATTCCAATGTGAGCTTGTAGATCTGCAATATAAACAAAGAAGAAATTAAAAGGCTTAACTGAGTAACATTTAAAAAAACATTCGACCCTGATAAAACGGGAGGGCATGGAAGTAATCTGAGTAATCTTAGTTCTTGTGGGTGGTGAAGTGGATTGGATTGGATTGGTGTGTGCGTGTATACAGTACGAACAGACAGGGAGACAGAGCTTCCGTTATAGACGTTGTAATCATTAGGTTGTGGTTATTTACTCTTTCTTCCTCTTTGGGCTTCCTGGAAACAGAATAATTGGTCTACTTAAAACAGATCATGGTATCTAGTCATGCTGTAAACACAGCACCTGCCCATGAGCAGCATGCATGTGGTACTTTCATGTGAATGTCACAGTGGTGGAAATAAAAGTAGCAATACACACCGTAGAAACACTATGTTACAAATAAAAATCCTGCATTTTTCCTACATTTTAATTGAGTAAAAGCACAAAAGGATTGGCATGAAAATATACTTACTGCACCAATCTTAAAAGTTCTCATTATGCAGAACGGTCAATTTCACAATCATGCTATTGGATTGCAATTAGTAATGCATTAATGTGATCATTAATTAATTAATTTATGTGCTGCTGGGTTTCTTAACCTATAATAATATATCATTTATCACTTAATGATAAAAAATATCAAAAGAATGAGGAATTCTTGGGGAAATTCTGTAGTTGGATCCTTCCAGAACAGGTTTTCAAGACATCCTCATATAACTTGTTTGTTAACATCTTGTTTGTTACAACCACTTGCTACAGAATCCCAAAACTGCATCGACCTGCAACGGGTCAGTTCAGACCAAGTGGTCTAATATACGCATAGACACTATAGACGTTGTCTATACTCTGAAATGTTGGAAATATGCGTCCATAGACCATCAAATAATAAACATTAGCTTGGACTAGTCAGAGTTACTGGACTCATTTGAAGATTGGGTGTCACAGGCAGTTAAGACTTCCGAATATCAACAACAGACACAGTGTTTAAAAACTGTATTAACAGGAAAGAGGCAGAGGAGAAAACAGACCAATCAGCTGGGGCAATGTGGGTGGGGTCACTGTGGCCTCAGGGCATATCATTGTTTGAGGGGCATAAGACCAAACTGAGGGCCTACAGAGGCCATGGCCTCCATAGAAATTCCTGCCCTTCCGTAGACGACATAGAGCAACGACAGCACACAGTATAAAAACACAGGCATGAGGCATCATTCATTCATTCGTCTACTGCTGCTAACGAAGATGGGACCATTAAGAAAGAAGAAGTTCATTCTTATTTGTCTTGCAGCAGCCATAGCCTAAATGTGATCATCTTTTGGTATGTGTGTGCTGGAGTAACAAAAAGATGTCTCCGTCCGGTGGAACTTTTTATAATTTTCTGGCCAAAAAGTGGATTTTAATCCAAAGGTGGAGGTCTCTTCCTACTGAGGAGAGTAGGCTTTCAACACTTTTAAAACCTTCTTTGTTTCTGCCGGCCTTCTCTCAGATAATTTTGTTTATTGTTTTTATTGTTTTAATGGTTTTATTTTTGTCTTATCTTTTAAGCTGACTTTTTCAGCGTAAACATAAAAAAAAATATTAAGCTGAATCATTGTTGGTGTACTGTATTTTATATTGCCACTGTAAAGCACTTTGTAACTATGTTTCGAAAAGCGCTTTATAAATAAAGTTCATTATTATTATTATTTCCAAGATGCTATAGTTTTGGAGCCAAGGCAAAGCAATGTTGGAAGGAGTAGAACATAACATAGTGTTTTATTAGTCTATAAAATATTAATTCAAATACATTGAACCAATGTAAATGTAACTCTTTGAACACAATAGATTTCATCAATGGGTGCCATCTCCACTTTTTGTGTCATTTAGATTTGAAGGACAGAAAAACTCCTAAACCATTCTGTAATACAACATTATAAATGCTTCTAATGCACCATTGAAACATAGCAATTTAAGACCAGGTAACATGTACTTTCTTACTACTCACCTCTCATTCACATAAGTACCCTGCCTCTGTAATAATTAAGAGCAAAATGTTGAAAAACAGCCTTCAGGAGGTTTCATGGTGTTTTGCCATGCAGTAGCACCTCTTGTGTCTGCAATCCAGCACACAGTGGAATACAGTTAACAGAAAGACAGACAAAAGGTGCACAGTAGAGAGTTTCTGAGATGTTTTTTTTTTAAATCTTGTCCCATCTTAGAGCAGTGGTTCTCAAAGTGGTCCTTGTGGGGGGAATCACAATCATTTTAACTACTTTATTAATTTATACGTTGGCTATATAAATAGCAGACCTACAAGACGTAACAGTGCGTCACTTGAGTCCCTTCGCTGTGAGCTTGCTATTTTTGAAACACGTGGTATCAAAGGCTAAACATTTTGTGTGAATTGAAAGACAGACGGACAGAAAGAAAGAAAGAAAGAAAGAAAGAAAGAAAGAAAGAAAGGAAGGAAAGTTCTCCTCAGCAACTACCAATATGCTCCTGCATAGCATAAAGGCAAAAAACTAAGGAATCTAGTAGTACAGTATGCCAGATAATCAAAATAAATATCTGGAATTCCCAATCAACCTACAGTATATTACTTAGTCTTATATTTTGTTGATAATAGGTTCTTATCTCTCCACAAGAAACCTGAAAGTTGCTTGTTAATTTATTTAAACCAATAAGGGGGATATTTGAGTGTTAGCCTACTATTATAGTTGAGATAAGGGATGATAACCTTGGTAAAATATCAATTAATTAACGTACTTACATTATGTAAATTGATAGTAGCTAATAAGTAGACTAGTGGTTCTCAATCTTTTTTGGCTCAGGGCACCCCTATAAATAACTTTTTAATCCATGGCACCCCTGAGTCGCTACTTTACAGCACCTTACATTTATGTCATATTAAAGGTAGGGTAAGTGATATTGTTTTGTTGAAAGGTTAAAGCACTATATCCAGATACTCTAGAGCGTTTGTTCAGTAACAGGAGTATCCCTGTCTCTCCAGCTATTTGATAAACAAAAAATATGTTTTCAGGTAGGTGACAAAATTTCAGCCAATCAGGAGAGAGTACCCATTTATCAGCTTTTTTGATTGATTGGTTGATTAATTGATTGATTGATTGATTGATTGATTGATTGAATACTTTATAAACAGTTTGCAAATAGTGTACAGTGGTACGATTTTACATTTTTTTATGCTAAAAGAATAACACAAAGCCCTAGGAGCTTGTTTCCATTGGGGTCCTGTTTACGCTTCATTTTTATAGTGTTCCAGTTCCAATTTTGTATGCTAATTTCTTTGTGTCATCACTTCTAATGTCACAAAGATTTAATCTGTATCCTGTCTGAGTCCTCCATCCTGATTGGATACAATTGGCATCCTGACCTGAAAATGCATTTTCTGTCATATAAATAAATAAAGAGCTGGAGAGACATGGATACTCCTGTTACTGAACAAACACTCTTATTTGCTGTAGCACATGATGACTATCAGAATATAGAGCTATTTAACCCTTATTTTAACCAAAGAAAAACCGCTTGCCCTACCTTTAAGGTACATTCATATGTAAATCTTTCTCTTTTAGTATGTTACAACACGAGGAAAACTTGAGAGAATATCTGTTTGAAAATATAAAGAGCAGCAGTTGGTATTATGAACAATTTATCCTATTTGTCCACTAGATGGCGTGCAAACTCTACATAGACAGTGCCTCTGTAGCTTGGTTGGTTTTATGGCTGGAATTATTTACGAACTTAAGTGTACATTATTTATTTTCAAATTATTTTAAGCAAAAATATGAATTAAATAGGCTATCTCTTGAAGCAAAGGATGCAAGTGTACATTTAACAATAACGTTTGAAATCCACTTCATTAAATTCAATGAACTGGTCCAGTCTACATTGTTATGAAAATAGTTATGATTACATTAACATACAGTGGTGTAAAGTAACTAAGTACATTTACTCAAGTACTGTAATGAAGTACAGTTTTGGAGGTATTTTTACTGGAGTATTTCCAATTTTCAGTACTTCTACTCCACTACATCTCAGAAGCAAATATTGTACTTTTACTCCACTAAAATGTTTTGAAAACTTTGTTCAGTAACAGGAGCATGTCTCTCCAGCTATTTAATAAACAGAAAATACATTTTCCGGTAGGTGTCAAAATCTCAGCCAATCAGGAGAAAGTACCCATTTTTAAGCTTCATTGTTATAGTGTTCCAGTACCAATTTTGTCATTTTTTAGTGTCATCACTTCCAATTTCACTTGTTTAATCTATATCCTGATTGAGTTCTCTATCCTGATTGGATAAAATTGGAAATGAAACTGAAACTGGAACAAAAATGCATTTTCTGTTTTATAAAGAGCTGGAGAGACAAAGAGACTCCTTTACTGAACAAACCCTCTATAGCAATGAGTACTATCAGAATATAGAGCTATTTAACACTTATTTTAACCAAAGAAAATCACTTACCCTACAAAAAAAACAGTACTTTTACCACCACCATGTAATGTAAACAACCGATTTAACAGCTGTGTTCCGTGAGCAGAAATAACGGAGCAGAAATAAGACTTCCGGTTGACGATCTCTTCAGAATAAGAGTATCCTCTAGAGTAAAAAGAAACCATTGAAAACCATTGAAAAACGGTTCATTTGCACATTAAAACTATACATTAAGCATTTAAACGAAGCTATACAACACATATTATGTTTCTGTGTAACAAAAACGTTTTTTAAAACATTAAAAATGTATCTAAATGGATAAATGCTGTTCAAAGGACTGCATAGCCTATAGAAATTGGACACTGGACCGGAGACGGCTGGGGATACCAACACTTGTAACATACGCACGCGTTCAGGGAGACCCCCTCTACACTGCCACACTCTCCGCTAAGCGGGAGAGGTGTAAAAAAAAGTGTGGCGGACCGTCCAGTGAGGTCAGAGGTCAGTGTGCCCTTTTCAGACAATAGTGGACACTGGACCGGAGACGGCTGGGGATGCCATCACTTGTGACATACGCACGCGTTCGGGGAGACCCCCTCTACAACACCACACTCTCCGCTAAGCGGGAGAGGTGTAAAAAAAAATGTGGCGGACCGTCCAGTGAGGTCAGACGTCAGAAAAGTGCCCTTTTCTGCCGTTTTCAGACAATAGTGGACACTGGACCGGAGACGGCTGGGGATGCCAACACTTGTGACATACGCACGCATTCGGGGAGACCCCCTCTACAACGCCACACTCTCCGCTAAGCGGGAGAGGTGTAAAAAAAAGTGTGGCGGACCGTCCAGTGAGGTCAGAGGTCAGAAAAGTGCCGTTTTCAGACAAGGGGCACTTTTCTGACCTCTGACCTTTATGAATTATTGTGATTACATTCTTATTTGTTTTGTATTTTAGTTTTTAAATAGTTGAGATCAGCATTATAAACCCCCCATGCTTTATTTTTTTAAATCTCACCTGCACTATCTACTATTATTATTTGTAGCATATTTTGTTGTTGCTTTTATCATTGTTTATTTGCTTCTGCAATAAACAATATTATATCATGATAATTTTCCAAGAGTGACCTGGCCGAGGCAGCATTATTACAACAATGGACAAACAATACAAAAACAATAAATACATATGTAACAAACACAAATGAATATCCAGTTAAAGTTCAAAACAGGATCATAAACTGTGCTAAGTGCACATGTAATGGGGATCAATAGCCAGTTTAAATCAGGAACAACCTAGCACTTAGAAGTGATCTAGTATAAGCCATTTAAAAAGACATACATCATAAATGTATTTTTTAAATACATTTGTCTCTTTAAAAAAAATACTTAGAAGTGTTCTAGTATGCGCCATTTAAAAGACATACATCATAAATGTATTTTTAAAATAGATTTGTGTCTTTTAAAAAACATTACAAAAACTCGATCTTATTTTGAAGGCAACCGGAAACCTTATTTCTGCTAGCTCAAAAACCGGATGTCCTATTTCTGCTTACGGAACGGAGCTTTTGCAACGCATGTGTCAAGAGCAGGTGAGTTGCCAAAAACGTGCCTCCAATTCAAATACATCAGAAAGGGGACGCAAATGACTTCCTGCCACATAGTGAACCGAGTTCCTGTATAAACCGGTTTACTAGATCTATAGACTATGTGGCTGGGGGAGTCATCGTCCATTGAGAACTATTTGCAACAAACCAGGTAATTTATATATCTGTGGATTACCCCGTTAACGGCGCAAGCACAATGCAGCGTTGCCATGTCTGCTTATTATAAGCGACTTTGGGCTTGTTTTTCTGTAAGGTTGCTTGTAAATATTGGTAGTTGCGGGTTATGTTTTTTTGGGGTTGTTTCTAAAATGTTAGTTGCTTATTTGGGTTTCCTAATGTTGTTTAAACAACAAACATTTCTCAAACATTTTCAAGTCAAGGACCCCCAGATTAATATGTATTTGTCTGACTCTGCGGACCCCCATCAGAATATATATATTTTTTATTTTTTTTGCAGATCTACAAGCTCACGAACGTTGACGATCTAAAACGTTGTTTTAGATCGTCTATTTTCAAAAAGCCAATGTATATTTAATGTTTAAAGGGCCAAGGCCTCGCTTCTTTTGGGCTTGTTTACAATTCAATTCAATGGAGGTTTATAATTATTGGCTTGAGAGAAAACATACGTTTACATTACCAAAGCAAGTGTCAAAATATAATAAAAACAGTTGAAAATGGAGGGGGTACAGCATTGATTGTGTAAAGAGAGCTATGTCACATTGAGTCGTTATATACATGTTAAATATATGTACAG
Source organism: Gymnoscopelus microlampas (assembly GCF_963454915.1). Lineage (NCBI taxonomy): Eukaryota > Metazoa > Chordata > Actinopteri > Myctophiformes > Myctophidae > Gymnoscopelus > Gymnoscopelus microlampas. The sequence continues at coordinate 18,543,965 of NC_139939.1, forward strand.
GGTATAAAGCTTTTTGAGACATAGCAGCATTGGCAATCTTTTGCAGTTACTTTGGGACAAATAGCAGCATCTTTCCTTATTGTTTTCATAGACCTGGTTGCTTATTTCTTTCACAGAATCTGGCAACGCTGGCACAATGTGCTCATCGAATTCAAATCCTGAATCAAGGTTCGGGACACTTGCTAGCGGTATGTTGTGAACGCACTGATTCCACATCCCAGCCATCTCTTTTTGCACGTTTAAACACCAGAACAGGTATGGTTTTATTTGAACTATTATTATTATTATTATTGATAATATTCATAAATTGTGAATGTTGTCGATTTGAGTGTATGCTTGAATGCTCAGACTGGATGTGACTGGTTAGGAATGGCTCGGTTAATTGGCAATAATCGAAGCATCCATAAGAATGACCGTGTTCTTAATGTACATGATAGTATGCTAGCAAATGTGGAGTTATGTGGCAGGTTCACTATGGCTCAGTACTCTAAATGATCCAAACGTGACATGACAATGACAAAAGCAGCATTAAATACTTTAGGATTGAGTCTGTCATTATTGTAGCTTAATTGTGTTTGTATATAATCGTTTATGAAACGTTAATGAAGCTGTTAGTGGGCTGTAGTACACTCATGTGCAATTAATAATATGATTTACAACTTCTCAAGAATGAATGGTTACGTTAACTGTGGTTTCATATTTCACGTAGCGTAGCCTATGCCAAAAATGCTAAATGCCTTGGATCAAGACTATCATAGATGGAATGTAAAAGTCATACTCGATAAAATCATTTTATCGAGTCTGACTTTTACTTTCGTATCTACGATAGTCTTGGCCTGCACCCCTCAGTGCGTCCTGCACTTTAACCAGTAAAGCCCGTACTTCTCCGTACATGTACAATAAATATATATAAGGTGCTTATGCGTTTGCCCCAAATGTTAACTCACGCTTCGGAGTCATTGTGCAATGCATTAGTCCGTATTCTTCAATAAAGAAGTGTTTTAATCCTGTCTGTGGTCGAACGCCATTCCCCCCCCTCGTTTACTTCCTGTTTACATTGAGTGTAATTCCGGCTTTCACCGGTGCGCCCCGTCACTACCGCCCATTGAGGAATAGAGGGAACCTCCGACAGAATCCGACACAGACGTAATTAAAACTGTTCTTTATTGATAAATACGGACTAATAGATTGCACAAAGACTCCGAAGGGTGAGTTAATATTTGGGGCAAACGGGTAAGCACATTATATATTTTCTTTGTACATGTACGGAGAAGTACGGGCTTTACTCGTGAAAGTGCAGGACGCACTAGGGGGTGCTAGCCAAGACTAGACTAGATACGAAAAGTAAAAGTCAGACTCGATCAAATACATCTATGATAGTCTTGATCCAAGGCTATGGCAGGGTTCATGGGGCTACTTTAAATGATCCAAACGTGATATGACAATGACAAAAGCAGCGTTAAATAATTTACGAGGCTGCCATTGTGTTTATACTTGATCGTTACTGAAACGTTAATGAAGCCGTTTAGTGGGCTGTACATCAATCATGTGCAATAATATGCTTTACAACTTATCAAGAATGAATGGTTACGTTACCTGTGGTTTCATATTTCACGTAGGTAGCCCTATGCCAAATGCTTTTCAATGTGTTCTCTACCATCATATAAATCATATAAAATCATGTAGCGAAAATTGTAAAGGAACATTCTTTGATTTCAACTGTCATTCATGTCCACCCTGCAGTGGCGGAAAAACACAAATCTGCCTGGGAATTTAAATGACAGTGACCCTCATATGTTTTTTGTTTTTGCTTGTTTTTGTTTTTTTAAGTAGTGAAAGCATCAACCAGCTCAGCTGATCAGTTTGTCAGTCTATCAATCTTATCACTGCACAGGCCTTTGAAACTCATATTTTGACAGTACTCGCTGCTTTTCATTCTTTGGGAGGAAACTGATGACACATTTTTCTCCTTCTGCCATGGTCTATTCAACTTCCATGAGATGGTAAATGGTAGAAAAGGTATATTTTCAACATTAACTGGAAGTTGCACAACAAATAATATGACCTAAATCAGTCTGATGGTGGAGCTATAATTAAAGGTCATTTAGAACTTCTGAGTCTGTTTTACACAAAACGTGCTACAGACTTAACCCATCTATCCTCACTTTACTAATTTGCCTAAAGAACTACAAATAAAGTCCATATTAATAGACTTTCTACCATTTAGAAAACATTTGATTTTTTTCTCCTTTTTCTTTTTCTTTTTTTACATCTCCTTTAGCCTATATCTTAAATCCAGATCATTATTGATCAAGCTTGTGAAAACTGGCACAGCTTATTGATCATTTCGAACTTCAAAGACTTGTGGCTCCACACATAAATAGATCAAATTCAACAACCATTGGGCCAATCATCACAAAATGTGCAAGGAATGTTGCAGCTTTAAGGAATGTTAGGCCCAGTTAATTTGTCATCATGCACACTGTAATTATGAATTTGCATTCCTGAGTGACTATACATGTCATACGTTTCGAAGTGCAGAGGAGGCAGCCAGGTGTTCCTGGATCAGGTGGGACCGATAAAATAACTATTTGTGGGTAGGGCTGGGCAATATAGTCACTGTACGTACATAGTATATCTCTCACATGCACTCTTTCACCTCGCACTCACAATGTCTGGCTTTCGTTACTTCTGGTGTGTAGAGTCATGGGTCCAGAAGCATGGTGACAGCACCTAGGCTACTAGTACTGTCTGTCATACAAGGTTCAAGAATGAAGGGACCTGTGTGCAACCCAACAGCCGAGTGGTCAGAGTGCGTACCACATGAGCTCAAAACCTTAATGCTTGTCAGTGCGTCCTAGTTCGATTGCTGGCTGGCCAGACCATTTGCTGCATGTACTACTCTGTTTCCTGTCTCTCTCCACTGTGACTATCAAGGCTAAAGAAAAATCTAAACTTAAAAAAGAATGAAGGAACCTCACATAGTGGAAAGTATGATGGAAGACTATCAGGCCTATCACTCTACAAATAGGCCTAAACAGATCGGTGTAGATTCCTTTACTATTTATTTCTCTCTCCCTCGGTTTCCCGCCTAATCTCCTCCTCCTAGTTTTTTTTTGTGTTGGGACTTCTTTCCCAACTCACCCCTCCTGTCATTTGCTACCAGCCTAGGTGAGGTGGACCACATTGTATATTGAAAATATCCAGTCTACTCGCTATTTCCCCTCGACCTCAGCTCATATATTACACTCAAGAGCACAACACCACCTCTGCTCTGGTACTTTGATATTTTTCAACTTCTAATGACTCTCTTTGGATATCAGTTTTCATACCAGGGCTAGACCTTTTGATGTTAAAAAGGCCCAGACAAATATGATAATTGTGTCTGAAGGGCCTGTGCTCCAAGGTGCCTTCCCCCCACCTTTCTTCCTCTGGTTCCCAGTGCTTTAAAGTCTGGGAGTGTTCACCATAAGGACCTGAAATCCAAAGCCTTCCCTCAAAATGTTAGGGTCTAATTTGAACTCCTTCAGGGACACATGAATGTTTTAGTTTTTTTTCACCCCAAGCCAATGACGGTACAGATATAAAATGTAAACATGGTCTATATATTTATTGTTCCACCCCCACTTTGATCTAACCTCCTCTCTTACTTTCTGTTTTGCTCCAAGTGTTATGGTACTCTCATGAATATTGCAGTTGCTGGGGGCTGTTGGGAGGCTAGATGCTTTTATTGCCAGCCTTGGCTGGGAAAAGAGGAGCAACGTTTCTATTTCCCAGGGAAGGTGAATGCTTCCTTGAAGTCACGGCTCAGTGATACTGGATTTATTTTAATTTAAAAAAGAAGACAACATATTGAAAAACATACACCTAAACAAACTGAAGTGCCACAAAGTGAAGTATAAAGATCCTTTACACTTAAGGATGTCAAATAATTGCATGTATTTCTTTTAATATCATTTATATCATAAGGTTGTGACAGACGGGAAGCGGTCCACACGGACGTTACCGCTCGGATCAGCGGTGATTGCGCCGCGGTCATTGTTGTTTTGTCCTGCTGCACGGTGCGGGGAAAAGAAAAGCTCACCACAATCCAGCTCTTGCCGCGCGCATGTGCACAAACGAGCGCGCGTGAGAATTTCACAGGACCGCGCCCATCTGCCTCACCGGCCCTCAACTTCTCCCAAATAATCGCCCTCCTCTCATTGAAAATGAATTGCATAGGCGCGTCGGCCGCCTCGCGCCTGAAACAACCTTTAAGATATTAAAAGAAATACATGCAATTATTTGACATTGACAATAAACACACTTCTAAGTTGGATGTTGTAATGGATGCTTGGCCTGTTTGAACATTTAACTCTTGTTTATTTTCTCTTCTGATGAATGCCTTTGCAACCATGCAAGATGCGATTGAGCCCAGCCAATGCTATGGTACATGCAAAGAGGCAGGAAGTAGGATGTCCAGTGTGGTCCATTTGACCCAGGGGTCAAGAAAAAGAGAGTTAAGGACTTACTGAGTAGAGAAGCTCTGATAATAACAAGGTAGAAATTACTAGGTAACACGTGCTATGAATCCCATTTCTATAATGCATTATAAACTGCTTATAACACTGTTATTTATAGTTATAGTTAGTCATTATAGTATAGTAGTATTATAAGCACTCATAATGATTTATAACACAAACGATAACACATTGTAAAGCAATAAGCACTCATAAATACTATCAATGCATTGTAAAATGCAGTTATGAGTTCTTATAAGCAGTGTTATAAGCAGATTATAATGCATTATACGTATGTTTATAATGCAGCGTAGATATGGGTTGCATTATGCATAGCAAGGGTTACCATGTAGGTAGGCATGTATGTATGTAATTGCGTATTTAGGTACATGCCTAATGTTCTATGTACATCCCCATGTGTGTAAATGTATACCCTTGTGTGTGTGTTTGTGTGTGTGTGTGTGTAGGTGGGTGTGAACGTGTTTAGAGTGAATGCAGCCCAGTTATATTAATTTGAAGCTGTCCAGAGGACAGAGATGACATCATCATTACCTCACCCCGCTCTGTTAGAGAACTTATCAAAAACATGTGGCTTCGCTTTCTCCACACACTGCAAATTGATTGAGTCTTGGACTCCAATGTTTTTTTTTCTTTGTTAGAAGACCTGTGTGTGTGTGTGTGTGTGTGTGTGTATGCGCGCGGCTGTGCGCACACACATAAATGCCTGTGTATGTATGTGTCAGCGGGCTTTGTTTTTATTATTTTGGCGTTCTTCTTTCTCTCCGGGGCTTTTGACTTCATCTGTCATTCATTTGGCTTGTTTCCTTCAGCCTGTAGCTTTGCGTTTGGTCAGCCAGGTCTGAGGCCCTCTCCATTGGACAGGCTCACACATCATGCCTGAGTGCTTGAGTATGTGTGCGTAACGCCCAGTGAAACCAGATGAAAACTATTACAGGGGCAAACGTTTTTATATACTGCATGAATGCAAATCCATTGCTAAACAGGGATTTATTTTTATATTGAATGTGAGATATGAGGTTTAACCACTTAAACTTAACCTACTCTATGCTGGGTCCTCTCCTTTTTCTGCAAATTTTGATGAATGTTTGCCTATTTGAGACAAATGTTAACCTATTATGATGACATGCCCATTGCTCAAGGATGCTAGGGTTCATGTGGTAACATTTTGGGTTGTGGCACCCTGGCTGTAAATTATATAGGATGTTTTCACTTAACTCAAACAGGGAACACTGTGGACCAGTGTTGACTGTACAGTGTATGGTCAGCAGACCAACCTGTGGTCCAGTAGGACTAGATCACCCGCCACAAGGAGATCCAGACAGGTCGAGGGCAGAGAAGCCACAAAGAATTTTAAGTGAAGAGAATTCACGATACACAAAAAGACTTAAGAACTCAAGGGCAACTTTGTAACAAAACATTTTAACATTGTGACTTTTACTGGGCAGCTTTGCATGCAGTGATTTTTTTTGGATGATGCTGTAATGGCAGGGGTGATGTAGATGGAGGCAAGCAAATTGCACATGGGGTGAATTAAAAGGAAGTAAAAAAAAAAAGAAGAAAATAACCTTGTAAACCACTGTTCTAAAGTCTAGATTTTTGTTTCTTCCTTATCTTTCTTTCTTTGTGTGTATATTTCTGTGTATCCATAGCCAGGGAGTTGTTTGAAGTGTTGTTATGTGTGGGCTGAGTGTTTAGAGTTCACTGTTGTTTGGTTGCCAGAGCCAGGGGTCTCAGTGGGGTGGGGTTAGAATAACCGCTTTATACAGATGTGGGTGGACTGAAAGGATCCACTTGGACTTAAACGACATCTGACTTACTTTTAACCCACCCGTCCCGCACAGCAAAGTCTGGAGTGTTAATTCAACAAAAATGTACTGTTATGTCAAAAAGAGTTAAATTAGCCTAACACTGGATTTGAATGTGCAGAGAAGTGTCTACACACGTGCGCGGGCTCGTGTGTGTGTGTGTGTGTGTGTGTGTGTGTGTGTGTGTGTGTGTGTCTTGGATGTGCTGGGGGAGGGTTACATGCATATTACACACGTGTTGCATTTTGTTTGTGTTGCATATGTATGCTAATAAAGGCTATGCATATTGCGTACGCCTCTGTGCATGGAGGCAGAGTGCTTGACTACACTGTCTGGAGCAGCTTCACAGGCCAGAAGCGGGATTCCTAAGCCGTGAAAAGAGGTTTGCATAGATACTGAAGTGCCATGATGGCAATGGGGTCAGCCCCTGACCATGGGAGAGCGAGAGGTGCCAAGTTTTGGCCCAAATGAGCTTTTGTAGCCGAGAGCGGCCTGTTTGATCCCCAGGCCAGTCTCTTTATTAAAGTGTCTCTGAAGGTCAGACTCAGAGTAGAAATAATGAATCCTGGTGTTAAGCTATGCTATACATGGGAATGTTTAGTCCACTGGGCTATCCTATCTTTTTTTTAACGTTTATCATCAGTTCTGCTTTGATGATTACTGATAAAACAAAATAAGTAAGGAATAGGCTCAGTCCAAGTTATGTCAGCTCACTCAGCTGACATAACTTGGACTGAGCCTATTCCTTACTTATTTTGTTTTATCAGTAATCATCAAAGCAGAACTGATGATAAACGTTAAATAAGATAGGTTACAAGTTACAATTCATTGTAATTAATTTACTGGTCTACATGTAGGGTGTTTTTCCAACGTTGACACAGTCTCATAATATTATCAGACTCATATTTGTTTGCCGGCCTACCTATTACTTTACTTGATTTTGCTGTTTGACAAAACAGTTAATCTCCCATTGATAGTGAGTGGTATGCAGGTTTTTTCCCAGCTTTGTTTTCAGTGTTGAGAGGATGTTGCCAGTCGGGTGCAGAGATACCCTCAGGGCTTACATTAATATGGAAATGAAATTAGATGGTTTCCAGGTCACATAGTTAAATCGAGTCACTGTCATCTTGCATTTCTTCATAGGCAAAGGCAGCCACATTGCAGCACACGTGTGTGCATGCATGCATGTACTGTATATGTGCATGTTTGTCCTGGTTTAAGTTGTACTAGTTTTATATATCTTGACCAAACTGGTTTAGTTTTTCCCACAGTGTGTCTATTTGAAATGAAGTGAAACCACAGTATGAGCTGTGAACAGGTCTCTGCATATTGTAAAACAGACATGCCGTACATGTGTTCAGCTGTGTGAGTCAGCCACCACAGATTACACTTTTATACGTGTTGATTCCTCTGCTATCAACGGATCTCTGGATAGCAGTTACCATGGCCCTGTCACTGCCAAGCCCCACTGTTGTTGATCTTGGAGAGGGTGTACTAGGGTAGACAACCACACGTCTACTGCGATACACACAGAGCTGCTTCATTTCACCTGACAGTAAGGAGTTTCACTGGGAGGGCGTAACACGTGCGGAGAAACACGCCATCGCCACTCCCTGTTGAACAGGTGCCTGACCAACCTGTAGGAGTCACAAGTGCAGCGACAGAGATCGCCGTCCCCCTGCCGGCTTCCCACTCAAGGACCAAGTTTGTGTTGGTCCTTGAGTGGGAATTGAAGCGGCCGGCCAAGCTGGAGGCACCATGGAGGTATGGACCCCCGGTCTCTGCTGGTGGTCGGCAGGAAGGGAACTTTTACCTCTGCACCTTACCTGTGGGTATGGGTTTGTAATGTACCATTGTGTGTGTCTGTCGTCTGCCTGTCTGTCACATATTCTGTGTGTATGTACCATCTCCAGCTCTATGGGAGTCCATACTGAACTGTGTGGTATGTGATCAGCCCAGCCATCTTTGTTCTGTCCTGGTGTTGTGGTGCTGCATGTAGACTACCACTTTATTGAGTCACATTTATCTGCTGTTTTGTTACCCTCCTATAAAAGCTTCACTATACACTGGGCAACATAACTCTTGTCTTGTGCACAAGAGTATACACACGCGCACACATGCACGCACGGACACATGCATAGCATACATGCACACACATCAATCTTGTGCCTTGAATCACACATTAACATTCAGCACATAATCTATGGTTTCTTCAGGCAGTGGACAGTAAAAGTGTGCAGGGTGAATGTTCTATCACCAGCATGCATGCATTGATCATCTCATCTCGTAACTGACCTTCTGTTTAATGAGCAGCATGCCAGTTTGCATTGTGCATTGCTGAATGGATAAGCAATAAAGATGTGGCGCTGAGGCGCTCATACTTTGTGATAATAGTTCTTGGCATATGGGCCATTTAATTGTGTCAGGAGTGGCTTGGTTGATCACTGGTAATCTTGTTAGCTGTCACTAACCACTGCATTTGAATGGGAATGGTTTTATTGGGTCTTATTGGTTATATTGTGTGTGTGTGTGTGTGTGTGTGGGTGTACAAAATCCTGTTACGTTAGACAGACCACGTGGTGGATTGTATTTTTTTTTGTGCCCTGAAAATTCACTAAGCCACGTTGACCCTCTGCATGTGAACTGTTGCACATTCTACTTTTGTGTGCCCTGTGCAGGAAACATGCTTTATTGCCTCCCTTACCAAATCTAAACTTACCACATAATTTGCCACTGTTTTCATCAGGCACACCCATGTCTTAGTTCCTGTTTGTGGGACACGCACGCACACACGCACACACACCATCCTATTTGTCACATCGTGCATCCACCCAGTGACAAATCAATGTTGGTGGGACTCAGCTTGGCTGGCTGGTGAAGCTTCCTGCTGGTTCTGTGGTGCTGTGGGTATGTACTGACTGTTGTTTTGTCTCTAACTAGGTCAGCATGGATACTAATTTATCCTCTTTACCTCACCACTACCACTCAGCCAAAAAAGCTGTGTCAGTGAGTAGTTATTAATATGCTATGGTGTCGGAATAAAAGAGTAAGTTCTCATTGGGAGATAATTGATCAAATAGGCGACAGTATTTCCACACCACTAGCTTATGTCTTTTGGCCTGCTTGTCGTTAAATATTGCAACATGCAACACTGGCAGGCAGCAAAGTATAAAATCAGGCTTTAGTTTAGAGATCAATGGTTCTCAAATTGGGGTCCAGGCAGGGACCCTCAGGGTTCCAAATGGACCCTTTAAAGGTAACTTTGACAGTGTACAAATGGAACCAAACAGACCTGTAACCTGCCGAGCAATGCCTGTAGCATGAGACGGCTTGATGGATGTTGAAGTACATCCCCCAGCCATGATGTACAAGTACACCCACTGGACAGGGCGTTACTATGTCAGGGTGGACACCACAAGGCCACTGGTCACCACAAAGAGCTGGTCTCAGATTTGTGGGGGCCCTTTAAATTAAAAAGTTTGAGAAAGAGTGGCCTAGATAGAATGTTTTGTTTTGTTGGCCCGGTGTCCCTATTTGTGCCCGTTATTATTGATTTTCATTTTCTTCGACAATTGCCCATCTACAAGCTCACAACATGTGTTACATTTTTCTTGACTCCCGGTGAGCTTTTAGATCAACTATTTTCACACTTTTTTCCTGAAAACAAAAAGTAATTTTACGATGGGGCATTGGCATCTCAACCTATGCACCCTAGAGTAGCAGAGAGCATAAGTCAAGTTGGCATGGAAATGATGCTATATCATTTCAGTTTCTGAGGAAAATCAGGAGATTGAAACATAATGCTTTTTTCTCCTACAAATACAATTGCAATTGAACGACTGTGTGAGTTAATTGGTATATGTCTGTTCTCCTCAGCCATATCATGTAAAGACATACACACAGTATTGTTGATAGAATGATAGGAATGGATGGTGTTCTCCAATTTGAAATAACTAGAGCTGACATAGAGGCTTATGTGATGTTACTAAACAATGTGCTATAATGGGAGCACTGGCAGATGATTGTGCTTCACGTGGCTTCTCTGTTTTTAGCACGTAGTAGAGTCAGCCCTAGAGACGGGACATATTTAAACTAAAGTATGGATGATGCTCTGGTCTTGGGTCATACTGTACTGTATATAGTGTCGGGCAAAACTATAGTCTCAACTATGCGTATTGCGTATGCACAGTGAAATCCTCAGTGTTAATTTAACTCTTGAGTGTAAAAACAGACCTTAAGGGGTCCATTCTTTCTGAGTTAAATTAACACAGGATTTTACTGTGTGGCTGCAACATTAGATACTTGGAACATGAACCGACCCTGGTGATAATCCTCTCTTCGTTTACTGGTTTGCTAACCTGAACATAAATAGAATTGTGCGTTTATTGAGTTTCAATTGCAGACGCCTGTCATTTCGATGTTGATTGTCCAGACTGATTTTGGAATGGGTGAAAGTGCCTGTCCTGTGGCTCCCATGGCTGTAGTTTATTGTTATGTGTATTACTTGTTCCTATACTTATACTTCCTCTTCATCTCATTCTTTATATAGACAGTGACTGTATTGTAAAAAGACAGTACCATTATGAGTGTTCATCGTCACAGTTAACAAATGTAACAAAATGAACCTATAAGGGTCAATTTGGTACGTGTCCATTTGGTTATATTTGTATACTCTGAGTTCAAATTAACACATTACATAAAATGTTGACTATTGTACACCTATGCAATGATTTACAGTGTATGTCATGTCCTATAAGTCCATGTGGACTGGGCACCTTTGGTAACCCCATGATAGAACCTCTTAGCCATTTATTCATACATAATTCACATTGTAGTTCCATATGCTGTAGCTAGACAGTCGGAAGTCCCAAGGGGATTATATCTAGGTCTATTCACCTAGGTCTGTTGCGTTCTCTTTTATTAAGGTCAGCGTTTCAGCTTGAGAAAACACCTCACTGTACAGATACTATAGATACAGTTTTGTGCTGTTGTTGTGCCTTTCCCCTCCGCAGTCCAATCCTGTCATTAGTGACAGGATAGTCCCTCAGGCACGGCAGCACTTGTTTGTGTGTGTGTGTGTGTGCGTGAGGGCATGTTTATTACTAGAGCAGTTGTGTTGTTTGTGTTAACAGCAGTGCTTCTTGGGTGGTGGTTGTTGTTGTTGTTGATGAACTTGTTGTTTTCCGTTTTTGACCTCTCAAAATACTTGTTGTTTTTGTGCGTGCGCACTGTGTGGCAATGTCCTGTTGTGATGCACCACAGGACAGGTGCACTGCCATCATGCCCCTCCATCTGTCTCCAGCCCCCCCCTGGCTGTCACTCAGCCTTGCCTGCTCAGTCTCCATGTCCATGTTCCACTCATTATAGAGGTGACCATATACCTCTATACCTGAGACCATATATAGGCTGCTAATTAGATAGAAACTAGAAAACACCACCCCATCCATTCCTTCATATTTATACTGTCAGTTACTGTGGGTTGATGTGGGTGGATTCATTGTTGCGTTATATATATCCTGTTGATGGTGAAACATCTGCAACTGTACATCAACCCCTCCCTTAGCAATCTGAAGATCAGTACATGCATGTCACAAGAACAGTTCTGGCTGCAATATCATTAGGAAATCATTCCTAACATTTTGTGTTAGGCTAAACTTTATGATTCATCAGATGCGTTGTGTTTACACAGCAGGACGAGTTTGAAAAGTGTCTGTCACAGAAAACTATGCTAGTCAAGACTGAGACTACATGAGTGTGTTGTTTACATGCACACATATGCTGATCTCAGCCCGATTTAAGGCAGTACTCTGGTTATTGGTCATCAAAAGTCTCTTACACACCTGAATAAAAGTTGAATAGACACATACAAATCAAAGAATCAAAAAACACCTGCACACTTTCTTCTTTTTCTCAATACAGAATACTTTTAAAGTTTTTATACGTTTAATATTACATTTATTCTTACATTTATTATTTTTTGAGCAATTGAAGTAATTTGAAGACAAAGTACTCTGGATATTGAAATAGTCATAGAATCGGGATATGGTCTTAATCAGAAACAGATCTTTATTATGTAAACCCAGATTACTGATGTGATCCCATTAATGCTATGCATGTAAACGCTGCCTTCAGGCACTCAGGTGGCACAGTGGTAAAGTGTGGCCTGTGTTCGCGGTTCGGGGGAGGGAAGCTGGGCGCCAGTGGGGGGTGTGATATTTCCCACTGCATGTACTCCTACGGGCTGGGGGCGGCACCTGTCAGCAGGGAGTGTTGGGCAAGAGGAGTAGGACGAAGGCTCTACGACGTCCTCCCGGTGGGGGCTCCTCACTGGCAGGTGAGCCAGTAGGATACAACAGCAGTGTGTGGGGGGAGGAACCAATTGGCACAACGACAAAATTGTGGAGAAAAAAGTAAATCAAATAAATTAGAAATAATAATAAAACACATTGCCTTCGACTGGTATAGAAAGCCCCACCTATCTATCATCCCCAGTCTATCACGCTCTAGTTACCATAATTAAATGAGATATTTCTATCCACTGTCTGTTTTTGATTGAGCTGGCTCCTGCACGGAAGCTGTTCTTTCCTTATCTTATCAATGTCTGAAGGCTAAAGCCTAATTTATACGTTGTCACACAATGGTGGCGCTCGCCAAAAATAACAACATGACGCATTGCTTAGTGATGCATCGCAACAGGAAAAAAGACGGCTTTGTAGACAGATGTTTGTGTACAGTAGCAATTACTGTCATATGATGTGTGAAATTGGCTTATTCGGAGTTTAATTTACGGCAGTCAGGAGGTGAGATAGGTTCTAATTTTCTGACATTTTCTGCATTGCCATTGCCAAGTGTGCCTCTGTGTGCGCAGGCTTGTGCACATACCAACAGACACAACAGGCCACACTGTTTCATTGTGCTCCGTAACCCTAAGGTGTTTCTGGCAAGCCCAGTGAGATACACTTAACTCTCTGCCATTTTTAGAATGAGGGAAAGCTAGGGCTGTCACGATTATGACATTTTACTTGACGATTAATTGTCGTACAATTATTGCAATTAACGATTTAATTGTGTTTTTTGGCATTGAACAATTACATTTCTGTTTGCCTTTTAGGCATAGTAAACAAACATTGCACAGGGCAGATATGACAAATCGCCTAATAAAAATAATAAAAAATATTCATGTTATAATTGTGACAGGCCTAAGTTAAGCCTCACATATACTTAGGTGTTGGGTGCACCGGAAATGGCAAATTTACAAGCTCGCAAAGCGTTCAGTGCGCGTTCAGTGCTCTAAATATAAATTAGGCCTTACTGTGAACCTCTGGCAAAGTTGTGTTGTGTGAGTGCAATTTACAGTGAAACATCCTCTGTTTTCAAGGCGAACAGATGATTTGATTGATTGATTGAATACTTGTCAAAAATGTAAACGGCACGGAAGTACAGTAAAACACTTGGGCTAAAAGGATAACACGAAAAAGTCCGGGGGACTTGTTTCCATTGTGGTCCTACTGTGTGTATTCAATTCATCAACAGAGCATAAAATATTAACTCATTAATACAAGTCATAAAAAATACAAATGGCTGGTCTGTTTATAAACTTTGTTTTTCGGAAACCATGCAAGGATTGATCTCTGCTTATTATTTATATTCTGAAGATTTATTTAATAATATAAAATACGATAAAAACTATATTGTGGCAAGTTCATAGACATGGATTAAACCTCTTAAATCCCTCTTTTAACCTTTTCTTTTAATGATATGCCATTTTGTAGCATAAAATAAGGCTAAATTGTGTCTTTCTTGCAGGGACAGAGCTACACTCAGCACACAGGGGGAGAAGCAGTCTCGAGGTATGGATGTGACCTTAACATTCACCACTGTAATGTAGCTGACATGACATCATAAGCACCATGACTTACTGAGCCAAGCAGGCCGCAAGATGAGCATATTTTAAATGACACAAAAAAGAAAACGGGTTCCTAGTTGTGATGCAATGGACAAACCAAGGACAGCACATGTCACTGAGTACAGTACATGAATCGATTAGCGAATGGTTCAGCACCACCACCGATGGACAGCGACAGGCTATGTGTGCTGTGACCCACCACCATGCCTTTTATATACGGGTTAAAATACTCAAGAGAGCAAAGCAGAAATCTGTATGTTTGTCTGTATAGAAGCCATGCAAAGAGATAGCATGCACAAATAATTAAATTGAATGACAAGCTACGTTGATAAGTGAGTTGTGATTTTATACACCACTCTCTTGTTAAGCAGTTGCAGGTGAAAACAAATGATTAATTTCTCACCAAATCCAGTTCTCTTTAAACTCTAAAAGACAAAGTAGACATGGCAGTCTTACCTTACAAAAAAAAAAGAACTCACCAATTTTTTGTCTCTGCTTAGTCTAATCAATGCTGTAGTTTGATGAGGTCCTTGTTTTTATTCCATTATCCTCCGTAGAACGGTAATTAAACGGTACATAATAAACCAAGGTCCCATTTTAAAATGCCTTCTTCCTCCTTCATGTTAGCAAACCTGCCCCCCCCCCCCCCCCCCGTCAAAATAAATAAATAGAAATAGAGTCCAGTCAGTCCACACAGTGGCACACACTGGATTAGGCTCCCGCAGTGTCGTCTTTAATTGATTGCTAACAAGGTGACATTTTGAGCGTCTCTGCTCTTCCTCAGACAAGACCTGGCGAACCTACCAACAACTTTGTCTTTGTCAATGTTTATGTCCCGCTCGACAGAACGTGTTCTCCCTTGTGCCTGGCATCATCTGTGTGCAATTGTCTGATCTAAGACATCAGTGTCAATGAGACCCAAGGTAGTGTTGACAATGACATACAATTAATCCATTTTTATTTAGAATAACAGATGAGACTTGACAGTGATAGAATGAAGGACAGACAACTCACGACATATCAAGACAGATACACGTAATCAACATATGACAGGTGACAGGTAGTCTTTTTTTTTTATAAAAAAAATTAACAATGTACCCTGAAAAGGCTAAACAATCTGTTTCTTGTATGAACTGAGCTATATCAAAAGTCAAAGCCTTTTGAAACATTTAATGATTCAGAGTTTATCTTTTGTGTATCACGTTTCACCATGTAGTGGCGTAGCACTTGGCAAGCTCACTAGTTGTGTACCTATTGAGTCAGCTGAGAACTCACCTAATCTGGTTGTCTTCATTGTTGGGTAATTTGCTGTTCATAGCAGTAAATCATACCCCAGTGTATTTTGGACATCAGCCAAGCCAGGAATGTGATGCACATTCTTTGTGAATGGCACAGAATGATGCCGGTCTTCAGATATTGGCCCAGGATTAAGATGATGTGACAAACGGGTATCCAGAAAGTTTACACAGCATTTCCGCCGGCCTATGTTCATATATCCACAGAACAAGAACACTAGTTGTTTGGAACAGGCCACAACATCAATAGTAATCTGTGTAGTAATAATAATAATACTAGAATAATAATAGAATGAAGCTGCTTTTTTACATTACCACTTGTAGTTTGGCATTGTATTAGCAAGAAACGACTTGTTTAAAGGAAATGTTTTTTAAAGAGAGTTTGAAAGCTGGATTGCAGCTGTCTACATCACATGTCTGGAGGGACAATTACTCTGCGATTCGTTTGTGCGCTGTTAGGCCAACCGGCTGACTATGGTGTGACTTAAGCGCAATACATACTCCTTCCGAAAATCTCCTGGTTTGGAAAGGCTTCCCGAACAATAGTTTGGCAAGTAATTCAGTCACCCACATTGAGTTTTATAGGGACTATCGTAGTTTTATTAGCCTATCCCACCTACGCTAAAATGTACCTAAGAAGAAGCCGAGCTGGCGTACTCAGTGTAAACCGTGGGTTAAAAATTAACAAAAATGGGTAATGGTATCTGAGTCTGTTTACCTGAAATATTTCAGCTGTTCTTACAAGGGTGCCTTAGTACTGCAGATGAGACCACACACATACTGGTAAGCTGGACTTTTTTTTGTACACTAAAATATATCCAGAAGATTCTTAACTAGACATGTGTCTGCCATTATCATATCTACCCGTCCCACCTAAAACAACTTTGAGCTGCCCTTAGCTCGAAAAGATCAATGGGTAACACAAATAACCAGAAATCAGAGGTATGAATCAAAAGCCAAAATTAAACCACAAAGGCTTACTGTAAACACAGACAGCTGAGAAGCACTGTCTCAGTGGCCTAAATCATTATGTGATTGTAAAGGCTGTTTCACACGGGAAGCAACCGACACGTCTAGTAATTCATCTTAAAGGGGTTACACCATGAATTAAAAAATATATATATTTGCGAACGCGGAAGGAGGCGCGCCGAAGGCGCGCCTCCGCCCAAGTGGAGCTTACTATGAAAGTCTGCTCGGCTTGTGTGTGTGTGTGTGTCTGTGTGTCTGTGTGCAGTGCACTGCCTGGGTGCGGCCGACAGAGTGCGCCAGAGTGCAGCTACAGTCAAAACACACACACACACACACACACACACACACACACACACACACACACACAAAGTCCGTAAATACACAATATTTTCGAGCTGCGTTCGCTTCCAGCGTTCGCGCGTCTTACTTGTATATATAAATATTGCCCCTAATACGTTTTAAACAGGTTGTAAGCCTAAAAAACATCCAGATATTTTTTCTCACAATCTGACTGTCTGTCATTCCAAGCTTTTTCAGCTGCAATACCAAAACGTCCTATTGGGCAGGGGGGAGCTACTGAGCAATTCTGTCTGGCCATCATCAATGCAAAATCAGGGCAAGTGACATCACTTGCCCTGCCATTCTGAAATGGCCTGTTCAGACACGCCCATTCAGGAAATCCATGAAATGAGCATGAATGACTGAATGTTAAAAAAATATATTTTTTTGGGTACAAGAGACACTGGGGAGCCCAAAAAATACTAAAAACCTAAAAAAAAAATGAAATTCATGGTGTAGCCCCTTTAAATGAGAGGCGACCGTTCAGTTAGGGGGGCACGGGCAATCTGACAGGCCCAGAGGAAGGCACAATGCTGTGAAATTGTCACATTCATGCCTCTCTCTCACACACGCACGCCCGCTTGTGTTAAGAGTTGTTGTGAACTTTTTTCTACGAGATGTGTAGAAAAAAGGCATTTGTTCATATGAGGAGTGCAATGCGACCTTGAGGATCCAAGCAGTTACAGTATGTGGGTGTAGGCTCCCCATGTGAAAAGCCCTTAATGATTCAAACTATATCCCTATGCTAGAAGAAATCCACTCACCACCATTGACAGGGAGCATTTGACAGCAGCACCTGCTTCTAGTTGTCTTTTCACTCATGACGCTTTTGTTATGTCTCCTGTCTGATCCTGGTTTTGATTCTGCAATCATGGTTATTTGAGCTTCGGTATCAGATACACCAAATCCCCTTGTGCAACTCTTCTCCCATGAGAATACAGCACACCCTCCCCCTCAGTCCTGGATGTCAACACTATGTGACTGTGTTATCTTGAAACACACACACACACACAAACACACACACACACACACACACACACACACACACACACACACACACACACACACACACACACACACACACACACACACACACACACACACACACACACACACACACACACACACTTTCCACTAAAGGATGTATCTGGATGGGGACATGGGATAGATAACCTGTTTACATGTCTCTCTCGTGTCATGTCACATGTCCCAGACCCTTGTCACATCACATGATCAGGAAGTAACAAAGGACTCCCATTTCCTTTTCCTCTGTGGAGGAAATTACAAGATAGGATTGATCTTTTGTTCTGTCCTTCAGGATGGACACTGATACGAAGTTATAAAATAGATGACATGTTTTATAAAGGGTGGGAAGTCCATTTAATGCCTCATTTCAAGACATTTAAATACCATGTGTTGTTGTGTCTTTCATCAGATGATGTCATACTCTAGTGTTTCACTATTATTTATCACCTTCAGTGATGTCATCCTTTTTGCAGCTAAAGGAAGTGGCGATGCACTGAAGATGATGTCACCAATTAGGGCTGTCTGTGAAGTTGCTCTGTTCTGGAAAAATCTACTCCATGGCGACGGGGGAAGTGACAAATAAGCCTGCAGTATTTTCTTCAAATGTGCATGTGGGTTAGCTTCATTAAAAAAAAACTAAAAAAAGAAATTCATTCAATTATTAGCATGCCCTATCGAGGATCAGACGCAGAAAACATGAGCATCGTTAGTGTTTGTGAGGGCAGTACAAAAAATCAAAAACGAATCACAAGAACATTTTCTTGTGATTTATCACAAGAATCTTTTTAATCTTCAGTCGTCCCCTTTGTTACCGTTTATAACTCTGTCCAGATTGAATCAACAAAGGCAATCATAGCTTATGTCATTGCGTTTGCCATGCCAAGTCTGAGCAATATTTTCATTGGCACAGCTGTGACTGACTGTAGCAGTGATGCAGTGATACTTGGAAGGCTGTGCTAGTCCAGGCTGCTACATGGTAGGCAGGTAGGTAGCAGCGTTGCCATGTCTGCTTATTATAAGCGACTTGTTGTTCTGTAAAGTTGCTTGTAAATATTGATAGTTGCGGGTTGCTTTTATTTGGGCTTGTTTCCTAATGTTGTTAAAACCAGTGGTTCTCAAACATTTTCATGGCAAGGACCCCCAGATGAATTTGTATTTGTCAGCATTTGTCTTTTTTTGTTTGTTGAAATAGCAGATCTACAAGCTCTAAACGCGGCTCATCGCATTGTGATCTTGTAGATCGGCTATTTTCAAATAGCCGTAGCCTAGTCGCTTCTTTTGAGCTTGTTTTTATATACCTGGTTTCTTACTGTATTTCTCTCGCAAAATCTGGCAACACTGTAGGTAGATACTGTGCTTTGTTGATCCCTGGAGGAAAATACATACAGTAAACAAGACAGGACAACACACATACTTACTGAACTGTGACAAGAACAGTTATAGGAGTAGTTCACCTTAAAAAAATACTTATTTTCTATCAATTACACACCCCATGAAATGAAACCTTTTTTTCCCTAAGGCAATAATTTGTTGACTGGGTGGCTGTTCAGTGGGAGACTCAATTGTGTCTCCTACCGA
Organism: Gymnoscopelus microlampas; assembly: GCF_963454915.1. Lineage (NCBI taxonomy): Eukaryota > Metazoa > Chordata > Actinopteri > Myctophiformes > Myctophidae > Gymnoscopelus > Gymnoscopelus microlampas. The sequence goes on from NC_139939.1 coordinate 18,563,403, forward strand.
TCATCAAATTATTGCCTCAGGAATGTGACAAAATCTCCATGAATTCAAGGCTTCACAAGGCTGCACAATACATTTGTGCATACCAACTTGTTTCAGAGCTAAATTATCTATAATTTGCTAGTTTGTGGCTGCAAGTTTTCACCAAACAGTATATCCATGAGAGCTTCATCTATGTGTACGCACATTTAGAATATGTGCCTGTGTCACCGAAGAATTATTAACCACATAAACAATTTGAGTGTTGGAGACTAACAGGACTTTACTTCAATTTCACAGGCTTAGTGTTCTCTGCATGGACTTGTCAGTTTGTGGGCTGGGATGTGGGATGTACCCACACAAGCAACTCGACTACCGCTGGGATTGGTCTGGAACAATCTACGGTGAAGATTGAAATAATGACTCCTGCAGGCGATAACGTAATCCACGTATTTAGCAACACAGCCCCCAAAGACAGCTGTGCCAAGGCGGCAACTTGTGAAATTCAAGTCCTCACGTGACTAGCACAAACAGACTGATTCATTGGGTCAGGTCCAGGCTAGTCCTATCCTACCCCTTATGAACTGAACCCGGCCCTCAGTGTACTACTATCCTCCCGCGTAATACAGCTATGTGGGTGATCTGCTAAGATAGACTTTATAGACCATGGCTGTCTGCCAGGGCGGAGTGTAGATCCACCCACGGGAAAGAGTCAGACAGGACTGCTGTCATCTTTGAACGCCACATTTTGAGAGAACTACATGTGTAACAAGGCTGGGCAATATATAAGTATTGATATTGTGATATGAGACTAGATGTCGTCTGGGATTTTGCATGTCATAATATCGTGATATTATATGATATGCAAGTGTTGTCTTTTCATAGTTTTATTTTAAAAAAATGTCAAAATGTTTTCCAAAATAGTGAAAATATAAGATCTACAAGCTCACAGCTTGAGCTTGTAGATTGGTTTCTTTTGATATTTGGGAACAATTCATTTAGATTTTGTCGATATCACCCACCCATAATCTCAAGTGCAAATGTATATGAGGGAAATAGATATTACAAGATAAAGTTGTCAATGGAGATGGACTGAATATGTTGAGTAGGTGAGGTTTGGTATCACAAGCTGCATGCGTTGTACAACCAGAAGTTCTTTGCCTTCCCTCTTGGAGATTTGGGGAAAACGCTGTAAGGGAGCTGCTGTGTCTTTAGAACCATCCGGTTGGTAGTGTTTCTTCAAACAAAGCCTCTTCTTGTATAAGCTGGCTAAATGGATTATCATGTACTTGGGCTTCGGGTTCAGGGGGCGTCGTGTGTGTGTGTGTGTGTGTGTGTGTGTGTGTGTGTGTGTGTGTGTGTGTGTGTGTGTTGTAGTTTCAGGGGCTTTTTGTAGGTGTGGTGGGTGGGATTCCCCTCCTATAAGCTGACTCTGCCTTGCATGTGAAGCCTTTTTAGTACACCATGCTCTGGTTGAACGAAGGTAGATTACAGATGAAGGGACATGGAAAGAGAGGATTAATTTGTTTGTGCAGTAATAGAGGAAGGAGATGCAAGGGTGGATGGAAGGAGACAGACTGTAACCGCGTGAACCCTGGGGTCCCTATTCTGGGCATGTCATAATAGGCGAACGTACTGTGAAAATAGATCAACTATTTTTGGATCGAAAAAAGGATGGAACCAAGTATAGACTCCTGGGGGACCCTGGTCAATTGAATATACTGGAATCAAGTGATTTAAAATAAGTGTGTCATCTTGAGCGTGGAGCGGAGGGGAAAAGAGAGCCAAGATTTGTGTGTGTGGGTGGGGGTAGATGGAGTGAGATAGACAGGTTGATTGATAAGAGAGACAAGTGGATCAGGGAGGGGAAGAGACAAGAACGATGCACTGAAAATCTCAATCTCCCCACTCTGAAAGTCGTCTGGTGTATCTTCCACAATTGTTATTCCCGTCCAAGAAGCTGTAAGCTACCAAAGTTTTATCTTTCCTTACCTTTGCTTACGTCTGTTCTGCTTTCAGTGTGACACCGAAATATTTTGACTTCCAAATCATTATCTGACATGGTGATTTTCTTCCTCATGGAAAATCAGAGAATTTTATTATTCTCATGGCAAACGCATTAATACAGCCAAAATGATGGGAAAGTGGACTAATTCGCTTAAAGGGATATTTCACTTTCAAAACAAATGTGGGTAATTTTATCGTCTACTCTGGCTTTTGGGAGCACCCTGGACAGTTTTTAAGTTGCTTGATTCAGTATTTAGATATTTGATATTCATTTTATCAGACACGCCCCTTCCTATACAAACCCATTGTAACTTCAAACTACATTTTAACCATGTTAGATTAGTCGGAAACACCCGTCCTTGGTTCTGGGGACTGACATTGTCCTTCTAATACGTGAGGAGACTGTGTTTTTTCAATACATTTTTTCATTTATTTTAAATGTTGTTTGGGGGAAATGAAAAAAATGTAATACAATAAAATAATTAAATAAAATGAATGAAAAAAGTAATAAAAAGAAAGGCCCCCTCACGTATTAGGAGGGCAGGATGAGTCACCAGAACCAAGGGTGTTTTTGATTAATCTAACATGTTAAAAATGGAGTTTGATGTTAATGGGTTTGTATAGGAAGGGGGCGTGTCTGATAAAATGAATATCAAATATCTAAATACTGAATCAAGCAACGTAAAAACTGTCTGGGGGGCTCACAAAAGCCTGAGTAGATGATAAAATGACGCAAAAAAAATTTGAAAGTGAAATATCCCTTTAAAATAAAAGCTAAATACAATCCTTATCAGTATTTTTGTCATGTTTTTTTTTTTAACTGGTGGAGGCATTTGTCTTTATGATGTGCGTGTTAATAACTGCGTTTGCATATGCGTGTTCTGTTAGTGTACCGTGCATGCAGTACATGCCTGTGTGCGTGTGTGCCTGCATGCAGCACTCTAGATTTAAGAGCAGCTGTGTTTATCCAGGCTAGCTTTGTGACCCGGTGCCTGTCTCCACTCCCTGCCTGCAATGCTATTCTAGCCATCAAGATTGCACTGAACTGCTTTCTCTCTCTCCCCACCCAGGGCGTCCATCCATCCAGCATGCACTGCACTACATTTGTAGTTTGGGCAAAGGCCCAACGTAGAGGTTGCAAGAGTCTGTGACCTGTTTAGAAAGCTAGACAATGAGTCTATTCACATCTTTTATCAAAACACATTTTAAGTAGTAGCCTAATACCTTCAATTTTAAAACTTTGACTTCGTCTTTGGATCAGCATACTCTAGTCTACATCAGTGGTTATCAACCTTCCAAAAGACCCCCAGTTTGATTATGCTTTAGGGCCATGGGCCCCCATTTGACATATTTTTTGTATCTCTGGAATTCCAATCTACACTGTGAAATCGTCAGGGTTCATTTAACTCTTGTGTTCCAGACCCGTAAGCGTCGATTTGGTTTCTTCCTAACTATCAGTCATTTAGCTGGGGACCCCCCTCAAGGACCCCTGGGGGTCCCTGGACTCCTTGTTGAGAACCACTGGTCTACATGCATCATTAATGTAATGGCCAGGAGAATGTAGTGTTTGCAAGTAATATTTGCAAGCAATATCCTTTTATTTCAAGATCGTAAAGCACATTTTGAATATATCTATAACCTTGCCTTAATAACCTTGCAATAAATTAGCCTAGACTTAATGATTGATGATGATTTGATCAACCCAATGTAGAGCAGACTTTAGCTTCATCAAATGTTGAATTACAACAAACTATACTAGTATGATGGATGTTGCTGCGTGACAGTGGACGGCTGCAGCCAGACTTTCTGAGGGATTAGGGACCTTTTAGAGTGGACTGCAGCACAGACAGAATCACAACATCGCAAAACTGCTGCTATCAGGGAAAAATAATCTACCTTTTATGATCCCATTTGCTTTTCAGCCAAGTGGGCCAGGGAGCAGCACGGGGTTATTAGGCGGACAAACTACTGACAGTTGAACCTGAACATTTAATTGAGAGTGAGCTAACGCAAGCCTGCGAAACACTTCATTCTGCTTCTGAGCCGAGCCACTGTATATTTTAATCAATGTTCAAATGCAAGTTGATGTAGTTTCAGAAATGTGCAACCATGGATGCCATTATTTGTAGTTCCATCTTTTGCATTGATGGATCACGGCAAGATCCTTCTGCATTAGTTGAGGATTACTGACTGTACATAGTACTGTGAAATGGAACAGAGGACAGATACAGGTAAGAGTATCTGCAAGAGTATAGAGTATATACAAAATAAATAAAAGCAAAAGCGCCAGAGTATGCAGTAATCCAAGGACGGAACAGATTGCATGGGGACATATATACCTTAAGGGCTACCAGGACAAAGCACTGACCGAGTTGTTCAGTCTTGTGCAGAGGCTAGCTCATCATAGAAGGGGTGAGAGGGGTTCATCAGGGGAGCTTTCTATCCTCCCCTCTGCAACCACCTCCAGATTGTCCTAACTACAGAGATAGTCTTCTTCATCAGCTTGCTCAGCTTGTGTTAATGTTACTGTAGAGGCCCTCAGAGTTGTCAGTCGTGTCTAGTTTATTGTTCATGTGTACTCCAGGAACTTGTAGATGTCCACCTTCTCCACCTCCTCCCCTCGGATGGTGATGGGAGTTGGGGGGTCTCGTCTTTCTCTGTCGGTAGTCCACCCGACCGCCAGCTCCTTGGTCTTGCCTAGTTGAGCTGAAGGTAGTAGTTTTCCCTCCATTCTAAGAAGCTCATGCTGATGTTTCCTGCTCAGTGAACACACTCCTGACAGGCTGTCTTGCTCTCATTTGTCCTTTGGTCTGCCTTTTCTGTCACAGTGAATGACTTCCGATACAGAAACTGGGCTGGTTACCGAGGAACATACTTTGACCCCTTTATTGAAGCTTCATTTTTAGGCTCTGCTCATCATCAGCTGTCTTGATCTCTTTCACTCCTCCCACTCTATCTCTATTTCCCTTTTTTCTCCCTATTCTCTGCCTTCCTCCCTTCATCTTCTAATTATCCTCATTAGCACTAACGGGACAAATCCTGAGATTATGTAACAAGTCAACAATCAGCAGAAAAAGGCCAGTGGCGTGGGGCATGTACACGATGTCCACCAACCGCTTCACATCTGTGGAGACCGTGTCTCCTCCATCCGTGACCCTGGGTGGCGTTGCTGTCACAGCGTATATCTGAGCCCCCCTGAACAAATCCAATTAATGAGATGTGTGGTGGGGTGGGGGTGGGGGGGGTTCGCCCAATGTGAAGAAGCAGAGCGAATTAACATCGGCCCCGTCTTTCCTTTTTTAATGAAGCAGTGTGCCTTATTGCCAGTCTTGAATTCCAAGCTCAAAAGTTGACGACCTGGAAGTGCTCCCTGTCTGACAGAGATAATCCCCAGCTATACCCCCCCCCCCCCTCCACACACACATACACCCCTTATGAAGTGGGATTTTACAGCAGTAGCCAAATTGGTTTTGGTAGGAGGACTTTTAAGATGAATTGGGCTGTGGGTTTATATAATTAGGGTAATGGGGGCATAGCTACGTCGCCGATGAGGCATCAGTCTCAGAACACTACAGACAACACACTGTCAGCAGGACATGTTATGTAAGTGTGCTGGCCTCCCTTTTTGTCTGCCTGCAGTATAGTTCACTCAGGGCAAATGAAGCCGAAGCCACATAATGCAAATGCGATGTGAGGCACAAACACATGTTTGTTGTTCCAAGGTCTCTCTCTGCACGAGTCATGATCAGCATGTCACTGTAGATCGATGCTAAGGGCTCTTGAACTAGCCTGGCTCCAGATCATAGACCCCGCCCACCCTCTGAGTGGACTCACGCTTCAGCCTGATAATCAGGCTAGGCTTGAACACCCATTGACTCCAGTACAGACTGTGCCTTTTCAGCCTTCAGCTACATTTGTACATGTGGTCATAATAACAAATGACGTAGCATCTAGCGTGCAGGGTTTTTTCCTTGCTCAGAATTGGCCTTTGTGGGGTGACTTGACCCACGACAGTGTCATGATCCGTACACGCTGGGAGACAACTGTGCGCAACAGTAAAGGCAGTTACCTTATTTGACAGAAATCTATGTATTTTCCTGTTATTTATCATTGTTAGATAAACAAAAATGCCTATTATGCTTGTAGAAACCTCAATGAACAAAAATGGTTTGCATTTTCTTATCTTGGAATGTGGAGGGGGGGGATTCCTCTATGCAGGAATACCCCTGCAGCATGCTGGCCTCTGTCTGCACTTTGTACAGCTAGGTATGTATGACAAAAGGCTCCACTAAATGGCATGCTATATGTTAAAATACATCTGAAGCAGCCGCACAATGGAATGGCACGTCTCTTTGAAATTCCATATTTCCTAATAGCCAATTATCATTAAGTTGGAATGTGGGCGTTAGCACCGTTAGTAATAACACACGTGACGCGCTGCTCGTGGCCCTCATGTACAGTCAGTTATGGGCTTCTATTGGGAGCCGTCTTCCCTACTGTTGACACAGTTGGTGTTTGTGCAGATGACAGAGATGGCTATCAAGGGCAGGTCAAGTCCCCCAGGCTGCCTATCCAGCCCTGCTGTACAATTTCAGACCCAGCCCACTCCCATAGTGGAAACTGTAGAGGAGAACACACACGTAGAGAAACCTCCACTCATACAAGTGACCACTCGTACACACCTCTTTCGCTCATATACACAGTCAAATTCTCAGTGTCAGCTTAATGTAACTCTGAGAGGGTACCAATATAACCAAATGGATCAGAGGATCATTTGGTTACATTTGAACCCTCTCAGAGTTACAAATGGATGAAGTAACCCTTGGAGAGAGAGAGAATGAATTAGACCATTTCCAACAGAATATGGAAATAATGTGTGGGATTCGGAAGACCAATGTTTTTACATCTCCATCAGCTAGTTGATTAGGTACTTAGGAAAGAATTTTACTCGAACTTTGACACATGGATAAATTCAAGTCAGGCCTTCACATACACAAAAACACGAATGATTACTGTAGTATCATTCTATTTTTTTACATTTTGATTAGTCTGTGTTGTACGTAAACTATATTTCCAAAGCAAATGAAAAGGCTTCACGCTGCCCTTGGCGAGACTACAGGGAGAAGACTCCCCTTTCATTTAGCTTCTTCATGCCTAATTTGTGTTTTTCGTCTGTACGAGAGACTTCAAATACGGATTTTTAAACCAAACGTGTCTGCATCCAGTTGTTACACTGTCTGTTTTCAAAGTGCTGAGCATCAGACAGAAAATATAATGTGGCCATGCGTTTTTATTGGATTGCAGTATCCGCCCCACACAGCATGCCTCAGAAGACCAGGATGCAGAGAGTAATCATGTGTTTTGTCTGTTTTCATCCTAGCTGCTGAGACGGCATTAACTGTAGAACCGGATCAGGCATCCATCCCCTGAGAGGTAAGGATTACAACATCAACAAACTACATTTTAGCGACTTAAACTAGTAAAGCACCTGTTGATTGGGTCAACACGGCAACTGACCTGAGTATTATTTTACACCATTAACATTCATACTCATTTTCAGCGAGGGAAGCACTAGAGTGGTATCAAATGTAGCCTGTAAGCTTTGAGGTGGAGTGGAGAGTTCTCGTCAGTCTCTCTGCTCCTCCGTACTCCTTTCAAGGACAAGTAAAATAAATGAGTGACCGCTTTTTGGAAAACCTTGAACAAATGACATGGATTTAGTCAGCGGTAACCTAATGGGTCTGTCCTGGCCAGACGTTTTACTGGTCTGGAAGTGATTCCGTAGGGGAAACGGTGACAGGCTTGTCTTGCTCTCTTTTTTTCCTCTCCGTTGTGGTCGGGAGAAGTGACCAAGGATCGTTCACATTCATCATACGATGACTTACTGTCCTCTCTTTATTAAGAACACACAGCATGATGGATGAAACCCCAATTCTGTGTGCTCATTTAACTCTGGGAGTGTAAAAATGGACCCAAAAGGGTCTTAACTTGAACTCCCAGAGCTAGAGGGACGGCCATAGCTGTGTGGGTAGAGTGGCCGTCTGGGAATCGGAATGTCGCCGGTTTGAGCAGTCATCTACTGGGTGCAGCAGTAAAAGTAATGTCCCTTCCCCCAGGCACCAGAAACTATACCCTAACTTTCCCTTAATGTCATTCAGCGTAGTTTTCTGTTGCCGTGCCGCCGCTCCTGATTCAAAGGAATGTGGGGTCAAGTGTCACTACATGTCAAGGAATGACGGTGAACCAGCAGAACCTTTAGCTGGCCTAACTCTACCAGTGTGCCTTTTTCTAAAGCTCACATTTCCAACCGCTGTCTTTTCTAACCGCTACACCCTTCCTACACTTGCATTTAAAATCTCACACCGCTACTTTAGCCGCTACTAAATCTTCAAGCTGATGTTTTGTCCAATTCAGTGGAGGGAAACAGTAGACTGTTGTTATCCCGTCCACATAACAGTAAGATAGTGAGAAAACACCTGCTTATTTCACCGCCAGCCCTCCGGGACATGAGACATTTAATTGCATTTCCTGCACGCGAACACGCCACCGACCACAGCTGCCACACCTCATTTCCATTTTTTCCTCCTGAAACGCTCCCCTTCGCGTACTTTTTGTCAACTGTAGGCTACTCGAAGCCTGCGAAGTCTCACTTGCTACAGTGTAATAATGTTTTTACAGTGCTTTGATAATAGATTGTCCATAGTGACACCAGAGCAGTTGGTGGTGTTTCATTTAGCCACTCTCCCCTTCATTCCTTCTTTCAAACACTCTCCCTTTCTTTTCTATCCATTTCCTCACCCCTCTATTTTATCTTAATACTCAGTCAAATCCTCAGTGATAATTTTATCCACCTGAGAGAACAAATGTAACCAAATGGACATTTAGGGGTCTATTTGTTTGCATTTGTGCACTGTCAGAGTTAATGCTGCAGTCCTCTCCTGCGTGGGAGACCATTCGTTTACCGCTCATCCAAGATGCAATCCCCTCTTTTGCCAGGGGAGATATTGAAAATCTGAGGTTCAGGCAGTACTACTTGTCAGCCAGTAGGTGGCCTAACCGACACCAGGGCCTAAATATCTCAAACTAAGCTCACATTTCATATCACACACACCATACAGTAAGAACTCCTGTAACTTAATTAAACAAATTTAAACGGAAAAAAAAAGTTAGATTTGACTTATTATTCACAAACATGAAACAAGAGTAGCGAATAAAGGTAAAAGTAAAATTTAAAAAAGTTTAAAAAAAAAAGAAGTTTTGAAATAAATAAAAATATGATTTTTCTACATTTCTGAATGCATGGCCAGGGACCACCTACAATACCTCCGTCGGTTAAAAACCCCTGTCTCAAAGGATAGAGAGACCATGTCCAACCACTGCAGATTTGCTAGTTAGATTGGATTAACCACTTGAACCCTAGTGTCTATATTCTGGGGGGAATGTTAGCCAAAAGTAGCAGATCTACAAGCTCACAATGAGTCACAATGCGTCGCAATGTGACGCATTGTGAGCTTGTAGATCGGCTCATTTTGGTGAAGAAATTTGGTGTTGACGAAAAAAGTCTACACTTTATAAATACTCCAACATTGGTCAAAATAAAGTTGTTCTCATTCAAATCTGTTCAGTATTGCAGCTTTAAATGAACACTTGAGGGTTTTACTGTGTAGGACTGTCCCCTCTTTCTGCCTTTCTCTTTGTCTCTCTCTTTCCATATACTGTATGTCTCTCCGGTGAGATAGTTTTTAGAGCATCTCTCTTGTCTACCCACTAGTCCCAGCCCAGGTTGGCCTCCTGCCCAGGACAGGAGGCCGCTGGGCCAGGGAACAATACAGAGACACTTGCTGACGTGTCTTATTATGTCAAATACCTCTGGGGATGGTGTTGCAAAGTAAGCCAGGCCACAGCTGGCGTTCCCCCTATCGCTGCACCGTGTCCCCATGCGGGACTTTCCAAGGTTAGTGGCTGAATGAATGTACTTTAAAAGATTATCACTCAGACCTTGACATACTGTACATATAGTGTAGTGTATCTGTAGCTGATGCAGGTATACGTACATGTCGGTTATACTGTGGTCTGTGTGCAATACCCTCGACTGGACACTTTGTTCTCTCTGACTTTCTTACACAGGGCTGGAAACAGTCTGGAAAGTGAATTTTGTTATTTTGAAGAATAATAATCTTCATCTATAGAGGTTTAAAGCCTAGCAATAGGGGTGGGCAATAATGCCAATAATATTGAGATATAGCATAAGTGACATATGTAGCATTGTAGCAACAATAGCCGATCTACAAGCATTGTGACACGTGAGCTTGTAGATGTACTTTTTTTGAAATATTAAAAAAACATTTTATATCATCACAGTACAATGTTATAATTTGTCACAATACCGATATTGAGGTATTTGATAATTGTGGTATTTGATTTTGTCCATAGGCCTATTGCCCAGTCCTAGCAAACATTCACTTTCAGCATGTATCACACTGACCAGAGGCACATCGCTGTGCTTAGGAAATGGAAAACATTTATGAAGAAGGGTGGAGCATTTGAAAATACATTTGGCATAGACTGCATGTAAAACGGATGTTCCTGAATGCGTGTCCGCTTTTACAACTTTACTTGAATTGTGTTAAAGTTAATTTGTTGTGTGTATATGTATTCATACTCTATGTTTGGACTCTGAAATGTCCTCCTCGCTGAGGACATAAAAAATCTCTAATCTAATATAATCTGGTTTGAAGAACTGCCAGCCACATTCTGTTGATTAGTGTCTGACTCTTTTGTTTCATAATAATGTCCCTCTCATTGGACGCTAATGATGTTATATGCTTTGTGATTTATACACGTACATGCAATTTAGAGGGAAAATGACAACTAAGCCATCTGGCTAAGCTCCATTTATAAATTACTGAACGGCAACAGAAAGTAGATTAATGACTGATGTCATAATCCAGTTAATGAGTTGCATAGTTCACTGTGTGATGTACTATATCTTGTCCTGATTGTTGGTTTGTAGAAGAAATAGACATTGTGCCTGCTCATTCCTTTGTGTCATAGTAAAGTATTGCTGCAATTAATGCGAGTTAACTATGGTCAGATAAGTATAACATCCACAACATCCCCATTTCTCAGTGGTCTGTAAGTTGGATTTTTAGCCCTGTTAGCAGCAGGGATCTAATGCCTGATTTATACTTGGTTGGTTGCACGCTAAAATAACAGATTTACAAGCTCACTAAGTAGGCGAACTGTATAACAGGGCTTTACGAGTGGTAATGTCCGTCAATACATCTAGTGACGAACAAAAAGTGGTCCATCCAACAAGATATCCATGGCCTTTCCTCCTCTCTCTTTTACCCCCCTCCTCCCCTCCCCCCCCCCCCCCCCTCTCTCTCTCTCTCTCTCTCTCTCTCTCTCTCTCTCTCTCTCTCTCTCTCTCTCTCTCTCGTTAATGTATTCCATTCCTGTAAGGCAGTCTAATGTGACTAATATCCAGGAGAGGAGAGAGAGAGAGGGAAGAGAGGGGGAACAAACAAACCAGACATTGTGAGGGTGTCCACACTGAAACATGCCCCCTGCTGCAAAGACTAGATTCAACATAACTTTATTGTCTGTCACAAGTAAGAGAAATGTGTCTTTGACTACTAGGCTAAGCAGTGCATATTAAAAACACATTTACACACACACACACACACACACACACACACACACACACACACACACACACACACACACACACACACACACACACACACACACACCCACCCCCCACGGTTTAAACTATACAACTGACCAGACCAGTGTTAACAGGTCAGAATACAGTGCCTGTTTCAAGTTGTTCAGAGTGCTGATCGCAGGGAATAAAAACTATATTTTTTAATCGGTTTTATGGTGGCACTATAACAGCCCGATTCACGCTTTTACCTATAACCTTCTTTACCTATAACTAGACAGATTTTGATTTAGAATTTTCATATTCCATCCTTATTGACGAATTTTGAACATCGCTGGCCCACAATAACCTACCTCACCATTTTTATACTCTCTCCTCTCTCCCACCATGCTTTACACGCTCAGAGTTACGGTCAAGATTTTACTGTATAGTAGTGCTTTTTTCAGCAGCACCCTGGTTCTGCTTGACATTGACAATCAAGAGCAGCTACCCAGTATTATCTCATCCTTCTACATTTGGCCACTGGGCAGCTTGTCAGGAACAACGGGGCTTATGGGAAGGTGCTCAAGGTGACCTCAGCGGTAGTTGAGGAAGGGGAGAACATTGTTCACTCCACACCCATATTTTTTATTTATACACTATAGCTCTAAACAAAGTTACTAAGTGCTTTACATAAAACTGATGAAAATCAATGAAGAAATAAAATAATTAAAACATGATAAGAAAACAAGGCATGACGTATAAAATATAATCAGCCACTAGACGTCACACTCCATAAAGTTGGCATAAGGTTCCTTATTTACCTGAGTCACATCTAAGGCAGCATTCATGCTCTTTGCACTCCTGCATTGTGGCGCCTTCCTTGGCTGTCAGCTTACAGATGTAAACAAAACCAGTAGTTTGGACCCATAAAATTATTAAAATCATCTTCCTATGATTCCACAAACCTCTGAGCCCAAACCTCTGAGCCCAAACAGGACGTTTGCAACTATTTTCGCCTGCGCACTTCACCGGCTATGGTCTAGTTATTGTAATGTCACAAACATCATGTAATCATGTCACCAAAAAAAAGTTAATTTTGAGATGTAATAAGAAGAGAAAACAGTGACTTATAAAGCTTGAGCTCCTCAGGCAGGTCATTCCAGAGTCAAGGAGCCCTGACAACAAAGGCACGGTCACCCTTTGTCTTCAGCCTGGACTCAGGAACAACCAGCATGAGAATCTCAGGCTGCAAGGGTTAATAACTCAAAAAACATAATCATGAAGTGCAAAAAGTAATCAGTAATCAATCCTAAAACAGACCAACCAGTGTGCGGAGTTAAAATTTTAGCAATATACAGTATGTTCTCTTCTCCTGGTTTCAGTTAAAAGTGTAGCAGCAGCATTCCGTACAATTTGGAGCCTAATAATAAATAAACAAAAACATCTTTATTTCAGTGTCTTAACCACCTGGCAGCCTTCCAGTCACGTCCACCTTGCTGTGTCCCTTGCTCCTCCCCCCAGGAATGACTTTGACTGTGATACTTTGATGTGGGCATAAATTCAGCCGTGTCCTCCAATGCCACTTTGACGTGGCAGTGGCGGAGAGGGAGCTGGCATGACAATAGCATAGTGTTCCTGCTGTCTGCCCTCATTGCTCTAATCATTTACATGGCATCACGACTGCCCTTATCTCCTGTCGGCCCGAACACTGCATGCTGCATGGCGCACTGCATGCCGGCATATCTCTCTGTCTGTGTCTCTGAACACTCACACACACACACACACACACACACAGATCTGTTTGATCAGCCGCTTTATGTGTGCAAATGCCAGATCTTTCTTTGTCTCATGAAAGAGACACAGACATTAACCGCCAAACCTACGTAACCTGCACTGAAAGATTTCTGAGGTGAATGCTGATGTGAGGTTTTGATTTTTCACACCTTTCACGAGACTGATGATGTGGGAAGGCACTGCTGAGCTCACCCAAAGTGATGGTTATGACAGACAGACAGAGTGACGGAACGAAGCAGTCAGCGTGATGGAATGAAGCACTCAGAGTATGCAAGCGTTTATTTTTGGATATCATCATAGAAAGCAGGGCAACTTTGACCTGGAAGATCGCACAATACTTTTCACCATGATGCTAGATTCATTATCAAGGTCACGTTATGTAACTGTAGCTTAGGGTTGAGCTCAGAGGAGACGGTCAAGTTCATGCTATGTCTGACATCACCCCAGATGGAGAGACAGACAAAATAGATCACATACAGTTTTGAAATGGACATAATACACACACACACTCCCTATCTCACTTTAAGGCAGACACACACACACAACATGCATACAGAATAAGCACAAACACTCCCTGATTTGTGGTTACCCGTGATTGAGTGTTAATAAGAAGGGGTGTTTCTCTGATGCACAACAGCTGTGTGTGTGTGTGTGTGTGTGTGTGTGTGTGTGTGTGTGTGTGTGTGTGTGTGTGTGTGTGTGTGTGTGTGTGTGTGTGTGTGTGTGTGTGTGTGTGTGTGTGTGTGTGTGTGTGTGTGTGTGTGTGTGTGTGTGTGTGTGTGTGTGTGTGTGTGTGTGTGTGTGTGTGTGTGTGTGTGTGTGTGTGTGTGTGAGTCCTCACAGCAGTTTTTGATATGAATCGGTGTCGTCTGTTTGCTGTTATGTCAAGATATTGACCAAAGAGCTCTGGTCCTGTTGAAGTGGTCATAACCAGCCAGCAGTCATATCGCTCATGGTTTATCACCAGTTGTTTGTACAACTGGTGTGTCTGGGTGATGGTTTTGTGGTGGAGCTTTGGGTGGACTCCATTCTGTGTCCATCATGTGCCTAGCAGTCCTTAGGCACCCAACAAAAGACAGACCCGTTAGGGTCCATTTGGTTCCATTTGGACACTCTCAGAGTTACAGACCCATAAGGGTCCATTTGGTTCCTATCCATCATTTAGCTGGGGACCCCCTGGAACCCCCTCAAGTACCCCTGGGGGTCCCCGGACCCCACTTTGAGAACCAATGCTTTAGAACACATGTTTAAATACACATATTGATGTATACACATAAATACACATATTGATGTTGATGTATATGTCCTGATGAAGATCTGAATAGATCAAAAACGTTGACGAGGCAATAAAATACACAGAGCTTTTTCAGCATCACCAGTGTGCAGACTCTATTCTTTTTTTTTATATACACATATTGACCCATAAGCATATGCAATGTAACTCATAAAATATGCACACATGCATATACTGTACAGGCATTAGGCAGTCATTTCAGCTCTGGTGGCCTGTGAGGACTTTGTAGCGGCGAACGCCCACAAACGACAGCTTTGTCCTCTCTAGGAGGCTGGGAAAGTTGAACTGCAACTCACGCAGGCACACACACACACACACACACACACACACACACACACACACACACACACACACACACACACACACACACACACACACACACACACACACACACACACACACACACACACACACACACACACACACTGCTTGTGTCAGGCCAGTTCATGGCTCCATTTGTCTCAATAGGCTGATTCATTAGAACTTCCTCATGACATGAGTGGTGAAAGGGGGAGGTGCAGAAAAAGAGAGCGGGGAATGGTAAAGGTGTGGATAGGATGCTTTTTATAGAACTGACAGGACCTGGTAAAAGTCAAGTCAAGCTAGAATTGTCATAAGCTAAGGGTTGAGTATTAAATATACTTAAATGGGTGCATACGGCTGAAATGGGGTTTCTCAGGAGGGTGGCTGACATCTCCCTCAGGAATAAGGTGAGAACCCCCAGAAAGGAGACAGTTGAGATGGTTCGGGCATCTAGTAAGGATGCCTCCTGGTCGCCTCCCCAGGGAGGTTTTCTTGGCATGCCCAGCTGGGAGAAAGCCATGGGGCAGACGGAGGGCCAAGTTGGTGCATTATATCTCCCTGCTGGCCTGGGAATGACTCGGGATCCCCCAGTGAGAGCTGGCTGATGTAGCCAGGGAAAGGGTCCCTGCTGGAACTGCTGCCTCTGCGACACAACTTCAGATAAACAGTTGAAGATGGATGGATGGATGAAAATGTTATTAATTAATGTCATGTAGTTATATATCGTTTTTGCCTTTAGCTGGGTTTGACCTGACAATTCTAGCAAAGTACAGTTACTTTTGGAGTTTGTACTTAGTTGTTTTTGCAGTCCCACCATCAGGATGTAGTGATGTTAAAATTGTACCATAGTTTCCAGTGCTGTAATAACTAATGAATCCCTCATCTCTTGATTAGGGATGGAGCTCGAAAACCGGGTCCATTATATACCCGGGCATGAATTTATCGAGACCCGGTTTTCGATAAGCTTTAGGCTTGTCGAGCCTGTTATCGAGTGCAGCGGCCCATGACGTCATGTCTAAACTATCAAAACAAGAGGCGATCAAGAAATAAATCTAATCACCCACGCTGGCACAAACATGTTGGTCTAAAAGTGTATTGATAGCTGCAAGTTGTGCCAGACAGCGCTGTCCGTCCCTCAGTCTATCGTTGCCGAAAATGGCAGATCTACAAGCTCACAACGTGGTGCGAACAGACGCAGTGTGAGCTTGGAGATCGGCCATGTTTGGTGCGTGACACCGTCGTACGATGAAGTATACATTGCGCTTTTAAAGTGACAGTACACACATTAACCGTTTCTTCAATATTATTTTCCAAAAGTAAAAAGGTCACTTGCCTTCTGTCTGTTAGAAAAGTACTGTATTTGAAGGCCCTAGTAAAATGTAGTGCAAGTGATATATTTTGGTTAAAACAAAGAAAAAAGAATAGAAAAAATAACTATGCATTTTTTGTTTATAAAAAGTTGAAGAGACATGGAGATTTTATAGTAATTATTACAGTACTATTCATAATATAAAGCCATTTGACACTTATTGTGCATTATATGAATGGTTGTTTTAATGATAGGCAAAAATATTTTTTACTTTTGTCATCTTCATTTAATTTTAGATAGTGGTCAGCCACAAACTCACTGTTACAGCTGGCCAATAAAAAAAGATACCGGTTCTGTTCAGAATTTTTCGCCTCACGTCTTTTTTCTTAAAGGGCAAGACCACTTTGGTAGAGGTTTGGGTTATGTAGTTACCTTGCCATGATGTAACTCCAAAGGTGGGCAAGAAATCAAAAATAATTGCTCCATTGATTAGAAATTCATAATTCAAAATATGCTCCTCATTGACTTACATTGTACGGTAAAACAGCTCTCAAAGTCACTCTTTTAGCACAAAAATGAACGCAAACAGAGTTGATTCAGACAATATAGAACATCACCAAACCCAGTACTGTTTTTTTTTTAAATAAAGATGTCAACTTCCTGTTGATTTTGCCATTTTTAATAGTAGAGAACCCGGACTGGAACGGCGGATCCGGATCCAGATCTTCAAATAGTAAAATCAACAGGAAGTTGACATTTTTATTAAAAAAACAAACAGTACTGGGTTTGGTGATGTTCTATATTGTCTGAATCAGCTATGTTTGGGTTCGTTTATGTGCTAAAAGAGTGACTTTGAGAGCTGTTTTACCGTACAATGCAAGTCAATGAGGAGCATATTTTGAATTATCAATTTCTAATCAATGGAGCAATTATTTTTAATTTCTTGCCCACCTTTGGAGTTACATCATGGTAAGGTAAATACACAACCCAAACCTCTACCAAAGTGGTCTTACCCTTTAATAATAGAAAAAGATCGATAGTGGGCTCGATAAAAGCTCGGTTCGATAAGCAGCCTCGATAAGGTGCTCATTATCAATAAAAATTAACGAGCTCCATCCCTACTCTTGATATGAGATATGATTGCTTTATGGCTCTCATATAGTAATGAGAGAAACAGCTAGGGAGCCTCCCTGGACTGTTAAGTGGATGCTGTTGAGAAGCAAAGGCCTTAGTCTACACACTAACTTGTTTTCATTTTAGAATAAACTTTTAAATGAAAGCGTTCTCCGTCATCGCAAGTGTTTTAGCAGAGATAATCTCTGTCCGTACCATCCACCTGAAAACACATTTGAAATTTGACAGAAATGTCAAAGTTAAAACCTTCTATAACAGTAGACTAGTCACACAACACTTGTATAAGGATATTTCCCCTTTCTGTTGATGTAGTCTGTGGCCTGTGATGTAGTCTAGGGTGGTTTTACTTTTGTTGCTCTGAAGCATTGTAGCATACTGTGTTTGGTAGAAGTTAACGACAATATCCTTCACCTAGGGCCCTGGCCTTTACTCAATGTTTTGAAGTTGTCCGGTCCCATGAAGATGTTGATGGCTTTACAGACTTGTCAGATGATGATTTTAAACAACTTTTCAGAATAGTCCAAATGCAGTAGTGGTTTTCCGGAGTCTTCCCTTGTCACTCGGATAATACAACTTCCACTGCATGCTATCTTTGTAAGCACTGGTGCTCCATGTAGGGTTGATAATGCTGCTGGACACAGGAATTGTCTCAAATCGCTTGAATAACAGCCTTCTGTTCTTTGCATATAGGTAGTTGGCTGTGGCTGTATGTGGCTACAGTGGAATCTGTAGTGCTCAATGGGGCAGAGACATGGATGCTCACAGTACAACAGGATGAGGCCCTGGTTGGCATCTACACAAGAATGCCACGAATTGCACTTGCTGTAACATGGGCGGACCATATCAGAAACTATGTGGGCCGCCACATTCAAAGGAATCTCCACATATGGACATATAAGGGACACAGGTAGACAGACAGATACAGAGATCTCCATATTCTGGCACTAAAGGAACACAGACAGACGGGTATTCTAACAAGGCCCCCGTCACTATGACTCAGACATATCGGTCGGATCGGCGGTGCGACGTACGTAGGTGTGAGGGGCGCGTAGTGGCATGAACTCCAGAAGTGAGGGCTGCATAGCGGCCCGAACCTCTAGTTGTGAAAAATGGCTAACCTCCAACCAGTTTTTTTTTTCTTTTCTTTTTTCACTGTTCAAGAGATAGCAGCATTCCAGATAATTCACCCATGGGCTGTTATAACAACCTGCTATGTACCAGGCACTGATCGTATCGCAGTAACCTTTCCTACATCATTTTTTACGATGGAATCCACAACTGAAAAAATGTTGTTGTTTTTTTGCAGAGGATAAAAATCATTTGTTCCTATTGCACACATTTTCTTTGAAACGGTGCAAATGGTTTTCGCCCCAATACCTCATCTCACATTAATTTTATTTTGACCAGCAGGAGTGGAAACGATGCTTGTTTTTATCTCATGTCATCATTCCTAAATCTCTGGCACGTGGCATGGAAATGATCTGTGCTGTTGTTGAGTGGAATGGGTGTTGTAACTAACTAGTTGGCAATAAGATGTGTTTGTCTGGGTCCCTCCCTTACTGTCTCCATGTTAAACCCAGTGGGTCTCCTCTTTACAACAGCCACTCTTCCAAACGTCAGATTTATTTCATGTCTTAACTGCCCTCTCTAGACCACTGGTTCCCTAACATATGGTCGCGACCCATTTTGGGTCGCTCAGGGTCGCAAGTATATCCTGTTTCTTTTGTACATCTGGGTCCCTGGGAAACACAACATTTCTCTTTTGGGTCGCGAGCTGAAATTGTTTGGGAACCCCAAACGCCTAGAGTAGACTCTAGAGTGATGCTTAAGTTTACAGGGCTTGCTGTTGGAGATATGTTTTTCTTTATTGTTTTACCTAAAATGATAAACAGATGTATAGCCTATGTTGTGACTTTTGACCGGAATGCATTCTATTTTCTCTGCACAGTAAGGGTCTTAATGTAACTATAATTTGGCATACCGTACAAACGCTAGACAGACTGTCAAGACTTTAAATGAGGTGAATTGAATTTGAAATAATCTCCTTTGATGGCCATGATGAATACTTTTGGGTTATTTGTTTTAACTTGTTAAATAATAATTAATAATAATAATAATAATTATCTTCCTACCTGCCAGTTTTCTCCTATCCTCCTACTTTTACGAAATTCCTGCTATATTGTGCACTTCACAATGAGCAGCTCTTGATCTTACACTAGACAGACTCTCATTAAATAAATGACCATGTTTACCTCTGTCACATGGTGTTATAGTCATAGCAGTGAGGTCAAGACAGTCTCCCATGACCCCAGACACACTGCATGTTTACTGCCTAAACCCCCACACATCACAAACTGGGGCAAGAGATACCCCCAGGGCACGAATCAGCCATATTAATTAGTTTAAGAAATATTTTATTTTAACAACTAATGTAGTCCAGTGCTTGTGGCCATTTGCTCATGTTTTTCAGTTATTAGAAATTGATGTACACATTAATTATTAAATGTCCTCATCTTCAGTGAACAGGTCTGTGATATCTCTGTTTTAGTTTCTACTAGTTCACAAGATGTTACTGATTTAGTTTATACTAATTTACGTACTATACTCTCTAAAATGATGCAATATACTATTGTTTAGTTGTTGTTCTTTATTAACCCTTTATTGAACTAGTTAATTGAGATCCAGTTCTCATTTACAATAACAACCTGGGCCACATGGCAAAAACAAATGAAAATGATAATTAAAAGGACTACAAGGTACAGCACAAGGGAAGAGAAAATAGGAACATTTATATTGCTGCTTGTCATATAAAAAAATCACACCCTGTGTTAAGGAAGCGGTGCCTTTGGGGCGGGGCGTAACTCATTTCAGTTCGTCCCTATTGGTAGTCTGAGTCCACTTACCAAATTTGTACTTGGTAGCATGCTGCAAACTGGAATAATGGCTGTTTAAAGCCCAGACAATGGGCAGACAGAGGGGGCGGGGCTTAAGTAATTACAGTTTGTCCCTATTGGTGGTTTTAGTCCATGCACAAAATTTGTACTCCGTAGCATGCTGCGAACGTGAGTTATGGCTGTTTAAAGGCCAGCCAATGGGAAGACAGAGGGGGCGGGGCTTCAGCAATTCATGCTGGTCCCTATTGGTGGTCTAAGTCCACATACCAAATTTGGACTTGGTGGCATGCTGCAAACTGGAGTTATAGCTGTTTTAAATCCCGTGCCCTAAACGGGCGGAAGGACATAACATACGCGGGGGGTCCCTGGACCCCGCTTTGATAACTTCAGCAATTCATGCTCGTCCCTATTTGTGGTGTAAGTCCACATACCAAATGTGGACTTGGTGGCATGCTGCAAACTGGAGTTATAGCTGTTTTAAATCCTGTGCCCTAAACGGGCGGACGGACAGAACATACGCGGGGGGTCCCTGGACCCCGCTGTGATAACTTCAGAAATTCATGCTCGTCCCTATTGGTGGTGTAAGTCCACATACCAAAGTAGGAGTTGGTGGCAGGCTTCAACCTGGAGTTATAGCTGTTTTAAATCCCGTGCCCTAAACGGGCGGACGGACAGAACATACGCGGGGGGTCCCTGGACCCTGCTGTGATAACTTCAGCAATTCATGCTCGTCCCTATTGGTGGTCTAAGTCCACATACCATATTTGGACTTGGTGGCATGCTGCAAACTGGAGTTATAGCTGTGTAAAATCCCGTGCTCATCATCCCGTGCTGATACGGACGGACGGACGGACATACGGACAAAGTCAAGTGTACAGCGGTTGGCACCGCTAAAAATACGATTCCGTTGAAGTTGAAGCTATGAGAACCAAGTTTGTAAAAAACAAACAGTAGGAAAAGCAAACACACTTTTTCTTCTCTGTCCTGTCCCCCAAGCCCTCAGGCACATCAAATTGCTGCTAACTTTTTTGTATTTATAAAATGCGTGTGTATGTGTTGTGGGATATATGGCTTGTTTTTTCTCAAATCAGCGCATCCCAGCCAGTCATGAGGCAGCCCTGTAGGGCTGACTGCTTCTAACCCATATTTCACCTGCACTGCTGGATGTCGGCCAGTGAAACACTATAGGCCTCTGCAGGTGAATCCCAGTGCTTCCTCTTTGTATTCCGTCTTTTAAAACTTATGTAAGATGGCTTATTGGCTTTCTAGTCTCTGCATTTTCCTCCATACACACACTATGAAGACAGTTCATGTCTGTGTCACAATATTAATACATATATAAATTAAACTGTTGGTTGTATAGTCTGTTTGTTTTATCTTTTGGGGGATTTTATCTGTATAAAATCATGTTACTGTGGCTACAGTGCACATTACAATCTTCACAAAATGATATGTCGGTGTGTATTAGAAGCACATTGACAGGGAAGTGCTTTGCAATTTGTTGATTTACACACTGCGTGAAACCCGCCTCGGGTATTCTGGTACATACAGTATGTGGTGTGACATAATTGTTAACCAGGACAGAGTTACATCTTCACTGACTATAAAGCGTACACTGTTCAACTTGCACTATAATTTCCTATAATGATTGGTGCTTATTAACGTGCATTATACACACACCAGCCACCGTCTGCCTGTCTACAGTACTTCATTTTCCTCTGTCTTCTCGCTGAAGGAGTCGGCATGGAGAGTCACAACCAGTAATCCCCGCTCATAAATAATCCAAAGTTGTATCCCTTTTTAACTCATGGAGAATGCTGTGGGCCCTGAGCAATCTCCACTCAGCTATGCGCTAATGTTAGACCAAGCATCTCCAGCCCATGCTATGCAAGCGGGGACTGGAGAGCGAGGACAGGTTTATTTTGGGACAGGTATGCAGAGTCTAATGGAACACCATGAGAGTAGATGTCGAAATTATTTCTAACTTTTAGTTGGGTATAAGTAGAACTTAATAGCAATTTCTGATTCGCATTTTTTTTTATTCACCTGTCCTGCACCCGTACTTATGTCACAGTTAGACATTTAACGGCCTTGATTTGAATTGGGTAGAAGGAAGATTTAAACATCTGCGTGGCAAATACAGGTCTTTTAGCTGTTTGCTGCAAATTACTTCAGACAAGACAGAAGACGTCCTCCCCAGCGCAACATGATGGCATTACCAGTAAATAGTTTCCAATGTGGCAGATTGGGAGCTTTCATGCTCGACGAGGGATTGATCCTCTCCTCCTTGACAGATTTGACTAACATAAAACCACACTCACCACACTCACACAGCAAGCAGGGAATCCCTGCCACTTAGAGTCTGACAGCTGGATATATATCTTGGCCCGGACACAGCATCCACCCCAATCCCCTTCTCTCAACTTGAATAATTGATTACAAATTGATTCAGGGTCATCTAAGAACTGCCTGCTTGCTTGCTAGCCTTTTCTGACGACAGTTGGCTGTGGATGATAGCGGAAAAGCATTTATTTTCGCTGCCTATGATTATGTGTCTTTTCTGCGTGCGTCAGCAGTAAAACCGAGCTCCAAATGGATGCACGTCTGAAGGAGGAAGCAGCAATTAAAAATGCATCCGATACCACAGACGGTGGGAAGATTGTTTTCTGCAGTGATCGACTGCAAATCATTCTAACACATGGCCCGCCTTTACAGTACACCCAACGTCACATTTCCTCATTACACCAGAGGAATGGTTTGGAAATGGGCTTAATGAGCATGGGTGGTTGCGTTAAGAGTTAAATGCCAAGCAGTGCCCTTTTGAATTCATATGAATGGTCTTCTGCGAAATCTACAGGGGGGGGCCTCTCAAAGGGCTTTTTCGGAGCTCACACTTGAAAGTTGAAAATCCAGCAATGAAATGATGGCATGAAGGCAGCTGGCATACACTATTCTTTCCTTCGGTGGTCTGAGTACATGCTGCAAATAAAGAGTCGGATCAGAGTGAAGGAAAAGAGGCAAAAGATGAGTAGGATTGAAGCAAGCTCCACCATGTGATAAAGACTTGTTCTGAACTTTACGTGCACGGCCAACCCCGTGTGGAGTCGAGAAGTCATTCACATGCTAATTTAATGTCATTCCCCTGGCCTCTTTTTGTACCTCCTGAGTTAACAAATTGACCTAACCACAACGATGTGACAACACTAAAAATCCATTAACCAGCCATGTCATGTTCAGCTCTCGGCCTCAAACTCAAAAGATTTTATGAAATAAAGTCTTAATTGGGGCCTTTGAGTTGTAAATGGCCTGCATTTTTTACTGACGTGTCATTTTTTGGTGTCACTGTTGCAGTAATCTCTGAAAACAGAATTAAGCTGATGGGTTCCCAGATTGCTGTCGCAGTGATAGTGTTTGCACTCTACAATATTTTGCAAGCGTACCAATATAGTTAAGACATCCATCTGTGGTTCTGTGGAAGTTCTCTTAAAATTAAATGGTTTCTATCATCAACCACCCCCACCCACTTTGTTTTGGTGGAGTCCTTCTTGTAGCTCTTTTAGGAGTCTCCTCGTTGTTAAGCTGCCATCAGGGAAAGTACTGGAAGTCCTAAGGAGGCCAGTGGGGGGTGATGGTGAAGAATGGGACATTCCCTTGCCTTTATTGTCAGACCTCGCTGAAAGCAGACGTGGGGTATGGCTGGCTTTGGCCCATTGTTGAAACTTGCCAATGATGATGATTGTATGAAAGAGTAAAGAAAGGAAGGAAACGGGGGGGGAGAAGGAGAAAGTAGGAAGAGAGGTTAGAGAGAGAGTAGGTACTTCCAGGGTTAAGGTTTGATTTCCATGCAGGCCACACGCATGCTTAACACTAATGTTGTAGTTGTGCTGCAAAGTGGTTCCATAAACCAAGCACGTAACATGTGGTGTTTGCAAGCTAGAGAGAGAGAATCAGAAAAGCTTTTCCAGAGCAGGTGGTTTAGTTTCATTAGCCTCTCTCTGTGCTCTTTCTGCGTCTCTCTATCAAGTCCGAGCCAAGTAACACAAACATTTGGAAGGAAGGGCTCTGAAATCCTTTAAAAGGTCCTGGATAACTTTAACGACAGACAGCCAACGGACCCTGGGGGGGCATGGAGCCTGGGTCATTTCATCTGTAAGCACGCGCGTTGCATGTGTGTGCGTGCGATGCGTGTCTTGTGTCCAGGAGAATTTTAATCATGACTGCCCCTCCCCCACCCCCCCTCACTCACCCCTCCCCTCCCCAACACAGCAGCCCCCATCAATTTAGAGCTTCCACCCTCCACACACACACACACACAGTCACACACACACTCTGCCAGCCAGTCCTCCTCAGCTGCAGCAGATAAATGCTTCTCTATCAGTGCTGCGCTTTGCACGGAGACCAGATAAAGAAGACAGACCAGCCCCTGGCTTTGGAAGAGAGCGTGGAAGAAGAAAAAGAAGAGAAAAACACACGGGAGATAGGAGGAGCGTGAAGGAAGCGGGAGAGTTTCCCTCTGCGCTGTGCTCTGTTACAATGGGAGAGGCGTGTTAGAGAGGGAGAGAGTGAAAGAGAGAGAGAGAGTGCAGAACGGTGGTACTAGTCACTGCACTGCAGGTGGATCTGTGCTGTGTGCTGAAGTGAAGGGATTGAAGACTACATTAACTGTTTTGCTGCTTGGCTGTGTCCCAACAGGTGAGTCATGCTTTTTGCTTTACAGCATCTGTTGAATACTGGTGCATGGTGCCTATAGAGAGTAAAATAGTAAATCCTCGGTGTTCAGTTAACTCCAAGAGTGTACAACTGGTTCCATTTGTACACTCTTGGAATTACAAATGGTTAAGCAGGTCCATTTGGTTCCATTTGTTCCACTCTTGGAATTAAATGAACACTGAGGATTTTACTGTGCATTCTCTGCCAGCAGGCCCTCTATCCCACTGCTGTGGTTCAAATCCTGCAGACATTTTGATTACTAAACTGACTGCAGTGCTCACAAGACCCTTAAATCTGGCCTGCATTTTCAACATTTTCAATCTTAATAGATTAAACACAATCTATGATGTGGTGTCACAGTTTCCAAAATGTCAATGTTGTCATGAGAAAGTTTTCCAGGATGGTAAAGAAGATCCAGAACTTCC
This sequence comes from Gymnoscopelus microlampas, assembly GCF_963454915.1. Classification (NCBI taxonomy): domain Eukaryota; kingdom Metazoa; phylum Chordata; class Actinopteri; order Myctophiformes; family Myctophidae; genus Gymnoscopelus; species Gymnoscopelus microlampas. The sequence continues at coordinate 18,588,898 of NC_139939.1, forward strand.
ACTTTAAAGTTGCTTGCATGCTAATGCGGAGACGCCAGAAGAACCCCCTTCTCCCCTCTTTTCAGTTTGAAAGTTCTTTTTTGTGTGAAAGTGAAAAAAGCATGGAGCTGTGAGCTGTGAATGGGTCTTGGATGGCTCTCTGCACGCATAAAGGGGGCCGTGCTCTCAAGTGTCAGCATGGGGGGGGAGGGGCACGATAATGCAGTTTGCTGAAGGGGCTGTTTTGTTGCATGTCATGTGGGCCATATGTGAGCCGGGCAGACGCAACACGTTACCTGTATTTTTGTCTTTCACTCAGTAAGTCTTATGTATGCCTTGAGACGAAATAGTGTTGCACATTTAACCTCCTGCAAAGCTTGTCCAGGAACTCAAGTGGTCCTGCTTGTCATAATTCTGTCTCTCAACCCCCCCCCACCTCCAAGGAAAAGGAGGCGTTGTGCAGTCAAGTGGTTTAGTTAATCTTTTCATAGGTGTCTCTTTACTCACCGTTGCCTAAGTGGCGATAGGAGGACACCATTAAAGAAACCGGGTTCTATTTCTGGGTGTTGTTTTCTGGGTGCTCTTATGAATGGCCTTCTTTCATGGTTGGGTAACTGAATAATGATGGGAAATAGTGTGGTCTAATGGCCTCTGCTCAGATGCTATGTTGTTATTCTGTGCGTACAGTTGGAGTCATTCATATAGCTCGAGGTGTTTGGCATTTTGCATCATCGCGCCTCAATGTGACTCGGCGAGGAATTCATTCTGATGTAAATCCGTTGTTGCGCTTTAGCTGACAACAAACTGTGACCATCTGACTCTCAAATTGGATTAGAGGGTGCCAAGGATCTTGTTTTTGTCTTGTATTTGATCTTTTTGCCAATTTTCTACGTGGTACCATGTACCAACCAAGTCTTAAAGGACTGCAACTTGAAAAAAACATGGGTTTATATGATAGGTATTGTGTATTAGCCTATCTGTGTGGGCAATGAAAAAACAGGGTTTGAGCATGTCTAATCATGACATATAGGCACACTCAATAACAAAAAGACAAACACTCTTTCTTTTGAGATGGATTTGAACTGTCAGTGCAACATTTGTCTGTATGTATTGAGTCTAGTAATATGATGCATAACTATCGGTTCAACTCCCATAGCACATGTTGCTGCGGTGAAGGGTTCACTGCCCTGACAAATTCTTATATGAGCAGTCAAATATTTGTTTCAACCTCCTTGAAAGAAGTAATAAAATGCAACATTATAATATATATTGTTCGGTCTTCCGCTTTTCACATTCTTTGCAGTTTTCACATAGTTAAAGAAATGATTCCACCCCTTTTTTTTACATCAGGCTTTGAAGAAAATATTGCTGCTCGAGGTAGAATGATTTGCAATCCTGTCTGTCTTGACTTCCTCTCCAGCACCATTTGTTGTGCATCCAAGTGAATTCAGCACTGTATGCCTGAACCCTGGGTGAAGGTTATGAGATACATCTTAATGACAAATTAGGACAGCTTTCTTTCTTGGCGGGTCGTTTGATTTATTGCATTTGCACACTGGGACATGTAGTTTGATAACATTTCAGCAATTGCTTTCCTCCATACTGAGTCTGAGGCAGTGGACATAATAGTGTTCTCTGATAGTGAAGTATGGTCCCAGTGTGACAGCACAAATGATCCTCAAGAATCTAGAGGGGTTATTTATCACTATTACTCATACAGGTCCAAACGAAATGCAGGTATGATCTGCAGTGACCCAAATGCTCCCAAAGGACCGTGTGTGTGTGTGTGTGTGTGTGTGTGTGTGTGTGTGTGTGTGTGTGTGTGTGTGTGTGTGTGCGTGTGTGTGTGTGCGTGTAATATTTTGGCTAGTTCTCCTCAGATTATGTCATACAGCATGGTTTCCAGCTGTCCCGAGTCAGCTGCACTTAATTCTGCTCTTGAGAAAGAAAAGATCTTGAGAAAGAAAAAGGCTTCCCCAAGCATTAACGTGTACGTGAGAGTTGTTTATATGTAGGTGTTTATGGTGCAGATTTGGGTAAATGTATCTGTATACATCTACACTCTCCAAACTGTTTATTTTTTAATTGGGTGGGGGGGTACATTTGCTGAGCCATCGAAGAAGAATCTTTCCTGTCAGAGTTCGGCCATGTTAAAGCTCTCTAAGGCTTGTTTTTCTTATTTTCTTATTTTTTTCTTCTGGTGATTTCAGTATGATTGAATAGTGCAGGACAGCAGCGCTAAGCTGAACCAAATGTATTTGGGCAGGGCCCCCAGAAGGCCTTAAATATGAGAGCATGACAATAGGCTTGTACATAGCTCAGCCAAAATGCAGGTGTGTGTGTGTGTGTGTGTGTGTGTGTGTGTGTGTGTGTGCGCGCACAGACCTGATCCAAACTTGAACTTTGTATCTCAAGTTTCCTCCCAGAAAAGAGAATAACATAACCATGCATCCTCCATCATACTCACAATGTTAAACTGGCCATGGTAGTTTTAGTTACTGAGCTTTGAGTAGTTTGGCCAAAGCTTGATATTCATGGGGAGAGCGGTGAGCTAATCTTCAATTTCCCCCTGCCTTGGATTAAGATCTGGTGCTGTTGTTTTTCCACAAATGGTTTAGTCATTTTATATTAATACTTAGGTTCTTAGATTCCTGAGAGAACAATAAACATCGATCCCCATTCCCCTTTGACTCCGTTTTTATGACTAGAGAAATACAGAAAGAGGAAGATAGACCATATAATAGAGGAAAAGAAAGGATAGGCAATTGGCACAAGGGTATGTCTGGTGTTCTCTTCCACCTCTGCAAATCAGCCTCGACGTGCTGATGACTTCACTTCAACTGTGATGAGCATGGCAGGGCGACTGTTGTAAAGTTTTAAACTTGTTCCAACACTTTTTATAGATCACTCTTGTCAGGTCAAGGTTCATGGGACTGGGAGTGCTTTGCCAAGCCTGTCCTCACCAAAATGTGACATCTGTTGCAAAGAATGTATTTTATTTTATGTTTGTGGTAAGCTTGTGGTAACCTATCCCCTTGACCTCATATAGGAAAATGCATAGAATTTGTATACCATATAGGCCATTACATATGTTGATGCAATGTAGATCATCACGTCCAACCTTCTATTCTCTAGTCTCTGTCTCATTGATGTCAATGTTCACCCCATTTCGGATTAAGGTAATGTAGACTCTCATTGCCCTGTTGCCTATCATTTTGCTTTCTTTGCTATGACCTGAAGTTGCTTTTATCTTCTCTATATAGATATAGAGCCCATTGTCATTGCTGTGTCTCATATGCAGTCTCAGTTCAATCAGCCTTTGTGGAGGACAATGTCCCTCCCTGTCCTGTCACAGATAACATCATTGTACCAAGCCTGGGGTTGAGTGACAGGGAATATTATCTGCCTCACAACAAATGAAATGATGTTAAAGGCATGGTTCTGGGAACAAATGAGACCCAGGAAGAGCAAGTAAAAAACGGAATCCATGTAAACATGGTAGTATCTATGGATGGTAGCGCTATCCATGATTTGCAGTGGTATCTATGGGTGACAGTGGTATCCATGGATGGCAGTGGTATCTAGGGATAGTAGTGGTTTCTACGGAGGGGCAGTGCAGTGTGCAGGGAAATGGTAAAGGAGAGAGTATGGAACATCCAGGAGGAAGGATATTGCTTTACTTCCAACACAACAATAGATAATCAATTTACGCACGCACACACACAGACCCATCACTCTGGGAACCTACTGTAGCTCTGACCTAGACCCTTGCTTTCCAAACTCCAAAAACAATGACTTCATCAACTCACAGGGAGCTTCTCTGTCCTTGCAAATATTGACTTTGGTGCTGTGGATCCAGTGCACATATTGGTCTGCAGCCCTCTGGCTTCCTCTCCCCATCTCCCTGCTGCCGTGTTGGTTTCATCCCCAAGAACTCTTTACAAACTGATCTATCTTTGTTTATGTTGTTTATGTTTCTTTGTATCTTTTTGTTTTTCTTTCTTTCTTCCTTCCTTCCTTCCTTCTCTCCCTCCTTAAACCTGGAAGTAATTTAGTGCGTTGGACTTAGGGAAGGGACTGAGTTCGATGTCCCACCCCTCCAATCAGGGGAATTACATCAGAGCAGAGCTAGAACTAGCTATGATTTCACTGAGACTAAAAACACCATGTTTGGTTTTTAGTCTCATGAAGTGATGAAGAGTGGAAGCTGTTGGTGCTAAATCACAAAATAATTATGTACTGTATAGCACACTGCACAATCCTGAGTGTTCATTTAACTCTTGAGAATTAAATTGGATTTTGCATATACTCATAGTACATTAGTATCAAATAAGAATTGTTGTGTTTCTAATGGTACACCACCCAATAAAGAGTTGCAGTATGCTGTTCATGTCAGTTTAGAGACTTTGTGCCTCAAGTACATCAAGAAAAAGAAAAACACTGCTCATAGAGAGATAGCACGGATAAAGCAAGAACAGAATGTAAAGTCTGTGACAAAGACACTAATCGAAAAACCGATGTTGACAAAACAAAATAGATAACCTACAGTTGATGGAAAGATATAGAAAAGTTTCTGAAAAGAAATTCAGAAAGAGAAAAACTCAATGGCCGCATCCCGCATTCGGCTTCCTGTTCTCGTTCCTGACACAGCGGAAGACGACAGCGGGTTCTTTTTCATTCACACAGTTGGAATAAGATGGTCGGGGCTTATGAAAGCCAAAAGCCATTGTGAAACACACAGTGATAGACACAACGTAAGGACCAAAGCCCTCTGCTCCTGGCTAGATGCTGAACAAATAGACAAAAGAGGAGTGTGATAGACAAAGGCCTGGCCCTAAGCCAGACCATGCTCTCTAGGGCCACAGCATGGGAGTATAGGGGAGTTCCGATGGGGCTGCATCCCAAGGCCTGCTTCTCGTTGTGGGCTGCAGCTCAGAGGATGTTGCCTGGATTCCTGGTGTGTGAGACAAGTTCTAGTGCATGCACACATTTTTGCGTGCAGTCCGTGCACATGTGTATAAGAGAGCGCAATGTATCAGTTTCAAGATTCAAGGGCCACAGCCCTGCAGATGAAACAAGGGAACAGTAAGATTACGGGAGGTGAATGAGTAACACTGAGAGAAAAAGACCAGCTGGGGATAGATGGCGAGATGTCGGAGGGAGTAAGGGGGGTGGGGGGGTTATTAATCTTTGTTGTTTTCCCCTTTTATTGTCATTTCCTCCACAGCTGGTCCTGGGTTGAAAAGGAAAAACCAACACGGCCGAAGGGTTCTGAAATGTAAACGTTGGTCCTGGGTGTTCCCTATACCGATGGAGAATCTGTATTCATATGGATTATTGACGTAATTCAATGGTTAATGATGGTGAAGACTAAAACATGCAGGTGATTTTTCCCCCCTTGTTTTGGAGGGGGGGGGGTTCATTCGGACACAGCACTCTTGTGTCATTTCTAGTGGGGATTATTTTCCTGGAAATTACATCCATTTCCTGCTCTAGTGTGTCACGTCACTGAGAAAGGTCGCAGTGGCTGGAATTTGAGCCCATGCAGTGGTGTTCCTCCAGGCCATTCTGAAAGTGGGATAGCAACATTATTCATCTTATTAGTCAATGCACATGGATCTCTCCTTAGTTATGTGTCAGATTACATAAGGGTCCGTTTTGTTCTATTTCAAGATTCAAGAGATTTATTGTGAGAAGGATGTACTAGTACGTGCACACTGTGAAAAAACTTTCAGTTTGTTTGTACACTGTCAAGAGTCAATGGATGCATTAACATTTCTACTGTGTACCTCACTGTACTTAATAGAACCATTAACAGACACTCCTGAGGAATTTGGAAGGTTGTCAGGAAACCTCTTCCTTGTTAGCTGGAGATTTCACACGTAGCCTACTAGTTATTTTAGCACAGACATAAGTGTCGATTTACACATACATTTTTTCTGTTTTCTGTCCTTATTTCTGTTGAATCGTTCTCTTGCGCGAGTGCGTCTGTGCATGTGCACATTGTGTGTGTGTGTGTGTGTGTGTGTGTGTGTGTGTGAGAGAGTGTGTGTACTTGCTGGCATGACAGACTACATAGTTTCTGCAAAACATGGCAGAAAGAAATGTAGTCTACTACATGCCAGCAAGTCAACAACTTTGAAAATTGTTGACTTTTTGTCATGCTACACCCCCTGACAAAATACTTTTCTTTTTTAATTAAAGGAGTAGTTCACCCAGAAATGACTCTTCACCGCTCATGCAACATAATCCAACTCTTCTGAAGCCAAACACTGATGTGTTCATGCTCTGCTCGATGAGAACGCAAAATCTCCCCCACATGTTTACACTCCTATGCAGAGGTCTACTACATCACATACACATGGAAAGAGCGTGAATGCTTTTGAACACATCTGCTTGTTTGGCATCAGAAGACTTGCAATGTGCTGCATGAGCTGTATCGACTAAGGTTAGGGTCAGTTGTTGCTCTTTTAGCACTTTTAAAGGCTTCACCATTGAATTTGGTTGTTTTGGACAAGAGTTTGCTGGCAAACTCTTTGTGAGTTGTTGGGACATAGAAACGTTATCTTAGTTTCAACTGGTATGAGGATGTGTAGATAATGACATAATTTTCATTCCTTTTAAGGTCGATATCTTTCTGAATGATAAAAAAGCCTGGGCTTGGGCTGGCTAAACCAGTCAGTGCTTGGACCAAATGCTCCTTGTGAGATGCAGGGAACCTAGTTTGAATCTGACTCCCATCTTGCCTCGAATCTCTCCTCTCTCTCTCTCTGTATCCCCAGTCTTTCTACATTTGTCTAAATAAGCAGAACATTCCAATAATAAATCTTAGAGTGAGAAAAAATGTGTAAGCTTGTTATCAGGACCCAACAAACATTGTCACAAAATGGTCTGGTTTTGCTTTGTATTTAGGCCTGCCTCTGGCTTGATGAAGTTCCTTGTATGACATATGCCGTCTTCTTTTGAAGCCACCCAGCATCGGATCAAAAGTCACCACTTGGCACAGGCTGCAGTTTTTGCAGCGTCATTACCATACTACTAGAATGATTCATTTAGTTTTAGGAGTTTTTTTTCCTTCTTCGTCTTTCTCTTTTTTGGAATCTTCCTGGATTTCTGGAAGAGAGACAAAGTAGAGCTATGGAAGTCATTAAAATTCCAGCACAACATGTGGACAATTATTTATTTTTCTGCATGGGTTGGAAGGGGCGGAGTCGGTGGAATGCTGCACTGTCCTTCATGTGTGGAAAAAAAGAGTAGACAGGAGTGTCGGTGCAGGAGGACGTGAGGAGGGAATGAAGGATGAATGAATGGAGGGAGAGAGGTGGAGTCATGGAGATGAGCAAGGATGAAGGTGGATTGAACGGATGTGATAGAAGGGGGGAAAAGAGAGGATTGGAGGATATCTGGAAAGGGAGAAGGGAGAGGCAGACACTACTGAAAAGACAAACAAAGGGGGCAGACAAATGAACACTGAGGATTCAGTGAGCCATGCAGAAAGAGGATTAGCGACGGATGGATTGACACACAGCCTGGAGGAGAGAGAGAGTGAGAGAGTGAATGAGAGTGAAAACAAGGAAGAGAAGGAAGGGAGAAATGGAAGAATTTACTTTCTTGTTATTACGCAGGAAAATCTTCTCATTCACAGACTCATGTTGCACACTCAAGTATGTGAATACACACTTGACTCCCCCAACTGTGTTTCACTCGTTACCTCCGCCAGCCATGGAGACAAAGTTTTCACCCGTTATGTCTATCTCCAACTCATGTCATGAACGGATTTACACAAACCTTCATGGAAACGTTGGTCCTGAACTGATTAATCATTGATTGGCTAAAAGGTTGTGTGGTAGTGGGTGGGTGTGTGGGCCTATAAAAAAATGCACATAAGTTCTGTTGGGGACTAGGGGACGTGGCACCAGAAACAGTGTAACTCCTTAGACAAACTGCAACCTGGGTGGAGGTCTGTAATCCACCAAGCACATTTTGCTTTTTCATTTAACTCTGAGACTGGTTTTCTTTATGTAATTTTCAGATCAGTTGATGTCACTTAATGACATCTCTTTTTTTTTCTTCTCTTTTTTTGTTGGTCATTCTGTTCCACACTGATCTCCTCTGTTAAAGACAGTGGTCCTGACAATTATTAAGAGTCCTCAGACGGTATCTTATTTTCTTTTAAAGGGTCACTTCTGCTATATGCGATACATGGTCATACTTTACGTCACCCACCAACCATCCATAAATCTTCCCAGTCCCTCCGTCTGAAATGTGGAAATATCCCATCATGCCGGTCCCAGAATTCCCTGCTGCGTGGGACAGTGGGTGTTTTTTCAGATTGGTTAAACAGAGAGGAGGACTTGAAAGAGGCCTTGTTGGAGAGTATCACCACATAGACCTGTGTGTGTGTGTGTGTGTGTGTGTGTGTGTGTGTGTGTGTGTGTGTGTGTGTGTGTGTGTGTGTGTGTGTGTGTGTGTGTGTGTGTGTGTGTGTGTGTGTGTGTGAGAGAGTTGGAGGTTGGCTTCTATCGTTCCACCAGACACCTTGTAAACTGAGCCTTTTCACAACTGCACACACACACACACACACTCCCATCTTAGGTTATGCTGATTATAGAGAAAATGTATGGCCAACCGCTGTGTTGAGCTTCACAGGACTACACTGACTTGTAGCTCTGTCCTCTGCTTCCCATCAATCCAATCCTCCTACTCTCCCTCCAGTTTATCTGACAACCACTGATAATGGATGAGTAATGGGAGAATGGACATCATAGTGTGGATGGACAGAGCATGAAGGCGTGGGTGGGTGTGTGCTTTCAGTCTGAGGAGACAAAAGAGGAAAAGCGATGGGTGTTGTTGAATTTCTCGGCACATAACTGCGGTATTGCCTTGCACAGCCGATAAATGTATCAAGACTAGAGCCCGACCGATGCCAGTTTTTTGGGTCTGGTGCCGATCCCAAGAGTCCAACGAAGTGCACAGTTTTCAAATCCATTTGGAAAAGGTATATTTTATTACCTGACATCCCAATGGTGGCATTGTCATCGGGCAAAAATAGTAATAGTAATAATCTACAAGATCAACACTTTGTGAGATTGGCTATTTTTTAATAGTGCTTGCTTGTATATATTTTTCTTTAAATCGGAACATCTCACTGTCTACTACAACTGCAGATACCGGTCATCCAAAAAGTCAAATAATGGCCGATATTTCGTTCAAATGGATATATCAGTCGGGTTCCAATCAAGATGGATTCTCACCAACTAGACTCACTTGCACCAACAGGCCTCCAATGAGGTCATTCTCTCTCTGGTGTGTCTAATTCCATGTGTATCTCTCTCCCTTTTTCTCCCTCTCTGCGTTTGATCAGTCTAAATTGAAACCGACAATGAAAACCCTGGGGCTGATGGCTGCATTCACCTGCCCTGTCTAGTCTACAGATTGCTGGCTAATTGACGCGTAACATGAGAAACTACATCTCCATTCCAACATTAACGCTCATTCTCAGAAAGGCGGCTGTGGCCTTTGTCACTGATTCCTCCAAGGGTATGCTTACATATCTCATGATGCCAGTTTAAATCATTATGTAGGAGGGTGCAAAACTGATTTAAGGTCAGTGCTTTCAGTCGGTGCATTCAGTCAGCTTGAGTGTACCAAATGCATGAGAATGGATTCGCCAGTGATAAGGACGTTCTTCTGTGGTACATTTGATTAAGTACTTGGAAAATTATTATTCAATGATAGTGCTGAAGGATGAGTGTTAAATTGTTTACAGAGCTTCAGCTGACCCAGATAATAGTCCTATAATGCATTTTAAATGACACAGGGGTAAAATGGCTGGCCCTATAAATATGGAGATAGAAAGGACAAAGATTTCATCTTCACAACAGCCAATGTGTCCATCAACTGTCATTTAGCAAGTCACATACCTGTTCCGTCATTGTAAGTCTCTCTGACAAGGCAACAGTGTCACACATGGCATTTTATACTTAAAATGTAAACCACTCTGCGGCCCAGATGTAGACCAGTGAGCCCAGCCACCCTGACGCTAATGTACATTGACACAGCGCAGTTCTGAGTTACCATTAGCCCGCAGGAGTTTTCCTTGAATAAACGTCTGAGTGATCTTTAGCACCGCGAGAGACTGATCAGACATCTAATCCTGAAAGTTGAAAAGATAATCCCCCCTGCTTTTATGGGCCTTCATCGGCCCTGTAAGCCTTTCTACCCTTTTGCTTTGGCTTCTCTCTGCTGCTTAAAAGGTTGCAGAGCCTTGCCTTGAAGTGCCTTAAAGATCTTTGTCATCAGATCCCTTGGTATGCTCCTGACTTGACAATAGCGCGTGCAACGGTGACACAGGTATGCTGCAAGTCAAGAGTGTCTGAATCTAGCATTCCAGACGGCGACAAATCAAACAAGTGGAACATCATGACTAATAATTAGCACTCTGCTTTTCCCTCAGGCACTTTTAAGCAATCTTAGAAACCGACGTCTCTGAACATAGCAGACACTTGATGAAAAATCTTTTCGTCATATGTTTGTGTCAAAGAAGGGAAAGGACGGGGGGTATTTACTGCTTCACCCAGCAGATGGCTGCTCAGAGCGTCTTGTTCACAGACGCTTCGACGGTCGAAATTGTGACCGTCCGATTCCCAGACAGCCTATACCCACTCAGCTACAACCACCCTAAAGAGAACCGCTCTAAAAAAATATATATTCTGCTGTGGGATGTTACCTCAGCTCTGGGTCAGTTTATTAGAAGGTTTTTCTGGGTCACAAGCTTTTCCTGCCCGATTGCATCACAAGGTCCAAGTTTCCGCTGAGACCCATACATTGGTGGGTAAGAACAATAAGTTGCCCCCAGCGATACGCTGCTGCCCTTTGGATATCCTTTAAGTCCTTCCTGATTGGAGAGGATGGAGATTTGTGTGTGTGTTACAGAGAGAATGAGAGGGTGTGTAAGGAAACAGCTGGCCACGCCACCTTTCCTCAGTCGTACACACACAAACACACAGAGTTAGTTGAAAATGAATGAGCATCCATTCATATCCTTGAGCAGTAAGATGTGTGGTCACTCCCACATTTGTATTACATCCTCGTGGGAGGGGGGGTGTACTGTTATTCATCGCTCTCCTCTTTGGTGGTCTAATTATCCAGGGCTCTTATACTGTAGATCAATGAAGCCTTCTGCCATAGTCTTGGTTCTGAGAGATGAGTGATAGTTTGACCTTATTGAGGTTCATCTGTTGAAATGAAAGCAGTCCCTCTGTACTAGGCAGTCAATAACCTCTCTGATGTCGGATGGGATTTTCTCACGATGAATGAATCCCCTCCTCTGAAAGATGTACGTTGGCTTCATGGTCATACCGTCCAGAGATACACAAGGGCAACGCACGCATGCACAGTCTCAGCAGAAAGTTGTGACCTCTCACATCCTCACAGGAAACTCTCTCTTTCTCTCTCACACACACACTCACACACACACATACACACACATCACTGTCAGGAAGCCAATTGCACTGAAATACTGTAGGCTGTTAAAGATAGGGCAGTGATATAAAACATAAATAGACTAAGAGGATCAGAGACAAGTGGAAGCAGATTCTTAGATCACAAATCGAGTGAATGAAGTTAACTACACAAGGGCCTCTAATCTTGAATTTAGGGCCAGGCTTCTCAAAAACATTATTGGTCATTTGTTCATAAGGTGAGGAAGATATTATTAAGCACTAACATGACTGAGATGGAGCCAACCCCCAGTCAACTTAGTATAACTATACTGAATAAGTATAAATAATTATTTAGAATCTATGCACACAAGCGCTCTGGTTGACCAGTGGTAAAGTGCCTGCCCAACAACGCGGAGGTTGTGGGTTCGAAGCCACCGTGGTGCATCCGGCTTTTTCGTGCGTCAATATGAACACAATTGGCCCGTGTTTGGTGGAGGGATGCCATGCGGGGAGAGTGATATTTGTCACTGCACGTATTCTTACGGGCAATTTTCCGAGATTTTGATGTAGAGGGGGGAAAAAGGAGCAGACCTAGTATAGACAAACCACTGAGGGAATCCAGTTAACAATGTACTATATAGGGTTAAGTGGTTTAAGTTCCTACCAGAGTTTACTTCTAAAAAGCAATATAAACTCCTTGAAGTTCAAATATGGTAAATTCATGTTTCCCTCTATACTTCTCTGAAATCTGTGATACATCTCCAATTTGATCATTTATGTCCACAAATTGAGTACTGCCTCCTGTGCCGATATCACAACCCAGACGACGTCACAAAAGCTGCTAAGTTCAGTTCACCCATATCTTCCCTTATACTGAAGTGTGTAGCCTGTAAATTGCCAGTCAGCCAGACTTTTCTCACACAGCCATCTCAGTTGAAATCTCTGTGACAGCAGTGTTGCTAGTAAATGATCTGTTGGAAGGACATAGGAGGACCCCGAGGGGGCTGTCCAGCAAGATGTCTGACCCTGTGGATGTCATCGGTGTCTGCATCCAACACGTATATGATGGATGATTTGTATTGAAAAACGTGTCAGCCCCCAAGGCCACGCACACGCACACGTGCACACTCGTTCCTGAGGCCCCCTTCTCCTAGTTTTCTGACAGCATGTCATTGAGTAGTGGGGCGAGAGGGAGGGGGTAACAGCATAGCGACTCATTGAGAAGGGACACTTTTCTTGTTTCCTGTCCTGCTTGGTAGAGTCGTGCTGTGCGATGCCCTCTTAAAAAGGAAGAAATGCCCTTTCAACCTTGGTTACACTCCAATCATTTGGAATCCAGCCTGTGATCCATGCACTGCATCATGGGTATATTTTTGTTCAGAACTCACCCAGCGAGAAGCTCTTGGCACTTGGAACACGAATGCCATTGTTTTGGATCGTGTACAAGCTCCTCAGAAAGAGCACTTAACTGCTTAACTGCTGCTACTTCAACATTAGCACAGTGATAAATGCAGCAACTCTGACGGGCAAGCCAAATAAGTTTCCTCAACATTTTTGCACTGATTACACGGATTCCATTCCAGTAAACAGATTTTTCCCTTCCCTCTGTTTAGTTTCCACTTGCTATCAGTCTTTTCAGCTGATTTTGACAACAACATTGCCTGGTTTATCACAACAGTGGACAATGAAAAAAAAAAGTTTGTCTTCCTATCTGTATAAGTCCCCTTCTTCTGGTTGACTGGAATTTGGCCTCTAACCCCTCTCCAGTGTCAGTAGAGTAACGCATTTCCATCTCGGCAGGATGAATGTCTTTGGAAACTTACACTGGAAAATGCCACAGTGTCAGGTGGTCAGGGTTTATGCCCAGAGCCCACAGTGGACTAAACAGCGAAATGCCAATGTCCTTTTGTTCCTTGAATGTGGGCGTCTTCAACCTTGATTGACCTTGAAAGTTCCCGAACCTCAATAAGAAGCCTTCTCTTTGATGGGCAGCCGCAGGTTTATTGTTGGCTTGTTCTTAACCGTTTCTGAGGCACGCCAATGGATGAATTGGCCCTTTGGGGCTCTAGGCTCTGTGTGGTCGCTGCATCGAGGCTCCGGCCCGTTTGTTGCGAAGACACAAAGGGCCTGTGGGATTGCAGTTGGAGGAGTTTCTTTCACAACTCCTCTCACTCTTTTAGAAATCGTGTCCTTTCAAGTGGGACACCAAACAAGAGGTCATGGTCAAGTTCACAGTGGAGGTGGTCTCTTTGGACTTTTCTCGTCTAGACTTTAGATGGGAAATCGTCTTTTAACTACTTAAACATTATATACTTTGGGAACCAGGGTCTCCCAGGGCTCTATACTTGGCCTCCTTCTTTTTTTCTCCATCTAGCCCGGGGGACACCCCTGGGCTGGCCGATCTAAAATTTGTGATCTTATAGATCGGCTATTTTCACAAATGCTCGCCTATTATGACGTGCTCAGAAAAGGGACGCTAGGTTTCAAGTGGTTAAGCTTGTGCTTAAAGTTTATCCCAATTTGAAAACGGTTTAGTAGAATAGTATGATTGCATGCTTCAGTCATGGTACAGGGTTCAGCACAGTTGAGCCACAAATCAGTTTAGGACCTATATGGGCGGCAGTTAAACGTTTGCATATGGAGCAGGGTTCCAGTGTTGTGTGTTATCTTTTTAAATGTCTCTGCTATGAATGAAATCTGGAGCGTGCATAAAGTGAACCATATGCCGCTATGGAATCCCCTTGTGATCTCCCTCACTGCTGCTATCCCTCTTTCTGTCTCAATCTCTCTGTTGTTCTGCTGTCTCCCTTCCCTCCCTGCCTGCCTGGGGTGGGGTCACAGCGTGCATGGGACTGTTTGTTTGAGGTTGCCATAGAAACTGTCATATGGGGGTGACTCGGACATGTGTCTGCACTCTGCAGTGTGTGTACCGATAAGCATGTGTGTATGTGCGCTGGAGGGGTGGGTTGAGAGTGTGTGTGAGAATGAGTTCTGCTCCATGCAGAATGAGCTCATCCAGACACACACCCCGACATATTGAGTTTGCCTGTTTCCTTGGATTGTGTAATGGAGAGTCCCCAAAATACTCTCCAGACCCGATCTCTCCCTGAAACCCCTCCTCTATAGTTCGGCCTGGCTGTCTGACCACAGGCTAGTCACAAGGTCCAGTGGCTGAGTAACAACAGAGTAGTGCATTCCTATCTGAGAATGAGACAAATGTTCTATTGCTAAATACATTTATTTTATGTACAGCATAAGCAAGAAATAAGATTTATTTCAGTGGGTCAATCGGTCATTTTTGTTTGCTTAGAAAAGAGGAAGATGAGTTGATGGCCCTCATGGCCGGACATTGACCCATGTCCTGTTATTCTCTGCACATCAGGTTTCTGCATTCATACTATTGCATAACGGTTCCCACTCCCTTATTATCACCAAAGTACCACTTGACTGACATTAAGCAGATTATGATATGGGATTGTGTGCGGTGGTTTTAAACACTTTTTTTGGACTTTAAACACCCGGGTAGGATGAATGTACTGGTATTTTTCTTGTCTTTTAATAGTAAAAATACATCCCAAGAGTAAGTAAATGCTTTCGCCGTGGAAAACATTTGTGGCGCTTGATGCCTACTTTTCCTTGAGGGAAATGTAATGGTACATTTCACAAGGATTTCTGGAAGATGGATTTTGACTCAAAGCGTAAAAGGGCATATTTATTAAAGCCCTAATTATGGATGTGCCATGTGATTTTGGTTTTCCACAAAAAACACCCGTCTTTATGAAACAGGGACGTTCAAACACACTGATGCCATGCATGCTACAGACAGTTGGGGAATGATATCTATGGTAGAAAAGTAGATGAGTGCATTTGAGTGAGTTTTTAATTCATGTTCATTCTTGACCTAAATAATAATTTCATAGCCTTGCCCAGAAGTGCAGCATTACGAAGTACAGCAATACAAGCGTTTAGTTCTGCTATTTTGGGGAAAATCGTGAAAATGTGTGCAAATCTTTGAATATATATATATATATATATTTTAAGCGAACATTTGTAACTCAAATCTTTCCTTCTGGGGAGGGGGGCAAATACATATAAATTTGGGGGTCCTTGTCTGACATGAAAAAGTTTGAGAACCACTGATGTATAGCAACATACGTTTTTTCAAACAAAAACTGCCACCGGAAGAACATGGCAGGATGTCCTTATTTTACACTGTGATGTAAGCAACGCAGCTGTAGCTAGTAAAATAAATAATGGGCGTGTTGGGTGTGTCAACGTGCAAGCTTTGACAGAAGCATTGAAGCTGCAGCTTCATTGCTTACATCACAGTGTATATAAGGTCAGTCAGACACATTTTTACCCTTCTGTATTTTTTCACCCTGTACACGATAACAAACATCCAAATCTTCATTTCATAATGGAAGTCAATGGCAGTCGGATCCTCCTGGACCTTGTCCAGATATGGGTGGCAGTGCCTCAGGTGGTAGAGCGGCCGCTTCCGAATCGGACGTTTCCCGGTTCGATCCCTGGTTACCGCTGAGTTAGTGTCAAAGTGTCCTTGAGCAATACACTGAACACCTAACTGTTCCCGATGAGCAGTTTGGTGCCTTGCATGGTTTCCTCTGCCATGAATGTGTGTGTAATGCATATTGACTGAATGCATATGACATACATGATAGATGCATCATAGGTGACTGATGCCACAGACTGGCCACATGTAGTCCGAGATCCACATGAAGCCACATCATTTTTGAACTCCATCTTGTTATCATCACTGCAGCAGCATCACAGCACATAAGTCCCTCAGCCATTTCCCTTTTTGTCACAACATACCATGTGACGGAAACAATATGCTCATCTAGCGCACTTGTCTTACACTAGAGGTTCGGGCGTCCTTCACACCTACGTTGCACTGCCAATCAGACTGATATGCCCAAATTGCCCATATCTGGAGATCTAGATCTGTCTGTCCTTGTCCCTTTTATGCCCATAAATGGAGATCTCTGTATCTGTCAGTCCTTGTCCCTTTCATTCCCATATATGGAGATCTCTGTATCTGTCAGTCATGTCCCTTTTATGCCCATATATAGGCATGCCCCTTTTGAGCCCATATATGGAGCTGACTCATTTGTTTGCGTTTGATGTCATGACGACACATTGAGGTTAGACAACACACTCCATATTTGGGCGTAGCTGCATTAGGAACTCCTTATATGGTTATGGCTGAGCTATGGTGACCCAAAAGCTTCAAATGTGATGTGTGTCTATGTTAAGATTTTTGATGGAGGTTTCCTAATGTGTTTTTTGAAGGGGCATGAACCCCTAGGGCCTATGGTTTGTCATCAACAAACCACAAAATTGACCTAGGGCCTAGGCCAATTTTGTGGTTTGTTTTCCTATACAGGTTAAAGACTACAGAAGAACATGGCAGGATGTCCTCATTTTACACGGTGATGTAAGGCTAAGCAACGCAGCTGTAGCTAGTAAATAAAGTAAATAATGGGCGTGTTAGGTGTGCCAACGTGCAAGCATTGACAGAAGTCAGTAGCTGCAGCTACACCGCTTACATCACAGTGTACTATATCGGGTCAGTCAGCCATGTTTTTACCCTTCTGTATTTTTTTACCCTGTACACGATAACAAACAACAAGATCATCCGAGGCTTTCATGCCCTTTTGATGTTGTTTCAGATAATCATGATTTCTGAAATTGACACACACACACACACACACACACACACACACACACAGAAAGAGAGAGATTTTCGACCACTACCACAAAGAAACTGTGGAAAAGTACAGGACAATAAAGCAGTGTTATCTTCTACTGCAGAGCTTAGATCAGCTGAGGTTTCAGATGCAGGCACATCTCCAGGGGTCTCTTTTATAAAAGGTTGTTACACACAGCTGTTGCGTTTACAAGCAAATTCAAGCCACGGGTTATGTTCATTTTCGGTTACACTGACTTTCTTTGTGGCATGTCGAAGCAAGCCATTACGATTTTCTACGGCTTTAAGTTAAGAATGCTATATATATATATATACACATTATAACAGTGTATTCTTTGAAGTTATCATAGAGGTGACGAAATCAAAGAGTAGTTTTATAAGAGTAGTTATCAGTTAGTAGTTGGATGCAGCAGCAGCATATTGTTCATGTATTTCTTTTTGATCATCCCTTGAAAGGTCTGTACTGTAAGTGATGCACATAGGAATAATGTAGATGGCTGGCTAAGAAGGCTTACAGTGGGAACTGTCAGCATGATTGTTATTTTGAATTCCCTAAATGGCTCCGAAACTCACATCTAGTGCGCTCACAACTAGTACTGGTGTTCAATTGAGCAAGGCATTTGGGCATGCAACTTAACTTCACTCCTCTGCGATTAATCATGCCGACACAGACAGGTCTGAGGCTGAAGATGATCAAATATGACCCTTGACCTTGTTGTGCCTGTGTGTACATTGAATGAGCTAGCAGTCTCAAAACTTTTGATTTATTTATTTTTATAAAAGAAAACCAGTATCTTATATCTTGATAGCTCAAACAATTGAACAGAACCCCCCACCCCTTTTCAACAAAGAATCGATGTCAGTTGGAGATTTGAGAACATTTACAGCTTGCTTTAGATAACAACTCTCTCCCATGAAAGTGTGTGGTGATGGGAAGCCATGGAGCAGCTATGACCATGGGTATGTATGTCTAGCCTTCCTCAGTGTTTGGTGGTGAGTCCATACGGTAGCAGTTAAAGGCAATGGGACCGGCAAGGGATTGTTTTTGTTTTGCGTGGTTGAAGCAACAGGGGTTTGTTAAACCCTGACTCGATGGGTCTGTCATTAACGGCCGTAATTATAATGTGATTAGAGTCTGGGAGTGTGTGTGTGTGTGTGTGTGGGTGGGTGCGTGAGTGTGGGTATGCTGAGCTGTGTGTCTGCAGGGTTTGCTTGGTTTCTTTGTGTTACATTTCTTGTAGGACTTTCACCATTCTAAATGGCACTTGCTAACATTAGAATGACTTCATTAGCTAAGTGATGTGGAGGACTGCATCTCAATTACATTGGTGTAGATGTATGAATAACAGAGCACTGGCACACTTTGATCAAAGACAGTATGACCTTGAATTTAAAGCACATAGACATGATGTATCAATGACAGTATATTACACACAACACTACATACCGTATTAGCCAATGCATTCAATATCCTTGCAATCAAACAATGTGTCATACCATATAAGAGAAAGTGTACCGTCTTGGTGGCCTTCAGGACATCAACAGATAATGTTTGTCTGTGTCAGTTTGATTATATCAGCTGTGTGGGTGACATAACCAGGAAGCTGCATGTGTGTAGTGTAGATGGTAGATGGCCAGACCTGACATTTAAATAAGCCAAGATCTTGATAAGCCACGGTTGTTCCGGTTGTTAACATTCCACACTGAAGTTTGTAAAGGGTGAATGTAGTGTAACAGTTGTTAGTGGTCTTGTGTGTGCCTCGTCTGGGTAACACCACTGGTTGATGCTTTTGTTTTGGACAAAATCTGACACAAAATGTAATATAAAGTATATATGATTTGAACATGCTTGATCATTTGACATTTAAGGGAGACAGACAAACGGGGACTCGGGTAGGGCAAGCATTTTCAACTTGCATCGTTCCTGACTTGCATCGTTCTCGAGTAGGCCGGTGCCCGGTCTAGTTAATTAAATGAACCGTAGCATTTTGATTCTGGGCATGTCATAGTGGGGGAACATTAGGGCGAAAATTGGCGAACAGTAAGTGGAATTAGCCGAACTACATGGACACAACATGTCGCAACGCAACGTCTTATGAGCTTTTGATTGGCTATGTTCGGGAAAGAAATTCGGTGGAGAGGGAAAAAAGGAGGGTGTGGGCCAAGTATACTCCTTCCTGTTGATTTTGCTATTTTTATTAAGAAGAAAGCCCGGACTGGATCCGCGGATCCAGATCTTCAAATGGTAAAATCAGCAGGGAGTTCACATTTTTATTAAAAAACCAAACTGGGTTTGGTGGTGCTCTATATTGTCTGAATCAGCTTTGTTTGTTTACGTGCTAAAAGAGTGACTTTGAGAGCTGTTTTATGTCGTATAATGTCAATGAGGGGCATATTTTGAATTATACATTTTTTATCAATGGAGCAATTATTTTTGATTTCTTGTCCACCTTAGGAGTTACATCATGGCAAGGTAACTAGTAACTACACAACCCAAACCTCTACCAAAGTGGTCTTGCCCTACTTTTGAGAATTAATACAGTGCTGCTAACTTTGGACTTTGAGGAATTGAAGCTTGGTTCTCACGAGTGTCAAAATAGCGGTTCACACTCTGAAGTACTAAGAAAAGCTCAAATGTTCTGCTCCGCACTCCTTTTCAGGTCTTCACCCACTCACAGTTCATTCTTGCATTTCTGGGATAAAACTTACTCCTGACATTTTGTCATCTTAAATTCAGTCCCAGGCCAGCAGCATTCCTCCATATTCTAGTACCATCATTCTGGAACATCTATCCATTTTGCACTTAAATGCATAGGCTTTTTTGTCCGTTTGTGGCTGAGGGGACAACGTAACCATGGAAACCAGTTGTAGAAAAAAAAAAAACAAGATCAAGTGATAGTATTGTTTCTTTTTCATTTTTGTCCTACTGATTGTGTTGACCTGAGGTGTGTTTGGCATCCTGTTGCCAACAGTGAGGAAAGTGTGTGTGTGTGTGTGTGTGTGTGTGTGTGTGTGTGTGTGTGTGTGTGCGTGTGTGCGCGCGCGCGCGCGTGTGTGCGCGTGCATGGGTGTGTAGGATAGTTGTGTATCTGTGCTTTTCTGCATGTGAAGAGATTTGATATGCATGCTACGTAGGCAGAATGCAGTGATTGCTATCAGAGCTATGGCAGTGTGCAGACTGCAGATATAATGCTTTGTGGAGAACAGACCCAGGGCACAGTTACACAAAGAGACGCCATGCAAACAATGTACAGCAGCTGTTAGAAAAAAAGTGAACCTCGGGACTTCATCAGGGGCATTGTTGATAATAATGCCACAGATCACACCTTAGCTTCCACTACAGCCACGGGGATTTTTTGACAAGGTGTTTTGATATAATCCATCGATTTGTCTTTCTTTCAGAAATGTTGAGGCACGTATGAAAATGGATAAGGAAGGTATCCTTTCGTATTGTGATGACAATAGTTGCTCAAAGCTATAGGTTTAGGTTAGGGGTGTTAATGACAGTTAAAAACAAGAAAATGTTGATGTGTCAGAGGCATTTACCAATTCATTGTTTTTTCGTTGTTGTTTTTTAAGATTCCGATATCGCTATGCCTATCGACTAAAAAACGCACTGGGTGATGTTTTAAGGCCAATTATCTGTGGTAAGCGTAAGCACGACATTGTGTTGGACAGTTCTTTGACGATTCCCAGTCGTGTCTGTTCATAAAGTTATAATTACTGTGTTGCTGAAGTGTCGGCAAGAGGGGATATTATTGTGCCATTAGTGGCTCAAGTACTTAATCATATGCTGAAATCCTGCATCCTTCCTCCACAGCTGCATAGTCCTGCTTTTGCTATAAACCCCAAAATGCTTTAGTTACAGAATGGAGTTTGCCCTCTCTGAATCTGCATGGAGATACATGCTGTTTAAATGCTACATATTTCCTACCCGACTCTCTCCTCTTTGCACAGACATACTAGGGTGATTCTTCATAAATGGGTCATCATGGAAGTATTGCTGCTAGTACTGTAAGTCAAATGTATAACAGTGCTTACACAGTCGCCGCTTTATCCACCACTATTGGTTTTCGTCATCAGGTAACGCTAAATCCACGATGCTCCCATATACACTACACCAAAATGATGAATTCAGCCGTACCAAATGAGAAGTTTCAATGGGTTATTTGCGCAATTATGGCGTTTTTAACACCCCTAGTTCATGTTAGTTGTGAATAGAAAGCTTGTAGTAGCAAATGATGCATTTACCATTTGCATTATTTACCATTATAAAAGCTTGGAATCCTACAGCCTACAGCTCTTACAGTGTTGAGAGACATGATGAAAATTACAAATGGAACTAGTCTGCAGACATGTTTTTATTTTATTTATTTTTTATTTATGTTCTCAACACTCCATAATCTTTAACTTAACCCATTTAGACCTGGAACACCTATACATTGTTATACCTTTCAATCCGGGAACACCTTTGTGTAACATTAGCTGTTGCTGTGTATATATAGCAACATATTTTTGTTTGAAATTTTTGAATTAAAATCAGAAGTTTTTCAGAAAACCGGCCTCAGGTCTAAATGGGTTAAACCATATTAGGCAGTTATAACCCTGGAAACTGGGTCAATCATAGTTAACTGTTCCCATTGTTAAACTGGCTTTATTGTCGTTTATAACTAACTAGCCATAAAATCTTTTGTCTCATTTTCCCGAATCCAAACGTGGTTATGCTTTTATGTAAGGAAGCACTGTGTAAACACCATTGAAGTTGACCTGCAGTAGTACATTTCACTCTAGTATCTTAGGGCAATAACTTCTCTTTGTTGTTGGTCATCTGAACTTGCCCCAGGGCTCATTTCATCCTTCTGAGCAGAGGACGGGAAAAGAGTAATGATGGCTCCTGAACAAACAGACTTTTTGGTGCCTCGCTCTCCTCAGCTTCAAGTGAACTCTGTTGTCTCTCTACCTGAGCCTCAAGGCAGAGGCAGGCTACCCCGGTCATGCTTGAGCGCTATGTAATGACTGTGTGTGTCTGTGGATGTATAGCCTTCGTTTGTGTGCTGATTTATGGGTGATGTGGCTGTCCGTGGCTCTGTGTGCGTGTGTGTGTGTGCATGCATGCATCTGCTTGTGTTTGTGTTCTTTCAGTTAATGAGTCCATTTGCTCAAACATTGACAGCTTTGTTCAGATCCCTGTAGGAAGTGAACCTAAGGGCATTCTCATTATGTTATTCATTAGCTCCTCTCTAAATACCTCTTTACCCCTCAAACATGGATTAATGGCTACTTATGATTCCACCCCTACAATCATAAAACGACCAAATAGACATGGGAGTGACAGAATTAGTTGTGTGCGTGCGTATGTGTGTGCGCATCTCTGTGTTTGAACAGTAGGCGACATACTGCTCTGTAAGTTAACCTTTAAGGCCAATGGAGGTTAAATGTGTTACCAGAGCCAATGTTCTGTATGTAATAGCATCCACTACTATGACATTCATTGTCATGGTAACTGACTGTTGACAAGACACCAAGGACACCGCAAACCGGGCTGTAAAAATTAGTCACCCGATTCATTATCCTAAAGACTATTTTTGTCATTAATTATTTATTTTGTGGATTCAGTGGGTGGAATATTGTGTTCATGGTGGACTAAACTTGAACTTGGTACAGGCTTCCTGCTACAGAATCGTCTGTCTAACGGTTAGACAGACGATTCTGTAACACCAAAGTTGGCAATGGGATAGTCCAGTGGTTAGACTCTAACCACTGGACTATCCCATTGCCAACTTTGGTGTCCTAAATCTTTGTGAATTATAAGTAGGCCTACAGTACATAAGCAAGAGTATTGCAAATTCCTGCATGTTGTATGAGCTGTTACTTAATATTTCTTAATGGTATTATTACATATTTTCTATTGCTACTACAATGTGTGAGGAACCAGAAGAAAATAATGTCTTAAGTACTTTGGAAGGCTCTTACACTTGACCCAATTTTGTAAGGGAAGGCAAGTTTATTTGTAAAGCCCATTTCAACACCAAGGCAATTCAAAATGCTTTAAGTTAAGATAAAACAGTGCAACTCAAGAATCAAAAATGTCACTGAAAACTAAAAGTGGCAGAAAACTGAATAGTTTCATTTCAGATAAGTGGTGCATAAAAACTGAACACTGCAGTTTTATTTCTGGGGACATAAAGAGAGGTCAGGATGGTTCATGATGAATCACAAGATCAAAAACGTGTTTTGGCCCTAAACCATTCAGACTGAAGCTGTTATCTCGTATCTGAGGTGGGAGAGGTCGAAAACAAAAATTTGTGGAACCTTTTTTTTTAATTATTCCAGTGGCGTGGCCTTAAAAACATTTAATCCAGAATGTTTTTTATTATCTTAGGCATTACCACATCTGTCATTCCCCTGTGACGTCTCTACCACCCGAGGAGGCCATTTTGTTGTTCTTGCTAAAGGGACACCGGTCCCAGTGATGAGGTCAAGTGTTTGCATTCCTGAACGGTTAGTATCGGCTAACATACTCCGTCCACTGCTGTTACAGCTTGGCATTTGATGGGAAATGCTGACTGAACGCTGATAGCAGGGTTTTACAGTAAATGGATACCAGAGTGTAGATGGTGAAGCAGGCCGCCCAGCTCTTCCTCCATACTATGTTTTTGTTACTGACCATATTATCGTACGGGTCAGTAAGAGGCTGACTTAAAACAGAGGGATGGGCTTGCAGCTTGCTGTGCAAAAGAGTCGTCATTCACCAGGCTTGAAATAGTTGCTTGGAGACCACAGATTACAAAACACGCATTTCAGATGTTTCTGTTTAGTTTTTTAGACTGTCTTGAGTTTTGTCACAGGGGCACAGTGGAGGATGAGCAATCACAGCAGTTATTGTTAAGAAGAGCGTGATAAGTTATCATTAGGAGATAGACTTGCATAGTGTTTATCACTAAACGCCTGATATGGTTGCTTAGAGACGATACTGTGAGGGCGACTGTAGCATGAATTGGGTTTGAAAGAGCGCTTACACTTACAGGGTTGTCGTAACAACGGATCATGTGAATTGAACCCCACAGGAAGGGCGAACATTCCGTGAAAATAGCAGATCTGCAAGCTCACAACACAACGCATTGTGAGCTTGTTGATTGCCTATTTTCTGCAAAGATATTTGGTGTAAAGTGAAAACAGGAGGTGGTCGGGTATAGAGACCTTGGGGATCCAGGTCAACTAAGTATAGAGTTTATGTAAAGTGATTTCTTAAGAAGCACACTTATTCATTGTATCTGCAATGTAGATCGCTTTCAAAATGGATTTACACCTATGCAATCGTTAAATGAAACTGAGACAATAGGCACAACTTGAATTAACCCTATTATGGTTGTGTAGTATACAATCATGATACAGTTAGAGTAACTACTGTATTTAGAAGTCATCATAAACACAAACACTCACCACCGCTGTTAAGATTCTATAGTAGATTTGTAGCTTGTTCAGCAGTTTCAGCTGTGGGTATTGTGTCGGGGGGCATTGGGTGCAATTTTTCCCCTGACTCAGGCCTGGCAGTGCCAGCTTGGGTTTGTGATGGAGGGGGACTAAAGTGCTGAGTGATATACTGACCTCTCAGTCTGAATTACCATGGGGAAAGATTCCCCTCTCTCTCTCCCTCTCTCTGTGCCACTCCTTACTGGGTATATTCTCTGCACTGCAGATGCAGATACGAATGCTGTCTGCAGAAATGAGAAAAGTACTGTATTGCAAAACTACAGAAAAGATTATAGCATGCAGAGATTATACTGAATTGCCTTACAGCCTGAGTACACATTTAGACGGAGCAGTTAAATGTAGATGTGGAGTGGTTTAGGCCTCTGAGCTGTTCTTACAGCTTCACCCAGCTGATGGCTGCTCAGGTGGCTTTAATGCGGGGGTAAAGCTGTTAGGGGTTACATGACTTGCTCAGGGACTTTTCGTCACATATGCTGGGCAAGCCGAGTGACTTGTGAGGTCGAGAAATTTGTTCTGATTCTGAGGATTTATACCCAGTGTGGTACAGTGGAGTTTTTCTTAATACAATATAACCAGTTACATTTTTTACAGTGATACAGCTTTGAAGGCATGAAAAACAAGCCATTCCAGAGAGGAGCACACCGTCTAACATTATGTTACGTAAGAGTACAGTGCATGTGATGGGTAAGCCATGACATCTGGCAATATACACATTTACATGTGATGGCAATTTAGACAGACACATGGCCTCCTTGATGTAGCTGCATTTGGCTATTAACGTGATCACTAGTCCATCCTGTGCCATTAATATAAGGTACCAACTGTATGTGCATGCACAAGTGTGTGTGGATGTGCACGTTCCCTCTCAGTAAAAGGGAATCACATTAGTCTATGTGATTAAATGCCATCGACTGTACAGCCGATATTACAGCAGTCATCATCATTTAAAATTGATAATGCTCGTCATCATGTAACGCCGCTATCAGCAACACATGCACGTGCACGAGCGCACACACACACACCCATACTTCTCTCTATGTAAATCCCCCACACACTCCTTAATCTGACACACTTGCGACTCAGCCAGTGTTGTGTTCTAGTTTTTTTCGGAAGGTATACGCTACGATACGATGCGCGTGGTCGTGGGTATACGCTCTCGCGTTTTCAATGGATGAAACAGTTTTTGAAGGTATACGGTAGCGACGAAAAAAAATCTCAAGGTATACGCCGTACACAGCATCTGACGGTAGAACACACCACTGGACTCAGACTACATGTAGATGGGTTTTCATGACGCACCATGTAGTCATCTGTCTCTCACATCTTTCCTCATCACATCCCATTTATTTGTTTGTGAATGGTAAAAATGTACATTGACTTAATAGTATTCAATTAGAATGTAATGCTATCTTAGCCTCAAGGCTCCCAGATTGCACAAGTCTTGCACAAGACTCATTGTTACACATACCTCATTGTTGTCCTGTTCCTTTGTTTTCTTTCTATATTCTTATGACAATGTTTATAAACTTGAAGGTGAAGCTCCTTGCATGACATTGAACCTCCCAGCATTGACCTTAGCCTTTGGCTGCTGTAGGTTCACCTCTGAGGTGTTAACGATGTGTCAACAACTCAATCATGGAGGCCACTTCCTTTGAACAAGGTGTTACATGTGTTACGTGCCACTGAAAAGCATGTGTCACATACCTACAGTACTAGTACTACACACTGGTCCTAAGGCAACACGCATACATGTAAAACTTGGTTACGTGACCAGAAGCTCGATTCTATTCTACCCACATATATTGTTTTGCTCACCCGCAACTTTATGGAGCGTGGATCATTCCCCACTGATCTCTCTGGTCATGTGTGTTTGCCCAGATGTGGCATTTTTGCTTGCTTTTTGTTTTTCTTCCGTATTGTGTCGGCAACGCTGGTCAACCTCCTTGTTCTTGGTTGTTTTTTACCGCTCAAGTGGTAAACCATATTTCTGAGTTATTGGCTATTGGCTAAGTGTTGAATGTGTCCGTGAGTGTTGAGACGAGACACAGCAAGAGTCAGGCTGCAGTGGACTGTCATTGTTGTGTTTGTGACCATCCTGTGTAGTGTATTGTATTGTATTTATGTATTTATTTGTTTGTTTTTTAACAAAACCAGCCGTGTAGTACTTCTAGTTGGACATAATACTCATGTATAACTGCACACTGTCACATAAGCATTGTGCATGTGATACATACATAGATAGACAGACAGACAGACAGATTCTTGTCATTTAGGTAATCATCAGTATCCAATAACATTTACAATACTTTTTTTCCCGGACATGAATGAACCTTCACGTTGCTCTTCCTGTACAGTGAAATGGATGTAATTTCTCCATGGGCAGTACACCTTTAAGAAATCTCTCTCTGTCTCACTCTCTCATGTTGCTCACACCTATACAATTTGAACAACAAAACTGTGCAATCGGATATGTTGTAAAGAGATCCACATGTAAATATGCTTACAGGAAGACGCAGCATAAGATGAAAGACAAACAGCATCTTTCATGACCTGGATAGCAGGTTGTTGACAGCAAGCTGGCTGCCTGGACGTTGTTGTCTTGCTACACGTAGAAGAACCTGCTGATTGGAGCTCTGCCAGGCATGAGGAGATGTGACAATACTTCTTTTATTAGACTCTTGCTCCTGTAGTTTCGGTTGTTAAGTGCTCTGCCTTTTCACCAAACCCTGCTTATCAAGCTTTATTTTAGTTTCAACCTAAGATGGCCTGGATGGACGGCAGTAGCGGGGTTCTATCTATGGGATCTGTAGTCGAAGTCTGATAGCCCGGACAGACGGTGGGTGGAAATCCGAGTATGGGGCTAGTATTTAGTTACTTTTATCTTGCTACTTTATTTTGTAGCTCTTCAATGTATTTTATTCTTGCTACAACGTCGAGGAGATGACACCAAATAATGTTTACTCTGTCTTGTGTACCTGTATGGGAGATAAACTTTTTCTTTTTTTCCTGCTTTTTTTGCTTGCATTTTTAATGAATGTTGAACTAGGAGCAGATTGTGGACAGGGCTGTGGAGGATGTGAAATGGGACATCTAGAGGGAACCGCTGCTGCAGGTTGTGTTTCTGTTGTATACATGAGTACACTACTGCACGCCCCGCCCATAAACACTGACCTTTAATACAGTTGCCTGGGGGTTGGGGCCTTGGGGTGGGGGGTTGAATGGGGGATGTAATGAAAGAGGGGGAGGGGGGAGCAGAGAGGTGTGGAATGTGGGAGAGAGACAAAAAGAAAGTGAGCGGGATAAAAGAAGAGAGTTGAAAAAGGAGAGAGAAGAAAGGGTGGAAGGGAAGCACATGAAAGAGAGAGTGAGAGAGAGAGTAGGATAGGGAGGAGGAGGGGTGGTGGTGAGTGTGTGTGTGTGTGTGTGTGAGTGTGTGAGTGTGTGTGAGAGAGAGAGAGCCTGAGCTCTGATTGGTCTAGCTGTGTGTGTGTGTGTGTGTGTGTGTGTGTGTGTGTGTGTGTGTGTGTGTGTGTGTGTGTGTGTGTGTGTGTGTGTGTGTGTGTGTGTGTGTGTGTGTGTGTGTGTGTGTGTGTGTGTGTGTGTGTGTGCGTGTGTGCTTACTGCCAGTGGGCGGGTGGGCGGGGCGGGGATTAAACCAATGTCACGTGGTCACTTTAGCTCCTTTTCCACACAAACACACACACACACACACTCCCAGATTTGCTGAGAACACACACACACTCACAGACACTCACAGCTGTTGATATTTCTCAGTGGTGATCGACCGGGGCAGCCAAGAAGCAGTGCACACACACAATCAGGGGAGAAAGGACGTCTGTTTTCAGTCTGCTACAGAACCAAAGAGGATATACTACAATAAATATATTTGTACCGAACTGAAGGGAGAAGTGGACCAACTGGTTTTCTTTATTGCCGTGTGGCTCTTTCATATTCGTCTTCCACCTTCTCTCGCTTCCCGGCTTTCTGTATGGGAGACTGACTGTGGTGGAATTTGAGTGCGGGACCCAGAGAGGGAAAGAGAGATAGACATGTGTTTTGACTCTGCTGCCTACTACTGCCTGCTCTGTCACTGACTAACGAGGACATACTACAAGGTTGGTTGGTCTCCAATTATTTGATTGCGTATGGGAATGGTTGTTATGTTATTTGCGGCTGGTTATCTGATTATTTGGGTGGTTGGTTTGGCAGCTGGAAGGGCAGTGATCTTTTTCTCTCTCACATTTTCCCCCTTAGGATTTCATGTTTTCACTTGACATGCAAACCAACTTCCTTTTGAATGGGAGATCACTATTTTCCTGCTTTATTTATATACCTGATAACATCTGTGTGTCAGAGACAGAGATATGACCTTAAGATATGATCCCAATAACGTCTTGTATTGTAGGGGAATTCCATCTTTGTATGGGTGCCTGGGCACACGTAGACCTCTCATACACACGCTTTCACATATTGCTTGCACACATAAACACATGCTGGTCCACACTGTTAAGCACTGGTTAAAAGGCTTGGCTCTATGTACTTGGTGTTGACCACAACGGAAGTGGGATTTAGTTATTAGCCCTGTACAAAACAACAATTTTGAATCTTATTGTTTTTATATTTGTCCACACTGTCAAGAGGCGCTAAAGTACAAGGATTTCACTGCCTGCAATGTTGCCACAGCTGTGAAGTGCATGTGGCCAATAAAAAACAACAACCTTGAAAATGTTAAATAAACAAAAATATTAGAGGTTGGCTTCATATCCCCTCCCAAAACACGAATACGTGCAGTCGTACCATTTAGACAAAAACTGCTTTGTCATTTTAAATGATCATAATGAGAACAGCTTCAGTGTTGCAACCTGCCCAGAAAATCTAAATGGGTGAACTGACAGTGGACCAAGTCTACCCACCAGCTATTACACACTGACATGTATAAATAGAGAATAGTAAAAGTAACAAGTCATAGTAAATCCTCTGGTACAGTATATCTTGAAGCTACACTTTCAGCCTGCGCTCTCTAGTTTCACTGTAAGTTTCACTGCTTCACTCCTGTCTCTGGCTTGTTTAGACTGGGAACACGCCTCCTTGTGTGGGTGGGTGTGCGCTTGGGTGTGTGGATATAATTAGCCAATGTACAGAATCTTTCCTGGTATTGTTACTGTTAGGTCTGAAAGATGACCCAAAAGGCGCCCTGTCTATTTTTAGAAGTGGCAACTAGCAGAGGGACACAGGCAACCACGCTTTGAAGCTTCCCCAGGCATGATAGAGATACTATGAGCAGGAGAAATGGATGTGTGGGTGAGTGAGTGTTTGTGTTTGTGTGTCAGGTGTCATACAGTGTGAAAGACATGAGACAGAGAGAGCCAGACAGACGATCAGACAGAAAGAGAGAGTACATTTTTCATCAATGTAGTCTCCTCCTTATTGATATTGCACCGAAAGATGTACCATGTGTGCCCCATGGATTCTGTCACTGGTACTGCCTGCTTCATTCACGTTCTAAAAGTATCACACAAACATTATCAGCATCAGCTATTTAGGCCACGCGATACTGTCGTACGGCAAAGTATAGGTTTTACGTGGTTATCCTATACTAGTATGAGGCGGCCATAGCTGAATGTATAGAGAGGCGACATGGGAAACCGAGAAGGTACCAGGTTCATGGCCCCCAGCTATGTGTCGAGGTGTCCATGAGCTCACATCTTACAGTGATAACTAAGTTATAACTCAAAAAGCAACATATTTAGTTGATTTAGTTAATAATCATGTTTGATTCCAGAAGACACGAACGCATCAGTCACAGTGTTTGTGAGAAACAGCTTTGTTTGTTTTTTAGCTGTGTAACCACTAGCAAGCTAGGCTGACGCGACACCTTGTAAACAAAGAGTTGTTGTGTTGAGAAATGGTTCACAGCAGCAGCACCCCGTAAACAGTTGTGATGAATATTCAGAGAGACAGCCACCTTTTGCCTAGAGGGCCTGTGAACAGATCACACAGATGTGTGGGAGGGGGGAGGGGGGAATAGCCAGGGTCACTATAGGTCACAGGGTGAGAGGTTGTTGTGGTCACCTTGCCTCAGGCTGCGGTCACAGTCTAGAGCTCTTCAGCAAACACAGGCTGAGCCGTCTAGCCGATACAAATCATTGGAGTATATATCAATTACGCTAGTGTTTACTATTTACCACTCTATTTAATTAACCTTTGTGAAATGGCCAGTCTTGCGTCATTTATTTTCCTCTTGGCAGACTTCTTAAAATGTGCTTGTTCATAAAAAAGATAATGTCAGTGCCCGATTGAGTTTGAACTAGGGCGATCATGACTAAAATGATAATCCTGATTAGTTTGCTGAATATTTTATGATTATTGATAAACCATCATTGATTTGCTCACTGTGCTTATGACTGCCAGTGCCAATATCTTTGGTCAAATGGTACGTAATGGTGAATGTGGTGGTATTGCTCCTCTGTGTGTCTGATGACATTGATTGAATATTTTACTGACACATTTTTTAAAGTACAGCAGTACAATGAGTTAAAAAGATGGCTAATGGATAAGACACCAAAAAACCAAAGGCATGTCTCCATTGTGGTCCATTAAACATTCAACACTGGACAAAAACAAGAGTACAACAGACAATACAAAATAAAATATAATGTTAAAATATACAGTTTTAAGCAGTTCATGATATAATATAGAAAGCACGTGGGGGGGGGGGCAGGGATACAACACACGGAGGATGCCACTCACAAGGGCAAACTCACAGAAGGGGTGAGCCGATTTCAAACCTAGGGGTATTCCAGCCGGGGAACGAATTTGGATGAGACCAATTTGAATTTAGGTGGAGTCATGATTTTAGGTCATTTTTAAACGTTAATAGGGACTTAATAACTTTCACGGCTGTTGGTAGAGCATTCCACTGTGTTGTAGTAGTAGGATGCATTCTTAACCTTGAGTGACTTGAACTGGGGGCGGGGGGGGTGGGGGGGGCAAGGTCAGAGGAACTCCCTCATATGTACATATGAGCATCCCCTACTCTGGAGAAGTAGTTCGCTAAGTGCTTCGGAACTTCTCCTTTGAGTATCCGATGATGACAGATGGGTTGTTTACTGTTCAGATTATTAATCACTTGAGGCCTTTTTCATACTTCTACAAGTAATGCTTGTGTTGTGAGCTTGTGGATCTGCTATTTTTGAGTAATAATGAGGAAACCAGGCCAAGGTGCGACAGCTGACCAAATAAGATGTTGAAATTAGTTGCCAATGCCAAGTCTCTCGATTAATTGTGCAGCCCAGCCCTAGGGTTGAACTGTGACTTTTGGCCCCTAATAGATTTATCTGGACCTGTCCAGGGTGCGAGAGGAGGCACAGCTCGGTAAAAGACATCTGCCTGGAAGTTTAGCGACAGAGAACGATTGACAGAGGGTTCAAGCCAAGATTTCTTTATTGTTACGTCTTGTGTATAGGTACATAAAAGTAAAAATGTGTTGTGGCTCAGACATTGTAGCAGCTGTAATAGTAATAATGTATGTATTAACCACTCCAACAATGTTGCACAAAAATATAAAAAATAGTGAGTTTGTAGATCAGCTGTTTTCACTATTTTTCGAATAACTGTTGCACCCTTAATGGAGAGATATGATGGCACGTGCCAAGGCCGTGCTTGCCGATGTGAGTGAACAGGGATGGGATGGAGCAGCGGTTTGGGGCGTGCAACAGTGTGTCTGTTTGTGGTTAGGTCATCTTGTCCCCCCACATTTGGCAGAGACATGAGAAAGAGCCGTAATGCAGGCCTGGCTTGCGGTGTAAACACTGGGGGAGAGATGTGTGCGTCATGTGTGTTTTGTAAATGTGTGGGTGTGTGAGCTGTGTGTGTGTAACTTTTATTTTGGAGATGCTGCAGCTGTTGCACTCGACCTCGACTGTTCTTCCTATCCAGGACATTTTGATACAGTCTCTTGCTCTCTCTTCATCTTTCTGCATAGTTTGGTTGATTAATAATGGCATTAATATGTAATAGACTAATAGCATAGTAGTGTCTCCTTTTTTTGACCCTTTCATCCTTTCTAGTTCATCCATCTTGTTACCACTTAAACCAGAACCAGCACCAGAATATGGACGCTTTATTCACCACACTGTCCACCACTTTTCCACCTGATTATCTTTATTAATACCATTGTAATTCCAACAGGCATTTCATCCACAGAACAAAAGGGGTGTGATTGCCGGTTTTCACTTTCACTTCACCAGGCACTTAAGGCTTTCATGGCCAGAGGTGCTTCTGTTTTGTGCTGTCATGCACATAGCGGCATGAGTTGTGATTGGTCTACTGTTGAGTGGACATACTGTACATACAGTACAAAACACTTTTCAGGTTAGGACCCCAAATTGATATGTATTAGGCCATGGACCCTCATTTGAAAATACTTTGTGCCAGGGACCACTAAGAAAATATTCTATTACTGTAGGTGGGGTGATAACAGTGGAGGGAGTGAAACCTATGATCTGAATTATACATTCTCTCATTAGGCTAACCTTTTGCTGGTGAAACGATAGTTTAATAGTTTAATGACATAAACTGTCCCTCATTTTGGAGGGGACCCCCTGGAACCACCTCAAGGAGCTCTGGGGGTCCCCGGACCCCACTTTAAAGATGGCTTGGCCTATGGCCACGCCATAAAAGTCATGTGCATTATGCTTGTTGCAGTAGAGTAGAGGGCACAGCGCCCAAAAACAGACCAGCTGCTAAAGGATAGGCTTTCATGCATTATATTACCTCAGAGCTGACCATAGGCTTTTGAGGACTTGCATAATACATACCTAAAATGAGTGCCTACAAATAGTGATGAAAATTGGCATCAGCTGCCCCATTAACGCGAATGTTGTATCTATTTCTATATCAGTGTTCATTTGCCGCTGTCGCCTCCTGCACTATGCAGGGCCACTCAGTAAGCAGAACAGAGCTGGCAGGAGGATGAATTCAATATCAGGTTATGTAACATGCAGCACCGCCCAGCTTCCTGCAGTTTAAAGAGAGTCTTTGGGCTTATTGCGTTTCCATGTAAATCTCAGCCATAGCAGGGACACCATAGAGAAATAAATAGGGTATTCCTATATGGATTCAGTTGTTTACGATGGAGAACATATAGATTTTAGGCTTGGCTTCTATAAACTCTTTTTATAGAAGGTCATCAGGCTTTGGCTTGATGGTGTTATGAGCAACATAACAATTTTGTCCATTGTCACTCCCTGCACATCTGATCTACAGTAAATCTATAATCTTGTACATTGTCTAGCTTCACTATTTTTGCATGACACCGTCGTGCAATGAATTATAAAATAATGCTGAAGTGGTTAATCGCTTGGTTGATTTAAATTATAATTGTTTTAAAAAAAAAGTTTAAACCGTGCTTCTTGATTATTCGATCAATCGAAAAATGTATTGATGGAATATTCACTAAGAAGATAATCGATAGTTGCAGCCCTACCTTAATTATTTGTCTTGTAAAGAGAATTTACTAAGCATGAATGCTATTTTTCTACACTTGCCTTGCATTCAGATAAACATCATATGAACGAGTGACACTCACTCAGCTACAGAGTGACAGGTGCGACGGAGGAGAAACCAAGGGCTGACCAACGTAGCAGAAAAGATTCCCGCCCGCCCACCGTCTTGCTCACTTGCAAAAAGAAAATGTAATGGGAATCACAACGTTTCAGTCCGGAAACCTTCATCCGGTTATCTGATCAAGATAACCCGATGAAGGTCTCCGGAACGAAACATTGTGATTCCCATTAAATTTGTATTTTCAAGTGAACAAGATGGTGTGCAGGATTCTTTTCTTCTAAGCCATCTAGTGCAGCCACAGATGTATCAGCCTCTAAGTAGCTCTTTTAGATCAGTTGGCTGTTAAGTGCCTTGCTCAAGAGTAGCTGGGCATTGGGCAAGTATTATCGTCCACTCTCCGTGCCCTGGTTTTCCTCTCAGTCAGTGGTTCTCAAACCTTTTCATGTCAAGGACCCCCAAAATGATATGTATTTGGCTGCAGACCCCCCCCATCTCAAAAATATGTTGTGCCAGGGACTGGTTATACACTTCATAGCATCCTACGATAATAGTGGCAAGAAAAACTTAAAGTCCTACATTGACCATTTTAAAAGCAGTGAACTTGAGTAAGAAGTGCACTGGTTAAAACATTAGCTATGCTAGACAATAAATAAACATAGAATATTTCATAATTTTACCTATAGATTGTAGAAAACATGAGTAACAGATTGTGGAGTCAATTGGATGTGGTTGCTGGCGGCTTTCACTTTTCAAGGTAATAGCCTACACTAGCTTAATTTGTATATAGTTTGCACAGAGCCATTTAATCGGATAGATATACACCTCTGGTCAATCACGGAAGGAAGGAAGTCTTTCATGTAAATCTGGATAATCCTAC
Organism: Gymnoscopelus microlampas; assembly: GCF_963454915.1. Lineage (NCBI taxonomy): Eukaryota > Metazoa > Chordata > Actinopteri > Myctophiformes > Myctophidae > Gymnoscopelus > Gymnoscopelus microlampas. The sequence goes on from NC_139939.1 coordinate 18,623,987, forward strand.
AGTCTGTGCACTTGTAGATTTAAACAGCAGTGTTGAGACACAGTTGCCACTCTGTATGGGTCTTTCTTTATAGACATGCATGAATGTAAGTGGTGACTGTTTAGTACAAACTTGTCACCTCTTAATTTCCAACCAAACTTTGCTTTTATATTCAGTGAATCAGGACTTGAAATCCCTGATGATTCTTGGCAGCTGGCAGTTAAAATAATACATTCATCATCTGTCTGCATCAGACATGGACTACTTCAGTTCAAAGTGTTTCATAGGTTGCATGTCTCTAAGAGCAGACTTGCTGAGATCTACCCAGATGTCGATCCGACTTGCTCCAAGTGCAATCAGGCTCCAGCCACTCTCTGCCATATGTTCTGGTCATGCCCATCATCATCACAATTTTGGCTTTCTGTTTTTGAGACCTTTTCTTTTATCTGTGATAAAGAGATCAGCCCTAACCCCTTGGTTTTGGTCTTTGGAGTGGTCCCTGGTGAAATGGCTCATGCATAATATACAGTATCTATGGCTAGGCTCCCCAACCCAATCCACAAATTGTGTGTGTTTCAGTCTCCTAATCTGAACCATCTTTTTAAGTGGCATTTGACCTGAATGAGCAGCTTAGCATTGCAACGGCAAAGCCCATCCCCTTGTCCTCCTCCTTTCGCAGAGTATTGAATCAACAACAGAAGTGGATGGGAGAAAAAGTAAGAAAGGAAAAAAGAATCAAAGAAAGAAATCAGATAGGCTTCCTCCTGCCACAGTAACCTTAAACTTCAGTAGGCCTGTTGTCACATGACCAGCGGGGTTATGAAAGCATTCACCGCTGGAAAGCCCAAACAGACTTTATCCTCCTCTCTTGTCTTCTCTCTCTGTCTCTCTCCCATGTCCACCATCTGTTAGTCCAGACCATACCATTAGCCCCACCACATCCCAACAGTTTATCCTCTAGTACCTGCAAAGAACCCTGGGAAGTGCAGGACTGCAGGTTTTTTTCCCCCTGCTTTCTTTTTTTCTTTCTTTTCCTCTTCAAATTTTACTTCCATTCTCTGGTGATTTATCTATCAGCACTTAAACTCAACTTTATTGGTCTCTACCCTTGGCCTAACAACAAGTGGTTTGCTACTACTGTGACCAACAAGCTCTCTTTTTGCTCTAGCTGCTTCTTTGCTGGTGATTTGTAGGCGGAGCTGAATGCTTCATCAGGAGAGCATGAACCTGTGGTGGGTGTGGCAGAGCCAGGCAGACTATAGATTTGGGTTACTCTTTAATAATTTATTATCTCAACATTTCCCACACCACACTCCACAGTTCTGTACTACACTGTTCAATGGAAACCATAGTATGTGTTCTGACCTTGTATTGTGTGTGTGTGTGTGTGTGTGTGTGTGTGTGTGTGTGTGTGTGTGTGTGTGTGTGTGTGTGTGTGTGTGTGTGTGTGTGTGTGTGTGTGTGTGTGTGTGTGTGTGTGTGTGTGTGTGTGTGTGTGTGTGCGCGCGTTTCCTCCGCCTTTGTTACAACAGTGGGTTTGTAACACAACTTACTGTGTCCTGTGGAATACTTTTGTCATGCCAGCTGATCCAACGTTATGGGGGGGAGTCAACAAACCAGCACCCGGCCATGACCCTGACAGTCAAATAAACTCACTCTTACTCTCATAGTAGATTTTGTTTGAACTTGGCTACTTTTGTGTGTGTGTGTGTGTGTGTGTGTGTGTGTGTGTGTGTGTGTGTGTGTGTGTGTGTGTGTGTGTGTGTGTGTGTGTGTGTGTCCATTTTGTAACTGCGAAAATTAGCAAATAGAGCATGTGTATGTGCCTCTGTTGGCACCAGCCTGCATGGAACAAAAATAGTGCTATATCAGGACAGTTTGGACAGTGTTATAGCTTACTGTTCCTGTAAGGAAGACAAACAGACAGACACACACACACACACACACACACACACACACACACACACACACACACACACACACACACACACACACACAATGCTGCTGTTTCCTGGCTCGTTTTCTGTCTGTCTGTCTGACTGTCTGACTGTCACTCCCTGCACCCTCCCTCTCAGCACTCATCTGAATTGGTTGACTGTCCTGATTGATTGATTGCCCAGCTGCCATCTGCAAACAAACTCCAAAGAGAGAAACAAATTGCATTATTTTTTGTGTGAATAGTTTGACAGACGCCAGCACACTTTTCTACACTTGTTGTTATGTGAGAGATGTAATGTTATCATCTATCATCTATGTATGTCTGTCTGTCTGTCTGTCTGTCTGACTGTCTGTTGCATATCTCGAGAGCCATTCATCCGATCAACGTCAAGTGTGAAGTCAACCGGTTGAGCGCTTCACAATAACCTTGCAGGTGGCCATACCGTGGTTCTCGAGCAGCACTTTCAAATGCCAGGCTGTTGGCCCGTTCTGAACGGCCACGCCTCGAAAGGGGCCATAGTTTGTCAAAAGTTATTGAAATAAGTGCTCAGGTGCAATTTTCTTTAAGTACAATCACGAAAAGAACACTGTTCCCCCTCTTCTCTTCAAGAGAAAACGATAGAATGATATTAACCTTTCCCTCCCTCCGTCTGTCCTCTGTGCAGGTGAGAAGAGGAGTGCCAGTGAGGAAGCACAGTGCGGTAGATCCAGCATGAGCGAGGACGGCCGTCAGGAGGTGGTGACCACCCCTCCCCCGCCCGGCGGAGGTACCAAGGAGCGCTACTTTGACCGCGTCGACGTCAGCGACCCGGAGTACATCAGGACCAGGAACATGTCGCCCGACCTCCGGCAGGATTTCAACGTCCTGGAGCAGAAGAAACGTGTCACACAGATCCTACAGAGCCCTGTAAGTAAATACAATGATGGGAGGATACCTTGTCTAGCATGTGTCTATATATTAGAGCCCGACCAATACCGGATTTTTGGGTTTGATGCCAATCCTTATTTTGTAGAATCCTAGACCACCAATTACTGATGTTTTGACCGATATTTTGTCAAAAAGTGCAAAATGTTCTGATCAATTTGAAACATTTTATTGATTTGTTTAAAGTACATTTTTCTTAATTCTTAAAACCCCTTTCGGGGTTCCTGTTGCTATGTACAGTATATAGCAACATACATTTTTTGTAATTTTTGAATAAATATAGTTTTTGGGTTAAAATAGCCAATCTATATGCTTGTTGTGAAGCGTTGTGAGTGTGTAGATCTGCTATTTCTTTTTTTTTTAACATCTTTGAGAAAAAGAAGGAAAAAAGGTCTGGCTCCAACAACAACATATTTTGCGTGCATGTGGGTCCACAGAGAATGTTTGAGAGGCATGGCTTGCTGTCAGTGGCCTGCTAGAACCCTAATATAACCGCAGCCTTCCTACCACACCCTGGGTCAGATTGAGTGTCCTCTGCTCTGCTGAAGCAAACAGCTCTATGGGGGAACAGGAGATATTTTCCTGGTTAGAGAAATAAGTTCCTGCGTTGAGCCCAGATTGTGTTTCTTATATCGTTGCTGTCGAGCAGAAACCTCCTACCTCCATATTCTAACTTTTTGTGTTTTTTCGTAAATTAACGGCCTTCTTGATATACTACAGCGTCACACAAAAGCATCAAAAGTAGCAGATGCACAAGCTCGATTTGAGCTTATAGATCTGCGACTTTTGCTACTTTTGAATTTGAATCCTGAAAAGTAACAGTTTTTGACATTCGGTTTCCACCCGACGGAGACGATGTGTTTGAAATAGAACTGTTGGTCGCAGTTTATGTTGATCAAAGGCAACCGATTGTATGACGGCTATTCTGCAAATAGCAGAAATGTTACAATGTGAACATGTGAATATGTTGTGTTTAACCCATTCAATCCGGGAACGTATCTACAAATGTTTTCTAAATCCTAACAGTTTTTTAAAAATATATATTTTTGCTATATCAGTGGTTCTCAAACCTTTTCATGTCAAGGACCACCCAAATTGATGTACAGTATTTGACCGCCGAGCCCCATCTCAAAATATTTTGGTCCAGGGACCTCCCCAGAAGCGAAGATTTGAGTCACAAAAATATATATATATTCAAAGATTTGCACAAATGTTCACGATTCTTCAAAAAATAGCAGATCTACAAGCTCTATGAGCTGTAGATCTGCAAGCTCTATGAGCTGATCTACAAGCTCTATGAGCTTGTAGATCAGCTATTTTTGAATAGCCAAAGTATAATATAATGGTTATAGCTAAAATCTAAAATGACACATATGCGTTCCTGGATTGACTGGGTTAATGCAGTGATGCTCCGTAGTACATCTATGAAATGTAATTCTCAACCAGCAGAGTTTTACAGTACAGTGGTTAAATCCATGCTCTATAGAGCGGTCCAGGGATGACATATTGTTCTAAGCAGAAGGAGGAAGATAGCATCTTCCCGGTTCCCAAAAACAAAAGTCTGGATGGGATTTTTACATTGGTCTTTGGATTATTGCCGAAACTAAGCTCTCTTACAGAAAAAAAAGTTCAGTTTGAAAATCTTAACAAATTAACAATGCTTTTATGATTTCTGAAACGCAAAAACATGCCCAGAAACTCTCTTGTGTTAACCACGGATCTTATTTTAATCATTCAACCAAAAAAATAAATCCATGGAGATGAGAGAACCGGAAAGTGCAAAAATGCGAAGTAACTCGAAGTCGGGTTTTAGGTCTACAAACATGGGCACTCTGTTGAGCTACACATCGCATAGAACTCTGCCTATGTTAGTGCCTGCCATGCTTCATCAATCCAGCCGTACAGAGATTTACAGAGATGTCGAGGCAAATCTGAACCCAATGCTCTTATACTATACTGCCCTTTGGACATGCAGTTACATCACCTTTTGTCTTGTTTTATGTCTGCCACCCCCCTCAAACTCCTTTATGCTATCAGGAGTATTTGCTCAGTGGTATTGACTCAAGGTGGGTCTGTAGCTGAAGTGCACATTGCCAAATTTACGATGGGACCTCAAGTTTAAAAATGTGCATGTCTCTTTGCTCCTTTTATGTAAGTTTGAAGATTTCCTGAGGAACTGTGGACAGTAAGGGCAGAGCTCAAATTGAAAGGGGGTATTGTAATGTTAGAGGTTGGGTTTCAGCATCATAATTGGGGTAAGGTTGAAGGTTTGGCCTGTATTATTGAGGAGGAGGCTTTTAGAGAATGAATGTAGTTGAGAGACTATCCTCACAAGTACAGTAACACAGGATTGCATGTGTACATGATTGATATTGCATGGCCGTGGTGGTTTGGCTTGTTCTTTTTAAAGCCCTAAATACGATCCACATTCTGCACATGCCCACTGTGGTTTGCTTGGCGGGCTTTTCTTTTCTTTGCCAGCTGTCTGGAGAGGCAAGAGGCTGGGTGCATGGTGCGTGTGTGTGCGTGCATGCCTGTGCACTGGTGTCTGTATACAAGTGTCATATGTGTGTCTTAAAGGTATTGGTCAATGTTGCCAATTAGAGATTAGGATTGTGTGTGTGTGTGTGTGTGTGTGTGAGAGAGTACATGTGCTTGTGTAATGTGATCTCCTTCTGGGTTGATGTGGTTTTGAGTGGGAGCCAGCCCTCGTTGAGATGCCCTGAATCAAAGCAGTAACAGGTGGAACCCCCCCCCCCCGGGTTAAATGCTTTCAGACCCTCCCTTGAGGACGGGCCTGCACCACTGTTCCCTCTCATATGGAACCACAACAACAACAATAAAACAAATGATGTGTCATCACTGGGATGTGCACACGTGCAGTCGTGCAATCTTCTCTCTTGTTCCAGCCATCCCTCTTTAGCCTGATTTATGCTTCGTTGTGCGTCGAAAATGGCCGATCTACAAGTTCACAACTCGACACAGACACAACGCGCTGTGAGCTTGTAGATCGGCTATTTTCGTCATAACACCGTTGTATGACGGAGAACATTAAGGATCTCTCTCTGTCTCTCTCTCTCCTGTCTTTGGTTTGTTTTGTATCCAGTGTTCTGGGGCTAGCAGCAGCAGCAACAGCAGTCCCAGATTACAGGTTTCTAAGCCTATATTTAAAGACTAGAATAGAATATAGACAGGGTAGGACTGGACCAACAACACATGTGATTCATGTGTTGTGGCCCTGCGTCCGTCAGTGGCAGGGGGAGTGTTTTGAACCTGTGCTTTCCTTTGGAAAGGTGACAGGCTTCAATGCAAAAGGAGAAATCCACCATAAAGCCTATAAACCTTCTCTTATGAAATGATTGGTGGCACTAAAGTTACAATCACTATGGAATAATATGATATAAGTCATATTAGTTTGTTGATGGCTATCATGTCACAGTTAATTACAATTCAATGGAGAATTGGAGATTTGTTGTGGCTTTTCATAAAATGTGTAAATTTAAAAATGTCAGTGTTCGATTGTTTTTCAGTATACTGCCTGCTTTGAGAAGAGTTACTCCTTGTGAGAACATGGAGTATAGATACTGACTGCAAATTCAACCCTCTAGAAGATTATATCTAGGCCTCCTCATGGCCCCTGGGACTATTCGTGACCTCTCAACCATTCACATTATTGGGTTTAGAAACATGAGATTAAATCAGATGGAATTTGACTTGTAGTTCCACTTCCACATGCTGATTCTATTCTAAGCCCCATCTCATCTTTTTATACTTTGCTTCAGTTCTCTCCTGTCCTCTCCATGGCCAGAGCTTTTTAACCACATGAACCCCTAACGTCCCTATTCTGGGCACAACTTGAAAATGATCTGCTATTTTTGGTGAAGAGATTTGGTGTACAAGGAAAAAAGGAGTGGACCAAGTATAGAACCCTGGGAGACATTGGTCGACGAAGTATATAGGGTTTAAAATAAACACTTTGGACCGCAAAAAAAATTACTTCAGTAGCGATATGCTTATGGGCTCCGCTCTATGCTATTGGGGCTGCTGGGGAAACTGGACGACAGGGGCAATTCTGCAAATAGACCTTTTGAATAGATTTGCAAGAAAAGAAAAAAAGGCTATATGTCATTTTAGTCCGGTCTTGTCCTTTAAGCTGGGAGTGATTTTGGTGATACCAAATGGTCAATTGACTCTTTATCACAAGTATAGTTATAGCCTGAGAGCACAAGAAGCGCATGATTTATGACATGACCGTGGGTGTTGCTGAGAACCCCCTCGCGTGAGTCAAATGTCACGGCTGCACTGTTATGCTTTCTTCCCCTTTTTTCCCTTCTCAGGTCCGGAAGGTCTCATTCTGTAGAACATTAGCGGTTGAGCATCCTCCAGGGACCGCTCTTTAAAACCCTCATCTTTCATGTCAGCGCCATGACTTGGCGGTCTCTCTATGTTTTGGTTTGGCATTTTACTACATCTCCTGGGCACTGAGCACAGCAGAGCCTCCAGCAGTGTAGCTGCAGCACTTTCAGGATTAGTAGGATACTGTCTCTGTCGGCTGGAAACCTCATACTTCCAAAACTGCTACATTTCAGGATCCAAATTCAAAAGTAGAAAAAGAAGCAGATCCACAAACTCAAAACGGACTTCGAGTTTGTGGATCTGCAATTCTTTATACTTTTGTGCGACGCTGTAGTACAGTGGTTTTCAACCCTTTTCATATCTAGGTCCATTATTTAGTCGCCATTTGAGCCACCGACCACCATTTGATGAGATTTAGCCTCTCGGACCCAAAACGTAGAATATTTTCTAATATTTTGTTATCGTTGAATACGATTTTTTTCCACAATTCCATGCTGTATTGATGTTGGTAGTTGGTACCATAGGAGAGATAACAGGCAAACATTGATCTAAATAACAATTCTTCTACATTCTAATTGTGTAGACTTATTGTAAATTAGGTGATGCAGATATTTAACTCTTGAGTGTAAAATGTTACTCTCTCAAGAGTTAAAGATCTATAAGGGTCCATTTGGTTACCAACTCTCCATCATTTAGCTGGGGACCACCTGGAACCCCTGGTGGTCCCCGGACCACTGCTGTAGTATGATCAAGCAGGGCGTTGTGTATATATGGAGATAAGAGGTTTCTGCCCGACAACAGCGATATAATGTATTGAGTTAAGGCCTCTAGCCCAAACCCAGAGGAATACACCTCATGTGAAGATTTGCTTCTCTCTGCCTAGGGCTGTCACGATCCTGACATTTCTGTTGATGATTAATTGTCATACAAATTGTGATTAATGATTTAATTGTTTTTTGGCATTGAACATTGGAACATAAATAAAAAATTACGTCTCTAGAATTGATTAATGATTTAATTGTTTTTGGCACCCTTTATGAACATTTATGAATATTTGTCAATTTTCTTTGACATATGGCCAAAATAGGGATGCCAGGTTGAAAGTGGTTTAAAAGAGCGTGGACAACTACATGGAAATATTATGACAGGCCTATCTCAGCCTTACCAGCTCAGTTGCATTGTTGTTGGGGTGTCGGCAATGAGACTGAGAGGTCGGGGTGCTGAGTCATACCAAAGACTATAAAATGGGACCACAAAATGCACTCATTATCCAGGGTTGGATTGGGGGTAAGTCCCTGCAACAATGCAACATGCTAGTGTCATGTCCAGGGGATGTGTACTTGTACATCAAGCTGCCTCGCACTTTCTTTCCACCTTTTTAATTAACCCATTCAATCTGGGAACGCATCTACAAATGTCTTGTAAATCCTAACAGTTTTCTGAAGAACATATGTTGCTATATCAGTGATGCTCCAACTTTTTCATGTCAAGGACCGCAATATCTGCTATTTTTGAATAGCCCAAAGAAAGCTAAAATGACACAGATGCGTAACCCCAGTCTTAATGGATTAAGCTACCAGATTAAGCTATCTGCCCTGCAGATGCCATATTTAAAAGCATAATGATTAATGTAAACATAAGACAATGCTTTTCTGTTGAGGTAAATGTGAGCAGGCTTAAAGAAAAATAGTAGAGAGCTATGAGGATGTCACAGCTGGAGTTGGGGACCAGTTAGACTCATGCATACAAGTGGTGACTTGTCAGATCGACCTTGTTCCAATGAAGTCATACAAAGCCGGCTTTTCCGTTCCCACGCTTCCTTGTGCACTACAGTGGTGTCATCTGTCTCCAACAATAGCAAACAGCAAACAGGAAAAAGAGCTGTCAGTTGTAGTGTGATGTTCATTTATACAGTATATTGGGATAATGCACTGTATTTCTGGAGCTTGCCTTTCTGACAAATGTTAATGCACCTAGTGCTAATGCAACTAAACAAACTAGTCTTGTGATGAAACTAACCAGCGATGTTGTGATCAGGTCTGGATATACAGAGAAAGAAATACGTCTACCCAAAGTAATGATTACGGCATACAGTTTTTAACCTCATTCCTGTGTCTATCTATACTGACACTATCTGAAGATGCAATGGACACCATACTTATAGTGGGTGTTGCTGGCTCCATCACAATTATCTATGGTTCACCTCTTTTGTTAAACTGTGTCAGAGTGACCTGGCCTGCTTTCTTGAAAGCACAGCGGGTTAAAAACTGATATCTTAAACTTTTGTTTCATTCTAAGCCAATAGGGAATCTCAGAGCCGCAGTCGTTTTACGAGGCTCTGCCTGGGTTTCCCCTCAGACTTAAGCTTTGACTTCTGATGTTACATTGTGTGTCATTTCAAAGAAGTCATGAAAACCGTTTCCTTATCTTCTTGTCTAAGTGGATCGTGGTTTCCCGCCACAGGAGACTAGATCTGTTTAATCTTTGGAAGTGGGAATTATCTGGTAGGCAATTTGCTAGACAGCTATTTGTGTCAGATGTAGTGGGAGAGGATATTGTAATGCAATTTGAATGGCTTTTGAGGAGTTATTTGCTTCACTGTCTGCTCGTTGTGAGGTTTGGACTCCAGGTTAGAATGCAGGTGCCAGCAGGGGCAAACAGGCACACCGCCATGGCTAAGAGGTGAATTTGAGGTGTGATGTTGTAAATGTTTTTGTCACAGATCACTGGAATATTAACCATCAAATTCACTTAATGAGCTAGGATTAGTCATAATCTGCTTGGAAACACACACACACACACACACACACACACACACACACACACACACACACACACACACACACACACACACACACACACACACACACACACACTCACAACTAATATAATTGCCTGCTGCAGTACGTGCCTGATTAACCGTGCAGCTGTCCACACGTGCCTGCCTTTTTCCAGCACCTCCGTCATTCAGAGCATTAGTGTATTATTTGTGGACTGTCCTCAAACAGACCACAGAATGCGAAGACATTTCTAGTCAAGTCAGAGTCAGACACACAGGATCTCGGTAGGTCCGGTGAATAGACTGCAGACAGCGTTGTGTGCAATCCAGTGAACGCTGCTTCTGGCACCATTGGCTCTGCAGCCGCTGTGACAACAGACAACAGTCTCCCATGCAGAAGCGACCGGAACAAAAAAAAAAAAAAAAACACAGCCAAAAAAACCTGTCACACATCCGCACCACTGCAGAGCCTAAGGTCCGGGACGAGGCTGGTCGCTACGGCAACCTCTCCGTTAGCGACAGAGGAATGTTTGGCTCGGGTTCAGAACCCGCAGCGCCCTGGGACTGTATGTGTTCTGACAGGAGAAAGAGGGGGGTCTCTCCATTTTTAACAAAACACCCCTGTACGGGCATACAAACAGTGTCCTAGCCCCCCCCCCCCCCCCCTCCGCACAACAACACTAATGGACTGTTCCAGACTCTCTCTCTGTGTGTGTGTGTGTGTGTGTGTGTGTGTGTGTGTGTGTGTGTGTGTGTGTGTGTGTGTGTGTGTGTGTGTGTGTGTGTGTGTGTGTGTGTGTGTGTGTGTGTGTGTGTGTGTGTGTGTGTGTGTGTGTGTGTGTGTGTGTGTGTGTGTGTGTGTGTGTGTGTGCAAACACAGCAGCAAGATTCGTGAGTTGCTGTGATAGGAGAAGGATATCGAACGGAACACAACCACCCTAAAGACTAATCATTGTGTATATTCCTGCACTATACCTGCACCCAGTGATCTTGGTACATAGAAATTGATCTATTGAAGATTCTGACTTTCAAATGTACATTTTTTGTTTTGATTGTATTGCTGTATTGTTGTATTGTGCTTTTTGCTTTGGCAATGTAAACGTATGTTTTCTCATGCCAATAAAGCCCTTTGAATTGAATTGGAATTGAATTGAATTGAATTGAATTGAATTGTGTGTGTGTGTGTGTGTGGGGTGGGGGGGGGGGGGGGGGGGCGTGCAATCAGAGGAGGAAGTGAGTGTCAGGGATGGGTTTCTTTTATGTAAGTGAGACAGCTCTATCAGCAGTACAGGAGGAGTCTGGGTAATGGCTAATTTAGCGGCCATGGCTGAGTGGCTAGAGAGGCCGTCTGGGATTCAGAAGGTCGACGGTTCGACCCTTGGCTCGCCCGGTCGAAGTGTCGAAGTGTCCCTGAACAAGACCCTTGACCCCTAACTGCTCCCCGGGTGCTTTTAAAAAAATAGTTGGCCCCCCTGCTCCTAATAGCTATGATTGGTAAATCATCAGAGATGTTGAGACTTTCAACTGGAAAATGTAAAGCGACGCATTGCCTTTTTGTCACGCGATGTATTGCATTTCAGGAAGAATAAATTATGTTTACGACTTACAAGTCCCAAAGATGAATCAAGCAGAGGAATATTCGATGTGCTGCTTTGGAAAGTGATATTCGTGAAAATGCTGCCAAGTCCTATATTTTCACTCTACCACCGCTGAAGTTTCCATTTCAGCTCTTATCATTGTGTTATTTTATGGACCCCAAATCACTTGTAAACTCAAGTTGTTGGCGGCTGTAGCTGAGTGGTTACAGATGCCATCTGTGAATCGGAAGGTTGCCGGTTCGACCCTCAGTTTCGCCCAGTCTAAAAGTGTCATGGTGTGCCTTAGGACAGTGCTTCTCAAACTTTTCCATGTCAAGGACCTCCAAAATGATATGTATTTGGCCACGGACCCCCATCTAAAAATATTTTGTGCCAGGGACCTCCTGAAGCAAAGATTTGAGTAAAACATATATATATATTCAAAGATTTGGACAAATTTGCAAAAAATGCAGATCTACAAGCTACATAGCACGGCACAAAGTGAACCCCTCTTTGAGAACCACTTGAGAACCACTGCCTTAGGAAGACACTTAACCCCTAACAGCTCCCCTCATACACTCCTCTGAGCCATCTAAGCAGCCATCTGCTGAGTCGATGCAGAAAAGTAATTTCCCCTCCCCCGGAGACCAGGTAAAAAACCTCTCCTTGAGTTTGACCAATATGACAAATCCGTTATAATAATTTCCGTCTAATCAGTGACAGTTGGGAATAACACAGAACCCAGACAGTTCATGCAGGGTTCTCGCCTGTCTGAATTAACCTTGCTTGCTCATTCCTGACTCCAAACTGCTATCCATTATTCCCATTATTCTTTCTTTTTTTTAATCTCTGAATCAAAAGTAGCCAAAGGGGCTTTAGTTTCATTCTGAATCACACACTGTTCTCTCCATCCACATGAGTTCTTCTGCTAAACTGTACTTCTAAATCCAGTGGCCCTTCCCCAAGTTTACATTTGCATTAAATCTCTGCAGTTAATTTGTGAAATGACCAATGGTATGGTATACCATATGATGGTATATGATTACAGTTCATCTCTTGAATACCAATTAGTTTCATGGTATCATGTGTTCCTCCATACGTCATGTGACAGTAATGGCTCTGTTAGATATACACATCACACTGTGAGCCCTGTGGCGTAATATTAAACACAGACAGCCTAGCCCTAGCTCTCTTTGTGTGTGTGTGTGTGTGTGTGTGTGTGTGTGTGTGTGTGTGTGTGTGTGTGTGTGTGTGTGTGTGTGTGTGTGTGTGTGTGTGCGTGTGTGCGTGCAGGTAGTCATAGGTGAGTGCAAGGCTAAAAGGTTAACAGTCTTATTGTGATTATTAGCAGGTAAGTAGGTTTCTAAATCCCAAGGGACAGGCCTACTATCACATCTACCCATTGCGGTAGATGTGAAGTGAACAGCAATATGTGTGCCGACATATTATGTCTGCATGTGCTCAGTTGTTGTGGCGACCACTGTCCTTAGCGAGGGTACTTTAGGACATGAGGATTAAGCCAAGAACTCTCCTCGTCTGTCTCAGCCAAGTTGCCATTTAGGTAGCCAATCCTGATCCAACCTGTTAGCCATCCAGCCAATCCAGAGCCAGCTTGTCTGGGCGCTGTCAGAGACACTGATTAAACCAAGAGAACTGGCAACACCCTTCTAATCTCTGATTAACATCTCTCTCTCTCTCTCTCTCTCTCTCTCTCTCTCTCTCTCTCTCTCTCTCTCTCTCTCTCTCTCTCTCTCTCTCTCTCTCTCTCTCTCTCTCTCTCTGAAAATGGACCTAATTATAAGTTCCATCCACACAGTACTCATGTTTTTTCTGTTCTATTTTTGTTTTCTGGTACATTGGAAATTGTATGAATGTATTTATTATTATTTACCCCCACAACACAAGGCACTGTCAATAATCAGTCAGTCAATTAATCAATCTCTCTGTCTTTCTTGCAGGCCTTTAAAGATGAGTTGGAGGGGCTGATCCAGGAGCAGATGAATAAGGGGAACAACCCCACTGGCCTCCTGGCTCTCAGACAGATCGCAGACTTCTTCATGGCCAGTTCGGTGGCTGGCTTCAGCACCTCCCCCCTCAGTGAGTAGTCCAAAGTGGTACGGGCCATCGCCCCGGCGACAGGAACCCTACCCTCTGGTGCCACGTACCGACGACCTCGCCCCAGGGCGAGCGGCTTTGCACTGTGCCCAAAAACAAAAATATCAGTATTTCAAGAGACATTTAGCCCAGTGGTTCTCAAACTATTGATCTATTTGGCCGCGAAACCCCATCTGAAAATATTGTGTGCTAGGGTGGCAGGGACTCACATAAGAGTGCTATTTTTGAAAAAAGTAATGAAAATGTTTTTTGAATAATTGCGCAGATTTACAAGCTCACAGGGCGTCACAAAGTGAATTTTTCAAAAATATATATTTTTATGTCCAACATATAAAATGTGGATAAAGTGGTTAAAGTTCTTGTGATGCTAAATCAACAAATTTAGCTGGGGACCCCCTGGAACCCACCCAAGGACCCCTGGGGGTCCCAGGACCCCACTTTGAGAACCACTGATTTAGCCCACCGGTCACGTGAGCTGCGTGCACGTGAATATACAACTAGGCTTACGCAATACACACACACACACACACACAGAGAGAGAGACAGACACCTACACACCCACACAGATGTCCCAGACTCCGGAAGAGTCATGCATATTTCCTAGGTTTTTGATCCTCAGGTCCAGTCCATGTTTCCACATGTGAAGTCTGCTTCCAATCTGGGCCTCGGAATGCAGGACTAATATTGAATTACCACGTTGAGAGCTATATGACCATTTCATTTAGATTCTCTGCAATGTGTTCAATGAAGCAGCATTCCATATAAATAATGTATTACAGTATGGGATGTTTATTTGATTATTGAATTTAGGAAAGTATAAAGTGGGCCTGATGATATCGGAGCCACAAATATTGAATAGCATGAGATTCATCTAATGTGTAAATTGCATTAGATGGCATAGGATAGAATGGAATGCCATTTTGACAGTCAAAGGCACTGGCTAGTACAGTATGTGATTGGATAACATTTTAATTTAATGTTATATCAATGGTACTGGAATGTGTCAATGTGTCTAGAATGCTAATTGCTACACTCATGGATCATATGTAATGTGTAATGTATGTAATTAATCAAAATGTAATTAGAATGCTATTATTAGCTCAGCAGCCTACTAATTTACTGGACAAAACAGCAGTTGTTTATGATTCAAAATAAGTAATTCATGCAGGTATAGCTTTGGGAGGAAAAAGCTTCATGAACATACATACAGTACATCCCTGTCCAGTGTAGTTTACCGGGCTGATAAAACCAAACAAACAAACAGTATTGTGTACTATGTTTGGGGGTAACAGTGGATGATAAAAAATATGGGCTGAAAAGATGGCTGAAAAGCCCCATTCATGCTCTGTTACATGACTGTGGCGTGCTGAAAATAACAGCTCTTCAAAGCTCACGAAGCATCATGAATGCAACGTATTGTGAGCTTGTAGGTCTACTGTTTTTATAAATTAGGCAGATGGTCACTGGTTGGAGTCATCATTTGGTTAGGAAAGTAAGGGGCTAACACTTAACCTTCCTTAACAACACCAGCAAACTGCAATTCATTAAAGCTGCAATCCATAATATATGATATGTCCATATTTGTAGCGCCTGAACTCTAGATGTCAAGCAACCTCTATTTGCTTGATTTGCATTCAAACTGAGGAAACCCCATCTAGAACAATACAATATTTTAACAAATGTATTGGTAGTCACCTTAAGACTTTTTGTGTTGATCCAAGTTTCATTCTCTTTCCCCCCTCTTTCAGGTCTTGGAATGGTCACTCCCATCAATGACATGTATGGGGTGGAAACTACCACTATGGTGAAGGGGGAGAAGCAGACCCGCTGTAAACTGGCCAGCCTCTATAGACTGGTGGACTTGTTCAGCTGGGCCCATTTTGCCAATTCCTACATCACAGTAAGCCCCCACTGCCACTCCATTGTGGAGAAATGTACTCAGTTAAATAAATAATGCTTTTATTAGATGCCTTGATTTATCAGTACTGTGCCAGTGGCCGATGTTTATCTGTTCATATTCTAAATGATTGAAATTGTGCTCATTAAAAGATAGTATGATGAAGGGCTGAAAGACCTTAGAAAAGTCATTTCTTATAATGACGATGTATTTGTTGCCTGGCACTAAATTAATGTATATTATAAAGTTTTTATAACAAAAACTAAGCAAACAGCTATCAGCCAAATTGTTATTTTAAACATTGGTACCAGTATTGGCCCAGAATATCATTACTGATGCATCTGTCATCTGACTTTATGTGACAAAATTGGCCATAATGTAATGAGAGTGGTATTTTTTCTGTATTTGTTCCTAATGTTCGTTCCAGATGTACTGGCAGTGACAATATTCTGATAGGGCTTCTTTTCCAAGTTAAAGCATCTGTTTAGAATCTGTGAGGATTATTTTAGCTAATTTTAGCTTTCTTCCAGGGTCGTGTCAGTAAAGAGCAAGACCACATTCTCATCCTCCCCAGGGGACTGTCATTCGCTGAGGCATCTGCAGCAAATCTGGTAAGAACCAACTGGAGCGAGCAGGCTGTAACAGTCTCTTAATTGTTTGGAATTAATAAGTGGTTGGACACGGAGCGCTGTACTCACAATCCAAGTTTCAAAAGAGTCATCATCACATGCTTTCTTCATGCATTTTCAACTTTGTCGCCAAAAAGACTGCTAAAATGATATTACTCAGTATGACTTTAATTATACTTACTTACACTTACTACATTAACAGCTTGTTTCAAAACAACATACAATTGCCTGTTAATATGGACATTTATGTTAGATCCATGTAGCCAAATAACAGAAACTCATGGGCAATTTATACATAATATGCCCCTTTGACTCAACAAAGAGAAATGTTATGCAAGTGCCTTTCAACCAGTACTGTTGTCTTGTGTAACCCCTTGCTTAATGTCAGACAAAGCATGTTCAGGGTGTGTGTGTGTGTGTGCCAACATTTCACCACAGTATTAAAGTGGTTCTAGTAATATTAGTAATATGTTTGTACAACCACATTTCAGTGGTTTGGCACTTAAATGCACGCGCGCGCGCGTGTGCGCGTGTGTGTGTGTGTGTGTATGTGTGTGTGCGCGCGCGCGCGTGCGTGTGTGCGCAAACTCTGTTTGTGTGTGCTTGAGCTCGAGAACATGTGGCTAGAGTAAGATTGTTCTCCATGGACTCCAAACCAAGATGATTGTAAACGATAAAAAGTTATACTCTCTGCTTGCCAGTCTATCTTCAAGGCCTGATCAGCTGGCATACGATACAATGGTTGAGTGTATTTGTGAGGAACTTATCAAAAGAACGTGTCACAACACATTAAGTAATCACATTAAGTAATCCACGTTGTTGAAAATGAGCTCATATTGAAAGAGCAGTGCATGCATGAGTGGGAATGAAAGTGCCTGAGGTTGTTTGTGAATTTGAATTGAATTGGGATGCACCTTCCATCAACTAACTGTGTGTGTGTGTCTGTGTCTGTCTGTCTGCCTGTCTGTCTGTGTGTGTGTGTGTGTGTGTGTGTGTGTGTGTGTGTGTGTGTGTGTGTGTGTGTGTGTGTGTGTGTGTGTGTGTCCGTGTGTGTCCGTGTGTGTCCGTGTGTCCGTGTGTTATTGCGTGCGTACGTGTCTCAGTGGCCATGGTCCTTGTTTATCAAAGACTTGCATGGCATGTTATTATCTCCTGTACTATTGACAGAGCGCTTGCTACACCATGCATTGTTTCTGCCTCTCCGTCTCCTCTTGCATGCCAGCAAATATTTATATTTAATTTCAGGCTGTTTGTCTCCGTCTAGTTTCAGAGCAGAGGGATGCTTCCATAGGCTGGCAGGAGGTGGGGAGCATGCCAAGACAGTAGTTGTGTGACAATGAAGAATAGTGACTCAGAGTCTGTTGCTCTCCCCTGTTTTCTTGTTCTTTTTCCTTTTTCGTGTTTTATCTTTACCCTGCATGCATGCATGTGTTAAAGGGTATTGTAATCGCTGCCCATAACACTCATACATTACATTTTTAAACGCTAAAGAACACATAGCATAAGAACATCATTTTGAGGTTAGATCCAGCTATTATTCATCAACGTTGGTTGGAATGATCTGTAGGCTGCCCCCAAAAGAGATGATGAATTATTGGGTAGAAAATGTCAAGATCACAAGCAACATAAAGAGAAGTTACACGTTTCAACCTGGTGATATTTGGGCATGTCATTATAAGCAATCATTTTCAGAAATGATCATTACAAGCGACGCAATTGCAAAGCGTGTGAACTTGTAGATCAGCTATTTTCACTATTTGTCGTACAACGAAATATGTAGGGTTTAAGCGGTTAATTGGTCAAAACTCAGGACCTGATGTTGGTGCAGAGAGGTTTTGTATGTCCAGGTCAATCTCAAATGATCATACTCACGCACTCACAGACTTTGATGTGCGTTCCCGGTTAAGTCCGCAAGGGTTCAGGGCTGTCCAACTATTAAATCGGGAAGTGCATATGGGCTCTCTTACAGACCTTTTGAGCCCTTAATTATGTCTGAAACACTTTTTGGTTCATAACGTTGTGTTGATATAACCGGAGATGACAGGGGCATCCATAAAAATATTGATCTATCTATAAATTCACAAAACCAGTGTCTGTCTGTGTCTCCCAGGCATAACTCGCCCAGCATCCGACCGTTTGATCTCAAACTTGCCGTGTGTGTCTCTGATGACCCAGGGATGTACAGTGTCGAGTGGGATTATGGTCGGACAGACGGTTGTTGAGAAGCGGAACAAACACAAATGCCTCTGTGTGTCCGTGGGGCTGTGGAGAACTCACCGAATATCTGTGTGTTTAAGTGGGTGTATGCATCCCTGTTTGACCAACCTGACCCATCTGCTTAACGGATTGGCAGAGCTTTCCGTCACGTTTGTGCCTCTGCACCAATGTGTTAGCTTGAGCAATGGAAGTCGGCTGGTCTCAATTAGGCCCATTGATTGTAATATCTAACGTTATTTGTACCGTGGCAACGGGTTCCGCACTGGGTACTCTAACAATGGTTACAGTGAGTACTCTGACAACAGGTGCAATGGGTATTGCATAACCAGGTGCAGAATGCATTCCCAACTTGCATCGTTCGCCACTTACATGGTCCCAGAGTAGGCCTAGTATAAATAAATAAACTAAACATGGAAGGAGCTGGCACATTACTATGTAATGACAACGACAGTGCTCATAATGTATTACATTTGGAGCCCTGGCACCCTCTACGATGAACACACAGGTGATGTTAATTAAAGTGTGTGACGGTTCAGTGCTCAGGCCGTAGGGTGGACATTGGCGTTGGTCCCATCTGTCTATCTTTACTCTGTTTATCATTCTGTCCTTCCTCTGCTTTGTGGTAGCTTTCTTCTACTCTTATCTGAAACACCTGTGGAAACACACACTCTGTCTGTCTGTCTGTCTGTCTCTCTCTCTCTCTCTCTCTCTCTCTCTCTCTCTCTCTCTCTCTCTCTCTCTCTCTCTCTCTCTCTCTCTCTCTCTCTCTCTCTCTCTCTCTCTCTCTCTCTCTCTCTCTCTCTCTCTCACACACACACTCTGTCTCTCTCTCTCTCTCTCTGGAAACGCACTCTATCTCTCTCCCCTCTCTCTATGTCTGTCACACACCTGTTGAATGTAATCACAGGCTGTGTACAGGTGTCAAACATTATGAGTTTGTAACACCTGGATCTATGAGCTATAGCACTGAGTGGCATGATACTTCCTTGACTGTTTGACCTGTTAGGCCTGTCAGCAGGAATAAACTAGGCTGAAGTTCATGCATAGCTGACATTTTGTACTTGTGCCTTAGTTATGACTGAACAGAGGGGGAAATGAACCTTGAAGGAAGTCGCTATCAATGTTTGTATCCTCAAAGCTATTTTATCCACTTCAACCCTACAGCATGTATACTTAGTTGATCGGAGTCACCCAGGGCTCTATACTAGGCCCCCATCCTGTTTTCAGTGTACACAAAATGTCTTTGACGAAAATAGCAGATATACATGCTCACAACACATCGCAATGTGAGCTTGTAGATCTGCTATTTGCTGAATGTTCGCCCCAGAGTAGGGACGCTAGGGTTCAAATGGTTATTGTTGTTGAACTTGCCTATGTCATTCCGGAATGACATACAGTAGGTATAGGAAACTTTTTTTCATATACTGTAATTTTTTTTTTTTGTTTACTGATGCCTGAAATTGTGTCTTGAGGGCATTTGTATATTAGTATTTAATTATCTTTTAATCAATTTGTTTATTAGCATTTAATTATCTTTTAAGAAATTTGTAACTGTTTCTGAAATTTTCAGTACAAAATAAGCTTTTGTTATTTATTTATTTCTCCTCTTTGTACGTAACGTAGGCTGGCCCAAATGTAGGCTGGCCCAGGGAAATATAGTATCACATGATCAACTAGAATATTTTTAGTTTGTGTGTCTGGGCCACATCCAAGTAGGGTCTGTACTGCGGTTGGTGTGGTAAGCAGGGAAAGTTTTGTCTGTGGTACAGTTATAAGACCACAACATTGCAGCTGTTGAAGGACAGAGCGAGTTGTTTGACGTGTTGTTTGACTTTCTGTTTGCCTGCCTTGCCACTCTGTCTTTATTCGTCTTTGTACCTGTCTGCAGCCACCCTTTTGCACAGCCTGTTCAATGTGGGCATGTCGCACCGCTAATATGCTCCGCTGTACCGTATAAAAGGAATTGGCGTGCATTGTTGTTCTACTGTCGAGCCAGCGGCAGCGGCAGTCACAGAGCCAAATCAATGTCTGTTTGAGTGGGACAGTCGGACAGTGTGATGTTTAAGGTCCATGCACCTTTCTGCCTCAAACTGCTTCCTTTTCTTCGATTTCTCCTGCAGTGTATTTGTGATTGTACAAACCTGTTGCTCGCTGGAATCTACCATAAAGGAATGGAGAGTGAAATTACGTTAAGAAGTGAGAGTTGTAACTTTAGAATGATCTTTATAAAGCGAACAACTTTTAACATGCACTTCTTATTTGGAAAAACACCCTTCATGTCGCTTGGTGAAGGAAAATACTAACCAGAGGTCCTATGACTGTGGTCTGGCGTGTTTCTGCCCATCTGTTTCTCTCTCTGTCTTTATCAATCTCTATATTGCTCTCTTGTTTTCCATGACTCTGTTATCTGTTTTCTGTTTTTCTCTCAGCTTAATCGCATGTCTCCTCTGTTCTTTTTTTTTATTTGTCTGCTCTTCATCGCCATTTATCATGATTACGAGTCTGAACTCATAGAGGGAGCATTCAGGGAGGCGCACAGTTCATTTAAGCTCCAGAGAGAGGGAATTAGGAAATGGTCTGGCCTGGAGTGGAGTGTGTGAGAGGTTGTGTCGGGGTCAGGGAGATAGGCTATGGTAACAGAGGAAAAACTGTGCCTTAACCACCTACACCCTATACTTGATGTTGACCGTATTCCCATGAATTGCACTAAATATCTTTGCAGAAAATAGCTGATCTACAAGCTTGTAGATTGGCTATTTTCCCCGAATGTTCCCCCAGAGCAGGGATGCTAGGGTTCAAGTGGTTAATCGTAGTTCAGACCAAAGATTTGCAACGAGAATAAACCGTTTTATGCCCGTATTAGGCGGATACGCAGTATAAATTAAGCAATGTAGCGTTGCAGAGGAAAATCGCAGCAATCTGAATTACCCCTTAGACCTGGTTCTCTCTCTCTTTCTCTCTCTCTCTCCCTCTGAAGTGCAAGTGAGAGAGAGGTAATCTGCAGGAAGTTCTATTCACAGAGAAACTCTGAAACTCTCTAGCTCGCTCAGTGTGGGAATCAGAACGAATACAGTAGTTTTTTTTTTCTTTTTTGAAAGACAGAGAATATCATTAGATATCTTTACTGATATTAGAGCAGTACATTGTCATATATGTAAACACAGTTGCAATCAACAGTTTAATTGTCTTCTTGTATCCCTCTGAGAGAACGGGGCGACACACACACACACGCGCGTGCACACACACACACACACACACACACACACACACACACACACACACACACACACACACACACACACACACACACACACACACACACACACACACACACACACACACACACACACACACACACACACACAAAGAAAGGATTTCACCAGAGAGATCAGACCATAGGGTGGTCCGGAGCAGAGTCCTCTTGGGGCCGACCGAAATGTTTTGCCCAAAGAACACTGTATTCTCTATCCCTGAACGTTAAAATGATGAATGGTTCCCTTCCAAATATTGCAGACAGTTAACCACTCAAGCCATTGAGCGACTTAAGCCCTATTTCATGTCATTTCAAATAATTACATTCAACTTTTTTATTTTATAAATAATAAAATAAAGACAATAGCCCATCCACAAGCTCATAGCACTTTGAGATCAGATGCATTGTGGGCTTGTAGATCCGCTGTTTGTGAAGAATTTACTAAATCTTTTTTAAATGTTTGCCTATAATGACATACCCAAAAATAGGGATGTCAGGGTTAAAGTGATTAAAATGTATCTAACCATATCTCTGTATCCAGCCATTGAATTAGATGTGAAGGACATTGTATACATTCACCCAGTGCCCTAAATGAAATTAGACTCAGGAGTCTTAGTGAATGTAATTGGTTTGCTGGCAGAACTGCATTCTGCTTACAGTGGAAAAACAACAGAGATGAAGCTGACCAATGCAAAGCTTTAGGCCCTAAAGCTTTGCATTGATTCCACCTGGGGGCTTTGTTTGAAGTTGAACCCCTAAAGTTTAGGAGGGGTTGACAAGTGGTCAACTCTGGTACTGCGAGAAACGAGAAAAAAGGACTCAACCCATGGGCTCGACTCACGGGCTTGTGCATGCAGGTAGTTGTAACGTAGACGCATACAGGACACTAATTTGCATGCTTGTGGGCCCATGATGGCGTCAAACCTCGGAAAGAGAGAGATGCTAGCGGCAGTTGCCATTGTGTCAGATGGTGAAATTTGAGTGCATTTGGCTGATCCTAGATCAAAGCCTAAGGGCACCTTCTGCCAGCTTGTCACGACAGTGATCAACTTTACATCGGGGGTCACACAGTCAAAGCCAAGCTGTCGTACTTGTTCAACTAGGAGGGTGCTCAGAGGAATTCCGGGATATCGTGTTCCGTTTCCAACTGCTCAACGAGTCCTCCTTAGTCTATCTTAGGGCCTTGTTGCGCTCCGATATCACTTGCACCCCATCGTTATCGCGTGCTTAACCGTACGTTCGCATCACATGTCCAACTCTTCTTCACGACACTTCTCATGGATTATTTTATATTTAGAGAGTGTGTGTGTGCAATAGCAAAGACACCTCAGATGTTTGGAACGTTTGATGGCTTGGCCAGTGCAGGCCTGCAATTTAAAGGACCGTTAAAAAGTTTTTTAACATAGTCGTAAAACGGTGTCCCATGCCAAAAATAGCCGATCTAAGTTCAAAGTTGTGTCGCACTGTGACGTGTTGTGAGCTTGTAGGTCTGTTATTTTCGGCGCAGGATACCATCGTACGATGGTGTATATACTAGGCATACGGTGGAGTGATACAGTAACCCATGTAATGCAACCAAGTCAATGTTGAACCATCTGACAGCTGTGTGTGTATGTGTTTGTGAGCGCACGCATGTGTGTACAGTCAGACATACGGGGGGTAGTTATTTACACTCCTCCACTGGCATTCATTTCCCCCTGGGTGGTGTAAACGATCGACAGGCAGCCATCCATCATCACTCTCCCATATGGCCGCCAGAAAGGTCCCCACGGCGCTGATCATAAGGTCATTAAGCAGACCGGGAGAGGACTCCCATCAATCTATTTGTTGTTTGGTTGAGTCCGGACAAACGGATGCTCTTCACGTTGTTCAAAACGTGTCAGCTTGTAGGTTCTGGAGTGTGTCACGAGGAGAGATGTTTTTTCAGTGGTCTACTTGACGCTGCGCCGTCCAGTCATTTAGTAATTATACTGTGAGAAGTGACTGTACTCACTGCTGCTGACAGGCTGACTAACCAGACCAAATCATCATGTCACATGTACTTTCTACTGTCATTCCTCATCTTAACATGTTTAAGATGAGAGAGATATCCATCTCTCGTCTAGGGCGGCCATAGCCGAGTGGGTCGAGAGGCCGTCTGGAATTCAGAAGGTTGCCGGTTTGGCTCTCCCGGTCTACATGTCAAAGATCAAGACAATAAACACCTTAACTCTTTCACTGCCAGAGTATATACATTAATAAACTCACCCACTGCCAGAGATGTTCGTGTTTTATAACATTTTCATCTGCTGGGTGAAGCAATAAAAGTCCCTCACCCAGGGACCAGAACACTACCTTTCCTTTCTTTCTTTGCGTTTTCTCTTGTCCTCCACTAGAGCTCCTATTTGTCTGTCTTCATCTTTCTCTCTGTAGCTCCCTTCCTGTTCAGTAATCTATAAACTGTATTACCTGCTAATTGGCTGTTAATTAATCTGTCATAGTAAGAACATCATGTCCACTTTGCCCTGGCCAGGATTCCTGCTAGTGTTCCAATTCATTTCCCTGGTGAGGACTGGAGTGGACTGGGAGGAGGAATCATTCATAATGGGATTTCATGCATTCATGTCATCCATTTGAGTTAGTGATAGTTCTCGCATATGTTCTTGTGTGTGTATGTATGCATATGCAACCTCTCCTCCCCTGTCCTCCATGCTCACCCCTGTCTCCTTTTTGGTATTCTCCAGGTGAAGGTGAACATAATAGGGGATGTGATCGACCAGGGATCCACCAACCTGAGGATCGACCCCGCAGGATTCAGCCCCCACGCCGCGATCTACTCCATGCGCCCCGACGTCCGCTGTGTCATCCACGTGCACACTCCTGCCACGGCTGCCGTAAGTCTGAGTGACGGGACTCTTTCTGTGACGAGCTCGCGAATGATTCGACAGTTTTCAAGCAAGGCCCTAGTGATCTTTACTTTGAGATGCTTGCCCCTAGCGACCTTTACTTTGAGATGCTTGCCCCTGGCGACCTTTACTTTGAGATGCTTGCCTTGCATACAAGAAAGTGCCATTGTGTGTAAAAAAAATAGAATAAAAAAAGACCTAATAATTCATATTAATAATACAAATCATTGGTTTAGAGAGAGGCGAAAAACAAGCTGATTACTCACAATTAGACAGGACAGCTGTTATTGTACATCCCTGTCATGATTCATCAGAGATACCTCAACCTTATTTCACCTGGGAATGAGATCTGCTTTTCACAGATGTGTCATAGCAGGATAAAGCCAGCTCAAACTAATTAAATTGATAATTAGCACGTCTGATTTTGGTATGCCAACGAGCAAGCATTGACAGTAGTCAGTAGTACTGTCAATGCTTGCTAAATGTACCCACTATTAATCTCATTAATTGCAGCTGTGTTTACCCTGTTGTAACATGCAGGCCTGTGATAACACAAATTAAATGAAGCTTAAAACATTGGGATACAGTGATGAGTGCAGCTGAGGACGTTCTTAAAGTGTTGTTTTTTTTATGAGAAGATTTCTCAGATGGGAGGTTTGAGATTCCTCTTTGGATTTCAGGGAGATTTAGATGAGCAAAACAAAAACCGACGATTATCTTTAAATAGACACTGACACAATAAATGTTGGCGGATGAAACACTCTACAGTGCCATGATGCAATTAACTTTAATTGGAGAGTAAACAAGCATGTCCTGAAGCACAGGGTATGAATGTATTATATATTCAGTGAATCATTGCAGACTGACTGACATATTGAATTTGTGCTCGCAGAAAATAGGCTTTTATATTTAAGACATTTAGAGGTTCTGAAGCAATAGATGAGCTTAAATTCCTTCAACGCCTGTCTCCTGTGTAGTGTCCTACTTAGTTTTGCCATCGTCTGATTTACATTAAGTTCCACTGTCAGCAGATTAATTTAATATATTCCTGTGCCCCTAGAATTATTCTGGATGATACGGTAGACAAGTGCTTTGAAAGGAACATAATAAGAAGACTTTTTTTAATCTTCTCCCAGGTGTCGTCTATGAAGTGCGGCATCTTGCCCATTTCCCAGGAGGCGTTGATCCTGGGAGACATTGCCTACTACAACTACCAGGGCAGCTTAGATGAGCAGGAGGAACGCCTGGAGCTGCAGAAGGCCCTCGGACCTTCAACCAAGGTATGAGACCCGGACACCCTAGTCTCGCGTGGCCAGTCTACTATTACACAATCGCTGAATGCTATGTGGAGTCTGGAACGACACCTCCCGAAACGCTGTCATCCGTTTGTCATTTCTGTTCACAAAAGATTTTTTTAAATATACATTTTCATTTCCATTTCTGCCAAGCAGCAAGCTATATATGCTTCGAATAATTAGATTTACAGTAGGACAAATGTACTCGACTGCAAAGACGAGACGGAAGCAGGGGGAGGCAGGTCATCCGCTTTACCACCGGATAATTTTCAGCGCTTCCTTGCTCCAGACTGTCTGGCTCACGAGACTACTGACTTCCTGACACCCACACAGAACCTTTCCATGCAAACTGACCCAGGACCGTCTTTGTGGTTCTAGGACTCGAGGAAAACAAGCTTTAATTTTAGAGGAGAGTTTTCAACTGTTTGCCTATACAGTTTGTTTTCTGACATTCTAACTCATAACGTGTGTGTGTGTGTGTGTGTGTGTGTGTGTGTGTGTGTGTGTGTGTGTGTGTGTGTGTGTGTGTGTGTGTGTGTGTGTGTGTGTGTGTGTGTGTGTGTGTGTGTGTGTGTGTGTGTGTGTGTGTTTCATAGGTACTGGTGCTGAGAAACCATGGTGTCGTAGCTCTCGGGGAGACCATTGAAGAGGCCTTTCACTACATCTACAACGTCCATTATGCCTGCGAGATCCAGGTGCGTGTGCACACACAGACAGACACACACACGCACGCACACACACTGGCGCACTGGCGCACACACACAAAAGCTATTTCACTGTTAACCACTTTCAATCTGGCTGACCTATTTTAGGCATTTTAATAAATTGCAAAAATATCACAATCTTGTAAATTGTTTAATTTAAATGTTTCGCCTTCAGCCACCATCATACGACAAAGTATAAAACAGGGCTTGGGTGGTTTTATTTGCCTAGCTACCATCATCAACTGTGCTTTTGCACTACCCATGCTCTATGTCTTTTGTTTATTATGAAAGGCTTTCTCCTCAGTTGCTTTTTCCACATTCATACTTACGAGCTACATTTTTTACAGAAATCATAATCTCTTTTCCCTTTGTGGAAAAACATCAAAAGCAAGGCTGTTAATCATATGACAGAGTGAGCGTTTCCCTGCAATGACACATTGTTACACTGCACAGCAGTCCCACGTCCAAGGCAAACATCTGGAATCGAGGTGATAGGACAGATGAGAGAATCACGTTAGAAGAGACACAGGAGGTCTGATTACTGGTGGGCTTCCACCCTTGCAGAAAATAGCAGAACTACAAGCTCACAACACGTCACAATGTGAGGTATTGTGACTTTGTAGATCGGCTATTTTCCATAAGCAACATGTGGTGATCTGGAATTTAACAAGGACGTAAAGTGTGTGTGTGTGTGTGTGTGTGTGTGTGTGTGTGTGTGTGTGTGTGTGTGTGCGCGTGCGCATTGTTGCATGGATTTATTTGTGTACCGTTGTAAATATGGTAGATATTAGAGCTGTGGGTGTTGCCCCTGCTGTAATAGGCACACCAAATCCCCTGTTTGAATCGGAAACAAAAGCTTAATCCACGCTGCAAAGCCCGGCTTACCTTCTAAAAATAAACCCTCCAGCTATGATTGACGTGATTTATAGGCATAGGAATTATGTATGCAATTTTTGTAAACACGTTGGTCATATAACTGGTTATTCCTGTATATCTGAAGCCATGACATTTGGTACACAATAATTCTGTTGGTATACCACTACGTTCCCTCTGTTCAAATATGACTTTCCCTCTGCTCAAATATGACAGCAATTTGATTGCATTTCCTTACGTATACACCATGTAAATGTATCCTTACAGTTTAGTTCCAACACAGGTCATATATTTAATAATACGGTCCTTATAAAGTGTTGCCCAGACATTTCTAGACGCAGATATTTAGTTTGAATCGTCGTCTGTCTTGTTAATCATCTACATACCATTCATGTTGGCAGAGTAGTTAGTTATTAAATGCCCCCGTTTGTGGTCTTGGTAAAGGAAAGGCATCACTACGGATCCATTTGGTTCCATTCTTACACTCAGAGTTACGTTAACACTGAGGATTTTACTGTGCATGTGCCCAGACATAGTATAGTGGTTAAGAACCTGAGCTCTGGAGCCACAAGTGCACTTACATGGCGTACTCTCACTCTAAATAATGAATAAATTGCCCATTTTGCTGTAAAGAGAAAAAAGGAATGCTTCTCCGTTTGTCTGCTTGCCAAATGTCCAAGGCCTGTCAATCAATTATATTCAATCTCTCTAATACTAATCTAATTTAAATGGACATGAAACCCTAGGCCGATTTCGTAGTTTGTTTTCCTGTACAGGTTAAAAACTACAGAAGCGTAAAAAAACATGACAGGCTGACCTTATAGTAAGCTATGCGTGCAATAAATCGGCAAAACTCCAGCCCTAACCCCAAGGCCTAAACCCTAAATGCTTAATCCTAACCATAATCTGAATTGTTTCCTAAATGTAAGCCTAATACTTTTCCCTTTTTTTTTTACATAAAACAACCATTTCTCTTGTGAGATCCAGGACATTTTCCGCACATTGTCTATTTATCAAATTATACTATTCTTGTGGGCCTTCAAGTATTAGTATAGTAAGTCAAAACAAACACACACACACACACACGCGCACGCACGCGCACACACAGTAGAAGACAGACATCAATCCAATAGTATTTGCAAAAAAAAAGTATTCATAAGAATTATTTGCACGTTTTGTTTGACCAAAGTCCTGTGGAGTGGAACCTCTTTGTTGTCAAACATGGGCCCTTTGTCTTCCTTAAATGGAGGAGGCAGAGTAAATATAAACCGCCCCTCAGAGAGACCAGAGGACACCGACGGTCTTTGAGGTGGTCTGGTGTTTTGTTTGACGACACCCTCAGAGTTACGTTAACGCTGAGGATTTTACTGTGTATGTAGTATGTGCACAGACATAGTGTTGTGGTTAAAGTTATGAGCTTTAGCTCTGGAGCCACAAGGAATGCTTCTCTGTTCGTCCACGGGCCAAATTTCCAACGGCTGTCAATCAATGCATATTTACTGTATATTTACTCTCTCTAATGCTAATCTCATTTAAAGGACAACTTTGGTTTTTTACAACCAATGTTTATGTTTTAGATTGTAATTAAAGTAAATAAAAGATGAGTGTTAAAAATTTCAAATTTACTGCTTTCTATAGTTTTAGCAATTTTCACAATCTTTTTTACAGTGTTTTCACAGTGGGCGGGGGCATTCTGTCCGGTGGCTAAATATGTATTTTTTTAACACATTAACCCGGCGTTTTCTTTATTATTATTTACAGTAGCTCTTCTAGCCCCCAATAACTCACATCTGGCCATCTCAGACAGCCGGACCTTTTTTATTGTGTAAAAAAGGCATATTTAGCCACCGGACAGAATGCCCCCACCCACTGTAAAAAATATCGCAAAAAATGCTAAAACTACAGAAAGCAGTAAATGAAAAAAAAATTACACTCATCATTTATTTACTTTAATTACAAGCTAAAATATAAACCTTGGTTGTAAAAAACCAAAGTTGTCCTTTAAAGGGGCATGAAAACTTAGACCAATTTTGTTTTCCTGTACAGGTTAAAAACTACAGAAGGGTAAAACATGACTTAGGCTGTGATGTAAGCAACACAGCAAATTAAATTAGTAATGGGTGTGTTGTTGGCACGGTCACACATCCACGTCAAAATCGTTAGCATCCCATTCACTTCCATTCTATGGTAGCAAAGGGGTTGTGCTTCCCGTTGTGGCGTGTTGATGCCATTGATGCGTGTCGCTTTCAACGCGTCTGAAGCATGAAGTTCAACACTGGTGAACTTTGACTGGACCTCAAACAATAGGACAGGGTAGTTCCCAATGTTTTTGTCTGCTTGCCAATTGTCCCCAATTGGCAAGCATTTCACTTGTAGCTTCCTTTCAGTGAGCCCACCACTCCAACTTAACTCAAACAAACTAAACCAGCAATTTGATTGATCAATGTTTTTATTGACAAAAATGCATACACATGGACATATGTTTGTACATATCGGTCAAACGGATAAAACACAAAAAAAGCTCGGTCCAAGCTGAGTGTCATGTGGTGGTGTTGTTTTTGTTGTTGTTGTTTCTTTTTTGGGGGGGGGGGGGGTGGCAGAGACATGCAGAAAAATAAATCAATAACAGTACATTAGTGCAATCGCGACATACTAGACAACAGCATGGGTACTGTAAATGGAACTGCAATCAATACAATACAATATGGGTAGTTGACGTGGTTGACAGCCTTGGCAAGCGTTGGCTACTCCCCATCCAACGCACCCTTAGATTTAGGTGTGCCAGTGTGCAAACACTTGACAGTAAACACTAACGGCATGGTCAAAGGGGGTTCAAGTATCTTGGAACACATTATGACAATACATTTCCAACAGCGTTATAACTCCATTTCTCTTCCATCTTCATTTGTCTTTCCTACCTTGTGGTTTCAGGTGAATGCCATCTCCTGTGCTGGCAGTGTAGACAACCTGATCGTGTTGGACAGAGAACAGTACAAGTCCAGAGTGTTCGACGTGGCCAATGCCGGGGCGGTGAACATGGGCGGCCAGCACAAGTGGAAGCTCGGTGAGCTGGAGTTTGAGTCCATGATGAGAATGCTGGATAACCTGGTGAGTCTGTAGTCTTGCTGAGAACTTAAACCCTCTATTCAAATTATTATTTTTTAAATTCTTTTGAAAACCATTTTAGTAGTATGGATAGATTTGGGTGGGATTTTTTTTTAAATCTTCTGAAATAATATTTGTTTTTAATAAAAAAGGGGATATTTAATCGCAACCCATAAAAAAGGGTCCGCAACCCAAACATTGGTCCTGACCCGGTGTTTAGGAAACACTGACATAGACCAAAAAGCGCTTTATAGGAAATCACGTGGATTGACACGTAAACAAGACAACGGAATATGACGTGACGGAGAAGCACATATGGTGTAAACAAATGATTTCCAAGGAGGATGTTCGGAGACAGATTGAGTAATGGTACTAAGAGGGCTAGAAATGACAGGGGGTGAAGTATTGTTTCAGGAATGAGAAGAGGAGAGGGGCGGGGAGGCGGGTGGATGATTAAAGAGGAATGATGGTGCGTCACTGGTCCAGCAGTGCAGCTGTGTCTGTCCCTGTAGGCTGTGGTTTGGGACGTAGAACTGTGGGAGTTTCAGTAAACACAGAAACACAGCAGATCCCATAGCTGTCTGTCTGCAAGGGTTCAACAACACGAACCCTCTGCGTCTTCTCCAGCTGACTGACTTTCTGTCAATCTGTGTCTGTGTCTTTGGGTCTAATCTGTCTTTCGGCCTGTATCCTTTGGCTCTTTCTCTCTCCTTCTCATGACATTCTCTTTGCTCTTCCTCCCCCTCCTCTTGTTTTGTCTTCCTCCATCTCCCTCTCTTGCTCTCCTCTCCTCATTCCCTCCTCATTTTGCCCTCGATGATTCATTGCTCATCTGTCCCGTCGAGCGTCTGACCAGCTCCTCTCTCCTTGTTTTCTTCCAATCGCTGCAGTCTCTCGTACCTCATAAACGTAGCGTTTTCTCTGGAAGAGTAGTTGGGCGCTCGAATAATCGTCGAGTTGTGCAATCTTGCACATCACCATAAAATGGGGGATCTACACACTGATCTGCCAAGTCGGGTTGAATAGAATAGAATATCCTTTTTATGGTGGAAAACGGTCTGGGGAGAATGCGTGCCAAAAGAGGGAGGACATTGACATGGAGGGAGAGATGGGAGTGTGAGAGGACTGGACACATGAGGACAGAGGGAGGGGATGTAGTGGGTGAGAGACAGGAAATGGCTCGGCTGACTGCGTCCTCTGTGTTGCCAGGAACCCCTCTGGTCACAGCACTGTTTTTCCTCTCTCCCTTTGAGGGCATGGGGATTGCCCCCCCCCGACCCCTCTCTCTATTGACTAAACTGGAAAACAAAACTGACAGTGGTAATTCCGGACCACGAGACTGTAAATCCTGTTGGCATTTTTGCTTTTAGGGGACAGTGGCATGGTTGAGGCCAACTCATACTTAGTTTGGCCGACTCTTTAATGATTAATTACTATATAGACTACAAAAAAGGTTTTCAGTTGAAAAGAAGTAATGATGATAATAAAATAACGTCTAGGCTTCATGTGGATCTCGGACTTCATGTGGCCAGTCTGTGAAGTCAGTCATCAATGATGCATCTATGACATACGACTCCGTATTTGGACTGATCCGGCCTCCATTGATCGCTATTAACAAAATGTTTTACAAATAAATAAATTATCTAAAACAATGGTTCTCAAAGTGGGATCCGGGGACCCTCGGGGTTCCTTGGGGGAGTTACAGACCCTTACAGGTCTGTAACTCTGAGAGCGTAACAGTGCAACCAAATGGACCAGTAAGGTTTTAGATCCTTTGATCTAAAACATAATGTGAAAAAAAGTAATTTAGCTGTGACCAGTCCAGCGCTTTTTGTGATTAAAACCGGACAAACAGACAGACATAGCCTCTTCTAGACGTATCGCCATAATGATCATTTAAAGATGATTATGAACAGAGGGTTCCACAACAGCTCTTGCAGCACTGCACCAGAGCGTCTCTTGAACATTTCGGTCCTCTCTCTCTCTCTCTCTCTCTCCGCTCAGGGCTACAGGACAGGCTACGCCTACCGGCATCCCATCGTCCGGGACAAGCCGCGGCACAAGAGCGAGGTGGAGATCCCGGCCACCGTCACGGCCTTCATGTTCGACGAGGACACGGAAGGCGCCACGCGGATGCCCTTCAAGTTCCTCCAGCAGAGGCAGCAGCGGGAGAAGACGCGCTGGCTCAACTCCCCCAACAGCTACACCAAGGTCAACGTGGAGTCCAGCGACGACCGCCATCACCACAACCGCACCACCATGGTGAGTCTGAGTGTGTTTGTGTGTGTGTGTACACGGCACGCCCATGTGTAATTCAACTCTGAGGGGGAACAAATGTAACAAAGCAGTAAGGGTCCGTTTGGATAATAATGTTATTTCTCACTGTATATTTGCATACACAGCCTCATATATAGCCTGTATATTACCTCATGCACAAATGAGGTATCTGCATTTAACACATCCTAAGTATCAGGAGCAGCGGGCGGCGCTACAGGGGCAGTTATGGGTTAAATGTCTTGCTCAGGGACACTTCGGGCCTGGGACCTTTGTCTTCCCAGGCAGGCTCTCTAACCATTCAGCTATGGCCACCCATGGTTACATCTGTACCCCCTAAGTTACAAATGGATAAATTGACAATGATGAGGATTCTAATGTGTGTGTATATGAAGTGTCATTTCAACATTAATATGACACAGATTGTTGTATTATATCAATGGCCAGCTTGTGTGGATTACAATGATGATCATGTTTCTACTCAGAAAGTCATGTGATGATTTTGGTTGGTTTGGCCCTACCTGGACTCCCCTTGTTTTAGATATTGTATTAGAATGCCCTCTATTGGTAAAACAGAGAATTGCATGTCATTCTATTTTTTTGGCCTCCATCATCATTCATGAGCATTTACGATGGTAGCATGTACGTAGCATCAAATCAAGTTTTTCAATATTATTTGTATACTATTATACTACTAGCACATGTCATACTATGTAGACGCGCAACTAACAAAAGGTCTGGGAAAATAAGAAGGCCTTAATCCTGCTTTTAAAAGATGATACAGTTGTTGCTGTTACCGATCTGAAGTTTATCTGCAGTTTTAACATTTTCAAATATTGAGAGGAAAGCAAAATTGGTCTATAGTTGCCTATAGTAATCTAGGCATCATCTAGACTAGTTGCTTATAGTCTAGTAGCGGGGAAAACACCAGATTGTACGGAACCATGAACAATGTTTAGTACGTCTTTGATGGACAGTGAGAGATACTCTTGATTCTCACACAAAATGATGTTATTACATGAGATTTATTTATTTTATTTAGAACCTGATTTGATCTTGATCGTACCTTTTTTTCTCTTCTTTGTTCTTCTGCAGTGGATGAAAGCGGAGGAGACGGGCACCCCGATCAGGATTGAAGACCCCAATCAGTTTGTCCCTATGAACACAGACCCCAGTGAAGTGCTGCAGAAGAGAAACAAAGTGAGTCTGAACACATCACTGAGGTCATTGTACCGTCATACAAAATTGTAGCCAAAGACAGTGGCGAAGGTGTATAATCACTGGGCTTAGAAAAATGTGGATGGGACTGTTTTTTTTTAAGCTTACAATTGCATATTGTATTAACCGGTGGATGATGTCAATATGGCTTCTTTTTTTCATTATCTGTTTGGCTGCTTTCCACGAGCAGCACATGGAAAACAAAATATATTTTAGCACGCTCACCGCTTCTGGGACATGTGTGAAATGCGTCTGGTCAACAGACTCTGGTGGAAACATGAGGGGCCGCTCACACATGGGCGTGCGACAACGTGTCGAAATCGTGGGGGAGGTGAAGGGACGCGGCTATTTCAATTCATTTCCTATGGAACTCACGTTGTTATTAATCGTCCAACGTGCTGTGAGCTCCCAAAGTATAGAATATGGTTAATGTGGTTTAAATGATTGTGACGCTATCTTAACTAATTTGTCTGGGGACCCCCTGGTGCCCCCCCCCCCCCCCCCCCCCCCCCAAGGACCCCTGGGGGTCCCCGGACCCCACTTTGAGAACCAATGCCTTAACTGATAACTGAGAAGATGACAACTTCCTACTTCCAAGTTTCAATTCTGAGTGTCGCATGTAGCTCATTGTACAGTTGCTGCTAGCTCCATGACACAAGTCCTGACGTCATCCACTGTGTTATTTTGCCCTGTCACAGATCAGAGACCAGAACAGGTTTGACATGATGACGTCAGGACCACGTTCTCATCACCTGGATGGCATCCCCATAGACCCACCACGACAGGTGAGAGTTGGGACGACGTAGCATGCTGTGCTACCGTGCTATCTCTTTATAAGACAGTAACACTGCAGCAATACCATCAGTCCACAATGAAAATAAAAATAAACACCAATGGAATAGTCAGTTCTCTTGACCTAGAACAGACTGTGTTTGTAATGTGTAATGGTATTTGATTCATATTTAGAAAGACCTAACCTAGTTCATTACAGTTTTTCTCAGTCACTTAGGTACATTTCTTGAATCAAACGTAACATTTGCAAAGCACTAAGCGCATTTCTCGAAACAATTCGAACAGCCCTACACAATGTATTACTTGCTCTAAATCCTTAGTTCATCTCTCAAATGTAAATATTTGTCAATGAACATGTGAATTTGATTGAATACTTTATTATTCACAAAATGTAAACAGCTAACAGAGGTAACAGAGCATAGAATATTAACACATGAATACATGTCATCAACATGTACAACTAGCTATATTTACAGAGGAGAAAAGGGAAAAACTGTGCCAGTGTATGACCCCTCATTTCAATGGGAATTATTATCTAACTCCACTTGTAGTTTCCTGATGGATGGTGTCAGGACATTCCACATTACGGAGTAGTAGAATGAGAATTTTCCCACGTTTGTGCTAACTTTGGGGGGGGGGGGGGGGGGCAGATCGCTGGTGCTCCCTCTGGTGTTGTGGCTGTGACTCACTTTGGAGAAGATAGTTAGACAGGTATGAGGGCACTCAGGGCACTGTCCCTGAGTATCTTAAATACCAATCCCATTGATATTTGCTTAACCCCGTCTCCTACCCTGAGCCATCCCAAAACTAGCAAAGTGTGTTGGAATTACGTGGGGCAGCCGCAGTAGTCGTTGTATCAGTGCCATCAGAATGGCAAGTCATTGTGTCATTGTTTACAAACAAGACAGTACAAATGTTTGGACACGTTGACAATACAACTGTACTTTTTAAGTATTTTCCAATGTAAACTATGGGTAAGGTTTTGATGACGGGTACACTATTTCTGTATGGCATCAATTTCAACAGTGCAAAGTTACACATTACTGTATGTGGGGATTGATTGCAAGAGATTGGACAGGATTCACATTTACGCTTGTACTGTTTGTGCTGTCATTTGTTGACAGACCATGTCATTACAATACGGAATCGAAATATACTCGACTGTTTTGCACAGCACAAAGGGGGACAAAAACTAGAAATCGTCTCTGTCGGGTGGAAACCTCATATGTCTAAAACTGCTACTTTTCAGGGTTCAAATTCTAAAATAGCTAAATTAGCAGATCTACAAGCTCAAAACGCTTCGCACCGCACCGTGTTTCGAGCTTGTGGATCTGCTACTTTTGATACTTTTGTGTGACGCTTTAGTATGACTAAGTAGGGCATTCATTTACGAAAAAACAAATATGGAGATAAGAAATGTAATAAACATAGGAAACACCCCTTAGGCAGAACTGTATGGGGAATTCCATTGCAGTCTTTCTACACCTCCTGGTGTTTCTGTCAGGCCACATCCCAATGGATATCGTCCCTGTTGTTAAGCTGTTGTTAATACTTTGCGTTCAATGTTTATAAAACCCATAGACACACTTAACCTCTTTCAATCGATTTCGTTTTCAAAACTAGCGAAAACATTTTGCTACTTTTGTGTGACACTGTTGTTAGTACAACGAAGAAAATTCATAAAAAATTGCATGAATGTGCCAAAGCATTTGTTAAAAAGAGTAAGAAATAGCTATTAGTATGTGCACAAGTGAGTAGATAACGTTGAGGTTGAACAAGTAGTTTGGGAATTTCTATTCTGATCTGAGAAATGTACCAAAGAGACAGAGAATAACTAGAATTCGCCTAATGTTGTATTACTACATATCACCACTAGATGGAGTCATTGCATGCATTCTGCAACAAGGGTTAAAACAGACCAATTAAGTAAATAAAACCTGGACTCTAGGTTTTATTTAGGTCCTAGAGTATTAAAAAGCAGGGAAATTTAACAAATTTTGATCCTAACGTTTTCATACATGGTTTTGTGTGTTTTTGCCTTGAAGGACCCAGTGAGAGTAAAAATAATGGTAAATATCTACAGGTGTTTCTGTATTTTTCAGTTTGCAGTGATGTTTCGTTTGCATCTGATGGATTTAGTTGAAGTTTTTGGGGTCACACACGATGCCTGCTTGTGTGTTGCCTTAGTGACATACGTACATACCATTTTAAATTGTATTTATTTTTATTTACATGATATTATACTTTTTTATAGAGTTTTTTCTGTTGTGAGATAATGTCTCAAAGCATGACTGTTTTTTAGTGTTTGTGCACAGTAAGGTTTGTCTCATACTTCATTCCGCGCAGAACGCCAATGTATAAATCAGGCTTGAGCTAAACAGGCCTGTCACTTCACAAGCATTTTCTGTGAGCATGTGTGTGTGTGTTTTCATGTTCACTGTGACACCACTCCTCATATAAACCCAGTGAATGTCTGGTTCTTTTGTCAGGGGACCCCCATTATATAGTCATTCTTCAAAGCTGTTTCGTATTGAATATGAGCATTTGTACATTTCATTTCACATCACTTCATGTGAATGTATGTAGTAGATGGTGTCTTAAATAAGTACTGTGTGTGTGTAATGTGGTCGACGCTCTATTGTTTCATTGTATGACTGCTCGCATGCTCTGTAATTAAGTGGGCATGTGTGACAGCCTAATGCCGTGTGTGTGTGTGTGTGTGTGTGTGTGTGTGTGTGTGTGTGTGTGTGTGATATGTGTTTGATTATATGTTTGTCTCTCAAAGTGTATGTGTGGGGGCGTGCGTGCGTTTATGCGTGCATGTATGTGTGCTCAGTTCTAAGTGTGTTTGTGTGAGAGAGAGACAGACCCAGGGGTTGACACTAAGGTCTCAGAGGCACTTTGCCTGTAGGGCAAGTACAGTTCACGTTCTACTTGCCCACAGGTCATGCCCACTTGCCCGAAAAGTAAATTGTCCATTATGAAATGATAGGTCAAATTTGAATTACCTTTCATTTTAACACTTGTTTCTACTTTCTACTGTTCAGTGTTTCCAGTTGAACAATATTAAAGTATTAGTTAAAGTCACAGGAATAAACAATAAAGTCATGACACACAGATGTAAATAGATACTAGTATTTTATTTTAACCTCTCAAATAAGCAGCTCGTGGATAGTCCATTCCTGCGTTCATCCTACCGTGTTGCTTGATGAAAAGCCGCTTGCAAGGAATATCATTTTATACAGCAGGCGTCAGCTGTGTGGGACTGTTGCGTGCCGGTGTCTTCAACACTTTGTGAGCTTGTAGAGCTCACCCAACTGTGTGTGCGTGTGAGAGAGAGAGTGTGAGATGGACACTCTGGCCATGTTCAGTGTTTCCAGACAGATGTGTTGTGTTTATAGCGAACTAAAGACTGTTGTGTCCCCACTCAAACACACTTGCCCAGTCAGGCAACCTGAAAGCAAACTCCATCTGCCCGAAAGTTTTATTTACTTGCCACGGGCAGTCAGGCAACCGTTAGTGTCAACCCATGTAAGTGATTAAAATAGGCAAATTAAAATAGGTAATTATGCACAATGTTGATAGAGGTTAATAATTCTGCGTGCATAAAACAGTAAAATGTAAATTAGTGTAGAACATGAACAGGCCTGCCTAGAATGAAAGGCACACCGGCAGACAGCGGAATCAGATGCATTTTATGGTACAGAGTTTGCTATATTATTTATGGATAATCAGAATCTTTGAAAAATACTAGTTAAGAACAAAATAAGAGAAAATCTGCTCTTATATCGCTTCCTGAATGAGGCCTATTGTAAGGACCATTTTCCTGGTCCTCACAAGAGAATGGTGGTTTTCATTGTTCAAAAAGATTTTTAGCGTTAGAATTAGAAAACTATTCCGATTAGGACTAGACATGTAGAGGTTAGGTTTTGCGGTAAGGGTAAGGGTTATCCCTGATTTATACTTATTTGTGCACCAGTGTTGCGCACCATAAATAGCAGAATGCAGCGCAGCGCGTTGTAAGCTTGTAGATCTGCTATTTTCGGCTTTAGGGTTACGGTTAAAAAATGTCCCAGAAAAAAAGTAAAAAATTGCATTCACAATTACAGTAATACAAACTGTGCGCGTGCGTAGGTGCGTGCGTGCGTGTGTGTGTGTGCGTGTGTGTGTGTGTGTGTGTGTGTGTGTGTGTGTGTGTTCATGATCACGCTCCCTTGCTAACTCCTGTCCCTGCCACCTCCTCCTCCCCAGCCATACGTGCCCACAGAGGAGGAGCAGATGGCCCCCCTGCCTCCCAACCCCTTCAGCGAGTATGCGGCCAAGAGCGGCGAGAGGAGGAGTCTGGGCCTCAACGGTACGACGCACACACACACACACACACACACACACACACACACACACACACACACACACACACACACACACACACACACACACACACACACACACACACACCATGCACAGAAACCCAACGCTCATAAATGCTTGCAGGATGATCGTATTATCGTTCTTGCTGTCGGGCGGAAACCACTTGTATGTCCAAATTTGTTTTTACTTTTCAGAAAAAAAATAAAAAGGAACCCGAGTTCTTATGAATCCAACGTGGTTATTATATAGTCACAAGCTTATTATGCTACTTTTCATTGGTTAAATATTTATAAAATCCACAGACAGACATTTTGTTTTACATTTTCAAAAGTATCGAAAATAGATCTCTAAGCTAGCACGTCGCTCCAAGCTAGCGACGCGCTGAGAGCTTGTAGATTGCAATTTGCTACTTTTCCACGACACTCTTATAACAAAAAAACAAAAAAACAAACCATAAAAAGTTGAAATATGGAGATGCAAGGTTTCTGCCTGACAGCAATTATATGTTAATGCATGCATGAACACACCTACTGTACACTCTCTCTCTCACTGTCACACACACACACACACACACACACACACACACACACATACATGAGGCATACATGAGTCCCTCTAGTCTCAATAACAAACAAGGGCCCAGCCAAGCAGCACCATCTTACCGGAAAACGTCTCCTTAGCAACATTCCCAGTGGACAACCTCTATATTCTAACACGCTGCCTTGCATTTCTAAGCACGCGCAAATATACTTAACCTGCACGCACGCACGCACACACACACACACACACACATACACGAGCACAGGGTTGTGGAGAGCGGTCGATGCTAATTATATTAGCCCTCTGTTCCAATGCCTTTCATTGAAGCAAAGGAAAAATCAATAATGAATGGATACTGAGGGGGGTCGTCCACTACACTGCAGGCCATGTATTGCTGCAGTTAGTCAATCGTGTGTGAGTGTGTGTGTACTTGTAGTACCATATTTGTGAGGTCCAAAATGTCCCCGCAAGTACAGTAGAATTTGAATGTTCCTGGTCCTCGCAAGAGAAATGGTTATTTCGTGGTTAAAAGGGGATTCAGGCTTACAATTAGTAAAATATTCATGTTGGGGACGGGTTAAGATTAGGCAGGTTAGAGGTTAGGGTTGGAGTTATACCTGATTCATACACACCGAAAATAGCTTATCGTCGTGTTGTGAGCTTGTAAATCGACTCTCTTCGACTTAAGGTCTAGGATGAAAAGAAATGACAAAACACTGTAAAAAATGGCATTCATAAAGTTGTCGTCCTCGAATTTTAATGTCCTCACAAGCATAGTAACACACACACGTGTGTGTGCGTTTGAGGGAGAGCGCACACTCTGCATGTACATGACGGCGCGCGTGTCCATCCGTCCATGCATGCATGCGATCGTGTGCAGCATGTATATGAATGTGCGTTTTCCATATGTATGCGTGTTTGAGAGGGTGTGTGAGGCTCAACGTGACTAAAGATGGCAGACGCTGGCCTGACAGCAGGTCCTCACACCCGCCACATGAGTGGAGCTGGTTGCTATGACACTGTCACCCCCGCAGCTCCAGGCCTCCCCAGTGGCCAATCATAACACAGGCTGGAGACCGTCTGGAGCGGCCTAATGCATGGCTAGCCTACACACACACACACATAGATATAACGTATATGCGTTGCTGTCGGGTGGAAACCTTGCAAGTCCAAAACCGTTCCTTTTTTATTCTATTTTTTTTAACGTTTTAAAATAGTGAAAATCGCCAATCCTACAAGCTCACAACGCATTGCGATGCGAGGCGCTATTTCGGCTCTTTTCGGAAATCTGTTTTGACATTATTCGGTGATAAAGACATGGCCAAAATTGGGAAGTCAGGTTGAAAGTGGTCAGCTTAGTACGGGTGCCCTTTTGAAAAAATATGTCTCCCCATTGGCGGTTTGTATCAAAAGTAAACTGGCTTTGTGCATGGAATTAAATGTAGTAATTTTGTTAACGTAACTTTTATTTTATTGCTGAAGTAGATATGAGAAGCTCATACAAATTGTATGAGCTGGCTCATACCAGTTTACACAACCTTTCAAAATGTTTTAATAAAGAACCCACACTTAATGAGATTTATAGTTTTTTATACTAACCATGAAATAAAAATAAAACTGTTTTTTTTTTAAATAATGGATTAAGAATGGAATGCACAAAGCATTTTTTCTTTCACCTAAAGTGAACTGAAGTGATTCTATTTAACAATCAATCAAAGGCTAGCTTTCACTAAGCACTTCTTTGTTAGGAAGTGTGTCACTCTCTGAGATAAACATGATCTTTTATTGTCCCACTTGTTGGGATCACATGGCGGATTATCAGTGACTGTGACAGATGTGTATCTGTTACTGTAAATATGAGATGCACAGAATGTATAACATGACATATATGAATGCTTGTTTTACAGAGCTCACTGCGCTACTGTGTGTATGCTGTGTATACGAATGAGCTGTGACTCTCTGCTTGTTAACTATTAACATGTTAATATATGTGTTGAAATGGCATGGGAATAACATGCACAAGAAATGCTAATGACCATACAGTGTTGAGTGTCCCTATATTGGGCCTGTCATTATAGGAGGATCAAAATGTTAAAAAATAGCAGATCTACAAGATCCACTGCATGTTGTGAGCTTGCAGATCGGCTATTTTTGCTATACTGTACGACGATTTATAATTTTGTTGCTGTCGAGCAAAAACCTCCATATTTCAACTTTTTATGTTTTTTCGTCAATTAATGCCCTACTTCATCATACAAAAGTGCCGTACAAAAGTAGTGAAACTAGCAGATCTACAAGTTCACAACACGTTGCATTGCGACGCGTTGTGAACTTGTAGATCGGCATTTTTTTAAATATTTCTTTATGATAAAAAAGGAACGGATTTGGACATAACGTTTCCACCCGACATCGACGATATAGGGCTTTAAGTGGTTAATGAAGCCTCCAACGCATAGCTGGGCTGTAACATATGACCACGTATTTAATTGTGGACGCAGCCCACACATTACGCTTCATCATGCGTTGATGCATCATGCAGCAATGATTAACGAGAGCCCTTGAACATTGGCTGATGCTGAACCAAATTTGTAGGAGCAAAGCCACCCTGCCACGCAGAATGCTACAGTGCATGCTGAGCTGTCAGGAGAGCCCAGCGACGGCACTATGAATGCCTGAAAACACAACTGACCAACAGACAAGCATTCCGATATTCAACCACTCAATCCATTAAGACCGGGAACACATCTGTGTCATTTTAAGATTTCTTTAGGCTATTCAAAAATAGCAGATATACAAGCTCATAGCGCGGCACCGATTGCTTGTATGTCTGCATATGTTTTTTAAAGCGAACATTTGTAACTCAAATCGTTGCTTCTGAGGGTCCCTGGAATAACATTTTGAGATGGGGGTCCGTGCCCAAAAGCCATTTACAAATGTTTGCTTTAAAATATATATGTATTCAAATATATAAACATTTTCACGATTTTTCAAAAAAATAGCCAAATAAATCTAAAATGACACAGATGCGTTCCCAGATTGAATGGGTTAAAGGAGTAGTTCTCCCCAAAAAATACTTATTTTCTATCAATTAAGCACCCCATGAAGCCTTGAATTCATGGAGATTTTTTTGCCAATAATTTGATGACCGGTGGAGTCTCTGTAGGAGACCCAAAGAGTCTCCTACTGAGTCTCCTATTGACCGATGACCCGGTCATAAAATGATTGGCTCAGGAACACAAAAACAAAAACGAATCCATGAATTCAAGGTTTCATGGGGTGTGTAA
This sequence comes from Gymnoscopelus microlampas, assembly GCF_963454915.1. NCBI lineage: Eukaryota > Metazoa > Chordata > Actinopteri > Myctophiformes > Myctophidae > Gymnoscopelus > Gymnoscopelus microlampas. The sequence continues at coordinate 18,666,990 of NC_139939.1, forward strand.
TTGATAGAAAATAAGTAATTTTTTGGGTGATTTGGGTCGTGCAATGAATAATGAAAATAGCCAATTAACAAGCTGATAGATCTGCTACTTTTGCGATTTTAGGAAATTTGGCATTTCGTTCATTTCACGACAATATTCCGTCCTATAATGACATGCCCAAGTAAGGATGCCAGTTTGAAAGTGGTTGAAAAAGATTTTAATAATGACAAATAATCTGTGCATGGCCTGTTTCTAACATGTGTGTTGTCACTAATCTCTCACCCTCAACTATACCCCCACGATTTCTATCCCCTACTATACCACACCCAACAATCCCCCTCACCCATCCCCCCCATCATTGCCTCACCCCCCTCCCCACCTTACCCTCCGCACCCCCCCTCACCAACCCCCCTGCAGATGGCGAGCACGAACTAACCTCCGACGACGGTTCCACTCTGTCTCAGTCTCTATCTCTCACCCAGTCCCCACAAAGCACTCCAGCTAAAGAAGGTATAGCCCACTTCCAAGACACTTTCTTCACAATGTGTTTTTTTTTTTTCTCTTTTCATTTTTTCGCTGGAGTGTGTGAGCGTTCTGCTCTACAACACAGTAATTGTATATTAAACCACACGTGGACAACGACATTATAGCTACAGTGTTAAACAGAAAGACTGTTGCCGTTACTGTACTCCTCTTTAACCCATTAAGACCTGAGGCTGATTCTAAAAAGATGTCTTCTAAATCTTAACAGTTTTCTGAAAAACATATAGTTTTTATATCCATGGTGCTCAGAACTTTTTCATGTCAAGGACCCCCAATATGATATGTATTTGGCCGCGGACCCCCACCTCAAAATATTTTGTTCCAGGGAAAATATATTTATTCAAAGATTTGCAAAAAAAATCACAATTAAAACAAAATATCAGATCTACAAGCTCATAGCATGCTATGCATGCTATGAGCTTGTATATCTGCTATGTGAATAGCCAAAGTATAAAATATGGCTTAAATAAAAAATGACACAGATGCTTTCCTAATTTTAATGGGATAAGAGCCACAAATAGTAACGAGTGTGGATGTCCACAGTCCACACCAAGAGCGATAACTAGAACGATAACTATAAAGATGTCTTTTAAAAAAATCACAACTCAAGTGGATGGCAGGGTACACACCACAACTATAACGACAACAACAGTGATGAACGATATCGATCACTTTCAGAGCGACTTCATGAAAGATAGAAACACTGACACGTCAGACAGCCGATCCAAATCCATCCGAATTTGGCCTTAGGGTGTCCTGAATCTCCTGAGAGGCAAGTGGTTAGGGCACATACCGCATGGGTGTAATGTGCCCTGACCAACGAAGCCCCGGTTCGATTTCTGGCCGGGCCATTTGCTGCATGTCATTCACTTATTCCTGTGTCTCAGCTATCTCTGTCAAAAAAGACTTAAAAAATCCCCAGAAATATCTTAAAAATACAACAAACAGCCTCAGATTGACTTCCTGTCAGTTCACATGCACGCAGGCTCACGGACAAAACCACATGAGAAGACGCCACCGATCCAAGGTCAACGGGTTGATGTCATTCTGTGGCCAGAAATGGGTCAATTGTTGTGCAAGGCGCTTTTGATGTCACACTGTGTCCATTGTCCCAGATGAAAATAGCCCGAGCAGGTCCTGAAAGGAGTGTTATTTAGTGTAGTAACAGGATGCCTATGTCCTCCATTCTCTTACTATGGGCTTACATCACAGAGGAATGGACTGTTAACATGAATAGTCATTAATGGAATGGGGTGGAGCCAGCGCGGTCACATTCACTAGGCTATCAGGTCACTGGGGTTTGACGAAATATGTAGAGCATGGGGACCGTGTTGAGGTCAAAGAGGTGGGATTGCTGGGCCTGTGTATGAGATGTTGAGTGTGTGTCTGCCTTAAAAGACAAAAGTCAAAACACACACAGTAGATTGGTCCCCAGAACACAGTCTGGTCCCACTTCTGGACATGCTACACACCACAGTATCTTCTAAGCCAAAAGGCTAACACTAAAACCGGTGGCCATGCCGAGGGGGGCAGCCTCTTCTCCACATTAAATATAGAGATACAAGAACACCAGAATGCCCTGTTTTTTGTTTTCTACTGTATGGATAAAAGCAGAAGGGCGGATACTTTCTATGAATTATTGACCGTATTATCTTATATTATCAAACATTCATTAACAGAGCTGCTTCCTGGTGGCTGTACTCCTAATTCTCCACCCCTCTATTTAGACCACATGCACACCCACAGCATTCTGCTGTAAGGATAAGGCCAGTGTAGTTTTATTTTTGATGTGCTGGGATGGAAAATCAATTACAATATTTGTTACGGCGATTTGTTTAGATATTTTAAGAAAACTCCTCCTGCAGGACACAAAATGACAGAGAAAAACAAAACATGCATAAACAAAGACTAACTATACAATAAAATAAAATAAAAAATAAAAGAAACGAAAGAACACATGGTTGGGACCGATGACAATCAATAAGCAGGGATAGTTAGAGTCCATAGGTGAAGGATGCACCATAGCAGCCGGGCATCAGGTCATATTGTCAAGCAGTGCCTGGAATGGCTTCCACATTTTGGGGGGTTTAGCTTCTGTCCACTGTGACGGATTTGTTCCATCTTGGCGATGAAGAGCATCTCGTTGAGCCATTTCTTGAAACATGGAGACGTTGGAGACTTCCAGGTAGCAACCATGCCCGCCTTGAGCATCTGTTTTTGGTAGGAGGGAAGGGCCTCCTCAGCCTCTTTCTAACCTCTGTCCCTCATTCCTTCCCTCCCTCAGAGAACCACACAGGCCTGATGAACGGCAAGGACGGCCACGACCACGTGGACGAGGAGCTGTCCAAGCGCGTCAGCCAGCTCACCACCAGCGTGGAGAGCGTGGAGATCACGGTGCGCCCCGGCGAAAAGATCGAGGAGTCCCTCTCCCCGGAGAGCTCGCCCTCCAAGTCGCCCAACACCAAGAAGAAGAAGAAGTTCCGCACCCCGTCCTTCCTGAAGAAGAACAAGAAGAAAGAGAAGACGGAGGCCTGAGAGGAAACAGGTGGAGGCGGGCCGGGGAGGGCAGGGCAGTGTAGGGGGGAAACCCCCATGGCTTGAGCCTGATTCATACTTCATTGCACGACACTGTCGCTCGCCAAAAAATAACAGATTTTTAAGCAAAAACGTGACACGTCATATAATGAAGTATGAACTAGGTTTATTCATCCTTGTTTTTGTTTTGTTTTTTGTCTGTTTCAGTGTCTGTTTTTTTTCATCTTTTGTTTTTTATTTTATTTGTTTCTTTTTATTATGTTTGTTTTTAACATGGTTCTTTTATGTACAAAATGTATTTTTGGGGTGTGGAGAAAAGATAGATTTTAAAAAATGTAATGAATTGGTTGTATAAAAAAAAAGAGTCTCGGCTTCTGCAAAAGTGCAGGACTGTTTGATAGGGAATAAGGAGGGGGTTCAAAAGCTCCAGCAAATCCCCAGGTACATAGCCTGTCTAAATCATACCTTATCTCCTACTTGGGCTCCAGTCAGAAGTAATGTGGACTCTTCTGGCTGACAACCCCCCGTACATCCTGAGTAACTGGCTCATCCTGTGTTGTGTGTTCCTGGGCTGATAATGGAATTTGAAACCGCCGTGTATAAATTTTACAAGTCCATAAAGGCACTATCAGTGATCTAGAAACTGCACATGTGGAGCTCAGCGTACAGAAATTACCTTTTTCTTTCTATTTTACATGCTCTTCGGTCACTTGACTCTGGATAGTGAACCCCAATGACCATAAAGACTACATGAAATGATGGTCACACTGGAACACTGGTCATGGAAATGCAGCCACGGGGGCTGCGCTGATTTCCTGTCTTTTCTCTTTAACCTTTTTCTTCCTTGCTCTCTCCTCAGTCTCTCTTCAACAGTTTCTCTATTCGCCCCCAAGCGAGCTTCTCTGTGTGCAACTGTTGCCATCCACTCTTCCTGCTACCTGCACTGAACCGCAATAATGCCACGGTTAAGTGAAAGGGAGAGCTGCTGCATGTAGACAACAGGGCTCTCGCACGTCGACAAGTGTTGCAGGACAGGAAACACACTGACTTGCACCATCTCAACACATTCATGTAGTACATTAATGTGCTATGCTCTTCATCTCAACTTTGCCTCACTAAAAGAAAGAAAAGTTAAAATAAATAAATAATGATAGAAAGGTGCACTCAATAGAGCACAAATCTTCACCAGGAGGCATGTCCTAATAATAATACTTGTTTGATGAAACGTCAAACTGCATCTCTCTCTCCCTCTCTCTCTCTAATAGTTGAACATAGTGCTGTGATGTTGTGTGGTTTCCCACCAGGAGGACGTGCCACTTTGAGTTGTGACATGAGCACAACTTGGCCCTTAGTTCAAAACAGAACATGTGCTGGTGCAGTGAAAATGACTCAAACAGAAGTTGTTGTTTGGTGGCGTAATGAGTTTCTTATACGTCTCCTCTCAGCCTCTTCCTCGCATAGGAATCTAAAAAAAAAGCCCTGTGGGTACTTGCCAATTCCTCAGTCGGAGAAAACCAATTAACCCTACGTGCACATGAAAGCAGACTCATATTGTTTGACAGAGTGACGGGAAGCCATGTCTCTCTCTCTCTCCCCCCCTCTCTTTCTCTCTCTGTATGTGTGCGTGTGTCATTAGGCACTCTGTGGAAGAGGCAGGCATGTACTTCAACAAGCATTATCTGTTATATACGTTTCAAATAGGAAGAATAGTACAACATAGTCGACAACCATGAATGCTGAAACTTTGGTTGCTGTAATCATTTAATGGGGGTATGTTTTTGCTCATACAGTAACACAGCCATCACATCTTGCATGTCTGCGATTGTCTAGTGCCAGGTCTATAGCCTGGCGGGACACTTATCCTATCGCCTGCTGCGATCGGCCAGTTCCTGTCCATAGCCTGGTGGGACGCTTATCCCACAGCCTGGAGGGACACTTGCACTGCAATTAAAAATTCCAAAAAAATTACATAGTTGTTGTTGACGGATTTGAAACATATTACAGAATTGAGGTCCTTGGCCAGCTGCCAGTGTGCACAAGAGATATGCTTGCTGATTGGCCTAGATGTTTGTGAGGTGAACTGCAGACAGACACACAGACAGGGGCTAAAACAAGCTCTCCGCCTGGCGGAGATAAACAAACAAACAAAAAAATCACGTTTTAGTGAAGCATCATTGTTTTGGTTTTCTTTCTTGTAACTACACTTGGAACAGAACACCCCTGTCATCTCATGAAATGTTTTTTTGTTTTTTAATTGAACACAGAAATTTGGTATTAGTCAACTCTATTTTGTACTCATTTCTATACTTTTACAGAGAATACAAAATGTTAAGCATGTTTATTTTGCAAGAAATCAGAATTTATATGGCTGACCATGTTCTTCTGTATTGATGCCTGGTTTCTCAAATTATCTTGTAGACATCAGATAACTAAAATATTACTATATAACAGATATATGAAAACTGGATGTGTTGGCTATAGATTTTTTAAACTATATATTTTTATTTTATTGTGCTGCACTTTTCTTGTGGTATATAACACAATGTAGTTGCAGGTGGTCTCACCGGTGAATCAGAGTGTTTGATATTGGTAAGGGTTTTGCTGGAACAAGCAACAAGCTAGTTGTGAAATACAGGGAACGGTTTAGGAATTCATTGGTCTTTACACTTGGAAGATTGTAATGTACTCAACAAGCATATGAGCAATCTGGTGCTGAAATGCAACGTAAGACTATCCGCCATTAGCTGGAACCAGAGTTATTGGTCATGAGCATGAAACGGCAATTTTGTTTGGTGTGTTTTTGTGTGTGTATTTTAAGCCATATTATATTGTTGTTTTTTTCTCTCCAATATTCTAATCATGAGGTTAGCAAATCTCATGAGTCCACTTTGGCATCAAGGGACCCTGTGGAGAGCTCTTCAATTACCCCAATGACTGCATTCAACGCCCCCAGGATCTCAAATAGTCTGCATTTTTTGTACAGTACACAGTAAAATCCTCAGTGTTAATTCAACTCTTGAGGGTATACTGTACAAATGTAACATGTTACATTTGTATACTCTCTGAGTTACAAATGGATAAAATAACTGAGGATATACTTTTACTGTGTAGCCACGCTCACAGGAGCCACGCTCGCTCAATTTTCCATTTGCTTGCATCATGAACTGGATCTTATTTACCCGAAATAGGAAACAGTTGGAGACAACGCTATGAAGAGGAAATATTGATGTTTTTATTTGTATTTGATTTATCAGTTGGCCCTGTCATTTCAATTGTAAACCTCCCTCATGTAATTTCTCAAAAACAAAAAAATGAAAACGTGCATGAAGTAACCATCAAATGACCCATGGCGGAACCTGTAAAAAAGAACGGGTTGTCACATATCCTTCCCTCTGAAATACAATTAAGCAGTTTTGTACCAGATGTACCAATATCCCAGCTAGCAATGTGAAATATTGGAATTTAGATCATGGGAAGGGAGGTTACAGAGCTAAAGTGTGTGTCTTTAACTGTGTTAAACAAGAACTTTGTTTTTGCTCTGGGCAGAGCTTTGCTTGGTATTACACGCATGCAACAGAGGGAGAAGGTGTGAGCGAGTTGGGAAGTGGAAGTGTTTATTGTGTGGAAAAGGGTAAAGAGAACCTGACATTAATGCACCATATTTTTATTGCTCAAACTGTCCTTTTCCTTAAACTCATTTCTCTTTCTGGAAACCTTTTTTCCCCTTCTCATCCTCCATTTGTCTCGCATTATGCATTTATTCTTCCCTTTTTAGTTTACAGACAGCACTAGACTTTTTGTATTAACCATTTTATGAACATAAATTTCTCCCGGATGAACTGAATGTGCATTTGCATTCTTTTATTTTTGTTTTTCTAATTTCCAACAGTTTGCACCTTGTTTTACTAATGCCTCTCTGTCCACCATTTTGTTCTCTGTTTGTAAGAATAATAATACATTTTCTTTGGCATGCCAGAATGAGCCAAGCTACTTTGTGACCTGTGAAAATCCTATATAAATGGTTATCTAATGGAGTTGCTTTTTAGATGTACTGCTAATCAGTGTAAATTCACAAATAAAACTGTATTTTAAGAAACGGAAGCTCATTCTCCATGTTTGTGAAAACCGGAGGGGCATTGACATTGAACATTCATGAACAACCCACCCTGTTTTTAAGTTGAGCATAACCCATGCACACTCATTTTAATTTTATACTCATATCATAAACCAATCGGTATATTGGCGTACACATCAGGTAACATGATTCAGTTGTGACAAATGTAATGCTGCTTCTCAAGCCATGATATTGTAATGATGCTACAGGACAATGATATATTTATAAAGCCCTATGCAGTATAGTGGCTCTGTGACCAAGCAAAAACAGTAGTGGTGCCTTTCTCATTGATGTTAAAAGATAATGAAATATGGATCTGGAGAACAGTTCAATGAACCATATATCAATCTAAAGTTGATGGCACAATGACAGTGACAGAGAGGATGCTACGTGTAAATGAGAGAGTGAATGTGTTAAATGAAGATATTGATGGGAACTGTCGCACGTTTATAGGAAGGGCAGTGAGGAAGTGTGGAAATTTATAAAAAACGTAATGTCAAGAATTTGATAATGACTGCTATGACTCCAGTTTAGAAATGCCAACGTGTTCATTTGGCCACCAAAGAGTCTGGTCAAAGTGAGTGCTTCACTTTAGCCAAGAACCGAATCAATCTGACACTCTCTCCCAGAACAACAGGGGGCTCTAGAGTTTTATATTTCATGCTGGTGCAAACCAGTTACAGGCCTTTGACACAAAATGGCATTTATATTGCACATGGAACATAGACTGTTCATAAACTATCCAGGCAACTGGGGGAAGATGTGTGTTTGCACAGCCAATGTGCCTTGACTACATTTATCCTCAGATGTAAAAGAGAAAATATGCAAGCATGATATCAGGACACAGAGCACTAGTACTGTATGTCTTAGGTCAGCGATTCCCAACCTGTGGGCCCCCAAATAATTGGCAAAACACTAAGGTTTTATTGATAATATATCATTTATATAAAAATAAATAATGTATATATTTTTTCATTGTGTTTTCATTGTGATACTGATAAATAGGAACCTAAAGTATACTATGTTAGTTCCACTGGTTCAAGCCGGAACACCATCGATTGATTGATCATTAAAATAAACATGCACTGAAAATGCACACGCCGAATGGCTGCCGTGTTAAGTGGTTGTGTTTGCTTTCGGGATTTTCAAGTGGGCCCTGATCCAGTAAGGTTTGGGAACCACTGTCTTAGGTGGTTGAGTTGCTGCCCATGGCTTGTACCCGTATTTGTATTCCAACAAAACAAATGTTTTCTGACCGTCTCAGTCAGTCTGAACCCTTGGAATCAGCTCTAGTACCAGTGTGTGCATTGAAAAAAACAGCAGCCACTGGTTTGACCAAAAGGAGAGACTACAGTGAAAATGCTATGGAATGGAGAGAGATAACATTGATTCACATTTTAGTTGTCTTCACTTGTAGCCTATCTTTCGTAGTGACATGTTTTACATATTGATAGTGTAGCTTCCAAACAGGTGTATTATTATTAATACTGTGTTTAACTCTCGTCCTGGCATCAATGAATGTGATCAATATATGGCACTTTATTTGGTGAGTTTTCTGCTATGAACAATAAATGGTGTATGATTATTTTGGCTCCTTATTGCATTTATGTGTCTTGTGAGTCGTGACAACCATGAGGGTTTTTATTTGCTAAAGATAGATCAATGTCCAAACTAAGCACGAGTTAACTAAAATGTGTTCACTAAAACAAAATAAGAATATTACTTTATTGCCTTCTGCCCAACCCTCCTAAATACACACATAAACACAGTTTCCTACACCTACTGTATCTATTACATCAGAATGGTCAGAGCACAGGTTCAGTATAATGCAGCACCCCTGGAGAATTTTGTGAGTTCAGTGCCTTGCTCAAGGACACTTTGGCAGAGTATAGGCACTGTAAATATAGTACCTGCCACCCTGCAGTCAGCTGGCTGGAATAATGGTCCAGTGCGTTAGCTACAGCTGTGTCTCACTTGAGGCAGCGACCGTCAAGGCCAACTTAACACCCCCAGAAGGAGGCCATGCTGGGAAGAAGAGAAAAAAAGAACATGAACCCAAACCAAGAGAAAACCTTAAATGCAAATATGCTTGAAGGGTTTGTTTCAATAATGCAGTGTCAATTCAATGTTACTAAAAATGACACTTAAATCAAAATCTTGAAACAAGCACAGTTTCTCCAGAACACATGAAGTTATCCTACCCCATTGCTGGACTTTGAAATCTAATGCAAATGTAATGAAATCTAAATGCAAGATCAAGTTATTTATTAAAGTTGGTTTGCATTAGAACCTGGTCAGCTCTCTCCTCTCCTCCAGACGGAGTCATGCTGTGAGTGTCAAAACAATGAGCCTACTCAAATCCAGATGGATGCCCTGCTGGGACTCTGGGAGGGGGAGAAATCATGATCTGTCCGTTTTGGGGGAGTACTACCCCCCACCCCTGCCCGACAACCCATATCTCAGACTAATGCTCACTGTGCACTGTGTAATGGTGACTGGATTCCCCAGTGTGAGAATCATCAGTGAATGAGGGACTGGTAAACAACGTTTTGGCCAGGCCCTATATACCACCAACACACTCCAAATGGAATGTTTTTAAATATAAACGGACACACAATGTGATGTGTTCAGTTAGTGTGGGAGTACGGTTGGTTCTTTTCCCAGATGCCTGCCAGTATGTGTGAGGTAATATGATGTGTGAGATGAGGAGTAAACAACATGTTGACGACACCTCCACTTGCTGTTAAACCATCAGTTAAATGTTCAGTTCCTCAGTGACAGATTGTGATCCCCCTGGTTCTGTGTCAAGCTCAGTTTCCCAAAAGCATAAGCCATTTAGTGGATGCTTTTATGCAAAGCGCTTTAAACTACCATGAGTGTATGTATTTTACCATGGGTGGGCATAGTCCAAAACCCCTAATCCCTGTGTTAATGCTACTGGGCTATAGTTCTAAATTCACCTTTGATCTATTTAAAGTTGTGAGGGGGGGGGGTGCTGAAAGCAATATTTTGTAAAGGGGGGTGCTGAGGTGCTCTTGGATACATAGTCTTGATACTGACATGGTCATGGTCAGTATCATGTCAGTATCATGTCAGTATTATGGTCAGTATCATGTCAGTATCATGTATCATGGTCAGTATCATGTCAGTATTATGGTCAGTATCATGTCAGTATCATAGTCAGTATCATGGTCTGTATCATGTCAGTATCATGTCAGTATCATGTAATTAACATGTCAGTATCATAGTCAGTATCATGGTCTGTATCATGTCTGTATCATGTCAGTATCATGGTCAGTATCATGGACAGTGTCATATGACAGGTATGTGACAGGGCTTATCCTTGTTTAGGGATCTGATAGCCTCTGTTTTTTTGTTTTTTTTAAAAACACGCACTTGCCAATCCACATGGTCACAAACAGTCCATTACTGGGGTGGTGTTTGTCCTTCATAATCCTTTTTACCCTGCTCAAACACCTGCTGTCGTATGCTTGGTCTCAGTGCGCCTCCGATCATAGCCAGTGAGGAACCCATTTCCCCCCTTTCATACATCAGCGACCCAGGTCAGATAATCCATGTTGACCTATTCACAACAACAGCAAGCACAGGTTTTTATCTGGGTGGTTGCTATGGTGTAAAAGGCAAATAAACAAAGTCTCTGGTATAAATGTGACGGTAGATTTTAATGGCTAGAGACAATTGAGCTTAGAGCTGACACGTTGTTTACTTGAATCTGTCTAGACTGTTGGGGAAAATCAGTGCGAGTAAAACACACCTCTAACAACATTGATGTGTCCCTGAGCACTTAAACCTGAGAGGTTTGAAGAAATTGCTTGGTGGGCAACAGGGCATAGCTGTGGTTATATTAAGTAGCTCCTGGAGTTGAGTGTTTTTGTATAATACTCTTTTTGCCTACTTCCCTGGGTGTCTTTGTTTTTTACTAAACCTATACTAAACAAGTGTTAATAATATCTGGATAGAAGATTAACCAGCTATTTGGCTAGTAATAAACAAAAGATCTCAGAATGTGAATGTATCATGGACTATTTGGCTGCGAACCCAGCCCCACAACTTATGCCATATGGAGGGGACAGGCACGCGACTGCGCGCACACACACACACACACACACACACACACACACACACACACACACACACACACACACACACACACACACACACACACACACACACACACACACACACACACACACACACCACGCGCATGCACGTGCACGCACGCACACTCACACACATTGTAGGCTACCCTGTGGTGTACAATTCTGTTTAGTAACAGACTTATAGTTGCATGCCGGGGGGTGGAGAGAGACTGTTGGAGAGTTGCCCCTCTGGGCAGCCGCTGTCTGCATATATACCCCTTTGGCCCATCTAATCACTCTATATGTAATAAGGTGAGTGAAATTCTCCAAATAACACCAGTAAACCCTGCCTACTTGGAAGCATTATTTGTTAACGGATCTAAAGCACTGTGAATAGTAAGCATTTGCCATCACAAGACATGTGCTCCCAGGAAGCTGCATGTAGCACTGTATGTATAAGCATAAGGCTCAACTTTGACCTATAAACTACTGGAAAATCAATAGCACAAGTCATGACCCTGCCCCCAGCTCATCTGCCAAGTCTGATCAAAATCAGATTAAAACTGATTTATCACTGGGACAAACAAAAGCAAATAAACAAACAAACAGACAGATGCTAGCAATTACTGTTTGCCCTGTGTGCGGGTGTAATAAGAGATATACAGTACAAATACAGTGTCTGCCTGATTGAACCAGTCGATTAGATTGCCTTTAGCCAGTATCATTTGTTCCCCTAGCTATTGACTTCTTCATCCAAAGCTTGCCATGGGTTATTTATAGGCCACTCTGTCACTAACTCCTCCCATTGTAGAATGAGAACAATCACCCTGTATCCTATTGCTGTTTAGAAATCTAATCCTGCGTAGCCAATCAATAGCATCCCATTTCGTCCTGGTTTGTCAAGATCTCTCTTTTTGTTTAGATGAGTCTTCATTATAATAAACATTGCGTAATAGGAAATCTCTATAGACCTCCAACATCACCTTCGGAATCCACTACATGTATATTGTCTATTGTCGACTGTTCATTGTCTGTCATGGGCTGGGGCGGCACCTGTCAGCAGGGAGTGTTGGGCGGGAGGAGTAGGATGAAGGCTCTATACGTCCTCCCAGTGGGGGCTCCTCACTGGTAGATGAGTCAGTAGGATACAACAGCAGTGACAACACAGAAATGTGTGTGGGGAGGAATCAATTGGCATAGAAAAAGGGGGTAATTTATTAAGTGTTAAATAGCTCTGTACGTATTGCTATATTTGTTCAGTAACATGTCTCTCCAGCTCTTTAGTAAACAGAAAATACATTGTCAGGTCGCGATACCAATCATACAAGTGATAACACAAAGAATTGAGCGGACACATTTTTAACTAGTACACTATACATTTGAACTGATAATCCTTATTAGCTGAAATTGGCAACCCACCTGCAAATGTATTTTCTGTTTATTAAAGAGCTGGAGAGACAGGTAGATCCCTGTTACTTAACAAACACTGTATAGCAATGATTACAGAATACAGTGCTTTAAAGGGCCCACTCTGTGTGGAGTTTGCATGTTCTCCCCGTGTCTCTCAGGGTAGTTGATACCCTCACAAAACATGTAGTAATCCTGGTCACTAAACTCCTCCCCCATGACAGCCGGGGCGCCTGATGGAGGGGAAGGGAACTGGTTGGAATAACGTGTTCCTTCCACGCGCTACGTCCAACCAGGGAAACTCCCTCCTGTCAGGTGGCTCAGTTGGCTCTCATGCATTGAAGGAGGCATGAGCTCGGCCCTGGCCTCCCTAGGCTGGTGAGGGGAGTGTAGTGCCCAGGATCACTTAGAAAAGTGGCACTGGGTGAAAAATAAGGGTTACAAAATCGTAAGATAAAAATTAAGAAAAAAAAAAGAATATATTGCTTTAGCCTTTTAACAAAAAACAAACAAAAAAAATTGTTTTAACTAACAAATGTCACTTGCCCTAACTCATTGCTGAAGCTACCAGAGTTACTGTAACATCATCATTTTGGCTAGAGTTGATCTTTGTTTCTCATCCAAGTCAGGGTTGCTTGATTGTGTCAGAGACCACTGTATTTTCTGTGTTTGGAAGATTAAAATAGTAAAACTTCCTCCAAGATATGTAAGAGATGGTGTAAAAATATAAAGATGTTACTGCAATAGACTGGGATACTCCTTGGTTAAATGTAGACAATTACCATGGATTAGGTCAGATCTGACCTAATCAGATCTAACCTAATCAGTTCTGACCTAGTCAGACAACTATTCCACATTCTCTGAACATTTGAAAATTGTTGGAGGCAACAGTCTGGCTCCCCAGACTAGTTCTGACCTGATCAGATCTGACCTGTAATCAGTCTTTTTAAACTTAGGGATAAGGCCTGGGAAAAATAAAGATCTACTACATCTGATTGGTTAGCATACAAACATTTAAGAAACTTCTGTAAGAAGTCCAACGGTGAAATAAATAGCCTTTCTCAAGCTCTTCGTAACCCCAAACAGTTTCGGAACAGGATGAAAAGTATCCTTAGTCCTAGTTTATGCTCTGTTGCGCAGATCCATGTTAATGATGGAATTTTCCATGACCTGACATTTTCTTGAACATTTTCAATCATACCCTTTCCTCTGTTTGTAGTTTTTACTATTTTATTTCACCTTACTTAAATCATCATTATCAATTCAACTACTAGTGGCTCATTGTCTTTTAGATGAATTTTACCTGAATACATCATGCAAACGTATGCTCCAAATGTTGGCTGTGCTCTTGGAGCTGAAGGCCTAACTTTATCAAATGTGTATTTTTATTTTCCCACCTGCCAACTTATTTAATCTGACCGTATCTACTTGTAAACTTCAATCTATTTGGAAATGCTAAAGTTACTCTACTTCATAAAGGAGGGCATTCACTAGATCTTTATGTTTGTTTATACACAGATTCAAGATTATTTGTAGTTTGTTAATGTGTTGTCTCAAGAAATTTACATTTTGAAATAAATTTAAATAAAATCTACTTTGAATACTTGTTTGGAGCTCTGTTCAATACCAGAATACACGTAGGGTTATCTAGAATCTGATCTGGCAAATTACCGAATATAGGCTGAACTTGTGTAATATGATAATTGCTCATTACTGTCCTGGTTCAGCATCGAGGTTCATAAGTTGGAATGTGTTTATGTTACATCATGTCAAATCATGTTTTCTATGATCGCTCTGTACCAGGCTCAATGTTGAATGAGGTACAGTATGTATGGCATTCACTTTATTAAAAAAAAACATATTACTGCAAAATTGGACAGCTGATCTTAGTATAAAAGGAATGCTACAGAGGGCAATAGGTTGCGGACACACACACACACACACACACACACGCACGCACGCACACACACACACACACACACACACACACACACACACACACACGTGTTTGTTGAACTGTGTGTGTGTGTGTGTGTGTGTGTGTGTGCGTGCGTGCGTGCGTGCGTGCGTGTGTGCGTGCGTGCGTGCGTGCGTGCGTGCGTGTCAACCTCAAGCAACATATCACCTCTTTCAAATCTATCAACAGGCCATTTCAAAAACTGATAAATGATCCTATCTAACGGTCAGGATCTCAGCCAACATGTGGCATTGACACAAGAGAATCGGGGTAGGGATGTAGCTGGACACTGCGCTTTAAAGGAACACAGCTACTCTTGCTTGTTGTTCAGTAAAGCCTCATTTATACTTTGTTGTACAACAGAGAGAGCTTGCAGAAAATAAGCCCTGCCCTTTGCCCTACTTATCTGTAGACACCAGGGAACCAGGAAGGAAGAGATGGAGAAGTCCCTGGAAATGTGCTGAGCTGGAAGCTTGACTTGGCTATGCTAGGCTCAGCAAGGACACAGTAGGACTCGAGTTTGAGTGGTGGGATTGGACAAGGTCATTCTCTGGTACGTTTCTCTCTCCATTCAGGAGGATTATTCTGAGTCAGATTTTGTTGAACTGAACTGGACCAGGCCAGACTGGTTCAAACTGGGTTGGACCATTCTGGACCAGACTTTACTATAGGGAGGATGGTCTCTCGGACTAGTATGTGCAGTGTGACTGGGTTTTGTTTGGTCCACTCTAGCTGGACTAGAATTGGGTACATGGGGGTTGATTTCCTTGGCCTGTACTGACTTACACTGTGCCGAGTTAAGCTGAGCCAGAGGAGCAGATGGCACCCATGGCATGTTCTGCTTGACTGACTACCCCTGTTCCTGCCTAGCCTCCCCTGGCCCCTTCTCCCTTCTTTTCTGACCTCCAGAAAATGCAATAATCCCTTGAGGTCTAACTTCATGAAACGATGGTGTTGTGCACCGAAAACAACACAAATATTTTGCGTGTCATACACCAAAATATAGGCCTACAATAGGCTTATGACAGGCATTGTTGCATGAGGTGTGTGTGTGTGTGTGTGTGTGTGTGTGTGTGTGTGTGTGTGTGTGTGTGTGTGTGTGTGTGTGTGTGTGTGTGTGTGTGTGTGTGTGTGTGTGTGTGTGTGTGTGTGTGTGTGTGGGGGGGGGGGGGGGGGGGGGGGGGGGGGGGGGGGGGGGTGCATGTGCATCTGCACGTATTTCACCCCAGCACTGAGAAAGGGGGTCACCCGCCTCGCCATGAAAGGAGGAGGATGTTTCCCCACAATGCAGTCACAATGCATTTAATGGAGACGGCACCATCTCTCTCTCTCTCTCTTTCTCTCTCTTTCTCTCTACCCCTCTCTCTCCTCTCTGTTTTCTTCTTTCTTGTTTCCACCACACCCCTCCAGGCCCCTCAACCCTGCAACTTCTGCCAACAAAAGGGGTGCGTCGACCGTAAAGGGGGTCAATAAGGTACAACTGGGCTACTGTGGGTTGTGTCTCGTGGGGTAATCCTCTTTTGTATTCAGTCACTATATTTACAATGGAACGCTAATGGGAGGTTTGGATTTCCCTAAGTGACACTGATAAATGGCTGGGAATGTAATGCTGATCCCTCCTCTGGTATCACCGACCCAAGGCCAACCTGAAGTTGGCCGGGGTTAAAACTTTACAGGGATGCTTTGACGTTTTTGATTTATAGTTTTTCCGTCACGAGACATTCATCTCATCGCAAGTGACAATGTTTTGAGTCCGACTCGTACTTAAGTTTAACTAAAAATGTCTTCTTAATGCCGTTATTGTTCCTTGTTGGTTAGCTTGTTGTTAACAGAAAGCATAAAGTCTTTTTTTGTATTGGTTATAGGTTTCATTCAATGTAAAGCTGTTTGCTTTCTTGAAACCAGTATTTCTTGGAATTGGCGTGGTACATGTATTAACAAACGCAGAAAGCACCTACAGTAAAGGCAACAAGTCATTAATTTCCGTGAAGGCCAACGGTGTTTATTTAGCGACACAGAGCATATGGACCCTTGTTCTCTTAATACGATTCATTTTCACCGCTTGAGATGTGTGTTATGTACACAGACACCAACTCATCCCACCGGGAGCCACCATCGTTTTGTCTGGCCTGGATCCCTCTTTTGTCTCTCTCCGTCTATTTATTTTTCCCTTCTGCTTTCCCATCTCCCCCCCTCCCCTATCCTAAAACCCGATATTAAAAAAGGATTACTGAAAATCAAAACACCATGGGTTATTTCCTGCCGTCCTGAGAACTCTCCCCCTGTTGAGAAGACTTTCATCCCTCCCTCTGTCTCTCTCTCTCTCTCTCTCTCTCTCACCCCCCCCCTCTCTCTCTCTCTCTCTCTCTCTCTCTCTCTCTCTCTCTCTCTCTCTCCTTCCCTCGCTATTTCTGTCTCACCCTCTGCCATGTCTGTTCCTCTGTGTCATATCTCCTCCAAGAGGTCATTGGTTCTTCTCAACCTACTTTCTCTGTCCGTCTCTCTCTTCCTCCAGCCTGCCAGTGGACGTTTGGAGGGCAACGAGAACAGCAGTGGGGAATGTGGTGAGGTGGGGTGGGGGAGAGGCAGACTTGTGCCTCCTCAGTGACCATTCCATTACCAGGGTGGGACATGGGAAATGGGGTAGTGTAGGGCGGAGGGCAAGCAAACAGGGCAAAGGTAAAGAAAGCTGCGGTGAAAAGTCAAGGAGAATGACTGACTACAACTGATTATAAGTGTTTCATATTACACATCCACATTTAGAAGAACTTCACATTTAGAAGAACTATCAAGAAGTGCACTTATTATCAAGGAACACATAGGCTAACCATACTGCGCAACACAATAGAGTTCTTCCTCAGCCATCAATGCATGCATGAATGCATAGTTTTGGGACAGTTAGGATGCCCCTCTCCCATTGTTATTCAGACAATAGTTTAAAATATAAGTGATGCAATAAATTCAATGTCAAGTGCTTCAGAAGAATGTCAAGTGCTTCAGAAGAATAATGTTCGTCTATCTAAGAGTTTTGACACGCATAAATGGTCAAATGTATTCTAATTTTCACGCTCTTCTTGAGTTTCACTTTAAAACCTGGAGCAGACTGTTAATGCTGTGTTTGTTTATGGCCAGATGGGCTTCTGTTTTGTGATGTCTACTACTTTCAAAGGGACAGGCATACATTATACTGTAAAGACAAACCCTGTTCTAGATGACGAGGTGGCCAAAGGCCAACCCACGACAACAAAAAAGGCCATACTTGATGAGTGAGTCTATGAATTTTACATTCACCTCGCATTGAAGGTAAAACCTTCTCAAGCTTTATACAGGGGGGGGGTTTCCATGCTCATTTCAGGACATAATTGTTTCACATTTGTTCTTGTTTAGTTTTTTAAAGGTTTTTGTGGCATCTTAGGCTACTTTTTTTTATATGTAGGTAAGTGCACTCCAGAGAGATAGGAAACCAAGGGCGGAGAATGAGGAGAGACAGGGTTTGAATTCAAACCCAGGTCCTCACGCTCACAAGGAACATATGGTCTGTGCACTAACTGGCTGAGCCACCAGGCACCCACTGCTTCACATTTGTACAGTTGGTTAAAGATATTCAGTGGACCAGTGGGTGTTACGGCTGTAGTGGTGTGTGTGTGATTTCGTGTTGCTTGTTCTCTCCTGCAGCTACAGTGAGTGACTGATTGAACACAACTCACCTCCTCAGGGCCTGGTGATTAACCAAATGTACCCTACAGCGTCCTTATTCTAGGCATGTCCCAATAGGTGAATATTACCCGAAAATGGCTCTACAAGCTGCATAGATCGCTTGTACGTTGGCTATTTTCGGCAAATAGATTTAGTGTAGAGGGGGAAAAGGTGGGCTCAAGTACAGACCCCGGGGGACCCCCGGTTAACGAAGTAGTAGGGTTTAAGTGGTGAAAGACCTGAGGAAGCGTGCAGACGGGGCCAGTGGGCCATTCAGCAGTGTGGAGGCTGCGTCTTAATTACACAACTGAGCTAATGTGCTGGTGCTCTAGTTGTGTGTGCACCGGTGTTGGGTGGCTACACTACTCTCTTTTCAAGAGAGTGTGTTTATGTTGTGTTGTATTGTCTCTCTTACACAACTGACCTAGTGATCAAGCGTTGAGTTGCGTGTGTGCGCTGAACTGGTGCTGTTCAGTGACCTCTCCCTCTTGAAGGAAGTGGGTTTGTTGTGTTGTTGTTGTTGTTGTTGTTGTTGTTGTTGTTGTTGTTGTTGTTGTCCTTGTATCCACCAGGTATGTCAGTTTTTAATTTCTTTTGACAGTATATTTTAGTGGTTATCATTCAGAACTTTAGTGTTTCAGTAGATATATTGAACATTGAACTGTCTGTCTTGTTTTTCTGTTTTTTGTTTTGCTTTTCCCCACACTGTCTGTTGTGGGTTGTGTTGTGAAGCACTTTGTAAACTTGTTTTTAAAAAGCGCTATACAAATAAAGATTATTATTTATATGTTTTTTTATCATTATTTTTTACAGAATCTTTGATTATATCATCTTGTCGTTCTTGGTTCCCATTTCCCTGATTAATCTTTACTGTTACTCTCATCTCATTACCCTCATCCCCTAGACGATTTGGGGGATGTAACAGTGGAAAAGGAAGAGTGTGAAAGTTGGAAAGGAGGAGATAAGAGTAGGTGAGAGGTGGCATTTGTTTGCACTTAGTGGTAATGTGTTTATTGACTCACACAACCCCCCTGATTAGTTTTTGGTTTCAATCTTGACTGATGTATTTATCACAGACCCCACCCTTACCACACCTGCTTGTATGCAAGTGATTTGACATGATTTCACACGCTTACCATTGCTGCCTGAGGAGAAGTTCTTGTAGTCAAAACGCTTTGCTTTGTAGTCTGTCTGTAAGATTTTAGTTGTAACAAATTGCTGTTTGAAAACTATTCTTTTGCATTGTACAGTGGTCTCAGTAGTTGTTTTTGCATTTGCACTGTAACATTCTCTTCTCTCTTCACCCCAAATCAGGATTCACTCACAGCATTACAATTTGTATACCTACATGATACACATAAGCATACACATGCAAACATACATACACAAAGTGAACACAGAAGCAGTGATGATGAACGGCTTCCCTCACTCCATTCATAGAAGAACACACATCACACACTTTCAGTATACTCTCTAAAGCATTCATACCACCCTCCCGATCTCTTTCCAATACACACACACACACACGCACACACACACACACACACACACACACACACACACACACACACACACACACACACACACACACACACACACACACACACACACACACATACACACACACACACACACACACACCCCCACACCCACCCACACCCACACACACACACACACACACACACACACACACACACACACACACACACACACACACACACACACACACACACACCCACGCCCACACCCACACACACACACACACACACACACACACACACACACACACACACACACACACACACACACACACAAACACACGCGCATGCACACACACATAATACACACATACAATACAGTACACGCCTACTTGCAAACAATCTCCCCTCCCTCGTTTTCTCTCCCTGATGCCTAATTTATGCTTCGTTGTGCGACGCGTTGTGAGCTCACAGTTTTATGGTCCACGACACCGTCGTACAACAAAGTATAAATCAGGCGATTCGGGCCTAATGCTAACACACACACACACGCTCACATAACTCTTTACATTGTGCACACTGTATGGTGCAGCTGCCAAAGAGCCTACATCCATCCCACTGCCCGTTCATAATACACACATTGTGGCCAAATCCCCAGGATACAGAATGGGTTGACAGGCGGTTCACTGTGCCTAGGGTCCCTTGAGATAAGCCATTGTAAGCCTTTCAGTGTCACAATATAGGCTCCAATTCTACAAGATTGGATATGGGTCAATGGGTCATAGGCGACTAACTGCCGTGTATTACATAGGAATTACTGTACAGTATTTATGTAAGTGTGTATGCCTGGCTCAACCCCTCCCCAAAACCCCACCACAAGCATCTCTCCATATGCACCACAGATCAGATTATCCCTTATCGAATGGTGCCCTCCATCAAATCCATGTCCACTTAGGCAAAGTAGACCTTGGTTGTCTACATGCTTTGGGTGTAAACGTCGTGGTGGGTGAACGTCGACTAACGACTAACGTGTTGTTATCAGAGAAGTGGCACGTCCTCTGTTGTCATGGCTGTGGTCATGGAACTGTGGTATCTAACCATCTGATTAAGTAGAAGTTTCTTCTTGCCTGGCAGGAGGTCAAGTTAACAAAACAAAGCGGCTACGTTCTAGCGGGTTAAGGGAGAGATGCTTACATCACTGGCTCCTGCTGTCGATAGCTCAATAAAACAGTCTTTGTCAAGGACGAAAACAATCTTTGAGATATAGCTTTGATTGACCTCTTTCTCTCTGTCTCTCTGTCTCTCTGTGTCTCTCTCTTTCTCTCTCTCTCTCTCTCTCTCTCTCTCTCTCTCTCTCTCTCTCTCTCTCTCTGCCTCCATTTCTCTCTGGAGAGATTGAGAGAATGAAGGATAGAGACAGACAGTTCCTGTATAACTCTGTCCCTTTCCCTTTCTCTCCTCTATTTTCTTCCTTTGTTTCTCATTTTATTCTCTCTCTCTCTCTCTCTCTCTCTCTCTCTCTCTCTCTCTCTCTCTCTCTCTTTCTTCTCCGTTCCTTCCATTCCATCATTACACTCATTACAGTAATCTCAAGCAAAGAAGAGGTTACCTATTGGGGCTGTATTATTGACGACAAACTGACGGGTGAAAGAATGGCATCAAAAGTGATCAAGAAAGTCAATCAAAGAACAACATTTTTGGGCAGGATTTTCTCTTTTGTCAACAAAGGTGTCTAGCTGGAGCTCTCATTCAATGCCATTTTGATTATGCTTGAACCTATTGGTTCTCCAACATCTCAATGTCACTAAAAATAAGCTTCAGACCTCCCAAAACAAACTGATACGACTACTTCTCGGCCTTAAGCCCATGACCCACCTAATTCCAACACAATTTGCTAGTTTGTGATGGCTCAGGGTAGAAGACAGGGTTTGGCAAATATCAATGGGATTGGTAATTAAGATCGTCAAAGGGACAGTGCCCTCATACAGTACCTGTCTAACTACTTCTCCAAAGTGAGTGACACCCGCAGCCACAACACTAGAGGGAGCAACCATGATCTGATCCCACCCAAATTTAGAACAAACATGGGAAAATACTCATTCTACTCTGACATCATCCATTAAAGGATGAGAAACACTGGCCTGAAAAAACATCTATCAGGAGGAGACCACAAAGGGAGGTAAAGGTAATTTCCAATCTCTTTTGTACATAAAGTGTTTGTATGTGTTGATGACATGTATTATTGTGTACATTTTTTATGCCATGTTGATGAATTGAATACATATAGAACCACGATGGAAACAAGTCCCCAGGACTTTTTTTGTGTTATCCTTTTAGCCTTAATGTCTTAGTGTTTACATTTCTGACTAATAAAGTATTCAATCAAATGAATCAATAAAAAACTCTCTCTCTCCTTCTCTCTAGACCCCCTCTCCCCTCTCTCTCTCTCTCTCCCTCTCTCTCTCTCTCACACACACACACACACACACACACACACACACACACACACACACACACACACACACACACACACACACACACACACACACACACACACACACACACACACACGCGCACACGTTCTCTCTCTCCCCCTCTGCCTCCCTTCTTCTCTCTGCCTCCCTTCCTCTCTCTCTCTCTCTCTCTCTCTCTCTCTCTCTCTCTCTCTCTCTCTCTCTCTCTCTATCTCCCCCACTTCATTCCTCCCACCTTCATGTGTGCCCATGTGATCTGGCTAGTAGGCGCGCAGGGTCGCGGGCCAGTGGTGAGGGGGCGTCGTGGGGGTGGAGAGCGTCTCTAAGCCCTTCTTGTTATAAGCAGGGCCCCCCTCTCCGCCGTGTCTTTCTGTGGGGAGCTGAAATGAACTCCATGGGAGGGCAGGCTCTGTTGCAGGCGTCGCCTTGCACCCCGCCCCAAAGCTGAGGAGGGTCAACCATCTGCGCCCTTTGTCTGCGGGGAGAGCTACCCCCTTTTCTTCTCCGCACACCCGTCCGTAGACAGGCATACACACAGACGTCTGCGCACACACGTATCCTCTCTCTCACTCTCTCACACACACACACACACACACACACACACACACACACACACACACACACACACACACACACACGCACGCACGCACACACACACACACACACACACACACACACGCACAGGCACAGGTCTGCCCCCCCCCATATCTCTGTCTTGCTCTCTGTTTCATTTTCTCTCAATCATTGCATCTATTTCACTTTCTGTTCTGAGGAACCATTGAAGGATGTAAGAAAGAAAGTAGTAAAGACGGAATGAAGGAAGGAAGGAAGGAAGAAAGGAAGGAAGGAAGGAAAGTAGGAAAGAAGGAAAGAAGGACAGAGGGAAAGAAGGAAAGAAATAAAGTAAAGAAAGAAAGAAAGAAAGAAAGAAAGAAAGAAAGAAAGAGAGTGTGGGTTCAGTTTGAAGCAGTCCTTTGTGTTTTTTTTGTGCAGCTGGTGTTCTTCATCTCTCAGTATGAAATATCAACGTTTTTCTCTTCTGCTTTCTTGTCCTCAGTTTCTCTCATCACATTGTACAATGAGGCCTCTGTGTGTCTGACTTGTCAATTGACTCAGTGAGATTGTTCACATAGCTCATTGTCCTGCCCTCTCAAAAGATAATGTTTGAATTGTTCAAGGCATCAATAACACTTTGGCAGAGGTGTTTTCAACTAACACACATTGGCCACATTACAGTAATCCTCGCATCCCTATTTTGGGTTGTTATAGTTGAAAATGTGAAGAAGAAAAAATAGTGAAAATAGCCAATCTACAAGCTTGTGAGGTTGTATATTGGCTAATTTTGCTATTCACATACAACAAAGTGGCATACGTGGTTAATAAAGATTTGTGAATATCAATTGTGATATTGGGGATTAAAAAAAAGAGAGAAATGCTTCTTGCTTGCCAGACGCCCACACAGAGTAGAATGGATGGAACTAAATTAAAAGAAAGAAAAACCTCAGCAACGTCTGAAGCGTAATCATCCATGGAAATGAGACACTAAAGCCCATTCCGCTTTTATTTTAGAACCTCCCCAGGAGTAAAATATCACCGAGCAGGGTTCATGACCAGAGGGCTAAAGATCAGCCTAACAATGCACATGAAATCTCCATTCAGCGGCTATGAGAGTGCGAGATGAATAGAAGAGAACGAATTTGCTTTTGATAAAGCACAGATGTTCAATGGGGAGACATATTTAGAAAGAGGGGCACCCATAGTTCACTTGTGAAGCGTATACTATAACGGCTCTTTCACTCGGTATGTGCATCTGCGCGTGTGTGCATGTGTGTGTAGTGTGCATGCATGTGTACGTGTGAATGTGCGCACGCGTGTTAAATTTGTGTAGGCCGGTTACTGATGGTTGAGAGCAGTCCCCATGTGTGTGCACGTACATTAAGCATTAATGCACACAGACACACTCTCTCCGCGTCCATAAACTCCACAGACAGTCACTCAATCACTCAGTCACCCACCCCCACCCTGCCTCTTTTGTCTGTGTAAGAAGGGCGTCCCCAAGTTTCACTGAATGGAAGACCTAGTTTTGGTCCTTGCTGTTTCAGATCCCTCTCCTCCACGTCGCCGTGGCCCCTATTGTCTGCCTGGGCCTCAGCCTCAGGGCCCATCGGAGACCTACTTATCCACAAACATCAGAGCTCTAAGGTCATCCTCTTTCTACTGTAGGATACTGCGAAAAAGAGGATCCTCATTCTAAGCAGACTGAAGCACTGTGGCAATACAGTGAGCACACTGATTTACCGCTTTTATTACATAACATTATATGCTTGACCTTGGTGCTGTAAACCCCAAACATGATAAACATTGCGCTCAAATAACATTTGATCCAGCCCTAAGAAAAAGTGTGTGCGCGTGCGTGCGTGCACGCTCATGTGTGCATGCAAGCGTGCACGAAAGCGTGTTATCCATTAAATATGACTATTGATCTTAATCTGTAAAATTTACGAAGATGGTGGATGAGGCAGTATCGCAGCTTGAATGTAATTTCATTACTGTTTTACTGTCTACTGGAGTTTCATGTTTGTCATGTTCCATCTATAGTTTATATATGCCATAGATTCCATGCATTTCACAAATTGAATGAATTGTGTCAGGCAGGACATTTATTTAGCTGACAGGCACATACAGACATTAGACTTATGAGCATTTAGGTGAGGAGATGAGATGTGAGAGGGAGCCCACTTCACCCACACCACGATAACCCGGCCTATATGCTGGCTGGTCACCAAAACTTGAACACGCGGATCAACAGCATCAGCAGAATAACCGCAGAAACGCTGGGCACACTCATGTGCGCGTAAGTGTATGAGTGCATACTGATGTTACGATGACCCCTTCCATGACCCCATTTTTTCAAAAGCGTACGAGACCGCATTTTGTCATTAACCCAGCTACGATTAACAAGGGTGGGAGGCCACACCAGTACTTTAAAAAAAATCAAATAAATTGATTTAACTCACAACAAACGATACATACCCTACAATGTGACATGTTAGTCAAAGTAGCGGTGTAGTGAGTGAGTGTAGAAAGTGCTAATGTAAGATGTACGTGTGTACAAATAAACAAATACAACCAAACAGAAGAAAACAAAAGCACTGCTGCCTGGCAGGACAGAGAGAGTTAATATCTCTGGCCGGCCTCCTTAAAGGGATAATTGGAGGCAGGTGTGCCTCATTCCCCATACATACCTGCAGCAGGCTGACATCGCCGCCAACACAGGAACAGAAACACAGACAAACACAGAGGACCACGAGCAGAACGGAAGGGGTCATCACAGTGTCTAGGTCAGGACATTCTGTCAAATGTGCCCTCAGACCAAATGGGTGCCCCTCTGACCTATCCCCCCCCTTTACATTGGCATACATACACATTAAAAAAGAGCGCTAAATGGGGTGTTTAAACTGTCAGTGCGATGAGTGCTGGGTGGGAGCCAACCTCCAGATGATGATGTCGTAAAGAATGATTCATGGGCTATCTATCACACTACCCAGTTCTCTCCCTCCCACACAGAAGATAGCAGAGAAACACCATTATAAACGGGAGCGCCAGCAATAAACAGTGCTACCCTTACAGTGCAAATGCGGTTAATTTAAGTGTACAAATGTAACCATTTGGTTACGTTTGTACTCTCTGAGTTACAAATGCATCAATTAACTCTGAGGATGTTACAGTGTACGTTTAGAGAGCCTATGTCATCTTCCTTAGTGTAGTTTATCAGATAGAGATGGACACATTGGTTTGTGCAGGAAGCGGAATCTCGATCGCCACAAGCTCACCGTGCCAACAGCCCCATTATCGATTATTACTGTACATTCTGTCTATTTTGTTTATGCAGAAAAAGAAGATGGGCACGTGCATAAATGAATGGTATTCATTTGTGTTTATGAGAAACACCTTTCTACCTTCCATCATCAAAACACTCTTATCACATCATCTTTATTTGTGCATATGATCATGTGTTTGACTTGCTCAAACATGACCTTTGCAACATCATAAAACAGTTTGAGCTCAGTCATGTTGTTGATATCACTTATTATTATACTTTATAAAGGGACTGATATTTTGTCTTTCACTGTTAATACTTAAACCCTATATACTTTGTTGACGGGGTCCCCCGGGGTCTATAGCTACTACAGTAACTATTAGAAGTAGACTTAGCAATAAGAGCAGAATACGATACCAAACAATACATTCCATTTCTGGATCAGCCTAATTTGCTTACGTTCTGAAATTGCGAGATAACTCTTTTTTTTATTGAACCTTTATCTAAACGGGCAATTTCATTGTGACCTGACGTCTAATTATCAAGAGAGACCTGGTCAGACAGCAGCAGTAATCCATGCAAAGTTACAGACAGACAGGACATTTAATACAGAGACAAGATAAAAGCAGATCACAAAATGATGTGTTTAAAAGTACTTATATAGTAATTATAACAAATGCAAAGTGCACACCTCCGCTTTTACAAAAGAAGTTTAAAATGTTCATGGGGCATGAAGCTGGACTTCAGTTCCTGCTGTAACATTTTCCAGGTTGAGATAGAGTAGGACAGTGGTTCTCAAACTTTTTCGTGTCAAGGTCCCCGAATTGTACTGTATTTGGCTGCAGACCCCCATCTGAAAATGTTTTGTGCCAGGGATCCCCAGAAGAGAAGATTTGTGTCAAAAAATGCAAAGATTATTCAAAATCTTCTAAATATTTTCAAGATAAAAAAGAAAAACCCTCAAAAATAGCAGTTGTGCAAGCTCGCAGCTTCTACAGTACATCTGATATTTTTTAATAGCCAAAGTATAAAATATGGATAAAGTGGTCAAATGTATTGTAGGCTGCACTAGCCTTCCTGCTTTCGTGTATAGAGGGGCGGGTTTAAAATCAGCGCGGAGAGAATGCGCCTGATCCCATTGGTTCACCGATCTGTCCGTCAGCCCCTGCCCCGTCAACACAACATTACGAGCACGCCCACTGCACTCTGGTTGGTTGGGGAAATGATACCGGGTACACCGACGCGCTGGTCCAGGCTTTTATTTTATAGCAAAACTAAACAATAAAAGCATGGAGATCGAGGCTAAATGTATTGTGATGCTATACCCCCCCAAGGACCCCTGGGGGTCCCCGGATCCCACTTTGAGAACCACTGGAGTAGGAGAAGGCCTTTTTAACAAGTTCAGTATGGAGAAGATGGAGAGAACGATGAAGCGTGGGAGCGTAGGCTACAGCCACACTGTTTATGTAACATGTAAGTGGAGAGATAACTGGGCAGCAGTCCAAGGATGGATTTATAAATGAAAAGATAGCAGTGTACAAAAGACACCAGTGTACCTCCTGCACCAGTGCACCCTCAAAGGCATCACATGTTCATCAAATGTTTTCCTGCATGTTTTGATGACTAATACATGTTGTTTTTCTTTTCCAAGCGGTGGAATTGAAGTTGAACAGCCTTCGGCAAAGAATCAACCCAAACATTTACAATTCAACCATTTGCAACAAATCCCGGTAAAGTGAAGCCACTTTTTGTTTTGTTTATGTTATTCTCTCTCACGCGCGCACACACACACACACACACACACACACACACACACACACACACACACACACACACACACACACACACACACACACACACACACACACACACACACACACACACACACACACACACACACACACACACACTGCACCCCTAGGCAGCACGCCCTCTCCCGCTGGGCCCCGTCTTATCCTAATGGGATTGCCACGGTGGAAGTCTCCCTATAATGGAAATAATGAAATCAGAGAGCCCCCAACGAAAGGTTACTGCTCCTCGTGCAAGCTGCATCTCCAGTCACGTATACTCCGTCGTACAACCTGGTACACACGTATACTGTCGACACTGCTCCCCCTGCCTCGGATAATGGAGAGAAAAACCAAGTAGGGAAGAAAGAAGGAATAAAGGAGGTGAGGGGGCATAAGAGGAGGACAAGAACGAGGAAAACAGCACACGAATAGAAAACATGAGAGATAAACAGACATAGAATAGGGAAAGACGATGGAGGAATGGGAACATGCATGCAGTATGTGCTGTGTGTGTCTTAAACCACCGTTGGTTCATAGGATTTGTAAACACCAATGCATTTCATCCATGGAAAGGTCAGCCATACATTCATCAGCAAGCGTGGCTCCTTGATTTAGGTTACAATTTCTTTCCTTTTACAGTTGTTTATGACTGCAACTGAAGAGAACCAGAACAGTGAAGGAAGCGCTACTGATGAAAATGAATTATTTAGCAAACCCAACGGGGGACATAAACAAAAAACAAAGGGGGGTATTGTGGTACTGTGTGCCTGGAGGAGCCAGGGAGCTCCTTGGGGACAGGAAATGGGAGCGGTGACAACAGGAAGTCGGTGTGAAAACGACAGCAGAACGATTCCCACAGCAGTCTATTCTCTACCTTAATTTTCTCTTTCACCCTCTCCTCTTCTCACCTCTCCTCCAGCTCTTCTCCAGTGTGTAACAGCTATAGCCCTGCTGTCTCTCCAGGGCTCACAGGCCACCATTCCAGAGTGGCAAAGAAGGGCGAGAGCTGAATGTGTGCGAGACCATGTTCATGCTGCATGTGAACGCCGTGCGTGCGTGCGTGCGTGCTTGCGAGCGTGAAAACAGACTGTGTGAAAATCAAAGGCAGGGAGGTAGAGTCGTAACCAAGTAAACTGAGTGATGTCATATCACCTTCCTCCCTCAGCATCTCTCCCATGTCACATCATTAGCTCTCTCAACCTGCCTCTCTGTCTGTCTGTCTGTCTGTCTGTCTGTC